>NC_133392.1:46230000-46855000 GCF_047511655.1 Castor canadensis | reverse complement strand
AGGTTTCCGAACATCGTATGCATTAGGTAGGATGAGCATTAAGGAACAGGAGTTTAAAATCACATGTTCTCGCTCATATGCACATTATAGACCTAAAACAAATGCAACTATATTATGGAACACAGGTCACACAGTAGGGGGAGAATGCTCACGGAAGGGATAGGGAAAGTAAAAAAAAACATTACAACTTGAATGTGGTTGATGTGCTTATTGTAAAGGTTGGTATTAATTTACCTACTTTTCTTTACAAGAGCAATGTGAACAACATTTTTGAATAATTTTATTAACATATAATAGTTGTAAAGGATACATTGTGATATTTACATGTGTTTACAAAATATCTTAATTGAATTTATCCCCTCCATCTTTCTCCCTCTTTGCTCCCTCCCTTCTTAGAGCAATTTCAACAGGTTTCATTCTTCTATTTTCATATATGAATACAAAGTACATTCACAATTAACACCCTCATTCCGCCTTTCCTTATGCCCACTACCCCACCCACTGATATGCACCCTGGGAAAAGACCTATTTTTCCCTCTTGTCCCTCATTTTATTAAAAGTGAATTTTGATAGTCCAAGAGACTTTTGCCTTGGTACTTCAGGATTGTATATACCATGCTTTTATTAAACTGTCTTCCTCCCCTTGTTACTTACTTATTTACCATGCTGCCCAAATATTTAACAGCTTACTATACAGTACATTATATTATATTCTTATATAAATGGGTTGTTTCAATATTTTTCTTTCTCTATCATTTTGTTTTTGTTTTTTGAAAGTACTGGGGTTTGAACGCAGAGTTGTGTGTTTGGTAGGCACATGATCTACTACTTCATCCACACCTCCAGTCTTCTTCTTCAGGTTAATTTTGAAATAAGGTATTTCATTTTGCCTGGGTTGGCCTGGAACCCCAAATGTCAGGATCTCTGTCTCCAGGATTATAGGTTGAGCCACCTGCACATGTCTGAACATCAAGTTTTAAAATTTTATTTGTGCATACACAAACAATCACCATTTAGAGAAGTGATTACAAAATCTCAAAATAGCTTCCAAGTCATTTTTAAGCCTCAGATAAAATTGTTTGAAAATACTGGTATAGCCTAGCTATGAAAGAAAAGAAAAATGTCTTCTCTTTTTCATTTCTGCAAATTGTGATGCACTAGATCTCTTTTATATGTTAATTATACTTGTGTTTCAGCTTCCATGCTCTCAGTCATTTGCTAAGTGGTATTTTAGTCAATTCAGTGTCAGAGTTTGATTTAGGTTTGTGTGTGCGTGTGTGCGCGTGTGTGTGTGCGTGTGCGTGCGTGTGTGTGCGTGCGTGCGCGTGTGTGCGTGTGTGCGCGTGTGTGTGCGTGTGTGCGCGTGTGTGCGTGTGTGTGCGCGTGTGCATGTGTGCGTGCGTGTGTGTGCGTGCGTGCGCGTGTGTGCGTGTGTGCGCGTGTGTGTGCGCGTGTGCGTGTGTGCGTGTGTGCGCGTGTGCGCGTGTGACACGCTTCTCACTGTATAGCCCTGGATGGTGCCTGCCATTCTCCTGTGGCAGCATGCTGAGCTGGGATTATAGGCATTCGCCACAAGGCTTGGCTTGGTTTATGTCTCATTTTCGAAAAAAGCCTCTCAAACTAATTAATCCAGAAAATTCATTATTGAACAGTAAAGAATGGATAGATGATGTTAATTGTTTATAAAAATTTAAATAATATGAAACCAAGAATCCAGATGATCCTTAAGGAGAGTATTATAGCCATGTTATCATGGATTAGAAGGTCCATATATTTACGTATGTCCAAAGCATATTCACAAGTCACATATACACTGTGCTTGAATAAGATAATCTTCTATTTTGTTGTAAAGATTGTACCAAGAAATAAGAAAATTATTTTTGGGTTTTTCTGTCTTAATCAACTTCCATCATTTTTTCCCAAAAAATGCTTAAATGAAATGGGATAGTTCCATTGGAACAAATCATAAACATCTTCAGTTAAAGTATGAAATCCTACCAGGATTAAAAGTAACGTAAACAGTTTTGTGGTAGAAAATGAAAATGTCGAGCAAGGGATCTATTTCGACATGTCTTTTGAGTCTGTGGGCCCTGCACAGACCTGCGAGGCAGACGGTAAGATATTCTACGTTTCTCAGAAACTGGTTTTGAAGACTTGAAAGGAAAGTCTTGCCATAAAGAAGATAGCAGGGGAGCTAACTAGTTGCCTGTAAAGGACTGTCAGGAAAGAAAATATTTTAAGAACATTTTAACAAGGAGTATGCTAACGCATGTAACATAATGCTGAGAGTCATTCAACAGATGTCAAAAAATGACATGCGATGTCCTATTAAAAAGTACTAGGATTTTTTTTTTCTTTTTGAAGAAGTTATAATGCTCTGATTATAAGAGTTCAACAGGAAAGGACATCGTTTTCTGATACATGAGACGTGCAACTTCATAGAAGTATGAGAGCAGCTAATCAGGTAAGCTAAAAAGCTAGAGGGAGACAAAGATTAAAGTGCAGAGTAAAATGAGGGCACATAATGCATGTGGCACTTCAGTGGCATCCTAATATATTCCCCTGGATATGATTAAACAAAACTAAAATATATCAATTTTCTATATGGCTATAGAAAATTCATGATTTCACTGGATTTTTAAATACTTGTGTGTCTGCCTAGAAAATATAGCATAATGGTGCTTTCTTACAAATGAAGAAGAAACACATAGGAAATGTGTGCAGAAAAAACTCATCAAATACTAAACAAATTAAAGCATAAAAAATTAATGATATTAAAATACTAAATATCAAAATTAAAATGAATTAAATATTTTTAATATTTGATCATTAAAAATTCCAAAAAATTAATGTGGGTAAGATATAAATATATACACAAATACAATATATATGTATATGAAGTCACATATGATGGGATACTATCAGTCATAAAAATAACATGAAATGCTGTGATTTATGACAAATGGTTGGACCTGGAGAACATTGTGTTATGTGCAGTAAGTCAGTCATGGAAAAACAAATACTGCGTGATCTCACTCATATGTAGAATCTAAAAGAGTTGCTTTCATAGATGTTGAAAGTAAAATAGTGGCTACTAAATGCTGGGAAGTGCAGAGGGGAGGAGAGAAAGGAAGAGGGTGATTGGTGGGTCCAATATTATAGTTAAATTGAAGGAATAAGTTCTAGGGTTCCATCACACAATAGACTGAATATAGGTGACAGTAGTGTATTGCATATCTCAAAATACTCACCTACAAAATTCTCAAGTAAAGAAAAGTCATGATTTATACATAACCTGAATTGACTTATTCTTTTTTCCCATAGTTTTAGGATGTGTTAATTGTACAATGTGTGTGAAAGCAGTGTATATTTAGGTAACCTTTCTGAAAACTAACAGTTTAAATTTCTGGGATGAGTGCAAGCTACTTTCCCTGAGGGTTAATCATAGCTGAGTTTTTAAAAAGACCTAGTATTGCAAGTTAATTGGTCATTGGGTGTTTTTTGTATCACAAGTACAAATATAAAAATGCAAAGTTAGAGTATCATTCTTTCCCTAAGTTAATTTTCCCTAGCAGTACCCAAAGGGAATGGGAGGAGTCTTACTTTGAAATGATTTTCATGGGGGCAAAGGAGTAACCTCATAAAACTTTAATGGAGGAGAAAGTAAAACTCAACTACCCAGAATCATCCAGAGAAATTGAATCTAGAACCTAGATGATCCTATCTCTCATTTATAATCCATTGATATCACAGTTTGATGAGATGAGTTCATCTTTCATTGCCCATGTGGTCTTTAGTCATTTAATTTGTAAAAAAAATTATCTTATGAATATACACTCACTAAAAACATGTCCAATAATAGCACTGGTTTCCTATCAGTTTGTACAGAGAAGAAGGTGGGAAAGCAGAGGAGATAATAGTAAGGTATTTCTCAAGATAAATTAATCAGTTGTCATTCTGCTTTAGTTCAGAACATCTAATTCAGGAACTAAGAAAATCAAAGCAAATATTATATTTCATATAAAACACAAAAGTCAAGAATTACAATAAAGCAATCACTTTTAGAGTATAAACTGATCTCAATCATTCTTTGATAACATTTTTAGTGTCTTCTACATGAATTTATGTAGGCACTGGATGACTTAAACTTGAGCTCTGATGAGTTTGCTCTGTTAAACTCTAATGGCTGGTTTGATGGCCATTTTTAGAAAGGTTAGTGCCTTCTAAAGAGTATGGAAAGGCTATTATCAGCAGTGAAACTAAAACATTTTGTTTAAGAACTTAGTGTTTAATTTAAAAGTATTCACTAGCAAGATTATATATTTACATCATTGTCAAATAAAAATATGTAGAAACTTCTTATACTCATTTCACAGACAGAAGAAAAACAAAAGCACATTTTTAAAAGTTACACAGTAAACTGCAGGTTTTAACAAATCAGGAAAACCTGGTCTATTGTTTGACTTAGTTTTGTTCTTCCTCATCTTATCTCATTTTATCTTAGCTTATCTTATCCACTCATCCATCTATGATTTATCTGTTTGTCTGTCTGTCAATCTATCATCAATATATCAAGTTTCTAAGAACAAAGCAGTCCCCTTCATCAGTACAATTCAATGTTTTGCTGCTTTCATCGCTGTTAGTCTCTTTCTGCTTTTTGAAAAATGCACTATCATTGTCATAATTCTGTGGAAGTGGAGAAATATGAGAAGATTTTTCTTTTCTATGTACTTTCCAACAAAAATATAGTAAAACTTGGTGCTAAAATAAAATTGAAAAAGAAACCCTTATGTGTTATTCAGAAGTCAACCTCTACAGACGACACAGGTATGAAAAAGTAACCTGCTTATCTTTCTATGCTTGATCTTATCTATGTCTGTTGTCCTCAGGCCTCCTTACCAGTGTAAAAACAAACAAAAACAAATTTAAAAAATAAAGTTTGTCAATTTAAGTTAACTCAGGCTTTTCTAGTGTAACATAGTCTCATTAAAGCAAACTCATTTAGATAAATGATCTGGCTTTCAAAGTTTCTACAGGTATCCCCACCACCATAACCTCTCTTTTACACACACACACACACACACACACACACACAACTTAGTCCCATATGCACTCCCTCAATAAAATTCGCTCCTCATCTGATATTACATGAATCCAGCTGAAGCTCATATAACAACCTGAAAGAGAAAGGGATTTCTGCTATTGTACTCATTGGTTCTGTTGACATCTAATTGAAATGCAGACTGGTCTTTAGTAAATAGCTTCTGTTTTACAAGTTAGCTGCTGAAAAGATAGTGGGTATGTACTGGATATTCTATGATAGACTGTCCTGGGATATTTCTTCCAGAAAGCTTGATAGTTCCTCTAACTCCTCCTTAGCTACTTTGGCTAATCCTATACATCTCAATCATTCTATTATCCCCTCTTTTCACTTAGAATTATGAGGGGCTTGCTATCATTTTACCTAACAGCATAAAAAAAATCCCCAGAAGTATATAATTCACAGAAACATTTTGTGTCCCACAGGATACATAGGCACACCTGAGTTTTTGTCAGTGTCACATGCAGACTTTAGGAAAATAAAGCTGGTATTTTATAGAACTCTTTCTCAGCCTCAGTGCATGTTATCATATTCTTACTCTGCCATGCGCAATTCATTTGGTCATGAAGAATCTATGATTTCAAGTTTTTGTTTTGTTTTATTTTTTACCAGCCACCTTTTACTTTTTTAGTTTCTATCCTCTTGTCTTACTCTTTGGATTCTTCTCAGAAACATAGTCAGAATTTTAACCTGATTTTGCCACCTGGAATCTTTATTTTTGGCTAACCTCCCTGCTATACAGAAAAGCTTCACTTTTTTATGTGGGATAGAAACTTCCTTTGTATCATATTTTTATTCTCTCTTTACCAGATCTTTATGGACAGTGCCATGTTCACCTATTTTCTATCTCAGGAAAACACTTTAGAAGTTAAGGAAATTCATTTTTTCTCAGAAAAACCTAGAACTCAAGGTTATACTCATTCCTAAGATTCAAGAAAGTCTAATTTGAATTTCAACCTGAGCAATGACTGCTTTAGTCTAAGCTGTACTTGCTCTGCCCATGGAGTGATGGATGATATTTATATAAAGGATATTGAGTCACAGAGCAACAGGATTTACAGGAAATGAAAAATATATTGGCTTTATATATCAAATACATTATCCCATTACAATGCTCTTTCACATACACCATAGTCGTATGCTGGCATTGTTCCCAGCAGCACTTGATGGCTGATCCATCATTGGATAAAAAGCATGTTTTCAAGTTGTAATGTCCTACAGGCCAATCATTAATATCTCAGAGCCATGATTTTGCCAAGGGCTAAGTTAACATAAGAATAGTACTCACCTCTTACCATTTTATAAAGTGTAAATGTTATGACTTATGCAAAGTACTTATATTTCATAGAACATATTGTCAATAAAAAACTACTTGTTACAGTATAGAGTGGGGGAGAAAACATGACACAAATCCTGAGTAATTATTTGTTTATCTTGTTTAAAAGATACTTAAAAAAAACTTTAAAAAATGTTTGAGAAAAATCACATTTCACAAAGCGATTCAGTCAAATCATGGGGAAATTCCACCAATACTTCAACTTGTACAAGACAAAAATGGAAAGATGTCCTTTTCCTAATTTAACACAGGAAAAGAAAAAAAATTAAGTAAGGGTTCATCTGACAATGTTCAATAATGAAGCTTAATACTCAGTAGTTAAAATATATTAGAAACTCTTGGATTTTTAGAGAATGCTCATATTTCCATGAATCTTTCCTTTAGGAAATTTATGATTTCTACTATCAGAAATATTATATGAGGAATAACAATGCTTTGAATCAAATGAGTAAAATCCAGAATCTACAGAAAATTCCATTTCACTTGTTTGAAAAGTACAGAAGTGAAAAAAACAAGTTTAACATGGGAAACAAAACATACACATTTGGAATGTCTGTTTATTCATACCCTAATCCTTGAAATCTGAAACTAATTTTACAGGTAATTAAGGAAGTCAAGTGGTCTTAAGAAAAGGAGATTGTCGTAGACTATCCAGGGCCATGGAAGTGTATGTCTGGCAAAATTCACACATTGAAGCCCAACCTTCAAGGTAATGACAAAAGAAAGGGTTAGTTTGGGAGTTAATTAGGTCACAAGGGCTCTGCTCATGGGTAGGATTAATGCCCTCATAAAAGAGGACAAAGGAAACCTCCTTTCAACCATCCACTATGTGAAGGTGAAGGTTCAGGAGAAGGCATTTTCTTCGAACTAAAAATAGGTATTTATCCATACTGCATCTGTCAGTGCTTTGGTCTTGGATTTTGAGCTTCTAGAACTGTGGGCAATAAATTTGAATTATACAAAATGTTATACTGATTAAGAAAGAGAAGACTCAAATTACTGATTCAGAGTAAAAGAAGTGACTTTATTATTGACTTCCAACAATTAAAAAAAAAATTTACAGGTGAATAGTATGAAAAATAAAACATTTAAAAATTATACTTTTAACAAATTAGAAAATACCTAGAAAAACACCAACGATGGAAACTGACTCAAGAAGAAACTGGAATCAGAATACACCTATATACTCACTTTTCATTGCTGCTTCTAAAAAATTTTTGTGATTCAAAGCAACACAAATGCATTCTCTTACATTTCTGTAGGTCAGAAATCAGAAAGACACAGAACAATATCAATGCATCTGCCCACATTGATTTCTCTTCTGTCAACTCTTGAAGAGAATTAATTTCTTTGATTTGTGGCTTTCATTGGCCAATCATAATAATTGGGTCATGGTCCCTTTCTTCATGCTAAAAAATGTCTGTTTGTATCTTGCTTCCACATTTGTATTTCCCTCTGATCTCAGTTGGAAAATATGCAATTTACTGACTTCTATAATTAAATTGTGTTCACCCAGATACTCTAAAATGGCCTCTCTTTATCAAGGCCCTTAATGTAATCATATTTGCAAAGTCCCTCTCCTATGTAATTTAATGTATTTACAGGTTCTGCGATTAGCAGGTGGACATTGTAGGAAGGATCATTCTGCCTACCATGATTTATAATAATTAACAACTGAAATAGTAATTTTAACACTTCTTACAAAATAAATCCAGGTTCAGATAGCTTTACAGAATTATGACAATTTGACAGAATTTTTTTTTTTTTTTTTGGTGCTGAGAATAGAATCCAGGGCCTTGCTCCTGCCAGGAGAGCAATCTACTGGTGAACCACATCTTCAGCCCATGCAAGTATTTTTTTTTATTGTTGTGCTGAATGGAAGTACATTGTGGCATTTATAAACGTTCTTGAAATATATCAAATATGTCATTCTTGAATTTGCTCCCTCCTTATTCTCTTTCATCCCTCTCCCCCATTCCTGGAAGAGTTTCAACAGGTTTCATTTTTCCATTTACTTACATATGTGCATAGTATTTGCACTGTATTCACCCTCCTATATCTTTTCCCCACATGCTCCCCCTGTCCCACTGGTACTAACTCCCCTCTTCACCTGGAGGTCCTGTTCTGACCTCCTGTTCTCTGATTTTGTAAAAGAAAAAAAATGACATTTTTCCTTGTTTAAGATAGCTACACAGAGAGTTTCCTTGTGGCATTTCCATATATATATGTATTATGGCCTAGACTGGCTCATCTCTTCTATTTTTCTTCATTCTATCTTAGTTCCTTTATATTTTACAGAAAAACTACAGCAACATTTTAAAAATATGTTTCAAAAATAGAAAAAAATATAACATATCTTAACACATTTCATAAGGTTGGTTCTACTGTTATTCAAAAGCCATACAGAGATATCACAAGCAAGGAAAGCTACAAAGCAGTACCTGTCATGAATATATCCTTAGTGAAAGGCAGAAGACTAAATCCATCAAGATATAAAAAAAATCTGACATAACAGTGAAGTGTGATTTATCCCAGAAATTCAATGTTGGTTTGACATCCATAAAAGAAAAAAACACATGACTAACTTAATGGGGCAGGGAGGGGAACATTTGAAAAATCCAACAATCTTTTATGAAAAAAGTATTCAAAATCTAGAAATAGAGGGGAACTTCCTTGGTCTGAAAAAAGATGCCCATGGAAAACTCAAGGAAACATCATGTTTAGCATTGTCTGAATGCTTCCACCCTCTTATCAAGAAAGAGACAAAAGAAGCTAAGGTGTCTTCTCTAACCATTTCCACTCAGCATTATTCTCCAGGTCCTAGACTGGGCAATTAAGCAAAGAAATACATAAAAAGTTAAAAAGGATAATTTAAAATTATGTCTATTTGAAAATAGCATGATATTATTTATAGGAAAGTCTTTAAAAGTTAATATAAAACTAATAAGTCCACCAAGAAACAAGATCAATATCTATAACTTAGTTATATATCTATACATTAGTAATTAATGTTCTCATAATGCAATTAAGTAATTTATTACATTTATATTAATCTCAAAATAATAAAAAGCTGCAAAATAAATACATCAAAATAAGGAAAGGCTTACACATTGGATATATAAAATACTTTTGTGAAACACCAAAGACTACCTAAATAAATATGACCACATTGTATTCAGAGACTAGAAGATTTAATATTGTTAAAATGGCAATATATCTCCTAATTTATCTAGAGTTTCATAGCAATCCCCATCACAATCTCAGGTGATTTTCTTTTTTTGCAGAAATTGGCAAACTGATCCTAAAGTCATATAGAAAATCAAAAGGACAAAACTGCCAAAAGTTTTGAAAAAAACCTACACATATACAGTTGGAATATTTATATTTCTCCATTTCAAAACCTATTACAAAACCATAGTGATCAAGATACTATGATGTTGATATAGGATAGACTTAGAGGTCAATGAAATAAAATTGAGTTCAGAAATGAGTCTCCACATTGATTTTCAACAAAACTTGCAGGGCATTTCAATAGGGGTAAGTTTTTTTAAAAAAATGGTGTAAAGACAAGTGGATATATACATGCAAAGCAGTTACATTGGGTTTTTTCTTTAAGACATACATAGAAAATTCATTCCAAATAGATACTAGACTTAACTATAAAAACCAAAGCTATAAAATTTTTAGAAGAAAACATAGAAACAAAACTCTGTGCTCTTAGATGATACAATTGAGTCTATGGCCATACTACCCTGAATGCTCCCGATCTTGTCTGATCTTGGAAACTAAGTTGGTTGGTACTTGGATGGAAGATTATATAATTGAGTGGTTTTTTTTTACATTTTTATTAGCACATATTAGTTTACAGGGGAGTTTTATTTTGACATTGTGACATTTATATTAGGTACTTTGGTTACAATGTACCTTGATTAGATTTACCTCTCCATCATTCTCCCTATTCCCCCTTTTTAAAACAATTTCAACAGGTTTCATTGTTCTATTTTTATACAAGCACACAAAGTAGATCAACTATATCCACTGTTCTCATCCTTCTCAGTTTGTCCTCTCCCACTGAGAATCATCCACAATTAGAACCCATTTTACCTTCTTGCCCCCTTTTTTTTTTTGTGTGGCACTGGGGTTATGGGTGGCCAAGCAGGCATTGTACTGCTTGAGCCATGCCTCCAGTTCATTTTGCTTTGGCTATTTTGGACATGGGTTCTTGAGAACTATTTGCCCATGCTGCTCTTGAACTAAGGTCTTTCAAATCTCAGATTCCCAAGTAGCTAAGATTACAGAAAGAGCCACTGGCACCTGGCCTGTCCTTCATTTTGTAAGTGCATATTAATTATTAATTGTTCAAAGCAGTTTCTCTATGATATTTCACACATGTATATATTAATGAATACATTAATCAGATTAGTCCCTGCTATTATTCACTTTTTTCTATTCCCTCTTTTCCCCTATTATCCAGAAGCTATCAGTGCATTTCATTATGCCATCTTTGAATACAGATGCAATGTAAGTTGATATTATTCACTCTTCTTCATTCCTGTCCTCTCAATAACTGATTCTTAAATATGACAAGAAGCACAATGAATAAAAATTGATAAATTAGACTTCAAGAAAATTACAACTTTTGTACTTCACAGCATATTATTAAGAAGGCAGATAAAACCACCAACTTAGTATATCATATATATGTGATAAAGGAATTATACTTTAAACATATAATAATGAATTCTTAAAACCAAAGAAAATATAATTCAATTAAAAATGTGGAACACTCAAATAGACATTTCTCTGAAGAAGAATAGAAAATGGCTCATAAACACACATAAATTTGCTCAGTATTAGCAATTAGGGAAGTACAAATAAAAGCAGCAAGGTACCTCTTCACATCCACTAGGATAATCGCAATGAGAAGATATTAAAAAATGTATCATCAAGGATTTGAAGAAATTAGCATTGAATTCAGTGCATTAATGCAGAATTTTCATCTATCGCTCTATAATCACATGCAGTGTGTTTCCTACGATAATTTTGGTTCTTGGTTTTTGTTAAATGACTACATGTCTAGCAAATTCCAAAAGAAATAATGAAATAAATTCGATAATTTTTTTTTATGTTTTGACTTCATAACCACCCTGAAAATTATGTGTAACTGTTAACATAAATATATTTTTCCATTGTATCCATACTACATATTGTCCTTTCTCATACCTTGTACTTTTAGAATTGTTTTTTTATCTGAGATACTTTTAAGACATAAAGTTAAAGTTTGTACCCTTAGATATATAATGAAAGAGTGAAAAAACAGATAACAACAGAAAATTGCTATATGAATTATTATATACTATAGATATCAAATCATAAGTTTATTTACTAATGTCAAAATCACCTAAAATCTGATTTGAAATTTACATATTATTTTTAGAAAGCCAATTGCTGTTCTTTGCTGCTAGAATTATATTTTGGTATTGCTTCTGTATCTTAACTCTTTGTTCAGGGTCCATGGAGGAAGAATGCAAATAAATGAACCTTTAAATTTATGTTCATAATGAGTAATATCAGCATAACCTTAATACCTTCTGAACACAGGAACAAGTGCTAAGGCAATTGTCTAAGGATAAGGATTTAATTTTACTTTACACAGCTTTCAGAGTTATTACAGAGTCAATTTAAAGTAAGAGTGCTATAATATGATAGCACTGATGATGTTTGTGAATGGAATCCATAATTAAAATCTTCAATTAATATTACTCATCTCTGGTACACGGGTTAAAAAGAGAACTGCATTGTAAGGATTTTAACAAGGTTTCATTGGCAGGAAGAGGGCACTAATTAGGAGAAGCATACAGATTTGTTTAGTCTCAAGCTAGCAATTGAATTGATGCAGATGAATACCTTGTATCACAAAAATTTTCAAAGATAGAAGTATGTTCTCCCTCATATGTGGACTTTAGATCTAAGACAAATGCAGCAATTGGGTCACAAGCTAAGAGGAGAGCACATATGGGAGATATGGGGATAGGTAAGAAACCCAAAACATGAAAGTGTTTGATGTCTCCACTGCAGAGGAGCTAATACAGTAACCCTAAAGTGACACAGGTCAATATGGGAAGGTGACCCGGGACTAGGGAAAAGGTCAGGTAGAGATGAATCAATTTGGGTTGTAATACACTTGTGCATGAAAGCAAGGCTGGAAATCTCTCTGTATAGCTATCGTTATCTCAACTAACAAAAACACTTTGTCTTTCTTATTATTGCTTATGTCTTCTCTTCAACAAAATTGGAGAAAAGGGCAGAACAGATTCTGCCTGGAAGTGGTGGGGAAGAGGGAAAGAGGATGGGGGGATAGAGGGGAGAAATGGCCCAAATAGTGTATGCACATATGAATAAATGAATAATAAAAAAAAGAGTGTTAGTAACTTGTCTTCCCTTTTGCTCTTCTATCCCTCTGTACATGTGGGTCATATTTGAGGGGGATGAACTTCAATCTTTCTAATATATCCTTCAGGGATTATCAGGATTTTCTCAGCTTTTGGAGGATAAATAGTTATGTGTGGTCTAAACTGAATATGAAGACAGTGGTTGTGCTATCTCCCCTGTTTCCTGAGTTAAATTCCAGCTCCTGATTTTCTCATCACTGAATGATGCTGGACACTGTGCTAAGACTCTCTGATCTACAGAAAGCAAATGAAACAAAAGTCATGGATCCTTTTTAAAACTACAAAGCCATAATACAAATTTTTGTGTTATTATGAAATTCACAAAATGCAAAAGGTAATGTAATCACAAAAAAAGAGGATAATTTTAACAGTTTGCTCTTTATTTCTCCCTTCTAATTCCACTGTTTTTCAAATTTCAGAGTGTATAACAATGATTCTCATCCACTTACTGATTGTGGAACATGTGAAAATGATACATATCATTTGTAAGGCACATTGAAGTAAATGGACAAGGCTACATATGAGGTACCCATGTGCTCTGGGGAAGTGAGGGAGCCAATAATTCAACACAAGCAGAATCCACTGGTGGCCTACTAGTGTGAGTAAGAAAACTCACATTGTATGAAAATATAATAGGAATCTTGGTTTCTTATGTTTGAAATAGGGTCCAAGAATCTGTGCTTTTATAATTACCACAAGTGATTTAAAGCACAGTTCAAACAGATGCATTACTGACATTATTGCTCTTATTCTACTGGACAGCAAACAATATATGTATTTTGGAACACATCTGAGAAAAGAAGTCCCAGACTAATCATACTTGAAAGTAGTACTTTACTAATATTTAAGTTAGAAAGATATAGCAAAATATGCACCACCCTTAAGGCCAGAGGACTTGGTTTACTTCTTACTTGTGTTAGTTGCCAATGCCCTAGGAATTTCATTTAGACTATCTTTGTCTTGGTTTTCTTGACTATCCCAATGGGAATGAGTAAAATCTTTCACAGGGTTTTCATAAACATGGAGAAAGAATATTTGTGCATACATATAATAAGCCTGTCTTTATAACACAAATGAAAGAAGTTACATTATCATGATTCCTATAGTGTTACTTGCTGTGGAATACAGGGTTAATTTTATATACATATTTGAATTTTGATGATTATTTTAAAAGTAACAGCAAAGTCATACAGTGATTCATTTGAAATAAATGACTTGTTTCTGCCAAACAGAGTATCTTCCAGAAAACATTTGCAAAATGACAAATAGAAATCTATCAGAAAGATTAAAGTCAGAGTAATATAGCTCATCACTGTCACACTTCATATCACTTTTCAAATGCCCATAAATGTGATTTTGAAATAATTTTATGTATTTAAAATTAACATTAAATTGTGATTTGATAAAGTGGTCTTGAAGTATTGTTTGGAAATAAAATACTACAGATAAATAGAATATTATTGCAAAGGAGATTAAGTAAGCATATAATCTATTAATCTTGCCAATACTGTTGCTAATTCATAATTTTGACAGCAACCTATTACAAGTTACTCATAAGAGACAAAAATTTCCAAAACCTTTTATTACTCAATTAAGGAATCCATATGAAATTGATTACATATGTCTTACTAAATGCTTTATTTTATTAGAAAATCCACTCATTCAAACAACAAATATTAACCAAATTGCTATTCTGTGTCAGTTATTTGAAGTATGAAGAGAACCACAAGCTAGGACCTTACAAGTTTACAGTATTGATGGGAACATTAGCATAGTATTATCAATATACCTGTATATCTTGTATACATATAATAGCAATGTAATATTCAAAGGTTATAATTTCTATGAGGGTAAAGCACAGGATATTTAAACAAAATGCACAAAAACACAGGACATTAGAGGATATTTAAACAAAATGGAGGAATCAAGACATGCTTGCCAAGGAGGTCAGACCCTTGTTGAACTGTGAAAAGAAGATAAAGAGAGAACAAATGGAGCAGGCCACATATTAGAACACAAGTGGGAAATGCAGTGACCTGAGCAGTGAACAGGGGATTCTTCACCCAGTTCAAACTGATCAATGCTACATAAGCTTGTTACAGACCCACTGACATTGTGTAGTCTCATTTTCCAGAAAAGGCAGATGTTCAGTCTTTTATGTGAAATTGCCTGTTAAAATATTGGCAGCTATTCTAATTATTTCATTAATAATTAAAAAGGGCAATTTTCAATCCATGTGTGGTCAAAAGTTATGAAAAACTAACAGTTTGGAATGTAGGAGCCATCAGAACCTCTAAGGTAATTATATAACTAAGAGCTATGTCAATACTAAAATCTTCCTCTAACTTTTGTAAATAAAAATGTATGCATATAAGAATAAAAGTATATGCGGGTATGTGTTTGGTATATAGAACCAAGAGACAAATAGAGGCTAAGCAAAAGAATGTAAAATGTTAATAAATTTTTGCATAAAGTTAGAAATCTCTATTCAAAACAGCAAAGAAAACTGAGAAAGGTAAAATAAAAGTGTTTAAGTCTTCTGGGTTATGGGTATAAGACTCCTTAATCATGTCTTAGAAATGTGAAAAAGGAATCAGTTGCAAGTTATATAGTGAAGTTCATGGCAAAAGAAGAAATACCCACAGATGTGTTCAAGAGAATAATGAGGCATTGGAAGTAGACAGTTTGCTTTCAAGGCATTTGTATTGTTATTACTGATACTAACAATACTCATCATTCAATGAAATGTGAACTTTTTTTTTTTGTTTTTGTTTTTTTTTCTTTTTTTCTTGAAATGTGAACTTTTTTTAACCAAAAAGTAATTCATCATTAAATTGCAAAGTCCAGATTAAGTCTCAAACATGTTTGGAAGTTCTCATTTGGAGAACAGCATGTCTGTTCTATTCTGATAAAGCTGCATGATTGAATATATAAAAGGCATTGAGTTTATGGCTATTTTTCATGTTTTCAAGGTAGAAATTCACAATTATCAACTCATACTTGTTACTGAAGACTTGTTGGTGGAGTCTACAGGTTTTGTAATTGATTTATCTGGTTGGAAAAAATTGTTTTAGGGAAGAAATTCTTTGAGTAAACCAAAACTGATGCTAATTTGCATAAAGCTCTTTTTAGTAATACCAAAGTTACTTTGTTCCAATTACCTAGTACATATGCACAGTGAAATTTTATTTTGTTTTCCATTGACATGTTACTCTGAAGAAATTAATAACTTAAAATTGGAGAGGAAATGGAGATATGTGAAAGACATGAATACTTAAATTATTCAATAAAGAGCAAGAGATATATGTATATTTACTAGTAATGAAATAAATGCGGGGAATTTCATTTCCATCTTTTAATGCTTTTGAAGAACTAGAGACCATTTTCCATTTAAGAAAGACAAGAGTGGGACACCATTGGTTCACAACTTTAATCCTAGTTTCTCAGGAGGCAGAGGTCAGGAGGATTGTGGTTTGAAACCAGCACATTCAAATACTTTGTGAGACCCTATCTTGAAATACCCAACACAAAATAGGGCTACTGGAGTGGTTCAAGTGATAGAGTACCTGCCTACCAAGAGTGAGGCCCTCAGATCAAATCCCAGTACTGCCAAACAACAACAAAAGATCAGAGTGAAATTAGTCCTGGTGATGACCAGAAGCAGAATAGATCCTAACTGTTTCAGGTCTTTTTTTCTTTCTTAAGTTTGTAGGATGTCTGAACATTCAATGTCATCTCCAACTAGGAAGGTTGTACAGAATTTGTAATTCTGAGTGCTTTTCTGGAAGAAAATATTACTTCATATTTCATAGTGAAGTAACATTTAAAGTCTGAGAAATAGGGATGTATATACTTGGAAATAACAAGAAGAAAAAAATGTAAATAAGTCTACAGTCCAAATTTCAATTTATGTCCAACTGATTTAGCAAGCATTTATTCATCACTTTTTATGAATTAAAACTTTGTAATCACAGAAAAGCAGAAAAGTAGGTGGAGAATTGGACTATAGTGTAACAACACAAAGAAAGACATACATATGGAGTATTCTAACACATTGAGCTGTGTAATATGCTTTGGGTTCATAATTGGAGGTACAGAGAAAATGACATAAGGTGGTATGACTTAATATTAAAGAATAACTGGAAGTAAATTAGTAGAGAAGGTGGGTGAAATCATTACAGGCTGCCAGCAATGGAGTAAACATTTTCCATCTTGCTAATTGGATAATTCAAGAATTTCTTTTGTAGATCTTTCCCTGTAAAGTGAATGTTCCTACCTAGGGAACAAGCACAAAAAACTTCGATTGTTGATAGATATGTTGAAGCTAACACTTTGGATCCACTAATTGGATCCAAAAATAAAAGAATATTCAGGAAAAAAGTATGACAGCTAAGGTAAGGAATCAGAAATCCTGAGCTCTGTGACACCAGAAACTTCCTTGAGACTTTGGAGCTACACATGGGTAATTCTGATTGTTCCTAGCCAAAATAATAATCATCACCACTTTAGGTTTTAGATAAAATTCAAAGCCTGACCCTTAAATAAGCCCTTAACTGCACATAACAGCCACGAAAATCCCGCACATCACAGTCAACAATGGAAGTTCAGCCCGGGGAAAAAGAGCCCCAAACATTGCTCTCTTTCTTTTTTTCTCCCCACAAGCAGAAGACAGAGCATCAATCAGAATCAAACTTTGCAACATCCTGGACCCCTAGCATGTAGAAAGCCTCCCTACTTCACACCACACTGAAAAATGTGGTGCCATTTCTCTCAGCCAGAGGGCTCAAAAGCTGCTTGTGTGAAATTGCAGAATGAACAAGTGAGCATCATGCACCACACGTGATTCCCCTACCCACCCCCCAGGAAAATAATCCAGTACAGCCCCTAGGAAGACAGAACCCCACCCACCAAAATTGAAAAACATGAACAGCAAAATGTAATGTAACATGGACATGTGGAGATGTGGGTGGAACACTGAACCTGCCCTGGAGAACTGGGATGGGGCAAGTAGCCCAACTCTTGGTGCTGAACTCTCAGTGAAGGATTGTGGGTAAAGCAACAAAGACTGAGAACAGGAATAAAGTTAACAAACATGTAAATGACCTCTACAAGGAGAATTACAAATGACTGAAGAAAAAGATTGAGGAAGACTACAGAATTGGAAATATCTCCCATAGTCATGGATTTGCAGAATCAACACAGTAAAAATGACTATGCTACCAAAAGCAATCCACATGGTCAACACAATTCCCATCAAAATCCCAATAACATTCATCACAGAGATTGATAAATCCATCCTAAAGTTCATTTGGAAACACAAAAGACTGTAAATAGTCAAGACAGTAGTGAGCAAAAGGAGCAACATTGGAGGTACCATACCTGACTTCAAGCTATGCTACAGAGCCATAGAAATAAAAACAGCATGGTACTGGCACAAAAACAGATACAAAGACCAGTGGAACAGAATACAGGACACAGACATGAATCCACACAGCTATGCCCACCTGATTTTTGACAAAGGCACCAAAAACATACAATGGAGAGAAAATAGCCTCTTCAACAAATGTTGTTGAGAAAGTGGTTATATGCCTGCAGAAAACTGAAACTAGATCTCTGCCTGTCACCCTGTACTAGTATCAACTCAAAGTGGATTAAGGACCTTAACATTGGACCCAAAGCTTTGCAGTTAGTATAGGAAAGAGCAGGGAATACTCTGAAACAGCAGGTAAAGGCAAAGACTTCCTCAGTACAACTCCAGCATCCCAGCAGCCAAGAGAAAGGATGGACACAAGGGACTACATGAAATTAAAAAGCTTCTGCACAACAAAGAAGTGGTCTCTAAATTGAAGAGACCACCCACAGAGTGGGAGAAAATATTTGCTACCTATACGTCAAACAACGGACTGATATACACAGGGAGCTCAAAAAACTAAACTCCCTCAAATTAGTGAACCAATATAGAAGTGAGCAATGGAACTAAACAGAACTTTTTCAAAGGAAGAAGTCCTAATGGCCAAAAAACATGAAAAAATGCTCACCATTCCTGGCCATAAAGGAAATGCAAATTAAAACCACACTAAGATTCCAGCTTATCTCTGTTAGAACAGCTATCATCAAGAATATCACCAACAACTGTTGGCGAGCATGTGGGGAAAAATGAACCCTCATACACTGCTGTTGGGAATGGATCACAATATGGAGGCTTCTTAAAAAACTACACATAGACCTGCCATGCTAGGGATATTCCTGAAGGAATGTGACTCAGGTTATTACAAAGGCACCTGCACACCCATGTTTATTACAGCACTATTCACAATAGCCAAGCTATGGCAAAAGCCAAGATGCCCCACTACATACGAATGGATTAAGAAAATGTGGTATTTATACACAATGGGATTTTACTCAGCCACAAGAAAGAACAAAATTTTGTTAATCACAAGTAAATGGATGGAACTGGAGAACATCATCTTAAGAGAAGTTAACCAGGCTCAGAAGGCCAAAAATCGCATGTTCTTCCTCATGTGTGGATTATAGACCTACAACAAATGCAGTAATATTGTTGGACATGGGCCATATCCTAAGTGGATAATATGTACAGGAAGAATAGGGAAAGGGAAGGAAAATAAAACTTGAATGTGGTTGAAATGCTTACGGTAGAGGAGTGAATATATTAGTCTTAAACTGGCAGATGACACTATGGGAAGGGAATCAGGAAGTAGTGAAGAGGTCTGGTAGAGATGAATCAGGAATATCTCTGTGTAGCTATCTTTATCTCAAACTAGCAAAAACGCTATGTCTTTCTTATTATCTCTTATGTTTTCTCTCCAACAAACTCGGAATGCCTGGAAGCAGTGGGCAGGGAGGTGGTCCAAACAATGTATACACATGTAAGAAATGTAAAAATGATAAAATAAAAAAAAAGTATTTAGGAAACCTGAATTTGTGGAATAAAACATAAGATTCACAGCAAACTAAACACAGTATATGGTGGCTGTTAATAAGGACAACATAAATTTTTATATTTATGAATTCCCGTAGATTTATTTGTTATGCCTCTTTATAAAAGAGAGGAATATTGGAAGGAATAAGAGAATAGTTTATTCACATGTCATTAGAAGCAAATGCTTAATATGGTTCATGCTGATTTTAGCACTGTGGCCATAATAATAACAGGGTGGATCTAAAGAACCGAGGTTCTCACATCAGTGCCTCCAAAAAATAGCCGTGTGTGTCTCAAAATACACATGCTCTTTTTTCTGAAACTCAGTCTTTTAATCTGTTAAATTGGGATGATAGACATGATACTCTAAATGTGATATATTTAACATTCTATAATTTTGTAGTGCAGTGGGATTTTTTCAATGACAATCAGCACTCTGGTATTTTTTTTTTGAGATGTTATCTTACTATGTAGCCTAGAATGTGCTCCTCATGCCTCAACCTTAAGAAATTGAATAATCCTGCAAATTAGACTGTGTTCAAGTTTCTGAATTTTCTCCCATTTCTCCTTACGCCACTTTCCATCTCTGAAGATACTTGACATATCTGATTTTTCTGTTTAATTTCAGGTTGATGTCACTTCACCAGTTTCCACTTATACATGAAAGGAAGGACTGGAAAAGTTGAGGGAGAATTAGTAGACATCTATATGATAGTTCCTCTACTAAAAGACTTAATAAGCTGAGAAGACTAAAAAGTATGAGTTTCAAAGCCATTATTTGAATTTTATGTTGTTAGTATGAATAATGAGCAAACCAGAAACATAAAACTAAGGAAAAGAGAAGCTTTTAGTTATGCATGGGAGAAAACCACCATCACAGTTGGGAGAAAATTTAAATGTCAGTTTATCAAAGAAAGTCCTATTTAAATCTCAGAGAAGTGAGTAGTGAGATCATTAGTATTGATAATTTCCACCAACGCATAAGAGTAAAAACATTCCTTTAATTTAAAACCACTTTTTGTATGCTTTAGCTCACAAATCTGTCATGGAAACACCAGCTTAGCCATGTTCAAGGAGAACCCTCCTCATTTCCCTGATATCCAAAAGAAACTCTAAATTTAAATCATCCCAAGTTTGGAAAATGACCTGCAGAGTTAAGTTCTTCATTGTATCATGTTCTGGTGTCCCTTGTTCTATAGAGGTAAAGTTGGGGGTACTGTTTCTTCAGGTCTCAGAGCATAGTTTCTAGCTTTCATGGCAGCTGATTCATGTGTACTTGACATAGGTGTGCAAAGCAAAGGGATATCATCCTACCACAGTGAACAAGTGAGTCAGTTTCAGATTATGACATGTTATATTTCCATGTGCTCTGTTAATAAAGTAATCCATAAATGACAAGATGACCTAATACTGTTCTTAGAAATATTTGCCTGTTTTCTCAGACTTAGCTATGTTCTTTTGCCTAATTAATTTGTTTTGATTGCACTTGGGTTTCACTCAGGGCATCGTTCTTGCAAGGTAGGCTCTCTACCACTTGAGCCTCTCCTCTAGTTCATTTTCCTCTGATTATTTTAGAGATGAGGTTTTATGAACTACTTTCCTGGGCTGGCCTTGCACCTCTAGTCTCCTGTCTCAGCCTCCCAAGGAGCTAGGATTACAGTCATGTGTCACTGGTACCTACATTCATACTTGATTTTTATGGTTTCAGGCATACAGAAACTCATTTCATTTTACTATATCTCATCTTCGTATCTGCAAGATGAAAAGACCACTTGCTAAATTCTAAGTTGTTGTATTTCTGTACCTTAGATTTGAAGAACATGTGAAAAAGATACGACATT
Source organism: Castor canadensis (assembly GCF_047511655.1). Lineage (NCBI taxonomy): Eukaryota > Metazoa > Chordata > Mammalia > Rodentia > Castoridae > Castor > Castor canadensis. The sequence goes on along the minus strand of NC_133392.1, from coordinate 46,833,330 downwards.
TCTTTCTTTGTAATACATAACTTTAAAAAATAGGCACACTTTATTTATTTTTAACAAACGATCCTATTACCAAATAACCCTTCGACCAGATAATGGCTTTGCTAGACAGGGTATTTGCATCAATATCAGGTGAGGAAAGACACTACACCATATCCTTCTTTCTGTAGTAACCTCTGTATTAAAAAATTATTAAGAAGTCCTCACAGAGGCAGTGACTGTAAAAGTACACTTTTAGGAAAAGAAAAAAATAGTTTCATATAATATTCTTGAGATAGTTAATAGATACAATTTATAGCATTTTAGAAAATGATTAAGAGAGTTTCAGGTTGGGAAGGAAATATTGATAGTGCAGATAACTTCAACTTAAGGAAGGTTTCCTGCTGAATTTTAAACCAAGAAGCTTGACCTTTGAAGTATCCATGATTTCAAAACCTATTCAAAGATATATTTTTTGTATAAATTGTTCTTTTGTTGTTTATACTTCATGTAAAATCTAGCCATTGAGCATAATTACCAGTCATCCTATGAGGATGCATTGTTTCAGAGTCCTATGTTTTATGCACTTATGACTGTTAATTTTATATGCAAGACATTAATTTATTGATGAATACATAATTTTTTTTCTGCCCCAGAATAAAAACTTCAGAGCTTCACATGATATTGTTAGTGATAATAATAATAATAATAAATAACTGAAATTGGGATAGATTGTGTGATTATTTTGCCATATTTGATAATCACACTTATGACTTCAGACTTGTCCTAGTGACTCATTTTGTTCAGTTTTATGAGGTCAAAGATGACATATGGTACAACCAAGGAAGACATCATGAGGCTCTTTCTTTACTTTTTTTCCTCTGTTGCAGAATGGATTGTCTCAGGTAAGAGCTGTTCCTTCATCTCTTGTCACCTGAAAACTAAGAGACAGGATTAAAAATTCCAGGAGTGTTTTGACTGCTAAGAAGTTCTGGGGAAAACCAAACAACTTTGATTGGATTTTTCATATTAATGAAGGAAATTTCAGATTGGATCATTATCTTGTAGTATATGGTTGACTCAGATGCTGGCAAAATTAAACTTTTCTACTCTTTTTAACACAAGTATTTTCAAACTGTAATATCATGGTCAAATTATTGAAGCAGTACATATCTCATAAAATTAGATGGCATCAATCACTTTAATTCTACCAGTTTAATTCTATCATAGATTTTCTAAGACATTTCTACGTATTTTTTCTAAAACATTCACCAATTTTGAATTTCTTCTCAGAAAGCAATTTTTAAATCATCTTTACAACAAGATTTATAGGTAAAAATTTACAGAGGTTACTACAGAAAGAAGGATATGGTGTAGTATCTTTCTTCACCTGATATTGATGTAAATACCCTATCTAGCAAAGCCATTGTTTTGTCTGAGGGTTATTTGTTAATAGGAATCTGTATTTATTCTTTGGAAATACATTTACACACAGTATGACCTCAAGAAACATACTTTTCTTATAATTATTCATGTGGTTGGATGTCCTAAGTGTGCTATTTTAATGATTCATAACTACAGAACTAATTCAAATTTGAAGAGGCTTTGTATTAATCAAATACTTTATTCAATGTTTTGGAAAGCTCCTTAGGGAGGTGGAATATTTCAAAGTTCTAGGACATACACTTAACTGTGATGGGTAAAGGAAAGATGATACAAGACTTTCAGTGTGCTAACACTGAGCGTGTTTTATTTGAAAGAGGTTTTCTTTTTCGCTGGGTAATTTAAGTCTAGTATAAACAGCATGATACTCCCAATCCCTTCAATTTTCTCCACTAATTTTTGGTGTTTGAATATGAAACTATTACAAAAGATGTGAAAACACATCCTTTGTTTTCAACGATCTACAACTCTCCCACCCATATTCTACCCCACATAATAGAGCTGTCTTATTGAGATAACCTTTCCTGTCAATGTCTCTACTTGGATGCCTTGCATTCTTTCAATCTAAGGGATTGTCTCTTTTTGCTTCACCTTCTTTCTTTCTCAACCTCTCTCTCTGTCTCTCAACCTTTCTCTCTCAAACACACACATACACAAACACACACACAGATTTCCATACACTAGTCACAAATTAAAACTTAGAGCAGAGTTCAATTTCAAATGCTGCATAGGAAGAGAGGAGATTGATTTTATTCAAGTAATGGGAAGGAAATGGTGATCAGACAGGCAGGTTAAGGAACATAGGATTAGATTTATAAGTTTACAAACATAACAGTTCACTCCTCCCCATTCTTTGTATGTTTCAGATCTAGCTAATGGCCTTAAGCTCCTCAAATTGGACAATTTTCAACTGAACTGGAGTTTTGAACTCAGGGTTTTGCATTCATTAGGCAGGTGCTGTACCACTTGTTCCATACCTCCACCTTTTTTTGCTCTGATTATTTTAAAGATAGGATCTCACTTTTGCTCACGTCTTCCTGGGTTAGGATCCTTCTATTTTATACTTTCTGCTGGTGCTGGAATGACAGGTGTGTGCCACCGTGTCTGGCTTTATTCCATTGAGTTGGGATCTTGAAAAGATTTTTGTCCAGGCTAGCCTAGAACTGTGATATTCCCAATCTCAATCTTCCAGTACCTAGGGTTACAGTTGTGAGCCACTGACAACTGGGTTGGGACATATTTTTTTAATGATAATAATAAACAAATCTTTTCCTGTGTCTCTAAACTTAATTGTAAGTGTTTACTTTTTAGAACAGTGATTCTCTCTTCTCCTTTAACAATCCAGATCTCTTTATAATTATAAAACTTTAAATTTTATATAGTTGGTAAAGATGAAGTTTAACCCAACTACATTAACATTCCTGTTATAATGCTCAAAAATGTTAGGAGAAAAATCCTTAAAATGTTACTTTGGTGTGGTATTCACTGTGTCTTGACAGACAAAACAGGAAATCAAAGATTCGAGATAAATATGAAAATAAATTGATGTTATTAAACCTAGGATTAATACATCACATTCTCTCTGTACATCCTGAATTAATAGAAGTTAACAATGATGATGTAAACATGGTTTGCTATAGGTAAATCCAGTGAGTGCTTAATAGAGCAAAACCTGGCAAAATGTGGCAAAAAGCTTGTAATGGCTTGAAATCTTATTGCTATTAAATACTACAGTTAAGATGTCAGAATATTTCATTTTCTTTAGGTTTGATGCTCTTTCTTTCTGTTATTTATTGTGTTTTAATTATTCTCCACATACAATCATGTAATTTAATATTTTATAGTTTGCTGACTTACGGATATTCTTCTTTCCTTAAACTTTTTTTTCCCCCCATGGGCCTGGGGTTTGATCTCAGAGATTCCTGCTTGCAAATAAGGCACTCTACCACTTAAGCCATACCTCCAGTCCATTTTTTGATTAAGGAAATTCTTAATCTTTTTTCAATTATTGAATAAAGGACTCTTTGAGGCTTGGCTACTGAGATGTGGTCTTGCTTTATCATGTTTTTCTCTCGTCAGTGTTTTTAGAGTGCTCCCTTGTCTCTGACTCTGGTTTATTTATGTTTATTTTTAATAGCTTCAAGATACTGTGGTTGGGTTACTTTTGTTCTGTGAACCTACATTTCTCCAGTAAGGAAATAAATAGAACACATAAAATTTGGCATTATAATTGTGTGCAGTAGTAAGAGGAGAGAGGGGTTAAATTCTTCTCATTAGATGATGCAATAGCTTATGTCTGAAGGTAAATGTCCCTACAGTTGGGAATATCATGACCAGTCTCATGTCTTATTTTCTATGCACACATTTTCTCTTTGTCCTGATGTCTGTTAATATTATTTGTCTTTCATTAGTTTTCTTAATTGTAAACTTTATGTGATATACTGGAGAGAATGGATGGCGATTTGTAAAACCTCTACAATTACCTTTTTGGTGTTCTAATGATTATGTGAGTCAGAATAGGACAGTGCTTCCAGCTGTGTAATATTGGTTAAGGTAGTTAAACAAACTTAACTATTTTATGTATCTCACTTTCTTCTACCTGCAAAATGGGAATACAAATTATAGGTCATAATTTTGTGGAGAATAGTTTAAAGATCCTATCTGACTATTCCAATAGCTTTAGTCTTTTGTGGCTTTCTTTTCACTTAGTATTTTCTCTTTGGAAAATAGACTAAACAGTCCTTATCTTATCTTTTGAATCTGTGTTTAGCCATGTCTCAAATTTATATTTATTTCCAACAATCAACTTCCTTTCTAAGTCAGTATTATTTAAGAATTTCTGTAATAAAATTGATTCCTAACTGGTACAAGTTCAATTGATGTTTAAGATTGTTTTTACTCCCAAAGTAATCATGGTGATGGTTCTGAACTCCAATGGTCCTGTCTCCTTAGTGGTCTGCATCAGAATGTGGTTACTGGAAAAACTGGAAGAATACAAAATGAAATCTGGGTAATTAGGTACTATAACAGATTGTTACTTCACTCTTCCTAGATACATAATTTTCATTGCATTATACTCAAGCAGTTCTGTCCTGTTACTTGAGTACTGATGCCATCTCCAACATGTCTTTGTGTTCCTTTCTTTGTTACAACTCTGATTCACACCATAAAAATTACAGTACCCACTGTTCTGTCCCAACTGCCCTTGGCCTATGATGTCTGGTGAAGCCTGATCATAAATGCCATCCCGTGTACTGCTGAGAACCAACATCCAAAGGTCATGTTTCTCCCGTTTCCGGTTTTATATTTGCTTGTTCATACATTTATTTATTCAATAAATATTTAATGAAAAACCTGCTGCTTTGCATTCTTTATTCTGGATACTGAATCAATAGAAAACAATATGGTAATCTATTATCAAAGAGGTTTTTGTAAAATGGAGGGATAGTGATGTCAACATTCATTGAGATAAGGTGATCTCATAGGGATAAATGTACTGTGTGTAGGAAGCAAGCAGATGGACTGCCAATGTCAATGATGAGGGTCAGATTTAGATTTTGGAAGCTCAGATTTGTTTCTGTTTGATGTAAATGTAATTTATTACTTTGAATGATGAAAATAGGAAATGTAATTTCCTGTAACCAAGTAGGTCACTAAACCGAAAACAAAAGGCAGTAACCATGCTATCTTCTCCTGACCTTCAGAGCTAGACCAAATGGAGAGTAAATCAAGTTTTTAGCCAACAAAGATGCAACTCTCCTCAGCTGAAGCAGAAGAGGCTGTACTTACAGAGCAAGAAGTGAGTACTTGTGGTATCTCTGTACTCCTTGAATCTTTGGTGAATCTTGGATTGGCTCCCTCCCATTCAGGAAGTACAATTCGTCAGAAATTCTCACTGATTTCTCCAGAAAATGGGTCTAGCCCTGGATCTTCGGGGGCTAACTTGCCTTTCACTGAGAGTGCTTAGATTTCATAAACTATAGTGATGCAAATGTATCACTAATGCTTTACAATTAGGTACTTAGGAATCAAAAATGTTTTATAGTGCAAAAAAGTACTTGTACCTCTGAATTATACTATCGCAAAATCACAAATATGCTTCATTCAGCTTATTACTGTGTTATAGAGATAAATTTATGCAACAATTTAGGAAGTAAAGAGAATAAATTTCATATTTCTGGAAATGAGTATTCCCATGGAAATTTTAAAATAATAGCAAAAGCCATCATGTTAGTGAGAGTTCAAATGGACCAAAGGGCCAATAACAAGAAAGAAGACAGGGAAAACACAGATAAAAACTTAGAAGAAATAATGACTGCAGTTTTGAAAATCTTTATCACATGACAAAACATTGTGGAAAGTACAGTAATTTAAAAAGCAAAAATATCAAAAGTAAAAATTTAATGTATGTATTGGAAGGGTTGTTTGTCTTTTTTTTTCTCAATGTATTTTGGCAGATAAAAGGAAAAAAAGAAAACCATGCATAGTTAATGCTTAGTAACAGAGATTTCTCTGTTAGAATAATACATGGATGATATTTGATATGTTATATGTTCATTATTACATTTTTTGGTTCTTTTGTTTCTCAGAAACATCCTATTTATCTAGAAAAAAAATATGTATTACAATTGTATAGCCAAAGTACACTCATGGAAAGGAATCGTGTCTTTCCTTTTCTCTGTGACTTTTGCCATCAAAAGGGAGTGAAGAGTGCTAGTACACCTATCAGAAGAAGAAAATGAAAGATTACACAGTCCCCTGTGGATCCACTAGGTTTGTGGTCTATCTATTGCAATTATACTCACTTTTGTTGGATAATTCCAGTCTTCACTAGGTTCTGAAGGTACAACTATTATTAGGGCATGCCCTCTGCATGGAGGGACCTAAGAATCTTATGAGGTCACAGATATTGCTATAACCTAGTGCATGCTTTACTGACAATATGAGATACAATTGCTGCTTCCAAGATGCAAGGACTGATGGTGGGTTTTTAAAATTTTTTCATCATATCTGACAACAGAAAGTTGTTGATTATTACGTACTTGCTACTTTGCATCATATACCACATATACTTTTAAAATAAATATTCCTTATCTTTGGTATTTTCAAAAATATTTTTCACTATTTCTAATTCTCCTTCAGGCTATTTTCAAAATAAATTGACAGAAAGGATATTGGGAGAGGCTTATCTCCGAGAATTAAACTTATAGCATTGTGCTATGTATTCTACATAAGTTATCTCATTCAATTCTCACACAAATCCTTAAGTTTAATTTCTAAAATGAAATAAAAAGAAAAAAATAAAATTTGAAATTCTTGTTTTCTGTTTTATGTACTTAGGTATATGTGTATGTACATATTATTTACTTTAACTTGAGCTTGGTAAAATTAGTGAATTTAGTATGTGATTGTATTTTAATTGTCATTTAACATGAAAAGGAAATTAAAGAATCTAGTCATTTTCGGCCCACTTCAGACAGGTTGTTTTTAAAAAGCTGCTCTGAGAGAATAGGCACCTGGTCCTCTGATGACTATCCTACTGCAGACTTTCAGTGATCAAGATAATATTCTGGCACTATTTAATCACTAATTGGATAGTGGATCCTCTTTGCTCCCTGGAAAATTCCTGAGCTGCCAGCATTTAATTTCTCTCCTTTGTTGCTCAGAAAATATCAGGTTTAGATCTGTGGTGTTTTAATGCTAGAAGGAGGCTTACTTTGACCTTAGGGTGTCTGTCACCTAAGGTGACAGAAGGATTTTGCTTCTTCTTTGTCTTTGCTACAGGTTTCCCTCTATATAAAATTGTGGATTGAACATTGTTACCTGATGTGAGGCCTAATGGGATTAGCCAATTTAGCTTAATCTGAATATATTTAGAAAGTAAATCTCTTAATCTTCTGCATTAAAAGTACTTATTACTTTCAAAATGAAATGTTAAGAGGGAAGAAATTTTGCATTCATGACCCACATGCAGCATAGTTTAAAAAAAAATAGTCTTGCGTGGTCCAGAGATTTCCCCGGCTGTTCCTTCCCATAGGGAAGCATGGAATCCCATATTCATATAGAAAAAGACAATTCTATCCAGCTTTGTGAGGATTATTGCTAGACTCTTTCATGACCTAGTTTTCTTGAAAAGCTTGGCTTCTCAGACTTCCTGTAACTAACATAAGACCTGACATATCTCTACAGTGTTTGCAAATAATCTAACATTGTCTGAACTATTGTAAAACTTCAGAAACGATCAAGAGGTCAACTAATTCACTTGTTGCATTTTAAATGAAGGAAAAAGCAAAAAATTATAGATATATGATTTTATTTCCTTAATACCAAGTTTGGAAACTCCACTAGCTAAATTTCTCTCATAATTTTTCAAATGAATTCATTGGATAGTCTAGAATATTATGTATTTCAGGGAAAGGAATACAATTGTGCTACTATATATTTGTGATGATAAAATTAAAGGAATTAAAACCTGTGTCCAACTTCTGATAATATTTTCTTAATTCTTTGCTCAAGAGTGAAGATAAAGAAATGTATTTGAATGATGGATGTGTTGGTACACATCTGTAATCTCAGCATTTAGGAGACAGAAACAGAAAAATCCAGAGTTTGAACCCAGCATAGTGAGATCCTGTCTTAAAACAAAAGTAAATAACAGAAATACATTTGATATTGCTATTTTATTTCAGTGTATTAATACAATGGGAACTTGATTAACTCATCTGAACATTGGTTTAATCATAGAATTTGAAAGGGTGCTGATAATTTCTGCTTTATGGTGTTATGTTGTGAGAACCAAAACAGGTAATAGAAAAATGCCTAATATGTAATAATGCTCAGTGATTATTATTAAAAATAAATTCAAAAATATAGCTTCCATTACCCTGATATATTATCCTCACCCATTTTATCATAACCAGCTTCTTGCCTTGAACCCACACTAGCTTACACCCTTTCTAATGTGCCACAGTACCCAATATGGCATGCAAAATTTATTAAAAACTAAGAATTTGTAAAAAATTGGACCTGCTGGGGTGATGTGAGAAAACTGTGGAGACACTCAGATAATGAATCTCCCTTTTCATGTTCTATGCATTATTCTGCTACATTAAAACATCATTGTAAGTTCTGGATGTGGTGTGGTAGATCTATAATCTCAACACTTAGAACTGAGGCAGAAGTACCTGGTTTTGAATCCTAGCCTTGACCTGAGCTATAGCTCACTATATATAGTGAGAACTTGTCTCAAAAAAAAAAGATATATCATTATATGTGTGTTTTATTAGAAGTTATAACTGAAACGAATATGAAATTATTTTGCCTCCTTATATTGTAAATTTTTATTTCAATCTGAGATTATTTTACTAGCACTATAGCTTTGAACCTAAACCAGGCTAACTTAGAAGGGGAAATATTTAAAACAGTCCTCACTAAATTTCTGGCTGGCACAGAAATCCACAAGTTGTCCTAGCTATAGCACTTAGAACGATGTCATAATTAAAGCCAGGTGGAGTTTATGCTCCACAACAGACAGTTATTGCTTTGCCATAATATTATTATTTCACTGGTGAGCATGCACTCAGAATAAACACAACTCCAGCATTGCACTTGGACTCTCTGGCTTGGCAGCGTTTTGTTTTGTAGATATTGAGGTAAGGACCAAGCTCTTCATTGTCTCTTGACAAATGAACTATATTATTTAAGTAGCTACTAAAACACTGCCATAAGATGAATTCCAGAATGCCCTGTTTATGCAAAAATGACTTTGCATGAAATCCATGTTTGTTCTTATTTTTATTTTTCAGGTTTTAATTTTGATTTTGCCGTAACAGTAACAAATTTAGCATATACTGACAAGCAGCCTAAGGGGTAAAACAAAGTGCTCATTAAGTTCTTATCTAATATAGTTCAGCAGTAGAAATATCATGCATTTGATTTCTTTCTATTAAACAGTAAGTATTTTCTTTAAAAAAACTAGCTTCAGTTTACCTTAGAGGTAATGAGTAATGTTTTGCAAACACTTTTAACGTAAGGTTTGACATTTTACTTTCATAAGAGCCACATACTCGGTTATTTCACTACTTCCTACAAGACACACCATAGTGTTCATTTTATTGATGGCTCATTTTTTATTTCACACTCACTCTTTCTTCTCTTTCATACTACCCAACAACATCCTTATAAAGTATGCGTTTTTTCTTGTATTTGAACAAGGAGTTTGAAAATACTCATAAATATCAGACCAACTAGAGAACTCAGTGCAACTTGAAGGATTAGGGATAAAAGTCACAGTTTGTTAAATGTACTAGATCCTTTTTCATAAATATAGCAAAAAAGTATGCTAAAATTAAAAGAGGAACTTATAGCTCCTCTTTAAATGGATGTCTTTAAAGCCTATTCTTTCTCTCCTTTTCCTCCAGTCTCAAGAATAAATAACTAATGATAAAGTACATCCATGACACAGGTATTCACAAACATCCAAACAGTTTATATATCAAAAACAGATTACATCCAGTTTTGGGAGGATTAGGGGAGCTATGTTTCTCCACTAATGGCATTTGATATGTCACTTGGAGATTCCATGTCTCCTGGTTTGTAGTGCACTGTGCCAACTCCTTCAAATAGGATAACAAGAACTGTAGTCACATTTTATTCTCTCACCCGACACAAAGACATATGAAAGCAAGTTTGAAGTTCATTGATTGAATTCATCAGTTCAATAGTAAGACGGAAGACATAATGCATTCCTGGGATATAAATGAGTGAGGCAATTTTTGTCACTTTGTTTTAAACAGTTGGTGAATTTTCTAACTTGATTTTATGAGTATTTTTATGATTTTGTGAAGAATATATATTATTATATTGTCAAAAGAGATTTGGGGTGATTTTATCAACATGAATGTTTAGTAAATTTTATTAATAAATATACTAAAGCTCTTCAGATGCACAATTTTGAAATTATGGTTCTTAGATGAGAAAAAGAAATTTTCTATTCCACTTCAATTAAATTAGGTATTTTCTATGTATGTTTTATAAAATTTATTCCTGGAACTTATCATAATAAATAACTAAAACTGACCAGATGCGGGGGATTATGGTTCCAGGCCAACGTAGTCAAAATGTTAGCGAGATGTCATTTCAAGCAATAACTGGATGGGTTGTACATGCACACCATCCTAGCTATGGTCAGGAAGTGTGAAATACAAGATTGCAGTCCAGGCCAGCCTGGGCAAAAAGTAAGAGCCTATCCCCAAAATAACGAGAGAAAAAGGGATGGCATGTCTATTGCCACTACATGATGAAATTCTCTTTTTTAACTTTTTATTGACATATATAATAATTGCATACATTAATAGCATTAAATATGATATATATATATATATATCATATATCGATCATATCCAACTGCCCTGGATGTGGGACCCCTGAAAGCATCTTTTGTAAGGATAGTCAGATGACGATGAGTTCCTTAAATTTTTGCTTATCTTACAAGGTCTTTATTTCTTCTTATTTCTGAAAAGTAGCCTTGCTGGGTGTAGTAATCTTGGTTGGCTGTTATTTTCAATCAGGATTTGAAACATGTCATTCCATTCCTCTTAGTGTGTAGAAGGGAATCTGCTATTAGTGTAATGAGGTTGCTCTTAAATGTGACTTAGTGCTTTTTTATTACAGATTTTTAAATTCTTTGTCTTGTACCTTGTGGAGTTTGACTATAGTATATTGTGGTAAAGACCTTTTCTGATTATGTCTATTTGGGGTTCTATAAGCCTCCAACAACATAAATGTTGTTGTCTTTCTTAAGACTAAAGAAATTTTCTGCCATTATTCTATGCATCTGATCTTTATTTCCTCACATTTGGATCTGCCAATAATTGTGGATATTTGATTGTTTAATGGCATCCCAAAGAAGTTGAATGTTCTCCTGATTCTTGTATTTTTTTTTATTTTATCTAAATATTATATTTCAAAATACCCATCTTCAAACTCTAGTATTCTTTCCTCTACTTTATTGAATTTGTTTTTGAGGCTTTCGATTAAATATTTTATTTGATTTATTCAGCTCTTCATTTCCAAGATTTCTGTTTCGTTCTTTTTCATATTTTTTTTTGCTGAATTTCTCATTCAGTTCCTGTATTATCTTTGTAATTTTATATAACTATTTATCTGTGGTCTCTTGGACCTCATTGAGATTTGTAAAAGTCATTCTTTTATATGTTTATCAGGAATTTCATCCATTTTGATTTCTTTGTCATCTGTTGATATTTTCTCATGTTGAAATTTGTACATCTGCTGGATAGCTCTACTACTTTTATGGAACTGCCTTTTTAGTGACTTTCTCATTAAGATGTGTCTTGGAGTATCAGTTTGTTGTGCAGTGTTAGCATTATTTTCAGCCAGGTATCATAATGTAGTCTCCTTATAGTTTCTTTGACTATGATTAGTTTGGGCACAGTACCTACATACCATGCCACATTCAGAGAGAGCCAGTATTTCTGCAGGTCACTTAGTAGTAATAACATTTTAGCAGTTCAGTTAAGTGTGGTATAAACCACAAAGTACATGAGGTACACACTATGTGGTTACTCCTATAATCGGAGTGGTGGCCTCCATCAGATTGTGGGGCTTACTCAGACACTGTTGATTTTGGCTCTGATTCTTGTACGGGTCTCTACCACTGGTTGAACCAATAGTTCTGATGGGCCTGAACACTTCCCTCCAATCAGACAGTGGTGCAGGCTTCAGAGCTTCATGGTGAGACATAGTAGCTCTAACCACAGATCTCCCTCTGTGGTACTCACACCCAGTCCTGTCTTGTCAGTAGGAAATGATCAAACAAAGTATGGATGGCTCACAATGGAAAAGCAATAGAAATTGCAGTGTTCCAGTGTTCCTTTCAGCTGCTACCATGGTGTGCCTACTCAGAAGAGCCACAGGCAAGAGCTACCTGTGTGCTTCCTCAGGACAGAGTTATGGCCAGAGCTTTCTTTCCTCTTAACTCCTTCAGCTGAAGTGATAAGAGGAGTGAGCTCACCTCAGACATCACTGAGCAAAGTTTCTCTTCAGACATCCTTAGGCTGTGCACTCAGGAGAGAGGAATAGCCAGAATATCTCAAGGTCCTGCCAGCATGCCCTGGTGGGTAAGGTTTCCCAGCCTAATTAGTAACAGGTACCTATGGAAGTGTTGGGGAATGGTGGTGGGAATCACAGCCTATAGGTGCCTTCCTTCAGTCCTTGCCCTTGATGGAAGGCTCCTTGATCTCACTCTACTGAGCCAAGTTTGGTTTGACAGGACCCCACAAATGGTCACAGGCAGAGGTTGCTAGTCCCTAGATCAGTTCAAACTCAGATAGTAAGCTCCTTTTCAATGGCTCCTGACTATACACCCTGGGGGTTCACTGAGAAGTGATGAGAAATCTTTTTCCAAAGGAAGGCAACTGTTCAGAATTTGGAATACTTTTGTAATTAGGCTTCAATTTTGTAGGACTTGTAAAGCATTTCAATAGCTATGATTGCCAGTATTCCTGATGACAGAGTTTGCTGGGACTCTTTTTCACTCTTATCCCTGCAGAGAGTAGATGAACATCACTTCAAACCCCCAACTGTGGTGTTAAATGTTATATGCCTGGATATTTTGTTTTTCTTGCTATGCTGTTTTCGCCAGGTCTTTGAATCTAACAAGATTTCTACTTTTCTCCTGTGGATTTCCAGTGTTTTCTCCTAATCACAAACATCGAAATGCAGCTACATACTTGTTACTTTGGTTTATTTTTCTGTAAGAGGAGGTGCATCATGGTTTCCTCTATTCAACCATCCTGACATTCCATGTATAAACACCAAAATCTACTTTCAAAAATAGTACTAGAGATATTTCTTAGACACTTGGTGCTGGTTGACCTAGCTCTGTAACAAAATTTTACAAATAAACAATTTAAAAAAATTTCAACCTTAATACATATGCTTTTTGAAATTTTTTTACATTAACTTGATCATTGTTATAACAAAGTTGGGAGCACAAATGATGCCTTCGTAGATCAGAAAATATACTGTTTCCTAAAACAATTGAAAAGTGAAGTGGTGAGAAATAGCATCCCAATTACTTCATAACAAGATAAACTGAAGTGTTTTTAGGTAGCTTGACTTGGTTGCTCTGAAATCAAAGCATTTTGTGAGAAAAACTTGACTGCCTTGGGATTAAGACATGAAGTGAAGCAGTTCAGGTTAATTTCTACTTTATGCTTTTAGAATAATGAAACTGATACCCAGAGAAATTTCTTGTTGGCTTTTCATCCATTATCATACATGCACTTTTGTTAAAGCAAATCGGATATATTTTGTGATATTCTTATGTTTTTAAAAAATGATAGGAATGCTTTTAATGTCAAAGGAAATCTTAAAAATAATATGTAGATTGCAAAGTATATTAAGTTTTTCACTGTAAAAACAATGAAATTCCTTTAATTCTTTGGAAATATCAAGTTTCATTTCTATTACTAATGTAGTTAGTGCCTTTACTAAAAGCTTACAGATTTTATTATAGATTTTATAGAAAACAAGATTATTTCAGACTTTGTTCAAATCTTACCTTGCCTCATTCTATTCAATATCACAAGTTGCTTCCACCCCATTCACAATTCCTTTTCCTTACCTTGACCAATTTTTACAACTGAAAATTTATTACTTTCTAATAATGTATGTAATTTGCTTGTTTTATGGTTATTGCAACTTGTCTATTTCCTGGGTATTGCTATATTGCAAATAGTAGAAAACCTTTCAAATATTTATTTACTGAGCTGGGTACCCATGGTTCATGCCTATAATTCGAGCTACTTGGGAGACTGAGATGAGAAGGATTGTGGTTTGAGGCTAGTTCTGACAAATAGTTTGTGAGACTCCATCTCCAAAATAAACAGAACAAAATGAATTAGAGGAGTGACTCAAGTGATGGAGGGCCTGTTTTTTAAGTGTGATGCCCTGACTTCAAACCTTAGTCATACCCCTCCCCACAAAAAAAAATTATTGACATATCATATCCCAAGTGCCTAGAAAAATGTAAGATTTACCTGAAATATAGTGGTTAAAAATACATGTTAAATGAGTATGTGTTAAGTGAGTAAATAAATATTTCAACAATTACCAATACAAATACAACAAATCTGGTTCTAGTGGGTGTGTTGTGATTTTTCGTTATTATAGATTGCGCATGCTCATAAAATAAAGGAATATTAGCTGTAACAATTGAGAAAACACTCTTAAGAGGCACCAATGAGAAACTTCTGTTGTAACACTTTATTGAAGAATCCATAGCAAATTTTATGTAACTCTCAAATTTGTACAGTTTTCAACTATAATACATATGTTGAAAGTATATTAACCTTTTGTTTGAAAACTTGTTAAGAGTGATCTGGAATAAGCATGTGGACACACTTACCACTGAAAAAATAAACTTGTACAAGCAATACAAATAGAAAATATTAAATTATCTTTAATCATGAAGTAAAAGGAAAACCATTCATGTAGTAGATTTAGAAAGTTATCTCTGTTTATCTCATCATTAGTAATAGCTGAAGAACAGAGAACCACTAGACAACAGGTAAACACTTATTTTTGTATTTTTCTGATGAAAAATAAAACATTAACATGAATAATGAGAAAATTTAGGAAATCTTATGGGAAATTATTTCAGCATGAGATCTTAGCATTAGTTTTAAGCATTAGGATAGAGCTTGAATCCACTTTATATTCATTAATTTCTACAAATAAATATTCTGGGTCCAGCAAGTGAATTATTTCGAGGAACTTCATACACAAAATTTCTTTTCATGTAATAATAAATTCTGAATGGCATCAGTTTTTTATGCAACAGATGCTAACTACAGTCCTGTTGTAAATGAAGGCAGTCTTTCAGGATGTCATTTTCTACTTCCCAATGTGGGAACTCAGTGTCCACCATCTCTAGTTTC
This sequence comes from Castor canadensis, assembly GCF_047511655.1. NCBI lineage: Eukaryota > Metazoa > Chordata > Mammalia > Rodentia > Castoridae > Castor > Castor canadensis. Next base: position 46,817,950 of record NC_133392.1, on the reverse strand, counting down.
CTTCCATTTCTGTGATTGAATGTCTGCATCTCTTCTTGCTTCACCATTTATGATTTGATCTTGGTTTTGTACTAGAACTAAGACATATATCTCAATCTCCCTTTTAAATTGCCCTTTTAAAATTTTTAAATGGCAACATGTTGCATCGAAACTATGGCTAGTTTTAGAATTAGATATAAGATCCTACAGTAGTTATTATCTATATATTAAAGATACTAAATATTTCTATAGTAAAACAGAAGTGTGAGTTATCTGAAAATCTGGAAAATGTAAAGTGAATACAATGATAATATCATCCAAGATAATTGCTAGTTATTGTCTTCAAAATAATAACTTATCCCAAACTCAACACAATAAATTATAATTTTCTCAATATAGAAAAAAACCTATAAACAAATTATTAATGTATCAATTATTTTATTCAAAGTATATTTTAATCTCTTCTAAAAGATGACAACGTGAAATATATTACACTTGCAATTCTGAATAAATTATACCCAGGATATCATTTATCAAAAGAAAAAAAATTTTTCTGTAAATCATTTTATTACCCAGGTGTTACCATTAAACATATTAGACATTTTCAGGTATATATATCTCCCAGTTTAAATTTTTAAAAATCTACTTTGAAATGTGTACTGTGGTTTATCCCTGTGACTGTAGCTTCTTAGGAGATGGAGATTAGGAGGATTAGAGTTGGAGGCCAGCCAGAACAAAATTTCCTGAGCCTCCATCTCAACATTAAAAGCTGAGTGTGGTGGTGTGCATTTGTCATCCCAAACACATGGAAGGCATAAATAGGAGTATCACAGTCCACACTGTCCTGGTCACAAAAATATCTAAAAATCAATCAAAGCAGAAAGGGCTGGGGTCATGTCTCCAGTGGGAGAACTCCTTCCTAGCAAGTGTGAGGCCCTGAGTTCAACATCTACTATCACCAAAAAGAAAAAAAATAGTTTGAAAAAAATCTAATAATATGCTTTACCAGCTATCCTTAGACTCCTTGTGAAATTTGAAGAATTTACTTGAAAAGTAGTCTAGTATCTGGACTTAAAAATGCTTGAAAATAGAAAGTTTGCTAAGACATGATTTATTTACAAATAACATTTTTAATGGTACATATACACATTATATTTTTTCTATCTAAAAGAACAGGTATGACAACTAGAAAATTTATCAGTACCAGAAGGTATAAAGAAATATTTGAAAATTGTCAAACAGTTTTTCTTAAGGACAAAATTATTGTTTTAATTTGGATTTGAAGAAGTCTTTAACTCAAAAAGCTCTTTTTTATTTACAGGAATTTGCATTGTCATGCTCCTGAATAATCTTCATATCTACAAATAAGGTATAGTATTTTCATTTTATATTTAATTAAACATTTAAAACCTCATGTAAGCAATTCAATCACTAAGAGCTGTATGTCATAAAGAAAATTATAAGTAGATTGCTGGGACTGAGATATAAGACAAAACCATCATGATATATTGGCAGTTATTTGTGATACATAAAGATATCTCAAGTATCAATTGTTTGCAATACAATAAAAGTGTCTCATTGACTTAGTTTCTTTGCCACCCATCAAAGACTTTCTTGCCAAATGCCATGTGTCAACTGTGATGCCACAGTAAATATAGAAAATTATTGCATATAGAAACATTTATTTGAATCTTATAGCTGCAAGAATAAAGCAACAGGAAAATATGAATTTACCAATGCTATGAAAAACACAAAATCTAAATTCAAGGTGTACATAAAGTTAAGAGTTTGAAGGATGATCCATTTTTATATATGTATAGCTCTTTGTATATACGTATTTGAGTTATGAAAAAGTGATCAATATTAAACTGAACTGAGGTATTCCCTGAAGCTATAAATTAATGGCACACATTATTTATGACTAAATATTCTGGGGAAAACATTATCTTTAAGAGGAAAGCATTTTGATATGCAAATCCACACATCTGTGACTCTTTACTCTGAAGAGACTCTTGTTATCAGTGTTCTTCTGCCTGATTACTTGTTAAAAGGAAGGAAGGTGAGCAGAAATGTTGAAATCTGAAAAGTAAATGCCAACCTTCAAGACCATGGCTTTTAGGAAAGTTGAATGGTAGGAAACATTTTTTGAAAAGGTCTTATTGGAGTGACTTGGGGTTTGAATTACAGATAAATGTCTAGTTCAAGGATCTGAACATCTTTTCTGCAAGGAAAGCTAGTTGCTTCTTAGTCTAAAAAATAAATCAGGAAATAAGCATCTCAGTTCAGTATTTGAGTCATGTTTTCATTCTTAAATTCTCAGCAGAACTTTCAGAAAAGTTAACAGCTGGGCAGAAGAATTTGGAATCTTTTCAAGTTTTGAATTTCTCATCTGTTTCTCTTGTGGTTCTAAAAGGAGGCAGAATTTAATGCGAATGCCTTATGATTATACTTTTAGGTGCACATTTCTAATTGAATATAGTAAAATAAACTTGAAAGTTAAATGAAAAATAACTGAGTTGCATTCATGCCAACTGTTTTGATTCTTTAAAAAATAAATACACTTAGATACCCTTAGGTATTTTTTAGATGGTTTATCACCAATGGTTGTATATATTATTTTTTAAAAGTAAAGCAGCATGTGTGATTTATTTTTAAAAAATCCCCTGCACTGTGATTTAACTTGTTTTTTGTTGTTGTTGTTCTAGTGCTATTTACCTTTTAGCAAAAAAAAATACTAATCATTCCTTTCAAATTTCAAGTAAGGAATAACGAGATAGAAACTTTTTTGCAATATAAAAATCCCAAGTTAATCCATGTAAAGTTTTAGGAGAAATTTGTTATCCCTTTTAAGGATATTATTAGTTGGCATAACAAAGTTAATTGTCCCTGACAAATGCAAGGGATGCAAAGTGGCAAAGCTCTCTTCTCAGTGTTAGTCAGTGAACAGTGGTTACTCAGATGCTGAACTCAAACCTTGTCTTTGAGGTCTTTGTCTTAGTGTATAATAAAAGCTCATCCAACACAGTCAGCTCAAGACCTGCTATCACTTAAAAAGTATTCTACCTAGCTACTTAGGTCAATTTTCCCCTAGCCTAAGAGACTGTGTGATTTGGAAAATCTGTACAAGTGTAATAAAGGTCACCGAATCGATAAAGCTAGGATTTGTTATAGATTTATTTATTATTGACTTTTATGGAAAGAAAGAGGCATTCTGAATATACATCTCCCAAATGCTCAGTACATGCCATCGCTGCATCTTATCAGGATAAAATAAAGAAGCACTGGTGCTTATTTTGTTGTTCATTCTAAGAAGCTGTCTTCATTTATCTATTTTTATGTATGTCCTATATTTAAAAGATAAAGGAATGCACATAATGTTTTCTTATCTGAAATTTTATTCTTGATTCTGTTGTCAGAGTGATTAATATGTAAAGATAGGCATATTGCAAGGGAACTTCTGAGAATGATGGAGATAAGAAAATCTTTAGCATTCACAGTAGCAGATAAATGAAAAGGAAGTATGTCTGTTACATTTGGTATTCAATCCTTTTAATCAGTGCATGTAAGACAGGCTTATAGAACTTTTTAGAATATTGAACATTTACTACTTCTTACAAGCAAACCCAAAGGATTGACCAAGTAAAAAATGTCTGTTTTGACTCTTTTCATCTCTCCCATTTTTTAAAATAATTCATATACAGCATTCCTTCATTTATGTGTATTTTCATTCCTTTATAGATCTTGGTTTCTAGTTGACCGTTGGGAAATCTAACTTTTTTATCACAGAAATTATGACCATTTTTAATATTTTGCTAGTTATAGGAAGTAGTAAGTAATATTCAATTTAATACTATTCGAAACCCCATGAGGTTTTGAATTTAAACTTTAAGGTTAGACTGAAATAATTCATGATTCAGTATTTTATTTTTACTGTGTTGTCCTACATGTCTAAACCTGGCTAGGTTATATTACTTTACAGTGGCTTGGGTTGTTCATAAATGTAACTTCTGCATTCTATTCTGTCTACATGGATCAACACTCCAGGCCTAAATCAGCTTGACTTCTATAAGTTCTTGCTTACATATTATAGCCTTGTTAGCCTGAATTATTAGGTATGTTTATTCATAACCAAACATTATAAATCCTTCATCTTGTAATTGCTCTGAATCATACTTTTTTTTTTTTTGAGACAGAGTTTCACTATGTAGCTCAGGCTGGCCTCCAATTAATAGTCCTCCTTCAGCCTCCTGGGTGCTGGTATTATAGGTGTGTGCCACCACACAGAATCCATGTATTACTTTATAAATGACCTTTATTGCTCACTGATTTACATTGCATTAGTATTATATCTATTGTTGAATGGCATGTTTCTAGTGGGATGAGTTGTGTTTCTATAAGAAAGAAGAAATCAAACATTGAAATAACTATGTCATATGTATATGATTTGCAAAGGTATTTGTCAAGAAATTCATTGCTAATTTATTTTTAAAAAATATGAGCAGAAAATAAAGAACTTTGAGACTGCATAAATGCTACATTTCCAAGGATCAGGCATGCAAGGCTACAGGAAGGGGAAAAATATTTGATATGCCATAACAGATTAATTCACCTAGAATGTGCAAACTGGTTGTCTTCTCCACAAATTTCAATTGTAAGCTGCCCAGTGGAAGCTTTGATAACACTACTTGTTAGGAGCTGTATCCATTTTGGAATTCTATGGTGTTTTTGCCTTTTATAAATATGTATTCATATGCTTTATATAGTGTAGGAAATGTTACTGGAAAGTCTAGCACTGGCAAATACCTCAGTTCTTGTGTCTGATAAAAGAAGACTTCAAAATAAACACAAAAATATAGTGAAAATGGTAGTAAAGTTTATTAGGAAAGGAACACACTTTCAATAGACTGAAAACAGTGTAAAGACTTAGAACAACATTATCAACATTTAGAGATAGAAGATTTGTTGAGGAATTCTCAACCCCAGGTCTATCTGATCCTTAGCAGGGTCTCCTGGGCCTGAGCCTTTATGCTATTGCATTAAATTACCCGTGTAAAATTTTCAGTCCTTGATCTATCTATGTCAAATTCTTATTTCTTGGTCTACCTGTGTAAAATTCTTAGCCATTGGTCTATTATAGAGGTTACCTGTATAAAACTCTTAGCCTCTGGTCTATCTGATGGGTACAGCTCTTGGACTCCAGTCTTCATCTTGTTAACTTAAAGAGATAACATGTGTAAAACTCCCAGCCCTAAGCTTACGGACGTTTGGGGTGTGGCTTACTCTCCAGTAAAGAAAGAATTAAGCTTTAGGTTAGTGGCAGACTTTAAATCATCTTGTGATGTCCACTGGCCTTGATCAACTACTTTGATGTTAACAGAGAGTGGTCACCTATGGAGTTGGGAAATTTAAATTATAATGATTTTCTTCCTTTTGTGGCCAGCAGTTATGTCTATTTGTTATATTTTATTTTATAAATTGAGAAGTTAAAAATGTTTACCTACCAAACTCTTTCTTAGTATTTAATTAATCTAACTTGGAATTATTAAGTTCCATATTTAACTTTCTTTTATTTGTTCATTTATAATTTATTCATTTATTAATTTTGGTGGAACTAGGTTTTCAACTCAGGGCTTTGTGCTTGCAAAGCAGGCACTCTACCACTTCATACATGCCTTCACTCCATTTTGCTCTGGTTATTTGGAGATAGGGTCTCACAAACTATTTCCTTAGGCTAGTCTTGAATCTCGATCCTATTGATCTCATCCTTCCAAATAGGCACAAGCTAACAGCACCTGTTTTCTCTTTAATTTTTAATAATATTTGTATGCTTTTTCATAGACTTGCACATCCACCCCAAGTGAAGTTATCCTATTCAAAGACAAAATACTTAATATCATTAAATCATCAGTGAAAATATTGGGAAAGAAATTAGGGCTGGGATTGGTTCCCTTATACAGATGACTTACAGATTAAACATATTGTTATGATTAAATAGCTTAGCACAACGTTTAATAAATAGTAGATTCTATTAGTACAATCATGATAACATCAGTCAAATTTCTCATTTTCAGTGCATTATATGACACAATTTCTAATTTTATACAAAATCTTGAGTTTCAATTATCATTTTTGTCTTCATATGGGCTATTTAGTAAAGATAGTTTTATTTTCTGTGTCCTTGTAAGTTTCAAAATTTTTTCAGGTATCAGCACATGTAAAATACTTTCTAGATTAAATTTTTTAAGTTGAAACTTAGATGTAGGTAATTGTCCAATATATTCCATTTTTACTGATATAGGCAGTATATATAAAGGCCAATGTAAGTTTAAAATCTTTAGGTGATTTTTCCCTTTCAAACTTCTGTATTTTTATTGTTGTTAACATTTAAAATTTCAGGAGAAGATGTCTTGTGCTATGATTTAAGTTTAAGTTTATCTGGAAACTCAATTTATAAAATAGAATCTTTAAATGAAGAAAAATACCTTTTATAAAAGACATTTTCCATATTTAAGGCGACATTCCTTTTCCTTTAAATTTCTCTAATTCATAGATATTTCAGATCAATCCTTCATGCATCACACTAATTTTTCTTTATTTACTGGCCTATTCTTTACCCTTTCCTTTTATTTCTGAGGAGTTGTATTCCCCACAGGTTTTAATTTTATAATAATTTCCCTGATCACATGATCCTTTATGAGTTTATATCAATCTATGGCTAGATCACAGCAATTTATTACCAAAATTAAACCTTAGATCTGCAGAGAATATGAAAATTCCTATATTCAGACTATAACCCTGTCTATATTTCAAGCCTCCGTATTCTTACTACCCCTGAGGAAGAAAAAGGCAAATGAGTTAATCTATCTAATTAGCTTGCCTGTGAAGTATTCAATCTCTCTTGGATAACACATGTTCAGCCTTCTGTAATGCTACTCCTTCCTTCTGCTTCCATCCTTAAAGTATCTGAGGGTGTAGGTATGTGGCAGTTGGAGCAAGAAGTGAAGGGGATAATATAAATGAAACCTTGAGATAGTATTTAAAAATTGTGTAGTTTTAGGAAACATGTCCTCTGTCTCCTCTTTTGTTTAATATGACATTCTTTGTCTTCCTGGTCTATGTCATCTGAAGTCAGTGTCTTTACATGATTTGTGATCTTGGTAAGGGCTCAGTACACACCTCCAAGATGACCTTCACTCTGCTGTGTATTAAAGAAGTCTGACTCTAAGTCCTCGTGGCTGTGATGAATGAGATGCACTTCATTGCCTTCTTCAAGGCTAAATGTCCCTGCTACAAAGACATATTCTGGTGCCCACATTAGCTAGATTCTTAGCTAAGGTGATGTATATGAAACATAAGAACCAATGACTGTTAAGAAAAAGTTAAAATTCAGAATGTCCCTCTTCCTGACAGTAATAAACTACCAGTGGACTTTGATGAGGCTTTCAGTATTCTCGAGGGTGTGGGAGTAAGATACCTGCCCTTGGTGTTACCCTCAATTATATAACAAAGCTCCCTTTCCTGATTTTGTTTTCCATGTGTCTCTCTGATGTTTTCTTCTCACAAGATCATATGCTAAAAAGCAGTGAGGCCAAGCTTTTATGTCCTGTCCTTTCAGTCACTTGTGGTAGCTCTTATAATCTAAAGGCGATTGCTAGATCTAAATCATACAGTAGCAGATGTTTTATGCAGATCAGGTGCAAAGACCAAAAATTTCTAAGTGACCTGGTTGAGAAGGCTATTGACTCACCTGTTTAGCTGATTTATATGTTAGAAGCTAAAATTTGCTTGTTCCTTCTGTCAGCATTCCCTATAAAATATATACTAATCTTTTTCAGGCAGACTGATGTTTTGTGTGGAATAGAAATGATGATCCAGTCCCAAGAGGACATGAGAAAAGCTCATAATTTTCAATTGCTTCTTGAATTTTGCTGAAAGTATTAATAATGTATTTTTAAATCCTTTCTCCTCTATTTCTTCTCTCAAAATGATTATTCAATCCCTACATAAGATGTGTCTCCCCCACTCAGTTTCTTAATCTACCCCCTTTCTTTTCTTGCCTCCCTTATCCTTCTGAGTACCAGGCAAAGTTTTCATATTATACATACATAATTATACAGAAATTAAAATTTCTTTCATCTAAGAATGATTTCTTGTAGCTATATGTTTTCAGAGATAGGATAATTATAGGTCTAGATAAATTGTAAGATGCCTTATTTGTATGGTTGTAGGCACCAAAAGCAAAACGCAAAACAAAACAAAACTACTATCACTATAGATGATAAGTTTGCTGGGCCAATCCCTGGATATTCTTTATAATGTAAGGAGATTATAAACCATTTGGACCAATAAAAAGCACCTCAGGTTACCTCAGGTGATGTGTAATCCACTACCCATTGTATAGTCCCTTCAGATGCTCTGCCCTTAAACTTCATAAGGTCAGCCATACAGCCTAAGAACAATGTTCTCTTAAGATACTGTACAGCACATAGGGACCCAAAGCTTTTGTCAAATGATTTCCTGTCCTCATATTAACTAGCAAAAATTCCATGTAGTATCTAAGTTGCTATGCATAGATTTAAGCATTACTATAGAGTTGTATTCATTCAATTTTGTATTTTATCTACATATGTGTTTTGTTTTTAGTTGTGAAACTAGACGTTAAGCTCAGGAAGATAGCTCACATTTTCTGGATATGTTTAGCCTACTGTTGACTATCTTAACCTGTTTAAGTAAACATGTTTAGAAATATATCAGGTGATCTAACTTGGGCTCTATTTATTAAAGCCATTATATCTGTTTTGAGAATCACTGAATGGCCACTATTATTTTTATTTTGACATTCATTACTAATGATTCATAATCACATTAAACTCATGCCTGTTAAATTCATCAGTTATCTTCCTACTACAAAAACCAGAGATTATCTTTAGCTCTGTTTGAGCAATGTCTCAACATATGTCACCTTGTTCTGCACACAGATATTCTCCCAGTTTTAATAGCACTGCAGAGAACAGTACTTTTAGTGAACTGTTTCCACATTAAGCAATCATTCAATAAATGGAAGGATAAAATTATGTGACATTTGCTCAATAGTTAATGTTCTCTCATTTTATTTCAAGAGATTATGAGTGCTACAAATTTTAACTATGGGACTTTGTTTTCCTTCATATAAATAATGTTTTGAAACTTCAGGCTGTTTCTCCTCACAATAAATAAAACTGATCATTCATACTAAATTATTTTGAAAACTAGTATGAACTATTGATTCATTGTATTTAATATATTAAAATATCATCTAAGTAGTCTCTCTTATCTACCTCTCAAAATTATCAAGATCATTTTCCTTCTGCAATCTGACATTACAACAATGTACCATCTCAAAATGCTTATGTTTTCTCAAACTGACGTAAGATAATTCAAGGTGACTGTTTCATATACTGAATTTTTGGGATCCTCTCTCATATATAGAAAAAAAGGGGTATAGTTTGGCATATATATTCAAAGGAGTATAAGTCAACATACAATAGAGATACCTGGACACTTGTGTTTATTGCTGTACTATTCCCAATAGCCATGACATGTAATCAACCTAGGCGCCTATTAACTAATAAATGGGTGAAAAACATATGGTATACATTATGGGGTATTATTCAGTCATGGAGTAGAACAAAATTCTATCCTTTGCAAGAAAATGTATGGAATTGGAGATCATGATTTAAGAATCATACTCAGAAAGACAACAATTACAAACTTCTGTCATATGCAGAATCTAGACCTAAATAATTAATGACATGAATGTGAAATGGATTCTTTTAGTGAGGAAAATCAGATCGAATGGGGCAAGGGTGATGGGGGAGTAGAATATGAGCAAAGTACATTATACATCTGTAGGAAAATAGAATAATGAAAACCATTAAGTGTTAAGAAAGAGGGGAGAGGACTGACAGAGTGGGTCAAGTGGTAGAGTGCCTGCCTAACAAGTATGAAGCCCTGAACTAAAACCCCAGTCCCACCAAAGGGAAAAAAAAAGATAAGAAAGAATAAATGATAAGAAGGAGTAATTGAGGGATGAATATTATGAAAGTACATCATATGTGTGTATGCAAATGTCATGATGAAAAACCTTTGTATAACTGATATTCTCTAATAAAAAAGACTTGTGTATGTGAATGTTCATTATCAGTTTTACTTTTGTAACAGCACAAAGCTAAAAACATAGTGGCATATCAGTGCATAGGAGTATTACTCAATAATGAAGAGAGATGAAATATTGAAATGTCTAGAGCATTAGTAAACCTTAAAATACTTAGAATGAGCTGGGTGGCAGTGGCTCATGCCTATAATCCTAGGTACTCAGAAGGCAGAGATCAGGCGGATCAGATCCAGCCTGGGCAAACAATTTGCAATACCCTGTTTTAAAAAAACCTTCACAAAGCAGGGTTGGTGGAGTGTCTCTTCAAGGTGCAGGCCCTGAGTTCAAACCCCAGTACTGCAAGAGAAAAAAAATAGTAATGATTAGGCTGAGTTAATAAAGCCAGACAAAAAATATTACAGCTCTGTGATCTTGGGACAATATAATTCTAGAATTTAAAAAGTAGTCTGTGGGAACAGAAACAAGACCAGAGTATCTGGAAGAAGGTGCAGACAGAAGTAAGAGGAGGGGAAAGTGACACAAGGAAGTTAGGAAATTTGTGGAGGTGGCTGGATATGTCATGTATTTCCACTGTGATGATAGTTTCATCATGTTTACATATGTCAAATTTGTCAAATTGACAAATTACATATGAAAAATACATGTCAATTAAAATAACAAAGCTGTTTTAAAAAATACTATCTGCAGAGACATGGGCAAAAATTCCAATAAGGAATCTCTGAATATCAGATCTTGATTGTAGGGTAGATGAGTATGAATTTTAGCTAGGAATTTTTTTTAAATATGCAAGATAAAACAAAATAAATTATTTGTTCCATTGTTGATTGGAAATCAGTTATCTATTTCCTCGAGTATGTACAATATTATTTTCTTGTTTCATTCCACTGGCTCACTGAAAGAACTAAGACCAGGAAATAAAAACGAGAAAAGACTGGCCATGTATTTTTTTGCATAACATTTGCCACTTTCTTTCTTCTTTTTAGTTGTTATACTGTATTGTTTAAAAAAATATTGGTAAGAAGTAAGTCTATACATGTTTAGAACAAATACAGTTGACATTTAAAAAATTTGCATTAGAATAATCTAATTTCACAAAGGGACTTTTGTGATATTTCCATGCATGCATATAATATACTTTGATCAAATTCATGTCCTTTATTACATTTTCTTGACCTCACTTTTATTAATGATATTTAGTAAGTCTTATTTTGCTATTTTTACAGATAGATAATATATTTAGCATTTGTTAATCCCCATACACTGTCCTTTTCATGTCCACCATCTTGCTGGTTCTCACTTCAAGCAGTTTCCCTTCACAATCATTTCATATCTTCATCGCCACCACCACCACCGTCATCATAATCACCATTTCAGATCTAGATTCTACATATCAGTGAAAACGTGTGATGTTTGTCTTTTTGAGCTTAGTTTATTTTGCTAAACATAATGGTCTCCAGTTCTATTTATTTTCCTACAAATGTCATAATGTCTTTAGGGCTGAATAATATCATATTGTATATGTGTATCATATTGTATATATACACAAACATTTCATTCATTCGTCGCTTGTGCGGATCTAGGTTATTTCTTTACCTTGACTATTGTGAATACTGCAGCAATAAACATGAATGTGTACTTATCTAAACTGTATGTTGACTTATATTCCTTCATATATGCCAAAGAAGGTATAAAGCAAGGTCATATGGTATTTCTATTTTTAGTTTTTTGTGGAACCTCCATACTCATTTCCACAGGGGTTGTACTGGTTTCCTAGTTACATTCCCACTAGCAGAGTATAATGGTTTCTATCTCTACCCCTTACACCACATTCCCACAATATTTTTTATTGATTATTTTCTTGATAGCAGCCACTCTGACTAGGATGGGTTGGAATCTCAGTGTCATTTTGATTTTTCCATTTCCTTTATATCTCAGAATGTTTACATTTTATCATGATTTACTAGCTGTTTGGGCTTCTTCTTTTGGTAACTCTTTGTCCACTTAATAATTGGATTATTTATTCTTTTGGCATATAATTTTTTGGGCTCTTTAGGATATTAATCCTTTGTGCAATGATTAGCTTGCAAAGATTTTATCCTCATATGGTTCTCTCTTCATTCTACTGTTTCTTTTAATGTACAGAAGCTTTTTAACTTAGTGCAGTTCCATTTGTCAATTTTTATACTTATCTCCTGAGAGATTGGGGTCCTATTATACGCAGATAATATGATCTTATGACTAGAAAAACATGAAGACATCTCCAAAAAACTCCTTGATCTGATAAACACTTTTGGTAACATAACAGGATACAAAATCAACAGGCAAAAATCATCAGCTTTACAATATACCAGAAATGAACAGGCTGAAAAAGAAATAAAGGAAACAATTTAATTCTCAATAGACCCCCAAAACACAAAATAGTTCATAATAAAATTAACTAAGGAGGTGAAGGACTTCTATGTCAAAACTGAAAAAAATATATATATTGTAGAAAGAAATTGAAGAAGACAGTGGAAGATGCAAAGAACTACCATGTTCATGGATTGGCAGAATTAATATAGTGACAATGGCTATACTACTGAAGCAATCTACATATTAAACACAATCCCCATCAAACTCCTAATATCATTCTTCACAAAAATAGAAAAGTCATTCCTAAAATTTATATGGAAGTATAAAAGACCCTAAATAGCCAAAATGCTACAGAGCAAAAAGAATAAGACAGGAGATAACCACCAATTTCAATTTGCATTGCATGGTAAGCATTGTGAATATTCAACTGAAACTTTATAATGCCCAGAAATGAATTTCTTCTAAGTTGTGTTTAATAAAGAATATCTTATCACTGACTTTCACTTAGTTAAAAGTTATATTGTATTATTACACAGTTTTCAATTTTCATGGATATTTTTATTATATATTTTTTATATTGTTAAATGGTATTGACAGAAATAGTAGGATTTGTATATAAATTAATTATTTGGAGGTGAAAGAGGGCTGTTAATGAAGAATTTCAACTTACAAGTGTCTCATATACATTATATCTATAACATATATTTGCCTAAAACTACTTACAGTAAGAACTATAGATATGTATATTTTTTAAAGGCATGATTTCATTAGCAATTGGAAAGAAATTGTTGAAATGTTGTATTCCAAAAAAGATCCCAAGGAAAATAACAGCAAATACAGAATTCTGATGATCAGTTTTAGGTGTTTCAGCAGAATTGGATTCACACCAGAAGTGCAAATGAAGCATGTCCTAGTGACCTTCTGCTTAATTCTAGTTCTCAGATTCCTTTTACTCATAGACAGGAAATGCTTTTGGCTAACTCTATGCTATCTCACTCTCTTGTGTGGACACTCTTGGGAATTTTGCTAGCAGTTTAACATTCCAAACTAGTATGTACAGTATGAAGTGTATAACAATGTTAACTAAAACAAACTTTTAGAAGAGTCTTGTTTATGAGAGTCATAAACATATGCTTACTTTATAATTTGAGATGTGTAAATTAAAATTTCATTTGTGCATGTGCAGAATTCATTATTTATACAAAGTAATTTCCTATTGTTTAAGAATGTGGACAGATAAAACAAAAGTCTGTTTATCTCTAGTAATGGCCTGTTGTTTTCCAAGTAAATAGAATGGAAAGAAAGGAAAACCATCAGATATGATACCTATATCATTCTTGAGGCAAATAGGTGACTGGAAGAAATATCTGAAACTTATGTAATCTACTAAAACTCTAAACTTAGAGTTCTACAATGCAGAACTCTGAAAACAGGACTGAGAAACTTTTTTGAGGTCAGATATTATTTAATGAGAAAAACCAAAGAGTACTTTAGCTCTATAAGTATAGAAACCAATTTTAGAAGTGTTTTTACATGGGTGATGAAAAATTATTCTAGCTATGTTAAAATAAAAAAGACAAAATAATCTCCTGCTTTAGAGGGATAACCAGCTCTGATGAATGATAAATCTGTCAACTTTACAGACTTTTTCAACTCATTGGCATTTATGTGAGTTTCATTAAACTTTTACCATATGACCTGACTTCTTATCTGCAATATATAAAACAATATCATAGAATGTGAGTCATTGAACAATGTATTCTAAAAATATTTTCTATTAAATTTGTTGGGTATATTTATGTAAAGTTAATCATGTCTTCCAAATACCCTAAAGTATTGAAAGTTTATGAGTGCAACATTTCTTATTACTAAATAAGAAAAGCATAGTGGGATGAAGCCTCCAGACAGGAAGAAAAGACGTACACTGCATTTAACTTAGTACTGAAACTAAGTTTTTTGCTTTGAGGTTTCACTCTAAGTATCTACAGGAACTTATTTACAGTGAAGTAGCATTCTCTCAGCTTTTCTCTTGGGATTCTATACTAATCTTTGGGTTGTATAGAATAGTGAGATGCAAAATCACCTACCAGAACGAACCTTATGGCTGTCTTACAGATGGACAAATATGAACATATGTGATATCCAAATGAATTTGGTCATTATTTTTATTGTTTTCCCCCACTACATAGTAACTACAACAATCTTTTCCAAAATTCTCTTGTTCCTTTCTTTTTTTATTCCCTCCCAACTAGGTTCTGTTCTTATCTTGCAAATCTGCTTGTGACCAAAGCTAACAAATTCTGTGTATTCCAAACCTTTGCCATCTTCCCAATGGAATAGTTAAAAGACAGATAAATCTTTTTCTTGAAGTATCAATTGCTTCTGATAGTACGATTGTAATGTGGCTGTACTACATTGGGGCAAACCTATAAAACATTTTTCAAATTATCCTGTTTGTGCTTTTATCAAGATTTTTATGATCCCAGGGCAACACTAGAGTTAAGCACTACAACTGAAATTATTTGTCTCCCCTCATCTTGAGCCTTTGTAAATATGAAATTTGTCTGGGAATAGAACAGTTGTTGATTTACTTCATTCTACTGTTGTTATCCTGAGAACAAGTGCCTATTCTTTGTCATAGCTGGTTCATTATTTAATGTTGTAGATTCTTCATTCATTTGATTGATTCTTCATTCATCAGTTGCAGGTGATGAAGCTGTGAGTAAAACAATTTCCAGGGGTTGATCTACTTTAGAGAAAGAAAATGGAGTAAATATATAAATATAAATACATATTAAATGTGTCGTATGCTTTTTAAAGCTATTAGGGCAAATAAATAAATAAATAGAAAACAAGGAATGCTATTTTGTATAAAATTGAAAAAGCAATAAAACTGAATTTTAATTTAAACCAAATGTGTAATTGAATCAAGACTCTGCAATACATTTAACAGCATTGAAATGAAGAATGGAAAAATAACTCTATTGATCTGCAAATAACAGGATTTGGTTTTTGTCTCAGATTACCAGAATTATACTTATTTTAAACTCATATTACAGTGAGAAAACTATTACTTCAAGGCATTTCAAATAATTTAGTTAATCACTCCAGTGCCACTCCATATTCGCACAAACTTTCTTCAATGTGTTTGAAATACAAAGCTTTTAAACCTGGGCCTAAAACTGATACAGAAATATGCAAGGATTTATCCTCTTGATACTCTGGCATTGAGGGATTAAATATGTCTAAGAACTATTTGATAAAAGTCATAAACATGGAACTCACACAACAGCCCATTTTGGTATTCAGCCAGTGACAACTAGATGGTTTTGTTTTTCACTCTATTTTTATTTTAAGCAAAGTTTTCAATACTAGTGGTACTACAGACATTGTCTTTCCTCCGCTATACCCTATTACTAGGTAGAAAATGGATTTGTGTGTTTATTCAATTTAACATAGCATATCTCATTTTGTTACCAAAAAGTTTAGCACTGTTGTATACCTTGGTTTTTGTGTCTGACAAAAGAATTCAAACAAGAGGTGAAAATGCAGTGAAAGTAAGTGTTGCCAGTGGGGTGGTGTCTGTTATCAGAAAACTTCCAAATACTTTGTGTCCAGTGTGGAAGAATCCATGGCAAGATACATGGGTCTAAGTGGAGTTTATTAAAAATTTGGGAATGGTAATACAAAAGGGAGCATGGTGGGGACCAGGTGGAATTCAGAGACAGAGAGCATGTGTTTCTCTTCTCCAGGCGCTTTTAAAACCTACACTAACTATGGGAAGAGAAGAATGAGGTGATTTCCATCCAATAATCAATGAGTGGAGGGGCTTGGGCAGTTCTTGGCACAGCTGAGGGCGGTCCCTGAGCCAAAGCATGGTTAATCTGAGATGTATAAGTTTTTAAGAGTCCCTAACTTTCCATAATTTTAGTTTACCTCAAATGCCCCTTAGAGACAGACCCTGAAAAAATCTTTTTGAGGTTGCTAAGGTGCTGCAGTTCTCTTTTCTTCTAGATCTGCTTCAAGCTGACATGCAGACTTCACCTACAAGGGAAAATTGTGTCTCCTACTTATTTCCCTTGGGGCTCACTTGAATGCAAGGTATCTGAATTATTATCCAGTATAATTAAAGCTCCTTATGGAGATCTGATTGCTCATGGAGATCACATTCATTTGTAGAGACTGATACTCCTGTTGTCTCATGATTTGTGTCCTAAAGACTTTTATCCTGGAAGAGATAAATTTGGTTTAGAAGGTCTGACCCAAACATTAACAATGATAGGAGCATCATAAGGGGCCCTGCCAGGTGTACCAGGAAGGATAATGAATCTAACTTTTCATTTTGAGAAGTGACAGAGAGTCTTAGGTTTACTTTTCCTATAGGTGCTTATGCAAACAGCTATTTTTAATCCAGGGGTGGCCCTCTGAAGTGCCACTGTAATGGTCAATTAATGACTGATTGTTTAAGGTAATATCTATACTAGAGGCCAGCTGTACCTGGGGGGCAGGTGCCAGTCCAATTAGAGGGTAAACATCAATAGGAATTGGTTCTGTACAGAAAGAAGACTTACAGTGTCCCTAAGCAGAAGTTAGATACCATTGAAAATTATATTTTCTTTGCTAAAATAGGTGGCCTTGACCAAAGACATGAGTTTGCCTTTTGCCAGAAGCCTAAATACGAGCACATGCATAAGAGCCCCTTTTTAAAATCTCTCGGCTTTGGTTACAGTTAGAGGTCTGGCATAAATTAATTTCATTTGGGTCTAGAGAAGTCCCCTTATTCTTCTTGAACTGTCTCAAGTGGCTGAATGCCACTTGTCCCTTTAGAAGTTAAGGGATATCAACCACTTGGAGGTCACATCCTCATAAACTGTTTCTCCAAACAGTTGCCTCTGAAGATTCTGCCAATTTAGCAGTTTTTTCCCCTGGAGACAGAGGTAGCTTCTCCAAGAAAGTCATAGCTTCTTCCAGAAAGTCATATTTGTCCCACAGAAGAGGGGGAGTAACATATAAAACTGACACTATGTCAGTGCCAATGCAAATTTTCTGGCCAGATTAAGCAACCTTTGTAAAATCTGAATTTAGACAACACTGTTTTTAATAAAACTCTTAGCAAACTTTACCTTAAAAGACTCAGAAAGAAAAGTAAATTAAACTATCTGTTCATAATAGCCATCTACAAGGACACATGAGTCAATAAACCTAATTATAAAAGAGTTAAATGTAAATTATACTCACAATAATATGAAATGGATTATTGTGAATTAATTTTTTTAATCCTAAGGTAGAGAATAGTTAGGCTTGGTTAGAATTAGAACATTAGAAATCTTTCAAGACAGTTTTACACATCAACTTTATAAAAGTAGCTTAAGAACTGTCCTAAAGACATCTACACACAAACACAGATGTTTTGATCTAGGCATGCCAAAAAATGTCAATTATAAGCCTGCATGTATGAGCTCAAAAAAGTAAAAATTCAGTGGTAACAATTGGTAGGTGACAAAGATATACACAGAAAACACACAGAATGACACACAAAGCAAACACATTAATTCAGAATGCACTCTTAAACAAATAATTTCTCGTCATTTTTATAGGTTAGCCAGCAAGATTCTTAAGTAGTTTATAATAGATCTTTAACACTTTAACCCTATTCTTTGTCCAATCTTTAACAGATTAATGTATTAAGACTATATTAATTTAAATAATTTTAAACAAGTTAGTTATAATTTTTCTAGAGAATAGCAAGATGACATTACCCATTAGTTTCCTATCCATAGGAAGTGGCAAAATGGCACTGAACATGTGGTAGCATCATCATGGTGGCAGCATTTTCTGTGTCCACATGGTCTCTCCAAATGGTCTCTCAAATGGGACACAAGAGCAGGTATTACTGCTCTTATAAGTTAGTCATCTTTTTTTTTTTAGATTAATAGGATCAAAACACTCCCAGTATTTAAGGATACAGACAACTTAATATGCTGGCTTTCCCTATTCTCAGTGGTGGACAGAAAGAGAGGGAAAGGGCAGGGGGAATCTACTGTTTAGGAGAAAGAACCGTTCTCCTAAGAGTCTCTACCTCTCTACCTCTGCATGAGAGCTCTTAAATGTAATTCCCTGTGCTGGTCGAAGAGAGAGAGAAGGATAGGGAAGGAAGAAAATTGCTTTTTGCAAGAGAGTGAAATCTTTCCAAGATCCTCAAATCATCCCTCTTACATCATGGAAGTCTCAGTTTTAGGTCCTTCTGACCTAGTTTGTCATAAAGGCCCTCAGAAGGCATCTCTATGAGAACAAGTGGTGGGGTACCCTGACTTCCTACCATTCTCCAGGGGTCCATTCTCTTCCACCCCTACATGAGGGTTCCTATATTGGATGCTGATCCTGAATGCCAACCCAACTATTATCCTAACAAAGACAGCAAATAATCGAAGCAAACTGAGGTGGGATTTGAACTTATGGCCTCACACTTGCTAGGCAGGCATTCTCTCACTTGACCCATTCTGAGAGTCCTTGTTAGCTTCCCTAAAGAAAGGAGACTTTGAAGCAATTTTTAGATTCTGGTAAAGAATTCCATTAATCCCATCAGTGAAGGCTGCCAGCTGCTTCCTAGTAGACCAGAGCATGTGTCCCTGGGACAGAGGAATGTGAACTTGGAGTGAGCAGTTCTGCAACCTCTGCAGGCCATGGGGACAAGGAGAGTGAAAGTGAGAGGCAGGACTGTGTTCCCAGGGCAAACAGGCATGGGGTAGACAGACTAGGGAGCAAGACAGAGGAGAAAGAGGAAGAAGATTATGCACACATGGCAGCCACAGGAAGAAGTGGTCTAGCCTTAGACTCAGGGCTGTGACTGCCAGAGCTGGTGCCTTCAACTTCCCCATGCTTATGGCAGTGGCAATGAAGCACTTGCCTTGGAGCCTGGGCCACACAGGTGACAGGTCTTAGGGAGCACCTTTTATCTGCACTGCAATCTCTGGCATGCTATGCCGTGAAGCTCTGGACAGTGGCAGCAGGTCCCAGCCTCTGAGCCCTTCCCACTGGCCGTGGGTCCTTCAAACTTCCCAGCTGCTGAGCTGATGACTCCAGGCTGGCACTGATAGGTGTGGCCAGAGACTTGGGGCGCATGTGCATCAGGGCTTGTGTCTCTCCCCTGTTCCTGGTGCTTCTAAGCACCAGCAGGCGAGTGTCCTCAGTCCTTCTGATAGGTAGCAGGTAAGCATAAGTGGTGGCCCCAAAAGGAAGACAAGAAGAACTCATTTTAATTTAACTCTCCAACTCCATTAATCTCTATTTTTAGATCAGGTGAGTCCAGAGGCTATCACAGGATACTTGAAAGTTAGCCACTACCCTGAAACTTAATTCACATTTTACCTAAGAGTAATCCACACCTTAAACATCAACTATGTCTGGTGCAGGGAGGTTTTGACAAGTGAATTTAACAAAGACCCAAAACCAAAGAGCTAGACAGAGTAAATGTTAGAAATTTCAAACAGAAGTTCTCTATCAATTAGAGCAGGAACTAGTACATTACTCAATCTACTTAGCTAGTAGATTAACAAGACAATGACCCAAACTCAGAAAAATCACACAAGGCACCCAAAGTACTGAAGGCTAAGGTTTCTTTCTTTTTTTTTTTTCCTAAGGTTCCTTAATAAATATTCCAACCTTAAAATCTGACCCCATTTGTCTCACTCTAGAAACAACATGCTTTCAGTCTGTTCAAAGGGTATTCTTTTCCAATAAATTCTACTGTTACTTACACTGAATTTTCTGCTGAATGCAAAAACTGAGGTAAATTTCTAAGGCCATTGTTCTAGCAGCACCTCCCAAGGCAGTTTAATTCCTGGGACTGGTTGTATGGGGTGTGCCCCTCACTTGCCCTCCAGGACCCCACCTGTAGCCCATAGGGTGGGACAGGTTAGGAGGTGGGGGATGGTTGGAGAGGAATCCAACCAGAGTGTCTGGGGAGATCCTTGGTATGGTTGGTGCTTACCATGGCAAATATGGCCCAAGTCCATGGATGGTCCTGATCACCCTCTTGGACCACATGGTTGCCTGGTCCCAGGTGTCAGAAAGGAAGGAGAGAGAAGGGAGAAGGGGGAAGGGAGAAGGGAAAATGGCATTGAGGTTTTAAGGTGGCCTGCCCTAGAAGGAAACCAGGGAAACTGGGAAGTGGGATCCTTCACATGAATGTCCTCTATGAACCCCAAGACACTTGGGGAGCATGCATTGGGAGGACAGACATCCCTGGGTTCCACAGCCATCTGTCCCCCACAACACAACCTACAGGCTTTGAAGGGAATGCCAAGTGTCAGGTGTACACCACTAGGTGCGGCATCACCCAGGTACATTTTCTCAGGGCGGAGTTCAGCCCATTCACTTGGCTATAGTTTCAGAGAGATAGAAGGAAGAGAAGAAAAGAGAGGAGAAATAGAATCTGGGGACTCACTGTTTCTCCTGGCTGGCTTGCCACATGTTGCCAGTGAGGGTGGTGTTTTGATCAGAAGACTTCCAAATTCTTTGTGTCTCAGAGGGAAGAATCCATGGTAGAACACTTGGGTGTAAATGTAGTTTATTAAGTTTGGAAAGGTAAATACAAAACGGAGCATGGTGGGGCCCAGGTGGAATCCAGAGGCAGAGAGTATATGTTCTCTTCTCCAGGTGCTTTTAAAACCTATGCTAACCTATGGGAAGGGAAGAACCAGGTGATTTCCAACCAATAACTCAGGAGTGGGGAAGGGCGTGGGCGGTTCCTGGGCCAGGTGAGGGTTGTTCCTCTGCCAGACCATGGTTAACCTGAGATGAAATATTAGGTCTCTATGAGTCCCGAACATTCCATAATTTTAGCCTGCCTCAATAGTAAAGTTTACTAGGAAACCAATTTAGTATAACAGGATAAAAGTGGGGAGAAATAGGGGGGAAGAGAGAAAGATTTTCCTCTCCCCATGCAGGAAATGGCAGTAAAGATTCAAAATGCTGGTCGTCATCTCTAATCTTATACTTTCCCTGCTTAGGAATACATGTAGCTATGTCTTACAACCTCTAAGCATTATAATAATGGCTCTGGTGTCTAAAATGTGTGCCAAAATAGGGAGAAACAATGTAGGCTTACCCAAAATACAGGGACAATAAGTATGTTTTAGAACTTTTGTTTGGCAGAGAGTCTTCTACCCATTCAAGGTACCCTGGAGCTTATTAACATCTCAACGAAAAAGACAGATGTAGACAGCTTCTTTTTATCTCCCTGCCCGGTTCTTGTAGCTTACAATCTAAAAGGAGATGGGAGAGGGTAGCTAGCAGCTTTGGTTTTTTATTTTTTACTTTCTTATTTTATTGTCTGAGTTTAGTCCTTCTAATATCTATTTATTTATTTATTTTTGCTTATACCGGGTTTTAAACTGAGGGCCTCTACCACTTGAGACCCCTACCAGTCTCTTTCTTGTGTTGGGTATTTTCCAGATAGTGTGTCCTGAACTATTTGATCAGGATGGCCATAAACCAGAATTTCCTGATCTCTACATCCTGAGTATCTAGGATTGCAACTGTGAGCCACTGGAGCCTGGCTCCTTTTGATATTTATTGCAAATAATATAATTTCCCTCTCTATTCATTGATATGTCCTACCTACCTCACCCATCCCTCATGGCTAACTGCTACCTGACATAGTTACTATTGATAGACTTTTCTTTTGAGATTAGTTTTCCTTTTCATACCAGCTCTTTCATTTAAACTGATTAATATTTTAACAAGAGTAGTTTTATAGTATAAGAATACTATCACAGGCATACCAATAAAATAAAAAGTGTTTTATAGAACACCATTTCCTACTGTTGTGATGTCATTCTAAGACTTAGAACTTTAATGTTCAAGTCCAGGACATATAGTCATACTGATTTGAGTGTGCAACTGTACTGTTTTGAGCCATACAAGGTAACAAATCTCTTAATACTGCCTCATTTTAATTCCAGTAATAGTTTAACTGGTTTGCTCATTCTATATTTTTTTCTAAGTTTAAGTCAAATAAGTTATTTCCAGGAAATAAGTTAAGTTGTGATATGAAAAAAAATACAACAGGGAATACTTCTTACATATTATCTGTTAGGTAGCAGTGTGCCATTGAGTGATGATGAGGAAGGGTAGATAGATGAGGAGAAAGGGGAATTATATTATTTTAATAAATATTTAAAAGGCCAGACTTTTTAATTGAAACTAGAAAGTAAAAACTAAAAAACTAGAGCAACTAGTGTTCAACTCCAGTCTCTTTCCAGATATTTAAGATTCAAGAATAGGGCTGCATACATTTGCTTTCCTCTTTGAGATGATAATAAGCATCTAGGTTCCTTGGCTGGGTGGAGAGACAAAGAGAATGCAAGACACATATAGCAAAAGAAGTCGTAAAGTGAAACTTTTGTCCCTGTGATTTGAATAGGCCTGGATGACACCTCCCTGTTTTACCTCCCTGTTAAACTTAGCCACCTAGATCAAATGCCCTAAGGAGTATGTATATTCCTCCAGTTTGGAAAGGATAAGACTAAAAGAAGAGGACCATCTTTTGAGTCTTTACTCCCAATTCCTGAATGTAGAACAGGAACTGTTTCTTCCTTTTTCTGCATTTCTCCCTATTTTTATCCTGTTATACTAAATTTCTTTCCTAAAAAAACTACTATATTACTTTTACTACATTTTCACCTCTTTCTGAATTCTTTTCTTGTTGGATGCAGGAACTGAGGTATACAGCAGTGTTAAACATTCTGGTAACATCCACTTATATAAAATAATCTTTTGACAAAACATATTGATAATTTAATTTTATTCCTTTTTAAATCTATTGTTGTGTAAAATTGGCAATCAATTTGTCCACTTTATTCACTGATAGCTGAGGAAAGTCATGGCTACCAAAAAGTAATATAAACATTTGAACATATACCTTGAAAGTTATATGATTCTTATTATATGTAATATGTGTAAAATTGTATTTTAAAATCATTCCTTTTCCAGATTGTAAACAACACTGAATTTTTTTGGTACAATGAAGATGGATAACATAAAACTGCTCGAGTCTGCAATTTGTACATCACTCTTTCCTTTCACCTCACTCTACTTTTCTTCATAGGTTTGTGTTTGGTGGGGTATGAAAAATATTCAGGTAAATCTTCTTAGAAAGTCTTTAGGATATCTTCTGTCATCCAAGTATAGAGCTTGGGTTGAGACACTTTTTATCCTTTTTTATTGCCTAAATATAGCTTTTCAAATTTAACTAAATTAGATTTCTGCGTACTTAGACTAAAATCTAAGACTATGCACACATAGCATTCATCCAATAAAGGGATTCAGTAAAAATGTATTCTAAAATTCTTTTTCTTTTTAATTATAAAAAATGTATATGACAAAAGCTCTCAAATTGATTTTGCCTTTATTTGGAATATCTTGAAATGCATATTTACTTTATTGAAAGATTTTGATAAAGTAATTCTTGAGTACTATTAAAGGGCACAATTTAGTTTGGGAGTATTAGCTAGAAAATAGTGAAGTGGCTATCTATTAACTTCAGCTTTCCCAAGCTACTTGATACCTGGGTCCAGAAAGCAAAAGCACTTGCTGTGATACCTTTGAAGCAGGCTATAGTTAGTGAAAGTTTGGGGCTCACAAGAAATATATGGCTTAAGATTGTATGTGTGTAGGCTGTCCATGCTCGGTCCTTAGATTGCCCTTCCCTGGCCTGAGAAACACCTGTGCCCCTCCCCACTCATTGATTATTAGAAGGGAATCACTTGGTTCCTCTCTTCCCATAGGTTAGTGCAAGTTTTCAAAGTACCTGGAGAAGAGAAGCTTGCTCTCTCTGTTTCTGGCTTCCACCTGTATTTCCCTTTGGTAACTTAATAAACCCCAATTACACTTACGTGCTCTTCTTGGATTCTTCTGTATCAGAGTGCAAGGACCAAAATCTTCTATAGATACCTTTTGCTGTTAACACCTTCAATGCCAAATTTGGAAGAATAGAAATTTATCCCAGGAGAAATTTTCCCTGGCCTGTCATTTGCAGCTGGGTTACTATGCTTTCCCTTGCATCTCACTGACCTAGATTACAAATAAAGTAAATTTGGTCACTCATGGCTATGGTGACAGCACATTATACAAATTCACTTTCACTTCCTTTGTTTTCTTATGGTAATAACTACCCAGAGTGTAACAAGAGATATTTCCTTTGCTTTATTTTTAATTAGCTCACTGACCATATCACTATTTGAAAAAGTGTTGGTTTTTGAGAAATATGTTTTAAATTTTGGCTGGATGTAATAAAATAGAAAACAGTATAGAAACTAAACAACAGATGTTAGCAGATACTTAAACTCACTTTCTACCAATTTTTCATGTAAAATAATGTATTAACAAAAGAAAAGTTTTCAAAATGTAAAGATAGCATGTCATGATAAGGAAAGTGATTGTTAATTCATTAGATTGCTAATGGGAAAGTCTAATCATTTTGAGGACTGTACTGATGAAATTTTCTTTTTTTTTTCACTGCATTCTTGAGGCTGTCAGGAGAAATTAAATTGTTTTCCAGCATTTTAAAAATCATTTCAAAGTGGAGATTTTTTTTTATTTTCAATCTTCTGCTGACTCTAAAAATGTCAGTGCAAACAAAGTTGTGGAGAATTAGACATTTTCTAGGTTTAAGAGACAATGGGGAAAACTTCAACTTTTAAAAGTATCTCTAATAATATTTTAAAGGTAAGAATGAGCAACTGTAACAGATTATCGAAGCAAATTTTAACAATTTTAGCTAAAAAAATTATCTCCTACATTTAATCACTAAAAATAGTGATGCTGTTTAAAATCTATTTCTTAAATTTTACTTTTTTCACACTAAACTAAAATTTTACCACATGGATTTGGTAATTAAATAATGCAGTTTCAGTCATTCGGCAAATGATACTGATAGATACCAGGCACTTTCTAGATGCTGGCAATATAGCTAACAACAAAACAAAAAAGAAACCTGCCTTCATGGCACTGATATTTCCAATACACATTACTACTGTATTATGTGTAATATTTAAATTTCCCCTGAGAATATTTTTGCCCATTGCATCAAAAACTTTTCAGAAAATACTGAAAGCAATATGATATTTTATTTTTAAAACTTTGACTTTAAGATAAATACATGTGAAAAAATACTACCAGTTGACTGACCATGGTTTCAAATTGTCCTAATAACTCAAGGTAATCTTGAGGTCCTGCAATTCATTAATGTTATGTAACCAGGCTCCTAGTTACATTTGTTTTTGAAGTAGAGAGGTCATTTATAACAACGGGTGATTTGCAGTGTTAATTATAGTGCTTTATTTAGTAAACTACCTTGGAGTGCTTTACATCAGGAGTCCAAACGTGGGATGCAACAGAAATAAGAGCGCTAAAACACAAAAAATTTAAAAAGATTCTTTTAATAACTTGTGCTATATCTGTATCCTAATGTGTGCAAAGCTTCCCAATTATTTTATTAGTGATGAAAAGAAAAGCACACTTTAAAATGTTAACTAAACAACTCAATATCTGTATCTCTGGCTCAAAGAGAAAATGAATTAAATATTGCTTCTGAAAACTCTGTAGAGTTTTATTCATATGCCTTAAGGCATGGAAAAGGCAAAACTACTTACTTACATTCATCCTCCCAGAGGGGAGTACAGGTCTATTTGTCAGTCCTCTTTAATTCCTACTGACCATGCTGAGTTATTTCTCAAAGGGCCCCTGCTATGCAGTTGCTGAGCACACATGGAAACCAAGTATGGTCTCTTTTTTTACCTTGGAGAAAACCAGAAGTATCAAAGACATGTAAAATCATAACAAATTGCAGAGACCTTCCTTCCTCATTTTTCAAGTGCTTTTAAAAAGTCAGAAAAGATGCTGGAAGCAAATGCTACATTTGAATTCAACCCTGTCTATGTACATTCATCTGAATTTTTAACAGAACTTTTATCCCAAATATGAAATATTCTCAGAGAGACCCTAGATTATTCCTTTTGCATAGACACAACTTCCTAATTGTATGTAGAATGAAATGTAATTTGTTTAAAATCAACAGGAATTCAAACGAATATTACATAATTGTTTAAATCTGTGCTTTATTTATTAAAGACTGTAGACTTTCTTTTATACATTCTATTTTAACATAAGTATTTCTAGAATCCATTATTTATCTTTGTGATTTCTTATATGGAGATATATAATTTAACATTTTCCTTCTGGATTTAGGCTAATCATTGCAAATTTTAATTATTGTGTCAAATTTAAATTAATGCCAGAAGAAAAGCCACTCCCCAACCCAAATGATAATGTTTGATTTTTAAATACTTTTTTCATTTTTACTCCCATGAAAATTAAAGTTGCTCCCTTCTTTTTCAAACCTTCTTGCTTTGCTTATTCTTTTTTGTGTGTGTTCCTTGTGTTTTGTTCCTAAACAGATGCGCTGTACTTCATTATCATTCATGATCTTTCTTTACTTCTTTTCCTCCTACCAGTCCCACTTTTGGTTACATGTTCTGTGTATATGTATATCTATATACTTGTATTTGTATGCACTGTATATTCCCCTTATGAAAGGTCTTGTGGCCTTTGGCTTTCTGAACCTGGCTTTTCTTTCTATTTTTGTCCTGCTACTTTGGCTAAGGCTAATTTACCTTTACAAGGAGAGTGATAATTTTCACCGCATATCCTATCTTAGCTATTGCTTATATGATTGTGAGTGTTACAGTGTGTAAGATTTTATTAAGGAAATAGATCTAAAAATATTGAATCAGTATTGAGATATATCTTAAACATGCAGAGATGTATTTTATATATTAAGTTTTAGGGACGTGATGACTACCAAGAGACAGAGAAGAAGTGAAATTTCACCTGAAATTGTAGTGTTTTCTTTGATTCTTTCATTTTGATAACATCTGAAGCCAATAATGAAAACTGTTGACATTAAGAAATTATAGTCATTATGTTAAACCGAAAACCATCTTCAAAGTGATTATAATATTTACCTGAACATTGCAGCAATAAAAAAATTAATATTATACACTTATAGTTTTATATAATTAGTTATTCTGTTACTGTAATGTTGAATATAAATCAACATTATCAATTAGTTATTTAGAAATCTGGCTGAATGTGAAATTAAGTATACAAACAAAGTAATCCAAGTCTCTTCCAATGAATAATGTGATTTCTTATAGCTGTTGTTTTATTAACACCAGAAACAGAAATCATATGAGTATATTATTTAGGCTATAAAACATTGATTGATAAGTGGTTAAGGTGGTGAGTCATTTGTTCAAGTAATAAACAATATGCTAAAGTTTAGAGTGATCATTATTTCTATCAGATTGTGATTCTTATAAGATAATTGGATCTGAATTTTAAATCTGAAAGAAATCATTAAGTATTTCTTCCTTTTATTTTTTTCTACGAGTCTTTTCATTTAAGGAGATTTTAAAGCAGTGACATTTTAATTTATTCACTAAAATAATGTTCCCTACATGTTTATTGACTGAATTATACAGATGATCACTTAAATAGTATGTAGATTACCCACTACTTGTTTGTCTTTTAATTAAATCAATAGAGCTAGCTTGTACTTAAAAGAAAACAGACTTATTACATATTTTTAATCCAAAACCATCTCTTCAAGGTAATTTACAGTGGACATATAAGATTATTAATTTTGTAGAAACTATTTATTTATTTATTTACTGTATTTACTGTTTTTAGCAATTTACCAAAGTATATTTTACAAGTTGTATTTTATTTAAGTAGATTTTAACAATTGATTATTTCCATTATAAGCTGGTAAAATTCATAAACTTATGTCTTTGCTCGCAAATCAATACTAACATATCATAAAATTCAACATTACTAGACTATCTACTAAATATATAAAAATCTGCAAATTTATGATAAAGAAGCCTACCTTTTAAAAATAGTGGTTCAATTCAGAATTTGCAGCACTTATAATACCTAAAAGGTCAAATTTATCATTTTTTTGAGACACCTCTGCCCAGAAAATTAGAGGAACTTATAGAATTTCTCATCTTTAAAAAATTGGTTAATTTTTTTCTTTGACGGTTGATAGCTTTAGAATTTGTAGAGTAGTCCTAGAACATTTGAAAAGTGACATATTTGTCCCTTGACACCTTAGTTTTGTGTCTCAACCCTGTGAGCTCTGCCGAGCTAGGAATGATTGCTAAATTGTTTCTCTTCCATAGAGTTCTTTGAATGAGATGTCAAAGATTGAATTTTATACACTGTAGTTTCTTTAGTCTATCTGATCTCTCAGAGATTGATGACTTGCTTCTGTAATTGTTTTATAATCTTAGTAACCGCAGATACTTTGTCACTCTTAAAACTTGTCCATCAATAACAAAATCACATAACCTAAATATACCTTGCATGATGCAAGGATGTTTGTTTGATCAGGGAATCACAAATTGTACCATCTTCATCAGAAGACTGAACTGGTAGCCATTAAACCTCTCATGAAGTTCTTTGTAGTAGTTCATAAGATAATATTGTTGAATAAAAATACCACTGTGACAGAAATAATATTGAGCAAATGTATGAAAGGATGTTAAAATATAAATTTTCATTATGTCAAAACATCCCATATAGAAATATAAACATACTCCTAAATAACTTATTATCTAATATGTTATTGTGTCAAGTAAGTATACATTGATTTTTATAGAGCACATATGCAGGTCTTGCCTTCTCCTTTTCTTTCAGAATATTTCTATGCAGTCAACCTGATCTAATATTTTCTCAGGTAGATTAGGTCTCCTTTTCTTGGAACTAGAAGAAATGAATGAAAAACATCACCAGGCAATACCTTTCTTGCCATATGTATCACATACAATTTCTCTCCTGTCTGTCTATTTTTTAAAACTATATAAAATTTCTGGGAAAAGAGTAAAACTATGTGATGAAAACTAAAATAAGCAGTGGGGTTACTTCAGATCTTCTTAAACATAACTTCTTGTTTTGACTAGTTTCTACGAGATTAGATTGGCTCAGGCTCAGCTTTCTAATAGCTCTTATCACCAGTGCTGACATCTTGCTTACTCAAATTTGTTGAAAGAAAAACAATTAATTATCTTTTCTTCCTTCCTTATTTCTCTTTAAATTATTTTCTACTCCCATCCTTTCAGGAAAAACATGAATAGGTTTGTGTTTGCATAGAGGATACTGGACAGCTTTCCACTCATGATAGACTTAACTGTTTGTTTCTGAGGATAAAAATATTTAGCAAAAAGTAGAAACAAAAATAATTTATGAATTGGGATCCCAAAAGAGAGGTAGGATAAAGAAATCTTGATTCATTTAACAGCAATTTACTCTAAGCCAAAACACACTCTGTATCTAAACCTAAAAGTGTGGACCCTGACTTACTTTTTTAAGGAAACTTCCTACACATTAAAAGTGTTCTTCTAGAGGTAGTCTCACACACTACAGTTCTATTGAAGTTTCTCTTTTCCTCCATATTTATTCCTCTAGGATGTTAAGCTAATTACATGCAAGTCATAGTGTTTTCTTTCTCTTGAACTTCAAGGGTATGACACCCCTAATCTTTTGTTTCTAAAATTAGAATGCACAGTATCTCTTAATTTCATTTCTATAGCCCATGCATATGTAAATATTATATGATCAATTTGAAGTTATACATGACTTACAGAGGACCAGAGTATTCAGAATTACAGAGATTTTCTCATTATTATCAGGCAGAAACCTTGGTCACACAGACTTTGTTAAATCTATGCACATTGAGCAATGGTTCTCTGTCTTAGCTAGATTAATTTAGGAATCCCTGTGTCCCATGTCTGAAATCAAAAATTCTGACTTAATTGGTCTCAGGAGGAGATACTTTAAGACCACACATATAACTTTATTGTCACAATGGTTGAGAACCACCATTAAAATAAGTTTTCAGAAGCTAGTGTGTGTGTGGATTGGAAATCTTTGTGGTTGAATGTGAACTCAAAGACTTATTTCCAAAATTATACTTTTATCAAAGTGACCATAGGGATAACAGTTTAAGGATCTTTTTTCATACATTCTAGTGAAACAGAAAGGGACACTGCAATGAGAGAATGTTAAGTGAGACTTTTTTTGTGGAATTTTGATCTAAGAACTTGAAACTAAAATGAGGGATTTTACACATTAATATCTTCAGACAAATCTCAAATATTATTACTAAAACAATGACAGAGCTAGGTATGATGGCACACATGGCTAGCTCCAGCACTCAGAGACTGAGGCAGGAGGTTCACAATTTCAATTCCAGCTTGAGACACTAAGACAAAATTATTAGCCCTGTAGCTGCTTCCTTTCTCATATCAGCAAGAATTTCTCAAAATGTGACTTCTAGACACCTGCATCAGCATCATCTGGGAACCTGTTAAAATCTTAAATTTCTGGTTCTGACTCCAACCTTATAAATCGTAATCAACCCGCTTGAGGATGGGAGCTGAGAAATCTCCATTTCATGAGGCTTCCAGGTTATGACTAGATGCACTTAGCTGATGTCAACTGGAGCTCTGATGGCTTCTGAGGGGCTCTGCCTTCTTCTTACATGTTCTTTGAACAATGCTAGCCTTAGGTCCTATCTAATATTACATGGATCTTCTTTCCTGTTCAACAATGGGCTCATAGTACTGATATATGCATCAGGAAAATACACAAGGCTCCTGAATTCAATGAGGGTTTTTTTTTTTTCTTTTTTGGTACTTGGAATTGAACTAAGACCCTCACACTTATTACCTACCACTTGATCTACTCCAAGCACTTTCATATTTATTTAGTTAGTTATTGAGAAAGGGCCTCTTATCTTTTCCCAGACTGAACTTAAACTCACCATTCTCCTGCCTTTTCCTCCAGAGTAGCTGGGATTACAGGTGTGTACCATTATAGCCTGCTTCATGATATTTAATGTAACTTCTAATTTTCAAAAGGATGAAGTATTGCTAGAGATTTTTGTATACCCAGGTGCTTCGGAAATACTGAATATTGGCTTGACTTCATGTGTAAAAGTGTCATTTTTTATTGTACAATACTTATAAGAGAGGTATTATGTGAAAAAAAGAGCAAAGAGACTGAATAGATATATTACAAGTATCATTTCACTAACTGTTGCAACTCATATTGATACTGAATGTAAATATATAGCTAACAGTTACAGAACACTTAATATATGTCCAGCTGCTATAAAAAACTAGATGACATTAAGCAAAATGTATTCCCTCATTGACTTGTAGGGTAAAATCTCAAATCAAATTGTTGGCAAGGCTGTTCTTTCCCTGAAGCCTCTAGGATGAAATCTATTTTGTCTTTTCCAGATTCTTGACATTTTCTAGCTATGTTTGGCCCTCCTTGGTTTACAGGTGCATAACTCCAATCTCTGCCTTCATCACATGTTTTTTCCCTTTGTCCTTGTGTCAAATTTTTCATTTATTATAAGAACACCAGTCATTGGTTTCAAGTAATACACTATTCAACCCAATGAATCATTTGTGAATATCATGAAGAAATCTGCAGGCACCTGGCAGCACACTTTGGGATTATCATGGAAAATGAACTTGCATTTCTACTATTTGTCTTTAAGTTCAATGTCACATTTTCACTGAAGGATTATTTAATTCCATGCCATGGCTTCTGTGATTCCTGTGACTTTGTGAAACGAAGAAAAGTTGGAAATATTTACCATATATTAGAATATGTTACAATTTTTTATATCCTATGAATGTACCAGCATAAAATGGGTTTGTGTGGCAGTCTGTTGCTAACAGTTCTGATTAATATTGTTGACAATAACATAACATTGTTCTTTACATACTTGTTTCTAAAAATCCACATTCAAGTTCTTTTCTCTGATCTATGCTTCCTTTGTGATCTGCAGATGGTGACAAGAATGTGGTGAGGGCTGGCTGTTTGGCTCAGTGGTGAAGCACTTGCCTACAATGTGCAAGGCCCAGGGCTCCATCTCTAGCAAATCTAAGTTTGCTGCACACAATGGCACATGCCTGTGGTTGCAGCTACTCAGAAAGCTGAAAGATGGGGATTTCTCAATCCCAGCAGTCCAAGATCAGCCAATAAAAAAACCAGAGTGAGATCTCCTGTCAAAAGAAAGCCTGTATAAAGTTGTGCAAAAAAAGAGATACAGACTTAGTTTGCAAGTTTGGATGTCAAACAGAAAGTTTATGGGGGAAAGAGGAGAAGGGGACTAAATTATTCAAAGTTGGTATAAAATTTGGAATGTGATCAGATGAAGCACCTAGACTTTTAATTCTCTAACAAGAATAGAGGGGAAAGACTGTAGTCCATTTATAGAATGAAGTAGCAGAGAGAGTGAGGATAAAGGAACATTAAGCAGAGAATAGAAGGGAATTCAAAGAAAATGAAATTTGGTGTTTCTACAAAATATTCTATTTACTCAAGGAAAAAAAGAGTCTATGAACTGTATGGAGCCTATGAGACCATGTATAGTCCTCATCATTTGAGAACCACAGATAGACTACAGTGGGTGCAGAGTAGAAAGGCAATGTGAAAAAAGTTAAGAAGACAATTGTGTACAGTGTGTGCCATATCATTTGTTTCAAATTTGCTTCATTAATATCTGCTATGCCCATTTCTTTTCTGTTTTATTGAGATACAATTGACAAAGAAAAGTAGTACATAATTACAATGTGCAACTTGACGTTTTAATGCATTATAAAGGATTAAATCTCTCATTAGCATAAACATACCTTCACAAACTTAACTGCTTTTTGTTTGTTCTTTGAGATAAGAATATTTAAGATCTATTCTCATAAATTTTCAGCTATACCATATATTACTGTTAACTACAGTCATCATGCTGTGTAGTAGAGCCCAAGAATTGATCCTGTCTGACTAAAACCTTATACACATCATTATATTTTCTTTTTGGAAGTACCGGGGATAGGACCCAGGGCTTCATTCCTGCTAAGCAAGCACATTACCACTTGAGCAGAACCCCAGCCATTTTGGTTTTGCATTTTCTTTTCAAAATAAAGTCTTAATAACTTTGCCCACTCTGGATTCAAACTTGCAACCCTCCTGCTTTCACCTGCTGTGTAGCTGAGATTATCATCATGTCCACCTCTTGTCAGCACAGTTTTGAGTTAAAGGACAAAGGTATTGGAGTACCTGTTGGTTCATAGCTGTTAGGGTGAAAACTTCAGAAAAAATTGCTTAGTACTTTTGGATCTTATTCCCAGTCTACTGTGTTTGGTCAGTGGGGAGTAGGAAGAGAGAATTAATTGCAACATTTTAATGTGTTAAATATTTGGCATAGTATGATTACCATTTTATTTATCTCTGTTAGTTAGATGCGATGTATTAGAGTTCATAAAGCCTTGGAAATAAAAGATTCCAATTTAAATTCTACATCTCCCTACCATGTCCTAGCTATATTTGTGCATTGCCATTGCCAAAAAATAAGCTTGCCTATTAGATAATGTCAAATGAGAGGTGGAATAAAATATAAAAGAGAAAAAATATGACATTCCCAGAATTAGGATATAATTATTGGAAAATTGGCATAAAATAGATACCTAGTAATGATTTCTTGAATGGCTGAATATAAAGCAAATTTAAACAATCACTACAGGGCAGAAAACATGGAGTCCACTAGAGGTGGTGTTTGGAGACATCACAGTTCACACACTCCAGGGGCTGAGTGCCAATACTGTAGTGTTTCATGCATGACCTGAGAAGTCTACAGTTTGTTATATTCATTCCCAAACCACATTGCAATCAGAATTGACTGTCTGACATCCCCCCTGCTCAGATATTTTGCCTGTTTTTATAATAACAAGGAATTAGTGCTGGCTATCCACAGTTGTGATTTGATGCCATGTTACATCCCACAATTTATTTTGGATAGGCAGAATGTCTGAACTTTGAAGATGTCACAATTACTGAAATAAGAGTTTATTTTTGTTCTTCCACAAACAGAAAGCAAAATGACACTGTGTTCATTTCTTGTCAAACAAGAAATGTTCCTCAGAGACCTTTCCCTTGCTCAGTGCAAGCTCTAATAAAATTTGACAGCAAAGAATGTTTTTCTTTCTGCAAATATTTGGCAGTAGGTAGATATCTGCTAGAGATGCCAAGTTGTTAATTTCATACAAAGACTTGTTGTCTTTTGGGTTTTTGCATTTCTTTCTCTATTTAGAGGTTAAAGGAATGTAACACAGTATTTCTCTCTTGACAAGGAAAAAGAAAATTTGTCATATTTCCCTCTTAACAAGGAAAAAGAAAAAATGTTCATAATGCAAGGTTTCATTCAGTATTCTTCATTTAAAAATTAATGAAAAAAATAAAAGGAAAGAAAATATTGGTGAACATATGGAAGCAAAGAAGGATATTATTAAAATATAGAAAGAAAGGAAAATAATTTTCAATAACTTTTGGGTTTTGGCAACATCTGGAATTTATAAGATATTTTCAATTTTAGAATAAGTTTATCATAAAAGTATCACTAAAGCATTAATGATTAGAAAATATTTGCCATCTTTGATTGTGATCTTATTCTTGAGCTAATAACAAGATACTTAGCTATTCTAAGCCATGATATGCAAACCTGACAAGTGTAATGTGAGAAGAAGCATCTGATCTTTCCAACTTACTTTCTCTTAAGCATTTAAAAAAGTCTGTTTCAGTGTCAGTAGTACATCTTCTTACAAAAATCCTTCTCCAAAAATGGGACCTATCTCCAGTCTAAAACTAATATTAACAAAGGGGCTAGAGCTATCATATTTGTTTAAAATTAGGCTGAGTAAACACAATGTCTTTCATATTAATAGTCTTCAAATCAATGACAGAAATAAAATGAGAAGAAAAATATTGAAAACTTGCACCTAGAATATCAACAGAGCAGTGCTTCCTTGAAGTATTCTTTAATTTTTCAAATAGATATCACTTCCAACTTCTATGTTCTATTGATTCTTGTCTTTTACAGAAGCGACTTTTCTATCAGAATTTCAGAATTTTCACAAAGCATCTTGACCATATGCAGTTTGTAGTCTTCTAGTATCTTGCTCATTTTCTTCCATTTTCAATTCTTGTCTCATTAAACAGAAGTATTAGTCTTATTGCAAAATTATTTTTCTTTACACTATGGCACATAAAATGAGACTGTCCATCATTGATTACTTGAGAGTAGCTTTGAATTTTCTTCCCTCCTGTCTCACATGCCCAAAAAATTACTTATTAAACTAAATTTACTTTATTTTCTGCTTATTTTTCCAATTTAACATGTAGTGCTTTCTTACATGTTTTCTCCTTGTAGCTCTGGATTTCCTCTTAGTGATTACATTACCTACTGAACAATTCAGATATATTTTTAAATGTCTATCTTGAAAAGCATTGGGTAGTAAATCCAAGGATTTATACCTTTTTAACATTTCCTCTCCTTTAACTTGGGATGGACTTATTCAGTTGATTCTAAAGAGCAGAATACAAGTAAAGTAAAGAGATACTCTTTTTGACATTAGTTTATGAAAACACTATGGCATCTACCATGCTCACTTTCTCCCTTGCTCTTTCTCAAATAGCTCATTTTTAAAGAAATGTTACATGAAGCAGTACAGCAAAGAAGCATACATGGCTAGGGACTGAAACCAACCACATGAATTAATCTGAAAGCATCTTTTACAGTAGGACCATGAGTCATATCATCAGATGAAATTGCAGCCAAAGCTAATTGATTGACAGCAACCTATGCGGATTCACCCAAGAAAAGATTCCTGCCCCACAGAAACTGTGAGATAATAAATATTTGTCATTGAAATTAAATTTAGGGATTTATTTTGGGATGCATTTTATAGATCTGTGTCAGTCATCATTGCATTTGTGTGAAAAAAATACTTGGAATAATTAAGAAGAGGAAATGTTTATTTTGGCTCACAGTTTCAAAGATTTCAGTTCATGGTTGTTTGGTGCTGTTGCTTTTGGCTCGTGGCAGTACAGAACATCATGGCAGGAGTGTGTGGTTGTAGAAGTCTGTTTGCCTCATGGTGCCTGGAAAACAGAAGGAGAGGAAGGGGGTGAGGTTCCCTGAAGAGCATGACACAATGACTTCCTACAACTATGCCTACCTTTAAAAGGTTCTACCACCTCCCAATAGCACAACAGTCTGAGGACAGAGCCTTTAAAAGTCCTTGGGGGGGCATCTGAGATCTAAACTATAGCAATAGATTATATATCTATCCTTGGTAAGAGTTTATTTGTATTTTGCTGTATCATCTCCACATTTTCGTCAATGTCTTTCATTTTACTTGTGCTCATCCCAGTCTTAAAAAGGCATCACAGTTTCCTTCCACAATTTTATATGTCATTTTATATGAAAATGCATTTTTGAAGAGAAAAATATCACTTTTAGACTTTTTTCTTTATTGTTCTTTTTCCTCCTGCTGATTCCCTCTTCTCATCCAATGCTGTCACCAGTATCTTTTCTTTCTGGTTTGCCTGGTGATTGATTCTGTGGACTCCCAGGTTTGTCTTTCTGTTTTATTCTTTATATGTTCAAGATTTCAGTTCCATGAAAGTGTCATGGACTAGCATTTCTCTAGCATTCTAAATATCCTGAGACGTATAAGGAATTTATAAACACTTCATGATTTAGACTTTCTTAGAGATACCTATTCCTCTGAAAATCCATCTCCAGATTTGCTCTTATCAACATGGCATGATGAATTTTCAAGGAATTTTGTTAGGGAGAGTTTTAAATATGATAGCTTATTTAATTGATTAAGTCTCATTGGGCAAGTGCTCAAACATAACTGCTCTCTTTTGGACAACATTAAAACTGTTATGGTTAAGAAATTATCATTACTCAAAACTTTGTTATATAGTGCAGTACAGTTTACAGAAAAAAATTTTGTGTTTTTGCTGTGTTTGGAGGTTTGACTGGAGGTTGAGTACCAACTCTAACCCTGTCCCTGACATAACCCTTAAAGATAATGATGTTCAACAAGTGCAGCTTTAAACACACACACACACACACACACACACACACATCCTTAAATCCTCCTCTCCTCCCTATTGACAACTAATTTAAGAATGAAATTTATACTAAACTTTATGCTATCTTCAACCTTTTATCCACATATGCAAGTGTACAATTTCTACACAATGGCAAAAAATGAGTCAAATATTTTCTAATAAGTTATGGATGTTGATCTTAACTCTTTCATTTATTTTTTACTAAACTCACTAAATGTTTATAATTGTCTGATATCACTCTTTAAGTCTTGTTCTTATACAAAAAGACACATGCTAGGACCAATTTATTATATATTTTCTATACCTGAAAAAAGTTGTTAAACATTTAGTACATTGACAAAATCAGCCATTGATTCACTGAAAATTAATATAACTTAATGTCATTTTAGTCAGTCCACAAAGAATAGTTCTAAAGCTCACTAAAAGTGTATTTAAATAGAAGCCCCACTGTGCTGCTCTAAAAGACCTATGCAAAAATCTCATTTCTTGACAGGAGCTATTAGAAATATTCAAATGTTTTTGTTTAATTTCATCTAACTGTTATTTCAGAAGACAAGGACATCACATGACAAGGAAAGATGAATTGCATATTTTTGCATTATCATCACAGTTATTTTAATGATAATTTTAGCAAGATATATTATATGTCATATAAAAATAGTGCATGTTGATGGAGTACATTGTGATGATTCTGTACATGTATACACTGTATAATGACTAACGAGTTGTCAGCATTCCACCTTCTTCAACTTTTATCATTTCTTTCTGTTCTTTGGGCTGCATTTGGCTTAGTTTTCTAAACCTAAAATCCTACAATTTCACCCATGTTGTGGTGACACATATGGCTATAGAATGACAGAAATTTTATTTGTTTTTTATGGCTGGATAACATTACATTCTGTGTGTGTTTCATGATTTCCTTATACATTTAGTCATTGATGGATATCTTAGCTGAGTCATATGTTGGCAATTGCAAATAGTCTTGCAGTACACACGAGACTGCAGATATCACTTTGTTTTATTTCCTTAGGTCATATATCCAGTAGTAGGATTGTTGGGTCAGATGGTCAGATGGCATTATAGTTTTAGGTTTTAGAGGTCATTTATTGGCACTGTTTGTCATAGTGCCAATACTAATTGAACTGTAATAGTAATGCTGGGCATCTTTTCATATACTTCTTGGTCAGTCATACATCTTTAAGAGAAATGTCTAAAGAAATTGTCTAGATCTTTTACCCATTTTCTAAATTGGATTACTGCTTTGGTTGTTGAATTTTCTGAGTTACTTTTATTTATATATTTTATTTTCTTGCAGTGCTGGGGCTTAAACTCAGGGCCTACAGCTTGAGCCACTACACCAGCCCTTTTCTGTGATTTTTTTTTTTCAAGATAGGGTTTCATAAACTATTCCCAGGCTGGCTTCGAGCCACGATCCTCCTGATCTCTGCGTCCTGAGTAGCTAGGATTACAGGTGTGCACCACTGGTGCCTGGCCTGCGTTCCTTGTATATTCTGCATATTAATCCCTTGCTGAATAAATAGTTTACAGACAGTTTCTCTGCAAGTTGTGTCTTTGCTGTGGTGATTGTTTCTTTTACTGTGTGAAGAAACATTTTGTTTTTGTTGCCTGTTCTTTGAGTTTTTGCTTCAAAACATATTACATATACTGTTGCTTTGAATGTTTCCCCTACATTTTATTCTTAGTAGTTCCATTATTTTAGGTTTCTTTTGAGACCTCTTAAAATGGCTCAGGCTTAACTTGAACTCACTATCCTCTTACCTCAGCCTCTGGAATCTTGGGATTGTATACTTGGATTGAGATGAGTTTTGTGAGTAGTGAACAAATGGGGTTTTATTTTGCGTTTTGCTTCAACATAAGGATACTAGTTCTTCCAGCACCATTTTTTGAAGAGATTTCATTTCTAGGGAAAGGAAGTCCTCATACAGCAGACAGCATGTTTAGGTATCTTTTGTCAGTTAAATGTAGATGCGTGTTTTTATTTCTGGGTTCTGAATCTATCAGATTTAATGATAGAGTCATGCTGTTTTGTTTACTATACTTTTCTAGTATGTCCCGCACTTTTTTTTTTCCAGTGGTACTGGGGTTTGAACTCAGGGACTCATGCTTACTAGGCAGGAGCTCTATCAATTGAGCTATATCCTAGCCCTTTTTTTGCTTTAGGTACATTCTTGTAAGTGTCTTGTGTTTTTGCCTAGAACAATCTCAGACCTCTGGTCTCCTAAGGTTTGAGAGAAGGTGTAGTGATATCCCTTTAGCTTTATTATTACTTTGGCTTCTCAGGACTTTTTTATGAGGACTACATTGAATCTGTACAACACTTTGTGTACTACAAACATTAACGTATGAGTCCTTTCGTTTTTGTGTATGTTCTCTTCATTTTTCTTCATCACTGTTTTGTAGTATTCATTACAGAGATCATTCCCTTTTGAATTTTGGTAGGTTTATTCCCAGGAATTATATATATTATTTGTGGTTATTGTGAATGGGGGTTATTGCTTTCACACAATTTTGTTAATGGTGCATAGAAATGCTAATGATTTTTGTATATTGATTTTGCATTCTGCAGCTTCACTGAATTAGTTAATCAATCTAACTGGTTTTTTTTGATGGAGCCTTTATTCTTTTCTATGTATAAAGTTATGGTGTCTGAAAGGAGGGATAATTTAATTTCTCTTTTTCTGTTGGAATATCCTTTATTTATTTATCTTGCTTTATTGTGCTGGTTAAGAATAAAAATTGGTCAAAGTGGACATCCTTGCCTTATGCCTTCATGTTTTCTGCTTTGAGTATGACAGTGGCTGTGTAGCAGTTTTTTGTGTTCAGGTGTATTTCCATATCTAATTTGTTGAGGTGTTTTGCTTTAATCATGTAGGGACATTGCATTTTATCCAGTGCTTTTTCTGCATCTATTGTGATAATTGTATGGATTTTGCCCTTTCTGTTGGTTTGTGTGTGCTGAGGCATCCTTTTATGAATTCCACTCTATCAGAGTGTATAAACTTTTGCATGTGCTGTTGGGTTCAATTTTTTAGTATTTTGTTGAGAATGTTTTGCTTTTATATCATCAGGGAGGTTGATCTGTAGTTTTTTGTTATTTATTTTGTTCAATGATTTATTATTTATATTATTTGTTAACTCATTCATTATTTTAATTATTGATTATTTATTATGCCTTTGTATAGTCTTGCGTCAGGGTAAACTTGGCCTTGTAGACCGAGTCTGGAAGTTTTCTGTTCTTTTCAATTTTTTGGAATAGTTTGAGAAAAATTGATATTAGCTCTTCCGTAAAATTCAGCCATAAATTCATTTGTTTCTGGGATTTTCACTGTTGGTTTTTTAATACTTATTATAAGTGATTCAGTCACATCACTTGTTTTTACTCTGTTTTGGTTTTTATTTTTCATTTTTCTGGAGTTGTCATACTTTTACCTGGGCAGGATTTTCACTCTCTACTCAAATTGATGAACTTGAGTGTTTACATTTCTATATCTTCATTTTTCAAAATCAGTATGTTATTTGTCTCCACAAATTTGTCCATTTCTTCTCAGTTTTCTAATGTTATGGCACTAAATTGTTCACAATTCAGTAATTTTTCTCAAGATTAAAGAAAAGAGAAACAGTTATCAGTAAGAATTATAAAATAAATGAATGATTGACCAAAATTGGATTAAATTATTGGAACACAGCACTTACAACATGCCATTAAATAGTAAATTTTCAATTCAGGTTTAATAAATCGATTATGTATAGAAAATGTTAGGGAAAATTGCCTTAATCATCATTTATTTGATAAAAGTAGCCAGGACATTCAATTCCATGCAAGGTTCATCTGAACAAAATTGTTGTGACTCTGCCCAGAAATAATCAATATATTAGATAAAGTTGAGAAATTAAAACTCAAATCCTCAGTGGATGAAGGACAGAAAAAAAAAATAGGCACAAAGTATATCTACTCTGACTTGATCAATGATAGCCTGAGTCATGTGTTAAGTCTGAGCCATTATGGTGGATAATGTGGATGGACTAATAGCAGTAACTTTTGAAGAATAGAACTTGCATAGAAAAGACTGGAAAACCACATTTATTAGAATGGTTAGAAGCTGAGACCTTTAAATGAAAAAAAGATCAGACATTAGGAGCAACATAATAGCTTTGTAGTTACTATATTCATCGTTGGGACATTTTGGTTGGTTATGGAAATATAAGCAATTTACTTAGATTTTTCTGTCTCTTTGTAAAGAGGACATACCTATATTCAAAGTACATGAAGGACAGATTATTATTCAGGAAATGTTAGTTTCTTCTTGTCTGGCTGAGCAAATGAGATTATCTGATTTATAACTAAATAGATACAGAAGGGAAAAAAATTGCAAAGCTTTTGCCATGGTACTTGGCAACTTGATTTTTCAGCTAAGTTCATGTATTATATGAAATGAATTTTAACTGAAATGAGTTAGAGAGAAAAGGCAATTTCTAAAATAAGTTTCAGAAAGAAAAATGAAAGTTTCATAAGAAGCTATTTAAACACTGTTTCTAGGGACATGTAT
This sequence comes from Castor canadensis, assembly GCF_047511655.1. Taxonomy (NCBI): domain Eukaryota; kingdom Metazoa; phylum Chordata; class Mammalia; order Rodentia; family Castoridae; genus Castor; species Castor canadensis. The sequence continues at coordinate 46,775,839 of NC_133392.1, read as the reverse complement.
ACAGAGAGAACAGAAAGGAGGAATAAGATACAGAAAGTGTCAGGTAGAAGGATAAATATGAAAGGGTTATGCTTGTTGTAATGGAAATGAGCTATTACTAGTTATATTTGGGATTTATGAATATTAATTTTGAGGAAAGTAAGATATATAAATGAAAGTTTTTAAGGTGTCTTTATAAGCAGAAGGAGCTTCATATTTCTTATTATACAAGAAAAATTAGAAGGCAAGAGAAAACCATTAAAAGAAAATGTGGTGATATGAATTCAGTTAGAATAGCTAGATGAAGATAATACAAAGAAAGTTTTACCCTTAGGAATAATGACATACTCCTAACACATGTCCATACTCACTTAGCTACCATATTAATACCATACAATACATAAAACCACAGGCCCATGTCTTTTTTTAAACTAAGAATGAAATGCTAAGGGAAGATTTGTTTCAACGTGATCTTATCATTTTCACTTCTTAATCAGTGCATGCAGAATTCTCTTGTAATTAGTTTAATGTATACTGTTTTATTCTGAAATAGTCACATTATTCAGCACATAAATGTTGTTCTACCTTGTAAATCATATATTTACACACATATATAGTTTATTTAAAAGTGCTAAAAACTATAATAGATGGGATAAACTTGTTATTAATTGACCATAGAGATAAATGTCTTTGAAAAAATAACAATACAGAGAATGGATGCACATCTGGTAGTTCTCAGAACTGTTGCCTTCTCAGTCACATATGCAGACTTTCAGATGGTCTCATGCTGTCACAGGAACAGAAATCCTAGAGAATACCAGAAGTAAGCTGGAAAGACACACTGAAGGTTAGAAAAATGATTGCAATTCATTGGGTCCCCCCATTTCTTGAGCATATGCCCAAATCTGCCAATAAGTGCAGTAAAGGAAGGTACATGTAATGATTTAAAATAGTTTCATGATAGCTAAAAGGTTTAGGAGTAACACTCATATTCATTTCAGCATTATTCATAATAGTCAAGATAAAGAATGAAGTATGTATCAAGATATGAAGGAATAAAGATAGTATAATATATGTACAGAAAGAGATACTATTCATCCTTTAAAAAGAAAAGTCAACATAGATAAACCAGAATGACATTATACTAAATGAAATAATCTGGTCATAAAAGACAAATGCCACATAGTGTCACTAGCATTTAAAAATCTACGAAAGACAAATATATAAGTAGACATAGAATGGTGTTCACAAGAGACTGGAGAGGAGAAAGACAAAGAAGAGGTTTACAAAGTTTTTTTTAGGCAAGAGGAATACATTCTTAAGAACTGCATAGACAGCAGGGAGGTATATCTTTGTCTATTTTAAAAGTATTGAGAAGAAATTTCAAATCTCTTACCACTAAAAAAAAAGTTTGGTGACAGATATATTAGTTAGTTTAATTTAAGTAATTATACAATGTACAAAGACACCAAAAACATTAAAATTTGCCCCCAAAATATATTCAAATGTTGTCAATAAAAAAATTAAAAATTAACAATGAACAAGAAGAAGCAAGGATACACTAATAGAACTGCTTGTAAATTTTATTTTATTTTTTTAATTTTTTAAATATTTTTGTTATTGCTCTGAGTGTACATCGTGGAGTTTACCAAAGTTCTTAATCTTTAAAACACACTTCAATGCCAGCATTACTCTAATACTAAAACCAGACAAAGACATAATATAACACAATTGAAGATAACTGTTTTGTTTGTGTGTTTGGGTTTTGTTTTTGTCTTGTTTTGGCAATACTGAAGTTTGAACTCAGACACTTGCTAGGCAGGTTCTCCATTGCATAAGTGATTCCTCCAGCCCCAGGCCAATGTTCTTGATGAGCACAGCACAGATGCAAACATCTTTAACAAAACACTAGCAAACTGAAAGCAACAGCAGGATAAATATTTTGATCAAGTGATATTCATACCAGGGATGCAAAACTAGTTTAACATTCACAAATCAATAAATGTGATACAGCAAATGAACAGAATGGAGGAGGAAAACCATATGGTCTCTCAAAAGATGCACAAAATTCATTTGATGAAATTCAATGTCCTTTCATGATAAAAGCACTGAATAAACTGGGCATAAAGGAAACATACTTTAAATAATAATGGTCATATATTATTAGATATTGTTAGCCAATATCTAACAATATAGTGAAGATCAAAGCTTTCTCTCTAAGATCAAAAACAAAACCAGAAGGCCCACTTTCACCATTTAATTCATAGAACTGGAATTCTTAGCCAGAACAGTCAGGCAAGTGAAAGAATGAATGGTCATACAAATTGGAAAAGAAGTCAAATTGCCACAGTATGAGGATGACGAGAGCTTATATATAGAAAATGTCAAGGACAATCAATTACTTTTGGAACCAATAAACAAATACAATAGATGTTTAGGAAATAAACCCATATACAAAAATCAGTAGCACATTCATAAAACAAGTGAATTGTCTGAAATAGAAATCAAGAAAACAGTCTAATTTATATCTAAAAATTGCTTAATAATGCATTAAACCAAAGAGGGTAAGTTCTATAATAAAAAGTATAAATATTAAATAAAGAAATTGCAAAAAACAAATAAAAAAGAAAATAATATCCTGCCTTCATGAGTTAGAAGATTCAATACTGTTAAATTATCCATACTACCCAAAGTGATTTACAAATTCTATGGAATCACTATCAAAAGGACAATCATATTCCTCACAGAATTAGAGAAGCAATTCTAAAAGTGATATGAGAACACAAAAGTCCCTGACTTGCCCAAGCAATTTTGAGTAAAAAAGAACAAAACAGGAAGCATTCTAATATTTATGTTCCAAGTGTACTACAAAGCTATATTAGTGAAAACAGCATGGTATTGGCATAAAAAGGGAGACACAGACCAAGAGAACAAGGGAGCCTTGAAGGAAATGCACTCATCCACATCCAACTGATTTTCAACAAATGCTCAAAGAACATGCAACAGAGATAAGACAGTCTAATTAGAAAACTAGACATACACATCAAGAATGCGGAAACATGAACCTGACCTCAAACGAGTTACAAAACTCATTCAAAGGGGTTTAAGAGCTTAAATGTAAGACTTGAAACTGTGAATTCTCTAGGCTAAAGTAAAAGAGAAATACTTGAGAGCATTAGAATGGGCAAGGACTTTTTTCATATATAAATCCAAAGCTCAGAAAATAGAGGCAAACAGAGATATGTGGGATTGCATCGAAATAAATAGCTTCTGAACAGCACAGAAATCAATAATCAGAGTGAAAAGACTACACATGGAATGAGAGAAAATACTTGAAACTAAGCATCTTAAAAGGGTTTAACATCCAGAATGTATAAGGAACCTGAAAAGCTTAATAACAAAAAGATTCCGTGAAGTAATCTGATTAAAAACTGAGTAATACATCTAAATGGACATTTCTTAAAAGAAAATTTACAATTGGCCAACAGATAGACAAAAATGACCAATGCATGTTAGTTATCAGGGAAACTCAAATGAAAACCCTAATAACGTATCAGCTCACCCCACTAACAGTGGCTGTTATAATTAAAACTAAAGTAAGTACTGGCAAGACAGAAAATAAATAATCCTTATATGCTATTTGTAGCAACACAAAGTACAACCATGAATATGGAAAGTAATGCAGAGGATTAAAAATAATTAAAAATAGAAACTACCACTAGATCTCAAGAGTGAGAGTGGCAATCTCACTATTAGATATATACTCAAAGGAAATCAAACTAGCATATTAAAGGGAAATTTTTACTACCATATTTACTGTAGCAGTATTCACAATAGCCAAGATAAGTAAACAACCAAAGTGCTGATCTACTGATGACTGGCTAAAAAACTGTGGATAATACCCAATGCAATCTCTTCCACCATAAAGAAAGAATGAAAACCTGTCATTTGAGGCAGCATAGATGGAAGTGGAGTTCATTATATTAAGTGAAATGTGAAATAAGCCTGGCACAGAAAGACAAGCACCACATATTCTCACTTATATGTGGAATCTAATAAAGTTGATCTCATCAAAGTTCACAGTAGAATGGTAATTATTAGAGTGCAGAGGGAGTGGGCATAGGAAAGAAGAGGAAAGGCCAAGTAAAGCAAAAGAAAAAAATGCCTAAAAATTTAACAATGAATAAGGACTAGCAAGCACAATTTAAAAGTAGAATTATTTAAAAAGATTCTTAGCATTGAAATCAAATACATTCATGAGTTAATGTTTTATTAAGAATCACTAGATTAAGATTTAAAGATTTAAGATTCTAATTCTGACTCAGCCATTATTCAATGAGAGAACTACAAATCCTTTAAGATTTTAGAGAATACTTTACTCTCTGAAATTCAAGGTTTAAGTTTATATTGTTATTTCACTAGTATATAATTATAAAACTGGTTTTCTAACTCCTACATCATTCAGCAAATATTTAAGTGCTTATTGGACAGTTGTCAACATAACTGATAGGAATGCAGAAGTGAATTGAATGCTTACAAAACCCACAGTGCAGACTCAACGTGTCTGTGATAAGTACTGAGCAGAAAACTCAAACTTCCAATGTGCAGAATCATTCTGACATTCCTCCCCCAGTGTCCTGCAGAGGTTTATGTCAGCACTTTTCCTTTGACTCAAGGATGACAGTTAACATTCAGCATTAGAAAAAGACGTTTTAAGGGAGTATGCCATGCAAAGCCATTAGGATAAAGTCCAGAATCTGCCACAGCATTTCTTAGCATTGGTCAGAATTTCTTGTGACACCTTGAGGCTCTTATAGGTCATGACATACCACAGAAGACCCAACATACCAGTTTTGGACCCTGCAGTGTTTGTAAAGATATACACAGGATTATGAGATGGGCATTTAATGAAGATGGAAGCCCATTCATCAGTGTCAGAATTCTGGATTTGTAAGGGATAAAAGTAAAGAGCGGGCTTCAGGGGGTGGGGTAGTTAACATCAATGTAGAGACATCAGAAATGACCAGGACATAAACTGTAAGGCTTTGATATTAAAGAAGACAGGAAGTAAGATCAGGCATTTCCATGATGGCTACTTACAACAACATTATAGTTTAAATGTTCTGAAACTGTGTAAAATCCCATTTGGGTCTCAACTTTGGGTAAATACTTTTCATCATTTTCTTTTTTTTTTAAATTAGTCTTACATCAATGAACTGTTTGATTAGGTACTTTGCAAACTATCTTGTATATTATTCTATGGAGTTGACTACCCTGTACCGCTTCCTAACTAAGACGTAAGGCACTGTTGTGCCTTTTTCACAAAACCGTTGATGTCTGAAGTCCTCTGCCCAAGTCCTCAGCATAGCAATGTCAACAAATCACTATATGTGAATGTCAATTTCCCTACACTGAAAAAAAGAACAATAGATTTTATCTAGTTGACAATACTTCAACTTCTGAGGCAGTTCAATCGCCTATGAAAGATACCATTTTGGCAGAAAAATATAATTTCTCCAAAAGACAGTTATTACTTGAATTTTTAATTTATCCTCATTAAGCATATCAAAGGATTAGGCCTGATCTTTCAGAGACATACATTAATTATAATATTGAAAAACAGATAAACAAATATAGCCTATGTCAATTTATTCAGTAAGGATGGGGAAAGGCTAAGTAGGTTAAATTTTCACATTAATATTTTGGACCTTTCTAGATTGAGTGTATTTCTCAGACTGGAAGATTTATTCTCAGAGCAAAGCTTTAAATTCATTTTTTTTACATCTGTTACTGCAACAGTCACAACTCAGGGCTAATGATTTGTAATAAAAAGACTTATAGACAGTAATATGTGTGATATTTCATCTGAATTAGTCTCAGAGTGCATGAGTTCTGTGGACTGGATTCTTAGTTGAGACTTCATGCTTCTGCACATTTGAGGAAATGTTTTGGCAGAAGATGACAAATGGTGCTTTGAAGTAAGATTTGGTAGTTCATTTGAGTCCATAATCTCTTATCCTAAACATTTTCTGCAAGTTATGTTTCAAAATTTAGCTTTTTCAAAAAATTGTAAAGGTAATAGGATGCATACCCAATAAATTACCTAATACCCCAAGTGAGTTCTGGACATATTTTACACATTAAAAACATTAATAATAAATTCAAGTTTGTTGATAAATATATTTTGACCAATCTTAGTTGAAAAAAACTGGTTTGTCAGAGATTTTTGAATTTTAGGAATAGAGGAAGGTATTTTGGACTTCTATTTATTTATATATTTTCTTGGCAGTACTGGGAGTCTAGGCCTCAGCTAAGCAAGTGCCCTACCACTTGAGTCACAACTCCAGTCCTTTTGTTTTCTGAATTTGCTTTTTCATATAGGCTTTTACACTTTTGCCCTTGGCTGGCCTTTGGCTGTGATCCTCCCACCTCTGAAGTAGCTGGGATAACACACTTATGCCACCATGACAGACTTATTTTTGGGACAAAGTCAAACTAACTTTTGCTGAGGCAGGCCTTGGGATGTGTTTCTCTTATCTCTGCCTCCTGAGTAGATGGGACCACAGGTGGGAGACACCATGTCCAACCTGATTTGCATTTTTATTTGACAAATACATTCATAAAGCTAGCGGATGAGATTTCTTTTACAAGTCTAATATGTCTTTTCAGTCTTTTAATCAGCAATATAATCTAAACCTACTTAATCAACAGTTTCAACTGCTCCATTTTCCAGGTGTTTTTAATTCTCATTTTCATATAATGTAAATGCAATTGCTTATGTTGTAATTTGCCAAATCCTTTAGTACATTGTCTGGCTTATTTTGTACTTTTAGCAGTCAATAAGCAAAATTTGACATTTCAAAATGATTTGCCTATAGTGAACTCTTTGTTTACAATTTGATATTTGTAATGATTATATCATATTTGGGATGCCAATCTTATGCTGAAGTGTGGCTACATTCATTATGCAATGCATATTTAAAAGTATTAAATATATCCATAAGAAACATCACCCCCTTATGATTTGCATCATTTCACAAACAGAATATCCATGTAAATGCCACTACAAAGACTAAATTAAATTTTGTCAACAAAAATTGTATCTATTATAAAAAGTTGTTAAATCACTTTTGGGCCATATGAGTTTCTTTACATTTTTAAGTAATTAAAATAAGCATTCAGAAACTCAGTAAATCTTGAATATCTGAGAGTTTATTCCCCTTACAGTTTTATGTAATTATCCTAGAATCCTTATGAACATTTTTTGTTGTTTTAACATTTGATACCTTTCCTAACCCCACTATTCATTTTACCCTAATATATATCAAATCATGATGTGCCCTACAAAATAATCATAGAATCACTTAGCACTTATGGATGTCAAATGTATTAACTGAAATTAAAAATCGCAAAGCTCCATCACACTGTAAATATTATAGAGTCATAACACATGAAATAAGACTCCTGCTTTTCAAGTATTTTTGACTCCAACCTAGTAAGATTTGGTGAGGGTGTATATCTTTAAATGAAAACCATCATGGTCAAAGCAAGGATTAGAAAGTCATTGTTACTTTCAGTATTACATGGATGGCTAATGAATCAAAGGTCCAGATGAAGCAGCTCAGATTTTTTGGAAAGTAGCCCAATGGAGAAATGGCAGAACAAACTGAAGACATAAGTGACAATTTAGCACTAGGTGCATTGGGTATTTCTAATGGCCTAAATTAAGGCTTCACTTTTAGTCACAAAGGAACAGAGAGTAATAGTCTAAGACTTGGAGAGCATTTGGGAAGATAAAAAGAAAGCAAGTAAGGTAATTAAACCATCATTTCTTAAAAGACTTGACTCAAACAGTTCAGATCCCAGGACTCAAAAGTAAGCAGTTGAAGACACAGAAAGGTTTTGTGAGGATTTAGCAGCTTTCTAAAGACTGAATTGAATAAAAATTCAGCAAATACTGTTTGTCTCATTAAAAAATAAGAAGAAATTTATTAAACCTTACTATAAATTTCACTGATCATCTTATTTTAAAAGCAATCCTTAATAAGTAAGGAAAATATGTAATTGTCCACATATATACTTACCCAACATAAATTGGCTTAATTACTTTAATTTTCAAATAACAACAAACTATGATATGTAGGGCAATAAAAAGTTTATGCTCTGCATACTTCAATGTCATATAGACCATTAAATAATATTTTGTAGCATTTTCTCACTGGAATATACTTTTTTCAGTTTTCTTTAATCTTCACTTAACTACATCCTAACAATGCTTTAAGACTCTGGTTAAATAATGTTCTGTTAAGAAGACCTCCTCTAGTCTCCCAATCAGAATTATTTCTGATGCATGGGATTTACAAAAGATTGCTGAAGACTTAATCAGAAAGTTATGTATGAAATGCATAAGATTATGCAGACAAAAATTGTGCACCAAAGTATCTTATTAATAACACTTTTATTCTCAGAGTGTTATCATATACAGAATATGGGTTTGGTCATCATACTGGTACATATTGAAAGCCTGATTTTGCCATTGATGAGCAGTCTAAAACAGAGAAATTTTCTTGAAAATTCTGACATCAGTATTCTTATCCATAAAGTAGTGAGGAAACTAATGTTAAAATCTACTACACTTACAGGTGTGGGTGTTCAATAAAAATTTATTCATGCATACCCTCTCCTAGCCCTCTTGACATTGTACTTAAAATACATTTAACTTGTTGGAAAAAAGTAAAATTAATATAATCAGTATGATAGCTACTGTGGAGCAAGAAGAAGAATATCCTCCTGCATGCTGTGTGGTGCTTCATGGCCTAAACACCTTAAGCATTCAATTTAACTCCCGCCAAATTGTGTTCTTTTCCTCGTATTCTATTTGGGGGATGTAGATTTGGAGGACAGGGTTACTTTGAATATAAAGAGTGAGACTAAACTACAAAAGCAATATTGTTCTTTAAGCTGGGTGTCAAGGTGAACACCTGTGTGACCAGTTATGCTGGAGTCATAGATATGATGATTGTGGTTTGAGACTATTCCCAGGAAAAATTAAAAAAATAACTAAAAACTCTAAAAAGAGTTAGGGGCATGGTTCAAGTGGTAGAAGGCCTGCCTAGGAAGTACAAGGCTCTGGGTTCAAGCCCCAATGTCCCCATAAAACAAAAGAAAAAGGAAGTTTGGTCTTAATGAGTAAAGGAAAATAATATTTTCATGAAGGAACTCAATATACTTCAGCAAAAATACACTAAAATTAAAGACAATTGAAATACATGTTTATGTGATACATAATCAGAAAAAAGACATCAAATTTACTTTTTAAAATGCAGTATAACAAGTCTTTGTATATAAGGCTACATTTAAAAAATGTGAAATTTTGTTTCTTATTTTAGCACAGAATAATTTAGATTAAAAGGTATAGAAAGCAAGTACAGTGATTTAACTTCACAGTTATGAATCATGAAGGACAAAGTCTTGCATTTTTCACGTACTCAAGAGAAACCAGAGGTAGGGAGCCATTAGTAAAATGCTAAAAGGGTAGATCGATGACAGAACTATTTAGAGTTATTCACTAATTTAAAGCTGAAGCCATGAATTCTAAGCATTAGGCTTAACCCAAATGGTGTTTTCAATAATAAGCTTTAATAGGCAGCACAACAAATGTTATGTCAAATAACAAATATGATGTAATGTGTAGCACTTGTGTAGAAGGTACCTTGAGTACAGTATCAGACCCGAATACTATGTAACATCCATATATATTCTGCTAGCTATTAATTTTATATCATTTTGTTATATTTTTTTCTGAACAGGTTGTCAGGTTGGGGCAGGAATCAATTCACAGACCCATCCCCTGAAGCAATTAGTATATTGGTAAGGAAGGGCATTGATTTAACAATTTGTTACAAGTGGAAGGAAAGCCATGCCAAGCTCAACTCATTAACAGTGAGTTAGATATTAAGGATATTAAGATATCTTTGAAAAGCTTTTCCTTACTTGTAACCTGTATTTAAAAAAGAGGAAGAAAGAGAAAGAAGAAGACCTGTGCATGGGAAGTCAAATGACAAGTAAAAGGAAGTTGGTCATATTTTGAAAGAAAGTAGAGTTTGGTATGATGTCCTGGTGTATAATTTTTGGACATCATTTTGTGGACAGTACCTTTCCATTCCTGCCTCAATAAGTTATCTCCCACACAAAAATACCTTCCAAGTTGTAAAAGAATCAAGTCCTAGTCTCAGTGTGGTATACCAATATCTTCGCACTGGTACAGAAAGATTTTTTTTCATTCGTCATTCACTCATTTGGCAAAGATGGCAAGCTTTGATGACACAGAAATTGAATAAGCAGTGTCCCTATACATATATTTTACTTAGTGGACCCTGAAATTTTTTCTAGTTGAACATCATCCATTCAAGTAATGAATAAAAACAATGTTAATAACATTTAAGGTATTAAAAGTTTAATTACATTGAAGCTATGTCACAGTGAGGTGATAGTTCGATTAGTGACAGTTTTACAGCAACATCAACAATCAAGTTAAGAAAAATAACATTTTCACTATTACTAGATTTTCTTTGGTAAGATATTTTTATATTGCGAAATTAAATAATTAATAGGAGAATACAAACCATAGAAAATACTTTTTAGAAAATAAACTGTGTGATTGATTTTTTAATGTAAATATTATATAATCTCTAGCCTTTACATATGCTTGAAGTAACATTTCTAAAGGTAAATTTCTGTGTTTTGGATTGTTATCTTGGTAATTGGTCACTGGAAGTGCTTATAGTCTACTTTTAGGACTTTAATTATTTCACGTCAATTTGTAGTAGTTTGAGTTCCAGAAGGTTTATATATTTGAGACATTAACATACCTACTTTACGTTTGTCCCTGTGCAGTTTTTCTTATTTTTCTCATGGATTACATTGCAATGTTCTTGTCATTTGTGTCACACTTTACTAACTCCACATGAATGTAAATGTCAGAAGAAGAATCCTTCTCTGCCTCTTTACAGTTGTATCCTGGGCCAGCCACAGCCATTCCTCAATTCTTTTAAGAATTCATTAAAATATCGACATAAAGTATAATAAATGCCCACATAGACTGGCTTTTCACTGACCTCTGACATGCAGAATTTTGATAACATCTTCAGTTCAGTAGTTAGCAACAACAGCATTTAGTAAATTAAAAGGTAAACTTCTGAAAAGACCAAAAAATGCTAATATTCCTTAAGGTGATCCAGCCTTGAGTTAGGGAGGAAACACTAGAGAGTGGATTGTCCTTTTGACTTCAGTAACCAGCCAGTTTGCAGCCAGAATCATTGCACTGAGCACAAGCTGCCTGACCCACGAGAAACCTCAGTCGCCCACCTTCCGCGTATTATGGGCCACTTCAGAAATATTTACTCTAACTTTTTTATCTGTACTACTTTCTCACCAAAATTAGTAAAATACCATTTGCCATCACAAAATTAACAGAATACCCATTTGTGGAAGTAATCAAGCATACTGCATAGAAAGGAAAGATATTGCCCTTTCTGAAAGATTTAATTCCACGAATCCTTAAAAAATGTTACTCAATATAATTTTGAATTTAAAAATCTTAATTGTAATATGTTTTAAATGTAAAAAGAACACATAGAAGTAGAAAAAAGTTTAAGGGAGTAGTAATAACTTGAACTTAGTTCTTTCTTAAGGCTAAAACAAAATTAACTTCTCTGACACATTTAAACTAAGTCTAGGATTTTAAAAATAATACTTATGTTAACAAAAATTTGTGGATAATAGCAAAAATTTGTGGAATACATCAAGTGCATTAAATGGTTGTCACTTATAGAAATAGAATTTACCTAAAAGTTCCTGAAAGTATACAACCGTTATTCTAATAATAACAATCATACAATGGATTTGAACTTTATTTCTTTATTTCTAAACTTCTTGATGTTAACATCATTATCAGTGATTTCTGGATGTCTTGTATATCTCTTCTTTTCTCCCTACTCTTGCATTCATCTGCACATGCAAACACTTCATAAAAAAGTAAAAATTTGACAGAATTATTTTCCTAAGCTTTCTAAATCATAGTTTCATTATATGTGAATGCCAGATAAAGGTGGCTCTTTGGACATCTCTTGACTTCATTGTTTATCTGTTGACAAGTGGTTGAATAAGTAGACTTATTTTCCTTCTTTTAAACCATGCTTTTTTGTCTCAGTGATGTAACACTGAAATGTGTATGAAAAGTTATTTCATCCATCTTGTGTGTCATGCCATGAAACAAGCTTCTGTACCAAAACAACCTTCCCATTTCTATAAACAGTGACAAGATACATCCAATCATATTTCTGGTGGTTTATCCCACTGAACACTTATTTTCAAATCAGGGTTTATAATCCTGACCCCCAAGAAATGCGTCAGACAATTCTCCTGATAATTCAATTCCTTAACTAGCAATTTTACTGCCTTTATTGAAGCAAGCCTGTAAATAAGCTTTGTCATTTTAAGAATCCTCAAACTATTTTTAATGAAACTCAGACTATATCATAAAAATGCTACAATAGAAGGACTGAGCAAAAATAAGGTATGCATGTAGAATAACAAAATAATTATTAGAGTATAAAGTTCACTAACAAAACCTTAAATTACATTATATCTTTCTGCACATAAAATGAATGTTAATCCAATAAGAGTAAGTAAAGGTCAAGTGTCAGCCTGTCAGGCACCTATAAATCACAATTAAGTTGTTTTCTAATTACAGATATTCCTTGGCATTCAACTCCAGCTCTAGCATGTCAGGAAGAAATGTTAATATTCTGACCCTGAGGTCTGGCAGCATTAGACTTGCCTGATTGTTAAGCTTACATATTAATATAGGATGGACCTTTGTTTGGCTCAAATCCATCTCCCTTGAAGAATGATGCCAGTTATTTTCCTTGCCAGTTTTTCAACCGGCAGAGTATATCTCTACTTGTTCATTTCTCCCTGAAGTTCATGAAGCCAAGTGATGCAAAAACAATGAAAGGAATGTTTATTTAAACTGGATTTTTTGGACTTTCTCAATATTTCTGAAGAGATAGACTCTCAATATTCCCCTTTAAAACCATTTGAAATTTGTGTTATATTTCTCTCTTGAATGGTCATACAAACTGTTAAAATGTTAAATTTCAACTATGCTATTTGTGTTTCTTTTTTTCTTTATTATTGTGCTGGGTAGGGGTACACTGTGGCAATTATAAAGGTCCTTATAATGTATCAAATATATCATACGTAAATTCACCCCCTCCACCACTCTCCTTTTTCCTCCCTCCCCCATCCCTGGAACAGTTTAAACAGGTATTATTCTTGCATTTACATACATGTGTGCACATTATTTGTACTGTGTTCATCCTCCTCCCCACTTTCCCTACCACCTCCCCCACAACTGGTGTCACTCTCCCTCCCACGGGACCTGTTCAACACTCCTGTTTTCTGATTTTGTAGAAGAAAAACGATAAAACATAAAAAGAAAAACATGTTTTTTCTAGTTTGAGATAAGAATAGCTACACAGGGAGTTTCCTTGTGATGTTTCTGTTCATATATGTTGTCATAACCCCTACTGGATTTTATCCCACACACCCAATATTATTTTTTGGCCACCTCAACACCCTAATTTACTTTTCTGTGGAATAGGTATTATGAGAATTAATTTACTCTTAAATTTATGTCTCCCACTTTATGAATATTTACTTACAGAGATGGGCAATTCCTTGGCCACTAGATTTTCATTGTTCTTATGATGTCATGTTGTCTACCAATCTTCACAAACACAGTGTTTGGCAATCAATTGAAACCACAATACCATATCAATGTGATATAGTTTTTGTTATTTGTGTTCCTTTTTCCAGTCATCAGCTTTCATCACATTTTCACATCATGGCATGTAATTATTTTTCCAAATATTTGCCTTTTTTGCTTCTGATATTCTTTTGAGACAAGGTCTCACTATATACCCTCTCAAGGCTGGCTTTGAAGTTGCAGTTATCCTGCCTCAAACTCCAAACTCCTGAGTACTGGTATCCCACCCAGCTTTTCTTACTTTTCTTTTGGCAATATCAGACCTAATTTATTGAGAAATTTCTGGGTGAAAATTATTTATTCTTCAACACCTGAATGAGGTAGAAAAACTTATGCGAAAAACTGGGCAGGTCACAAGTTGCTAAGTGTGTTATTAGAATCAGAGGAGGTGCCCTGAAGGGCACCTGAAGTGCAACTGTATCAGTCCTTCCTTATCCACTGTTTTTCATTCTGAGGTTGCAGTTGCCTATAGTCAACCACCATCAGAAAATGTCAAATGTGAATTTCTGGAAGGCAACCATTCATAAATTTTAAATTGCATGCCATTCTTAAAAGTGGGATTAAATCATATACTGTCTCCTCTGTGGTGCTTAGGATGTGACTCATACTTTCATCCAACATATCCACACTGTATGTCTACTTTCCCGTTAATCACCTTCTAGCCATCTTAGTTATCAGATGGGCAGTCCTCTTACCCCAGTGTTGTGTCCAAAGAACGTTACATAATCCCAAACCTAACGTTACCTCACCATGCCTGTGTCATTCACCTTACTTCTTCTTTCCACACAGGCCTTGACCCCTGCCACACCTTCACTCTGTGAAGTACAGGACAATGAGCTATTTTGTGAGAGAACATATTTATTTAACTTTTATTACAGTTCATTGTTACCACTTTTCTGTTTTACTGTTATTGTTAATCTCTTACTGGTCAAAATAAATTATAAATTAAATGTTATAGTTATGAGTTCATAGGAAAAAATAATATAATATTATTATTATATTATTAAAAAATAATATTATTTATTTATTATTTATAATTTATATTATAATAATATATAATATAAATTTTATATTATATAAAAATTTATATTATTTAAATTTATATTTAATTTATATTATATAAATTTAAAAATTTATATTATATAAATTTTTATATATAATAATATATAATAATTTAATATTATTAAAAAATAATGTTATTTATTTATTATTTATAATTTATATTATAAAAATAAATAATATAGAGTTTTGTGTTATAACAGTTTGAGGAATTCACTCAGTCTCTGAATATATTCCCTAAAGATAAGGGAAATCACTGCATCCTGCAGAAGGAATGGATGCTAATAGCTATAGTTTAAACTATAAGCCTGCCTTTAAAGAAACTAAATTACAACAATTCTATAAGTTAAATCATTCCCTTTATTCATAGTCTTTCACACATACACACACACACACACAAATTCCATTTTTGTTGCTTGACCAATTTTATATCACCAAGAAAGTCTGTGACTTTTACAGTAATATAAGGAGACTAAGTCCACATCATTTGGTATAATTAAAGCTTTTTACCACCTATGATGTGATTTATTCTCTTAATATGGACCCTCTTCTTCCAGTGATAAAAATGATACATTCTCCTTAAAATGAGGTCAAACAATTCAGAATTAATATACTGATTTAGCACAATAAAGCATTTGTTACATCAGGTGATTATCGGTATAGACATCTCTATAAGCATATATGCTCTAAAAAGAGAGCTACAGATAATTGGCTAATTAAATGACAAAGGTACTTATGAAAATTGATTATATATGGATGATATATTTAATTAAGAGCATTAAATTCTATTCTCTTTTTATTTGTGTACAGAAAATAAATGGAGGGGAAAATGAAGTAAATGATGAACTTCAAACACAGGTTACTTTTTGGTTGTGATTTACATGAGATTGAGAAAATATTATTAAATCAAATCATTATGGCTTTTAAAAATGTGGGCATTAATTAAAATTTTCAATTTATTAGAGTAGAATTACTACAAATTGTTTATTTTTCAGGTGTATACTTTGATGACTTGATTTACAACATGTAGCCCTATGAACTGATTGAAACTATGAAGCTAACACATTCATCAATTCTGTAGTTCACATTCTGTACACCTGTGTGGTATGAATACTTAAGAATCACCTTCTTATCAGTACTGCCAAAGAAAGAACAGATTATATATTTCAAATTCACAAAGCAGTATTATTAAGTAGAATTGGAGCCCTAGAATTTGTTCATATTATAGCTAAAATTTTATATGCTTTGACTAACATCTCTACATTTCTACCACCCACACCTCCTGATATTCTACTCTCTGTTTTTATGAGTTTGAAATTTTTAGAGTCCACATGTAAATGAGATTATTTAGTATTCTTCCTGTCCCTGGCATATTCCTGTTAGGTGAATATTCTCTAGGTTCATCAATGTTTTTTCATATAATAGAATTTGCTTTTTATAGCGGAGTAATATTCCTTTGTGTGTACATTCATACATATGTGTGTATATTCATAATTTCATATCCATTCTTCCATCAATAAGCACTTTAATTTTTTCTGTATCTGGACAACTGTGAATAATATTTATTCAACATAGGAGTAGAAATATCTCTTTGACATATAAATTTCATTTCTTCTGCATATATACCTAGAAATGGATTACTGGATCACATGGTAGTTGTACTTCTAATTTAATATTTTAGGAACATCCATTTTATTTATTCACTATGGTTGTATTAATTTATTGTCACACAGAAGTGTATGTATCCTTCTCTCTATATCCTTTTTAATATTTATCTTTTTGGTAACAACTATCTTAATGGGTATCAGGTGATCTCTCTTTGCAGTTTTGACATGCGTTTCAATCATGATTAGTGATTTTGAATTTCTTTTTTGTATCTTTTACCATTTTTATGTCTTTGGGGAAATATTTGTTCAGGCTCTTTGTCCATTTGTAATAGCACTATGGCTTATTTACTATTAACTTGTATAGTATATATACTTATATATACTTTGAATATTTAGCTATTAACCCTATTGGATAGTTTGCCAATGGTTTTTTCCAATTCCATAGACCACCTCTTTATTTTGTTAATTCATTCCCTAGCTTTCAGAATATTTTTTGTTTGATGTAGTCCTATTTGTTTACTTTTCTTTTGTTGCTTGTGTTTTTGGTATCATATTCAAAAATATTTTGCAAGACCACTGTCATGAAGATCTTTTCTGTTTTATTTCTTTTGTGAGTTTCATAGTTAGGGAGTCTTACATTTAAGTTTTTAACTCATTTTCAGTTATTTTTGTGTGGTATAAGAGAAAGGTCCAGTTTTATCTGTTGCATATAGCTATTAAGTTTTCTCAATATCATTCATTGAACAGAACCTGCTTCCCTCATCTGTTTTCTTGGCACTCTTGTCAGGTTTTAGTTGACCATACATGTGTGTATTTATTTTGGGGCACTCTATTCTGATCCACAGGTCTATTTTATGCTGTATGCCAATTCCACACATTTTTGATTACCACAGCTTAATACATTTTGGACCAAGAACTGTGAGGCCTATAGCTAGATTCTTTCTCAAGAATTCTTTGGCTTTTCATGTTTTTTTAAATGGTTCTTTACAAACATTAGGATAACTTTTTGTATTCCTGCTAGAGGTGCCATTAGAGTTTTGGTAGGGATTGCACTGATCTATAGGTCACTTTGTACAGTATACACATTTTAACAATATTAATTTTTCTAATATCAGAACAATGGATCTTTTTTTATTTGTTTGCATCTTCTTCAAATATTTTCATTATTTTTTGACAGTACTTAGGTTATGATTCAGGGCCTTGCACTTGTTAGGCAGGCATTCTACCACTTCAGTAATGCTCCCAGTTCTCATTTTCTTTTGTAGTTTAGCATTCTTCAGTGAGAAACCACAGAGCATGAATAATGCAGTTAGTTGACCTTTAACTCTAAATCTATGTGCTCCATCAAATAAAGGTCTTCTGCAGATCTTTTGGTAGGTGAAAATGCAATGGGTGCTTTATTAGTATGAGTTTAAAATGGTCAGACATTAACACAAAGCATGTTAGAGTACAAAGATAAACACGTCTACAATCAATGTTGCAAGTTAAAAAAGAGTTCATTCCCACAAATAGGACTAGTACAGTAATAGACATTTTCACTGTTTTAATCACATCTAATAACTAAATACTGTTAACTAAGACATCATATGGATGCATATGAGCTGTAGTATATAGCATTTGTTTCAATATAAAATCTTAAAACTACTAAAGATTTACTCTCTTAGAACATGTAAGGATAGGCTTCTCTAATAATAAGTTACTTTCCTTCCTTCCTGAAAGCTATCATGTATATTGTAAAGATATGATATTTGTAAATTATTAAAAATCTAACTTTAACTTATGTTACTACTAATAATGCCAAAAAGATTTCAATACTAATGTAGGCACATTGTTAAGAACTGGATATCCATTGTTGATATCTGTGCTATCAACATCTCTGTTTTGTAGCAGAAGAAATTAAGACCCTGACATGCTAAATAATAAATCCCAATTAAAGAATAAAAGTACATTTTCTTCAGGAGGTAAAGAGTTTCAGAAGTTGGTCATAATTAATGCTGATAATATGAAAATATTTCAATACTAGTCAATAAGTGACTGGTTTCCTAGAACTCCAAGAATACCTAGTATACCTAAAATGAATCACTGAAAGAGGAAAGGCTGGCATCAAAAGAAGCCTTCAGAAGTCCCATGAACAAACATAGGCATCCATTCTGATTATTGGTACATGTGATATATTCACTGTCAACAATCTTATATCATTGTTGTGCATTATTCAAGAGAAACAAAGCCAATAGGGTAGACAAAGAAACAGGAGGAATATAGAGAGCAATTTTAGGAATTGGTTCATGTGATTGGAAGGCTGACAAGTCAAAACTCTGCAGAGCAGGTTAGCAGGCTGAAACATTAAGTAAGAGTTGATATGTTCTCCACAGTGAAGAACAACAGGTAGAAAACTCACACAGAATTTCTTTGTTGTCACTTGAAGCAAAATTCTGCCTCTTCCTCAGTTATTGTTCTCAATGCCTTCAACTGATTGAATGTGGACATCCACATCGAGAGAAGGGTAATTTTCCTTATGCAAAACTCAGTGATTTGAAATATTAATCATAAGTGAAAAATATATTCACAATAACAAATTTGATAAAACAAACGGTCAGCATTTCCAAGCCAAGTAATAAATAAAGTTAATCATGATCAATAATATTTATACCATCAAAAACATCATTTTGAGATAAGTATCTAAGTTTTCTGAGTTTTAACTGTTTCCCTTCAACTAACCCATGGTTAATGACATGTATATTACAGGATTGTTCAGGATATTAAATGAGATAACATTTATGATGTACTAGACTTGGAGTAAGTAAGTAAGTAAATAAATAAATAAAATGAGCCTGTGTATCTGATTTCTTTCTTCTTTTTGTTTATATTTATTCATTCATGCATTGTTTGGGCCATCTCTACCCCCCACATCCTCCCTTTCACCTCCATTCCCCTCGCTTCCTGGAAGAACCTGTTCTGCCCTCTTCTCCAATTTTGTTGAGGAGAAGACATGAACAATAATAAGAAAGACATAGCATTTTTGCTAGTTTGGGATAAGGGCTATAAAGAGAGATACCTAGCATTGATTCCATGCATGTGTGTATTACAACCTAAATAGGTTCATGATTTCTTTCTTAGTCCTTTTTTTCTGCAAAATATAGAATTACCATTCATTAATTGTATGATCTTAGTGTTACTGCCTTTATTAGTCTTCAGTTTTCTCATCTCTAAATGTAGCACATGGACAACAATTTCCTGAGCTCTCTTTGATCTATAATATTTAATCATATCATGTCATCAGCGATATTTGTTTATCTCACCATTCATAAAACTCTGAAATGAGCTCTATTTTTATCTGTTGGCCCAAAGAATGTTGTTGTATTGTGCTAATTATCAAGTAAAACAAGGGGCTCATTTCTCTATGGTTGGTGATCATTCCATGCTGAACCACTCATGTTTCTTGTCTAGTTACTCTGGTGATGAAACTCATACTTATTGGAAGGGAGGTTAGTATAAGTAAAGACATTTTTTATTTAGTGCAAATGTACTGGCCATGATTAGGACTAAGTGGTGTATTAGCTCCTTAAGACGAGGCTCATCTAAGCATGGATATGAATGAAAAGTAGAATAACCTAAGCCTGTAATCTTGTCATAATAGATTTATAGTGTACAAGCAATTATTTACCATATTTAGTAAATCTAATATCTAGTTTTCATATCCCTAGTTGAAACATATCCACATAATCTCCATATTCATGCATCTAGATAAAATCAACATTTAAAACAGACATGTTACAAACATTTGCATTTCAAAATTGACATATTCCATTGATTATTTGTGCTCAGAGTTAATTTGCAATTTACATTTGACCAGTCTACTGTGACTGATTCAGATGGGCAGTAATGGAGCATCATTGCCAAGGCTTCTCCTGGGCTTCCCCAGCCCACTCCAAATCAGTGTCTTTATATTAGCCACCAACAGGGACATCAGCTGTGTAACTAGGCTTTTCGTAAGTCCACCTTGGCATCAGGATAAATAATTGGAACATAAAAGAAAGTTTAGAAATGTAGATACTTCAACTGCATTAAAAATCTGTAAAGAAGTTCATATTTCCTGTATGAAAACTATATCACAAGGAAAATAGACCCAACTGACAAAACACCCAGACTTTAGGTAGTGCTTTAGGATACTGTTTTGTTTTGTTTTGTTTGTCCCTGTACTCCAACCAATAAAAGTCAGTGTGGCTGTCTTAGATTTTAGCTTCTCAGAATGTCCTTGGATTTTCTCTTTTCTCTTAATATGTCTCTTAATATATCAGGTTAACTGTTTAAGGAAGTTCCATGGTGAAAGAAGCCCTGTGTTCCTCAACTGGAAGAGTATTTAACTGCACTTATCTTCTTTCAAATGTAATTCATAGCCAGAAATGAGAACGTTTATGACATGAGAATTTAAGATAATTTTTCTTTTGTGCAATTTAGCCTCTGATTTTGTGTTCACAGGATGCTTCCTTCCTTCCTTCCTTCCTTCCTTCCTTTCTTTCTTCCTTCCTTCTTTCTTTCTTTTCTGGTAGAATTAGGGTTGAACTGAGGGCCATGATCATGCTAGGCAAATAGTGCCACTTGAGTCATATCCCTAGCCCATTTTACTTTTAGATTATTGTTTAGATAGGGCCTCACTTTTTGCCTGGGCCTGCTAGGGACTATGATCTTCTCATGTCACTGGGAATATATCAATGCTCCACAACACTCATATTATTTGTTGAGTCGGGGTCTTGGTAACTTTTGCTGGGGTTGGCTTCAAATTGTGATCCTGGTTGTCACTTCTTCCCAAGTAGCCTGGATTATAGGAATAAACCATGTTGGCTCTGATCCTGGTCTATTTATTTTTATTTATTTATTTACTTATATTTTTTGGTGGTACTGCAGTTTAACTCAGGGTAAAAGTCTGTGTTTGATAGGCAGATGCTCTATAACTTGAGTTACAACTTCAGCCCTTTAAGCTCTGGTTATTTTGGAAGTAGCATCTCTCATTTTTCTTGATCAGCCTGGAACATGATCCCCAGCTTTTTTCTGTTGAGATGGGAGTCTCATGAACATTTTTTGCCTGGGCTGACTTGGAACTGCACTCCTCTCAATCTTAGCTTCCTGCATGTGTTGGACTGACAGGTATATGCCACTCTACCCAGCTATTAATTGATGCGCTGTTCTCACCAACTTTCTGCCCATGCTGGCCTGAAACTGTGATCAACTCAATCTCATTTGCTAAGTAGCTATGATTATAGTCTTCAGCCACTGGTACTAGGTTTCTGACATGATTTTTAAGCATTTTGTTTCCCAGAGCTACAGTGTATGTATGGCTCACATAAACATTGAAAATTTGATTGAGTTATAGACCAAATCTCCACTCAGAATAATTTATACAATTACAGAATAGTAATCCCACAAGTTAGCAAACATCATATTATTAAAAACAGGTTAAATGGAAAAAGTGACTAAAAAATCATAGTTTTGCTCATTTTTGTGATTATCACTATATCTATGTTTCTTTTGAAATGTATTCCATATCCAAGTGACAGGAATTATTTCAAATGTTGAAAATATCCTCTTCTACCACTCCATAACCTTATTGTTTTATTTTATAATAGCATAACTCACACAAAAATAAAGCCTTTAGAGTATGAAGAAAAGGACAACAAATATTTGTCAGTTCAAGAATGAAATAAATTCAGAAAGTATCTTTTACAATCTGTGTATACTGGAATTCACATAGACGTTTTATTCTGATTTCATTTATTAGACTTTATTAATTTTCAGGTGTATTTGTATAATGACAACTTACTTCTTCCAAGAATAAACTAACTTTTCATAGGCAATTGTTCTCTCAAAGGCACGCATTTGTGAAAAATGTTTTCTTCTTTGTGCCCAATTGCACTGAGTTTGTTGGTAACTATGAAGACCTTCCTTGTTAATTTTATGAGATAATAGAGGTTGAAAAAAAACAAAGTATACAATTTTTTTAACTGATAAGAAAAATTTTTTCTCTATATTGATACATATGGAAAAGCTTACTATTGTTTTGAACATTCTTTTCTAAGGTAGCAAGCATTGAAAGCATACTATATTTCAGTATTTCAATTTGAAATATTCAGAAAGAATGACTTTAATGACACTTATACGCTGATTCCCCTGAAAACCTCCATCCATGAGCAACACAGATACTGGACAATGAAACAATCACTTGCAAATATATGTGGAGGTTTCTACACATTGAAAGCAATATTGGCAGACATACTACGTTTATTGATGGAACAATACACAATTTCAAAAAAGCCTCAGGCAGCCTTAGTATAATGACCATGATGTTTAAGATCAGGCTGGATACACTGTAAAAGAAAGAGGGAGCTTTACTAATACATATTGAAGTTTTAACTCAGAGCTTTATGCTTGCTAGGCAGGTGCTTTACCACTTGAGCCACACTGCCAGTCCCTGAGTTTAGTTATAATGAATCTAGAACATGTATAAACTAGGAGTGCCCCATATTACCTATAATCCTTCTCTTCATGCACCAGGGAAACACCTGGACATTTGCAGGATATTGATGACATGCACAGACACCAGATTTGAACATAAACATTCAATTCCATTATGGATAAGCACAAAAATTTAACTTAAAACAGTGGGCACATTGATTATGCAATAAAAATTATGCCTGCATGTATTGGTTTTTCAGTTCTGTAAATGAAGCTTTAAATTGAGACTCTAAGTGCTTATCCATCTGGTCTCTTGCTTCCATTACTATTTCACTGTCTTCTACTATGATTTCTTTCTCTTCATTACAAAACAGCTAGGGTAATGCTTTTCAAGTCTCCCAGTTCCTATTCACCAACTCTTTAGAATTTACTCACAAGGTTTATATACAAAATCTGGTTCTGGGAATCTAATTTTATAATTCCTCTTTTCATCGATTAACTCTGCACATAATACCTTCTCTTCATGTTTTTTTAAAACATCCTAAGTTCTCAGGCTATTTTGTGTATTTGCATATGAAATTGGCATAAGGAAGGACTCAGTTATCAGATGCCCAAAACCGTCCAGTGTATTCATGTCTCATTTGTCTACTTAAATCTACAACTGAGAAAATATTCCCCAGATTCCTTTATTGAAAATAATACTTCTGGATTTTTATTAATTTCCCCAGTTTTGTTTTTGTAACAAATGTCACTACCATTTTATGTATTTGTTTATGTTTTGCCTCTATCTTTAGAATTCTAATAGGAATAGGTTTTTGTGTTATATTCCAGGATATGAGACCATGACTGGCACATAAGAGGTACTTAAATCTCTGTGTAATGATTGCACAAGTGTGATGAATGAAATAATTGAATGAATGAATTCATTCATAAAAGGGTTCACATTTAAAGAAACAAATAAACATTACAGAGAATTCATTACCGATCACTACATTAGTGATTAGATTGTTATTTAGGAAGAAAATTTTTATACATATACACATTTATTACAGCATCAATAAACAAGTTTGAAACTAGGTGTGATGGTGCATACCTGTGTATACCTGCAATGTTAGCACTCAGGAGACTGAGGATTATGAATTCAAGGCTAGTATGAACAACATGATAATACCCCATTTCAAATATATGTAGATAGATAGATAGATTGATTGATAGATAGAAATATAGATGGGTATAATTTTGAGGAAATAGTTAGGTTCTACCTTGAAAGTAATTTTTTCCTAACTGGAACCCTGGAATCTGTAATTACACTTAAGTAGAATTCGTGCCTATGGCTAAAGGTCAGAATATAGACCAAGTTCAATAAAATCTACAAAATTCATAAAACGAGTCACAATGAACATAATGGTATACCAAACAGCCAGAGTAATTCTTTAAAACCCTTCCAGTACCTATTCATCATACTTGAAGTAAAATCAAAGTCTTTCATCTTAACCTACAAAATCTGTGTGCAAAATCTCGCCCTACCAACCTAATTTTCTATTCTTCTTTCATTGTTCCACTCTGCTCTGTTACCTTATCTTCTTTTTCTCTCATTTTTTTTAACATGCTAAGGTCTCAAAATTGTCTGAATCAGGCTTTTCAGATTATCAACATCCCAAATTGCAGTTTTGGTTTACCATCGACTTGCTTTCAGGGCCTCTGGGAAGGTTACCTCTTTTTTCTCTCACTCTCTTTCAATTGCAGTATATCATTAGACTTTATTACCTACTTCACATTCTGTGAATGAGTACTTTAGGTATCTTAATGCCTCTATCATAATAAAAAATTTATGAAAGCTATACCTAAACATGTTTCCTCATAAACTAATATTGTGATACCAATGGTAGTTGACCATATAAGTAATGACTTTTAAGAAATATTTAAGAGTAAAACAAAGTCAGTTTTCCATATATCCTGCTCAGTTATTAGATATATGTGTTTGTATGTTTTGTAGATTACATACACATGTATAATGTAAGATTACTTTATCTGTCTATCTACCATCATCTCTCCTCTCTCCGTAGACAATCAATTCTGCTTCCACAAAAATTCTTCTTTGGCACATTCACCTTACCACATATCAAAAATACTTTAAAAATTCAATTTCTACAGAACATAAACATAATGTTTTCTTATTATTCTCTAAACATTAAAGTATAGTAATTGTTTTTTAGCCTTTACATTGAATCAGATATAAGGAGCAATTTAGAGATGATTTAATGTAATGGGTGGATGTTCATAGATT
The DNA here is from genome assembly GCF_047511655.1 of Castor canadensis. Taxonomy (NCBI): domain Eukaryota; kingdom Metazoa; phylum Chordata; class Mammalia; order Rodentia; family Castoridae; genus Castor; species Castor canadensis. The sequence goes on along the minus strand of NC_133392.1, from coordinate 46,750,626 downwards.
ATGTGCAAATGCCACATCCTTTTATATAAGAGAATTAAGCATTTATACAGGTTTTAGTATCTGTGATGTGGGGATGTAGAAGAAGGTGGGGCACCTGTAACCAACCCCCTGTGGATACTGTGAGGTGACTAACATGTAAATGATCTACAAAATGTTACTTATTTGGGGGAAGCATAATTGGTTCATATGAAAACTTTGTTCATCACCTGTATCTTAAAGTATTTGAACCCCCATCCATTCACCTTCTCAGATGGTGTTCAGCATCATGTTCGGAGAACTTGGGACATGGTAGATGTTATAAATATCTGTTGTCTCTGCCAGCTAAATGAAAATGACTATTAGCTTTACAATAATTTTAAGAGTTTCAATAAGCCCAGCAGGCAATTTATTAAGATGCAGGTGTTCATGTCAGGTCTTCTGTGTTGAAAATCAAGACTCTGCTCCCAATGGACAGAAAAGGAATGAAATGTAGTTGATTTAAAAGACAATGCACTGAAAATTGTTTTTCCTATCACTATCTCTACTGCAGATTAGAGGAAAAAATAATTAAAATTAAAAAGCACAGTATTGCAAATTTCACACAATGAAGCCACTTTTAAGACCAAGACTCAGCAGGCTAATAAAAATGTTTTTCAATAGATCATCTTCTAGCCACTAGTTCAAACTCTGCCCAGTTGAGTATTATTAAATGTTGCCATCTATTGTTCATTTGACAGTTTATGAAAAAGGAAGTCTACATGCCAGTATTTCTTGAGTAAGCATTTGCAAAACATTATAAATGTTTGTTTTGTGGCTCATACACATAAGAGATACTATAGCACTTCCATAGTGACTACCATTTCTTTCAGGAGCACTTGAAGCATATCAATAGCATTGTGAGTGATAAGAACCGTCTCCAACTACAAAAGCCACTGTCATCTAGAGGTGAGCTGGCTATCTGGCCATCTGCTACATAAGATATTTGCTGGCTCCCATTCCCTACAATACATGTATTCCCATATTACTTCTTGGAACCAGGATCCCAGCATGCACAGAAGCCCGACCAGAATCTAGTGTGTATTTGGTAGGAAAAATAATGTCTTTCATCTCAAAGGACAATTCCCATTTATTGCTTGTGGCTGTATAGAGTGCTATGTCCAAAATCCAAGTCTACATCTGGATTTAGTAGAAAAGAGTGCTAGGATCTGTGAGTGGTACCTTGTAAGGGAAGGAAGACTAGCTGGTTATATCTACGTTTGTGTTGCTTGGTATAGCTTCTAGCTTTTATGATTCCAAAATGGACCCTTTAAAATTTTACGATTGTATTTTTAGGGGAGTTTTTTTTAAAAGTATACCTTGACATGTTAATATCTTGTATGATACATTTAAAGTTATGACTCATTGCTTACTTGAAAATTTTACCTCAGAATAGCAATTTGTAACTAAAATTAGTTTTCCAACTCCCTTTTCCCCTATTACATATATGTGAGGCTATGGCCTGTGACTTGACATTGTACTTCAGTAGATTCACAGATTATTTTGGGGCATTGTGCTGATCTAGTTTCAAATTTTCTTTTTTTTAAATATTACTTTACTTAGGACTCATTAGTAGTACAATAAGTTTGATGTGTGAATTCCATATGTGCATGCAGTGTATTTTATTTCAAATGTTCTTGTTGCCATCTTATATTCTTCCAACACATTTACTACTTTAAGAACAAGCTAGATATTGTTAATTTAATATGATTAACTATACTTTTATCAATCTCTTTTGATATCATTAAGAGTTTTCAAACAGCAATCTAGGCTGATGGAAAGCTCCCAGATAACACACCTACAGATGAATTAGATTTTGTAATGAATAAATTGTTGCCAAGCCTCTAATAAGGAAATTAGGCACTTTTCTATGTTCCTGTGATACAAATATAAGAAGATAATATCTCAACAATGTAAGGAGTAAGGTTTGTAAGATAACTTGTAGTGTATAGAAAGTGGCATTAATTCTATCTGAAGGCATCAAGCAATGTCTTACTAGAGAGGAAAGTTCTGCCCTAAAATTAAAATATTTATCTGAAAGTTATGAGTACACACTGAAAAGTTATAAATCAAGTCCATGATGAATTTACATGTTCCAGAAACCAATAAAGATTAGAGATAAAAAGAATAGAGTCAATGTTAAAGGTTCTGTTTTTCAGCAGTACTCGAACTTGAATTCAGGTCCTTCTGCTTGCTAGGCAGGTGCTCTATCACTTTAGACACACCCCAGCCTTATTCTATGTTTTATACTTAATATATTATGTAGTGAATATAATTACAGTGAATACATTATGGGTAATTTGGTACTTCCTGATGTTTTATATGCATAATGTACTATGAAAAAGTCTATAATATCATTGGTTAAATCCAGTTGATAATAATGTATTATATATTTCAAAATTGCTACAAATATATAGCTTTTTAAACATTCTCATCACACATACACAAAGTAGATACATTGGTTAGGTGATAGACATTTCAATTAATTTGACCAACTCTTTCTACAATGTATGCATAGATCAAAACATCACATCATACCCCATAAATAGGCATAAATTTTATTCATCAATTGAAATAATCTCAACTTGAACAATGATAGTAACTTGGGTCATATGAGGACGTTTAGTTTTAGTTTCTTGCTCATTATATAAATTACAGTCTAATAATCTCTGTGACAGTAGGTTTCAGTACATACACTTTTAAATATCCTGTGGCTGTACTTTGGAATCCATAAACAAGTACTAAATTTATATAGGGATAGAGGAGAGCTGATAGCAGAAATATGGCAGAGTTTGATAGTATGCTAGGCAAGTGGTGGATTTACAAGCATTGAAAGTAAATTCTTTTGTCTTTTTTGTTATAACCTTAGGAATGCAGGAAAGAAAAATTGCATCAATTGTTTAAAGAAGCTTTTACGAAAACCTAAATCAAGTATCCTTTCTTAGGTTGTATAAAGCTTTGCAAGAAAAATTATCTTAATCTTTTTATTTTCTAAGACATAAACAATTCTTGCTAGAATTATCTAATTTTAAAATTACATGCTGGAGTAAGCTTCTGTTGCACAAAAGGAGGTAGAATAGTTACTAGGTTTTTTATCACTTATTTTTTCACTGACAAGATAAATTATTATTGGACAACAGTATACAGAAGTCACTAATAACTCTGACTTTAGAATCAGAGGAAACTGGATTTGAGTCTGGTGTTTCCTATTCATGATTATTCAGACTCCACTATCCTTCATTTAACTTCACATGAAAAAAAAGCAAATATAAAATGTACCTACTGACAAGTTTGCTGTGGGGAATACAAGTGATACAGCATTGAATAGAACAGAACAGTACTAGGATGATAGCACTGTTATTAGCATTTATAATTACTTACGCTCTGTTTCCTTAGCTCTGAAACGAGAATAACAATATTATCTTAAACTAACCACACTGGTGGTTCAGTGTGTCAATGTGCTTTGTTTGTGAAAGGTCTTACGTCAAACACCAACCTGTTTGTTCACCTTAGAATCTCAGTGTGTCCAACTTTGTCAGCCTAAGACATACACAATTTTCTTCCTCAAGAAAAAGTAATTCAAATCTACAACCACAAAACTAAGAGCAAGCATAAACATTTATTTGAAATAACTTAAATCATGACTAATTATATTTTTTATAGTTGGCAGGTTCCATAAGCATTACAATATCTGGAAATTTTTTTCCAAAATAAATGACCACTGATAATGCAAATGCACAATACTTATTTTTCTAACATATATCAACTACATCATGCTGATTGAGTCGTCATAGAACAGCAATTGTTTAATAGTAATAGCTCAAGTGAAAATTGAAAGATAATGTAGTCTAGCTAACATTGTTTACCTTTATATTGTTTGTCACTGAAAGTTCAGAAGTTTCCTTAGTTTTACAAATTATAAGATTTGTCAAATTTGTTAAATTCTGTATCAATTTTCATTTTGTAGGAATGGTAAGATTTTAAGATATTTGAAGGTTTTCTTTTTCATTTTTTTTTGTTTTTTTAATGGTTGTGTAATCTTAAATATTCTTTGATTTTAAACAAATACTTTACTTAGTCCTCCCCAAGGACTTAGAGTGTCCATGAGATCAAGGGTAAGAGTAACAGAACTAAGCAACAAGGATACGATTAACAGAAGTAAGTGACACACTTAACCTTAGCCATAAAATTTAAGAAACCCCAAAATAAGTCACTAATGAAGATAAACAATAAGATCAATGTAGGGCTTAGAATGCAGCTCAGTGACAGAACACTTTCTAGCATGTGCAAGATCCTGAGTTTCATAGCACCATCACAAAAAACAAAAGATGAATGATATTTAATATAATATTTTTTAAATGGAAACATGCACAAGCAAACACACATTTTTATTTTGCTCAGATTCTAATATTTCTTACATGACTCTCCATGAGAATAAACTATTCCTAAACTTTGACTTGGGTACCTTCATGTTAAGCTTGTTGTATGGTGCTTACAAAAACTGGGCAAACAAAAATAAGGATAGCATTGGAATATTTAAGCAACTTTAAAGAATTGTTAAGTTTATTTTAAAAGCTATATAATAAAAAGTTATTATAAAGTTAGTAGTGAAGAATGTTAAAATCTACCTGTCTTGAAAGTCTTTAAACAAGATCCAACTAGTAGGGCCAATTTTAATTAATATGATATTGTCAACTTTAAGAACATCTTTAAAAAATAATGAACCTATGAGTCAAATAATACAGATTCTTGTATCCTGGAAATTTGAATGAAGTTATCTTTATGAATTAAAATTGACAGCAAAAAGAATGTTAATGTACTCTAAGAAAAAATAATCATCCTAACTAGTGAGTCATTTCATGTAGAGCGCAATGATTATGAAAAAGTAACTTAAGGGAAGCCAAATTGATGGTTTCCAGAATGAAAATGAGTGTGCCTCTAAGCACCTACATCGGTTTTGTCACATCTCCCATTGCATAAGATGGGTCTGTTGAGTGTTTTTCTTGCTTTACTGAAATTATTTTCCTTGTCACTGTTGGAATTCTTACTGTGGGAACGATAGCAAAACCACATTAGGCATAGTAATCGGCCTCAATAATGATCTTGGGTCATCACTTAAATTTTTCCATAAAAATTATTTCAGCATCAGTTGATATTACTTCAGTCAAGCTATGTTTTCCCACAAGGTTAGAGGAATACATAAAATAAAAGGAGGATAAAAATCATTCTAGAAAAATTTATATTCCCTGTCTATGAAGAAAAACTTTATTTATAAAGTCATACGGCTTACACTTTATGTGTAGTGAATTTACTACATGCCAAAGGAATATAAATGTCATATAATAAGTAGAGTCATTCCTTACAGTTTTCTTGTGGCATGTAGTCCTATTTTAATCCATATTGTTGGTTATATCAGTGAAAGTAGCAGTTATAGGAAACACAGGAAATGTTAAAAATTTTTAATAAAGCACCTTCTTAATAGATTTTTATACTAATACTGACTTTAATAAGAAAGCAGTCTCCAAAATCATGAACATTGGTAATATCTTAGTTTTTGAAACAAGGGAAAAATAAGCTTTGAGTTTTCCAACAAATAATGTGAAATGAAAGTCATTTGTAAGAATGAAAAAGTCATTTCCATTTTTTAAATTTGAACTAATTGGACATGACTGAATATGAACAAGCATCATAAGCTAAAGACTCAAAATATGAGCAAGGGAGATAAGATACACTAATTGAATATTTTTGCATATAATATTTGAGATGTAGCATTTCCTCATTATATTAGTTATCATGAATTTTTAAAATGCAATATTAAGGACCCTGAAGGTCCAAAATGAGATGTATCAGATCAAGCCATCAGCAAGTATTTATTTGGTAGCTGCAGGTACTTAATTGTGTCCCTAGTGGCTGCCCTGAAATAATTTATGTGCTAAGAATATGTATAAAATTTATGTGCTGGATGTATAAAAAATTACACCAAACTTTAGTTGCTTAAATAAACAATGAAAATGTCATTGCCTCTCATGCTTTCTATGGGTCAAGAAATTTGGGAAATGCCCTGCCAGCATTCTGGCTGAGGGTCTCTAATGCAGTGAGATAATAGATGGAAATTTATTATCCTAAAACATCAGGAGGATGCAGTAACTGAGAGAAATATTCGAGCATATCTTCCTCTTCATGTACTGTCAGAGACTCTTCTGTCTATTTATTTTAGCCTAATTTAGTATCCTCACATCACGTCAGTAGTCAGATGGCTTGTACAGCAGCAGCTCAAGATTCTAAGTGAGCTTCTCAAGAGAACCAAATGGAAGGTGTATAGACTTTTATTATCAACTTTCAGAAATGACAATATTAATCCCCCCGGAATCAGAGTAACAGACCTGTATAGATTCAATGAAGAGATTATAGGTTCTGCTTCCTGAGTGTTAAAGATACATTTTAAGAGGAACGTGTGTGATGGAAGATGTTGATATGGTCATTTCTGAAAAGCACAGTTGTGTGCAATTAGCAATCACTAAATTATTTTACTAAATAAACTCTAATAATTAATTAAATTCATTAATTAAATAAATAAAACTAAGAATTTTAATTTTCTTCCTAAATAAAGAGCACTCCTTTAAAAGCATTTCATACTAAGTGGAAAATTGACACATTGACGTATTAGTCAATGCATTTGAATGGATAGATAGATTACAATAAACTAAATAATAAAGACTATGGAGTTATATATGAATAGAAGAATGAAAGAGAGGAAAACAGAATGACAGATTGGAAATTATAGATTTTAATGGACCAAATCTTAGAATAACTACCATGTACTAAGATTTATGATAGGATTTAGGAAGATATGAAAATGAAATAATTGTTGTTGCTACTCTAATATAGTTTAATGTAGTATTCAGTATGTAAACATAAGTAATTATAATCCAAGACAATATGAAATATGTGTTTTTAACATATGTATTATGGGGGTTATAGCAGTAACATAAGATAATGCTACTTAAATGAACACAATTTAGAGGTGTTATCGCCATTGTTTCAGGGATGCAAACATGTTTTATAATGATCCATTGTGTTAATGATTTACACGGGTCTCATATTAACTCCAGCTGCATACTGTGTACTTCATTGTAAGACAGTTCCATGTAAATGACTTGAGTGAAATTACCATATTTTTTATCACAGTACTATTTTCCCTATAATTTTACCAGTGATAAAGATCCATGACAGCAATGCTGAAGTGATGTGCTTGGTCACTGGATTTACCTTTTCCTTCTTGATGTTAAGTGAAATCATTTTGGTTGCTTTTACATTGAGAACATTGATAGTAATGATTAAATATGTGGACTTTCATGATAGGCAGATTGATTATCTTGCTCTACCTTTTGGTAGCTGTATGATCCTAAAAAGTTAATTTAACATCATTAAGCCCCAATTTCCTCATTCTAAAAATTGAGATGGATGTTAAAAGATTTGTGGTAATTATTCTATGCAAGACAGGAATTATCGTTATTACTATAGCGTCTAAGATTATACTTCTTCAAAGATAATATATCATGAATACTTTCACCCAGAAGGTATGAGATTTGCAGAATAATTTAGGGGGATTTTTTTTAATATATTGCATATATTTAATGTTAGAATTTAACATGATTCCCACAACAAAGGTTAGCATGAATGACAATGGAACTTTGGAATGTTTTCACCAATTAACTACATAGCAACTAAAAGAGATGTTTAAAGAATGCAGAGAAATATACACTTAACTTTATTAAGTAGGAAGAGACAACTGTAAGGTAAAGGTGTTAAACTGTTACATTTTGTTCCATTATACAGTTGAGTTAGGTAGTAGGAGGAGCACTATTGCTAAAGCATCTATACTTTAACTACATGAAGAATGCATCTGGACAAGCATTACATAGTTATAATTTTGTTTCTTTTTTACAGGATTGGGCCTGATTTAGACTAATCTGTGTTGAGACACTCAAATTTACCTATAATTAATTTCATTAGTTTTGAAACTAACCAAAGTGAATTCCTTTGGCTTTTGTTTATTCTCAAAACTGAGGAAATAGATTGCTGTGTTGAAACCCTTATTATTTTCTGTTCACACAAATTAAAGAGAAACAAAATACCTTAGTTTTTCATTTCCCTCAGGGAAAAAAAGCATGTTCACAAGTATAGCTGATATTTTAACACTGATTTTTGTTACCCTTATGGTATTATAAAGTATTTGTTTCCTAAATAGCTAATAAAGTGCCTTGAAATACTTCTAACTTCATAATTGTAGCTTTTGTCCTAACTCAGCATCTTGTAGAACTTCAAATGATCCACTAGATTTCAGTTAGATATAACCATAACAAATTTTCTTCCTGTACTCTAGTCTCCATCTTTGAAAGAAACAAATCTTAACTTTTTTATCCACTCATTTAATGTATAAATACATATTAAGCATTTTCCATCTGTCAGTCAGATCTGTAGATACCAGGAATATAATGGTGAGGATACATGTGGCCTCTAGCCTCTAACTTCCAGAAGCCAGTAGTTTAAGGAGGAGACAAGGAAAATGTGAACTGTGTATGTTAAGACAAAGGCAAACCTTCGGACAACTGGTGCAAAGGAGAGACATTGGCTGATAAAGAAACTGAAACAATGTTAGCTCTGTAGCTAAAATGTAGAAGATTCAAAGAAATAGATAAAATTTCCAATGTATTAGAACTGGGGAAATGCTCAAAAGAGAAAATGTGTCTCCAGTGGATAAGGAAAAGAAGAGTAAAGACCCAGAAGTATGAACATATTTAATGTAGGATCACATTAATGTATTAAAGGTGATGTGTAGAATATGAAGACAATCACAAAACACTTTATTTTCCTAGAGAAAGATGTAATTGTGTTTGAAAAGATTCTTCATGTTATGATAAGGACTTTTCTTTGCTAGAAGCACTGTACTATAATACATTGAACTTCTCTGAACTCAGATTTCTTTTCTATAATATGGGAAAAATGGTTACACTGAAAAGTTGTTTGAGTATTGATCAAAAATCGTACATAAATATTTTCTGCACAATGACCTATAATGTTGGACACACAAAGCCCACAATAACACTCAGAAAGAAGAAATTCTGCAAGTAATTAATGAGAATTTCATAGAGATGTTACTATACATGGTCAACCAATATGTACAGGAGCACTCAAGAAATTCCAAGATGATAAAAATAAAGAATATGAGAAAATTCAAAAAGAAATAAAAGAAATCATATGTGGACATTAGATCAAGGGTAAACACAACAAGGGGATTGGACTATGAGCACATGATAAAAGCTTTAGCACACAAGGGAGGGGTGAGGATAGGTAAGACACCTAAAAAAATTAGCTAGCATTTGTTGCCCTCAATGCAGAGAAACTAAAGCAGATACCTTAAAAGCAACTGAGGCCAATAGGAAAAGGGGAACAGGTACTAGAGAAAAGGTTAGTTCAAGAAGAATTAACCTAGAAGGTAACACCCACGCACAGGAAATCAATGTGAGTCAACGCCCTGTATAGCTATCCTTATCTCAACCAGCAAAAACCCTTGTTCCTTCCTATTATTGCTTGTACTCTCTCTACAACAAAATTAGAAATAAGGGCAAAATAGTTTCTGCTGGGTATTGGGGGGAGAGGGAGGGGGTGGAGTGGGTGGTAAGGGAGGGGGTGGGGGCAGGGGGGAGAAATGAACCAAGCCTTGTATGCACATATGAATAATAAAAGAAAAAAGGAAAAAAAAAAGAAAACCTCAGAAAAAATAATGAAACAGAAATACAAAACACAATGGAAGTCCATTCCAGCAGACTAGAACAATTGGAAGACAGTTTCTCAGAACTTTATTAGTCAAACAACTCAAGACCTGTGAAAAGAGTATGCAAAAACTCACTGAATCCATCAAAAGACCAAACCTAAGAGTCATGGGCATTGAAGTAGGACAAGAGGTACAAGCAAAAGGAATGTACAGTAGACTTAACAAAATAATAGCAGAAAATTTCCCAAATCTAGAGAAACCTATGCCCATTCAGGTACAGGAAGCTTCCAGAACACCAAACAGACTTGACCAAAAGAGAACTACCCCATAATATATTATCATTAAGACAACAAGCACAGAGACTAGAGAAAGAATATTGAAGGCTGTAAGAGAGAAAAAACAAATAACATATAAAGGTAAACCCATCAAAATCACAGCAGATTTCTCAATGGAAACCTTAAAAGCAAGAAGAGCATAGAGTGAGGTCTTTTGGGCACTGAATGAAAATAACTTCAGTCGTAGGGTACTCTACCCAGCAAAACTATCATTCAAAATAGATGGAGCAATAAATGTCTTCCATGATAACCAGAAACTAAAACAATATATGACCACCGAACCACCAATACAAAAGATTTGGACTGGAGGGGTAGCTCAGGGAATAGAGAGCTTGCTTTGCAAACACAAAGTCCTGAGTTCAAACCCCAGTCCTACCAAAAAACAACAAAAAAAACAAAAGATTCTCCAAGGAATTCTGCACACAGAAATTGAAAGCACACAAAACCATGAAAGGGCAGGCAATACCAAACAACAGGAGAAGAAAAGGTAGAAAAGTAGGGAGAAACATTGATTCAGCTGCACACAAGCAAACCCTTAAACAACAAAGACAACTAAATGACAGGGATCACCACATACCTATCAATACTAACACTGAATGTTAATGGACTTAATTCCCCCATCAAAAGACACTGACTGGCAAACTGGATTAAAGAGGAAGATCCAACAATCTGCTGCCTACAGGAGAACCACCTCATCAACAGAAATAAGCATTGGCTGAGAGTGAAAGGCTGGAAGAAGATTTACCAGGCCAATGGCCCCCGAAAACAAGCAGGGTTAGCAATACTTATATCAGACAAAGTAGACTTCAAACTTACATTGATCAAATGAGATATGAAGGACATTCCATACTAATAAAAGGGGAAATACACTGAGAGGAAATAACAATTATCAACCTGTATGCACTCAAATTCAATGCACCCAGTTTCATCAAACATACTCTGAAGGACCTGAAAACATATAAACTCCACCATAATGATAGTGGGACACCTTAATACCCCCCTATAACCATAGATAGGTCATCCAAACAAAAAATTAATGAAGAAATCCTAGAAATAAATCCCATCATAGATCAAATGGACCTAACTGATGACTACAGAATATTTCATCCAACTTCTGCACAATATTCATTCTTCTCAGCAGCTTATGGAACCTTCTGCAAAATTGATCATATCTTAGGGCACAAAGCAAGCCTCAGCAAATATAAGAAAATGGAAATAATCCCTTGCATTCTATCTGACCATAATGCTTTAAAACTAGAAATCTATAACAAAAACAGCAGTAAAAAAAAAAAGCAAACAATTGGAAGCTGAACAACACAATGCTAAATGATCAATAGGTCATTGATGAAATAAAAGAGTCAATTAAAAGTTTCCTGGAAGTTAATGAAAATGAAAGCATGACCTACCAGAACATATAGGACACAGCAAATGCATTCCTAAGAGGAAAGATCATAGCCATGAGTGCATATACTAAAAGGACAGAAAGTTCTCAAATCAATGATGTAATACTACAGCTTAAACTCCTAGAAAAAAAAGAACAAGCAAATCCCAGAACAAGCAGAAGGAGAGAAATAATTAAAACAAGGGTTGAAATCAATGAAATAGAAATGAAAAAAAAATACAAAGTATCAATGAAATAAAAAAGTGGTTCTTTAAAAAAATAAATAAGATTGACAGACCTCTGGCAAACTTGATTAAAATGAGGAGAGAAAAAACTCAAATCAGTAAAATCTAAATGCAAATGGCAAGATAACAACAAACACCACAGAAATCCAGGAAATCATCAGAGACTACTTTGAGATCCAATACTCAAATACATTTAAAAACTTTGAAGAAATGGACAGATTTCTAGAAACTAATGACCATCCAAAACTGAGCCAAGAGGCTATTAATCACCTGAATAGATCTGTAACACAAAAAGAAATTGAAAGAGCAATCAAGAGTCTCCCAGAAAAAGAAAAGTCCCGGACCTGATGTATTCACTGCTGAATTTTATCAGATGTTTAAAGCTGAACTAATACCAACCCTCCTTAAACTGTACCACAAAATAGAAAGAGAAGGAACACTGCCTAACTCATTTTATGAAGCCAATATTACTCTCATCCTAAAACCAGACAAAGACACCTTCAAAAAAGGAGAACTACAGGCCAATTTCCTTAAAGAATATCGATGCAAAAATCCTCAATAAAATAATGGCAAACCAAATCCAACAACGCATCAGAAAGATCATACACCATGACCAAGTCAGCTTCTTCCCAGGGATGCAGGGGTGGTTTAACATACACAAATCCATAAATGTAATACAGCACATCGATAGAAGCAAAGACAAAAACCACTTGATCATCCAATAGACGGAGAAAAAGCTTCTGACAAGATTCAACACCACTTCATGATAAAAGCTGTACAAAAACTAAGAATAGAAGGAATGTACCTCAGCATTGTAAAGGCTATATATGACAAACCTATAGCCAACATCATACTTAACAGTGAAAATCTGAAACCATTTCCCATAAAATCAGGAACGAGACAAGGGTATCCACTCTCCCCATTCCTTTTCAACATAGTACTGAAATTTCTAACCAGAGCAAATAGGCAAGAAGAAGAAATAAAAAAGATACAAATACATAAAGAAACTGTCATAATACCCTTATTTGCAGACAATATGATCCTATACCTGAAAGACCCAAAAAACTCACCCAAAAACTCTTAGACAAAATAATCAGCTATAGCAAGGCGGCTGGATACAGAATCAACTTTAAAAAATCATTAGCTTTTCTATACACTAACAATGAACAAACTGAGAAGGAATATATAGAAACAATTTCATTTACAATAGCCTTAAAAAAAAGATCAAATATCTAGGAGTAAACTTAACAAAGGATGTGAATGACCTCTACAAGGAGAATTACAAAATCCTGAATAAAGAGATCGAGGAAGAATACAGAAGATGGAAAGATCTCCCGCACTCATGAATTGGTAAATATTGTAAAAATTGTATAATATTGTAAAAATGGCTATACTACCAAAAGCAAAATACATGTTTAATGCAATTCCCATCAAAATCCCAATATCATTCATCGCAGAAATTGAAAAATCTACTCTAAAGTTCATTTGGAAACACAAGAGACCACGAATAGCCAAGGAAATTCTAAGCAAAAAGAGCAATGCTGAAGGTATCACAATACCTGACTTCAAACTATATTACAAAGCAATAGCAATAAAAACAGAATGGTATTGGCACAAAAACAGACATGAAGACCAGTGGAACAGAATAGAAGACATGGATATGAATCCACACAACTATACCCAACTTATTTTTGACAAAGGCACAAAAAAATATATGATGGAGAAAAGACAGCTTCTTCAACAAAAACTGTTGGGAAAAGTGGTTAGCAGTCTGCAAAAATTGAAATGAGATCCATGTTCATCACCCTGTACTAGTGTCAACTCAAAATGGATCAAGGACCTTAATATCAGACCCCAAACTCTACAGTTGGTACAGGAAAGAGTAGGAAACACTTTGGAAGTAATAGGTATAGGCAAAGACTTCCTCAATAGAACCCCAGCAGCTCAGCAACTAAGAGAAAGTATAGACAAATGGGACTTCATAAAACTAAAAAGCTTCTGCTCAACAAAAGGAATGCTCTCTAAACTGAAGAGACCACCCACAGAGTGGGAGAAAATATTTGCCAGCTATACATCAGACAAAGGACTGATAACCAGAATATATAGGGAACTCAAAAAACTAAACTCTCCCAAAATTAATGAACCAATAAAGAAATGGGCAACTGAACTAAACAGAACTTTCTCAAAAGAAGAAATTCAAATGTCCAAAAGACACATGAAAAAACGCTCACCATCTCTAGCCATAAAGGAAAAGCAAATTAAAACCACACTAAGATTCCACCTCACCCCTGTTAGAATACCCATCATCAAAAACATCACCAAGAACAGGTGCTGGTAAGGTTGTGGGGGAAAAGGAACCCTTGTAAAATGCTGGTGGGAATTTAAGCTGGTGCAACTACTCTGAAAAAAAATTTGGAGGCTTCTTAATAATCTGAACATAGATCTGCCAAATGAACCAGCAATCCCACTCCTGGGGATATACCCAAAGGAATGCAACACAGGTTACTTCCGAGGCACCTGCACACCCATGTTTACTGCAGTGCTATTCACAATAGTGAAGCTATGGAAAAAAAACATGATGCCCCACTACTGATAAATGGATCAAGAAAATGTGGTATTTATAAACAATGGAATTTTACTCAGCCATGAAGAAGAATGAAATCTTATCATATGCAAGTAAATAGATGGAACTACAGAATATCATTCTGAGAGAGGTCAGCCTGGCTCATAAGACCAAAAATCGTATGTTCCCCCTCATATGCAGACTTTAGATCTAGGGCACATGCAGCAATGTGGTTGGACTTGGATCACATGACAAGGAGAGAGTACATATAGGAGTTATGGGAATAGGTAGAAAACCCAAATCTTGAAAGCATTTGATGTCCTCACTCCAGAGGAACTAATACAGAAACCTTAAACAAACAGAGGTCAACATGAGAAGGGGATCAGGAACCAGTGTGAAGATCAGTTAGAGATGAAACTACTTGGGCTGTAACACATGTGTACATGAAAGCAACGCTTGGAATATTTCTGTATAGTTATCCTTAACTAACAAAAACTCTTTGTTTTCCTTATTATGCTTGTGTCTTCTCTTCAATAAAATTGGAGATAAGGGCAGAACAGATTGTGCCTGGAAGCAAGGTGGGGCAGGGGAGAGAGGTTGAGGGAGGGAGGCAGGGGGGAGAAATGACCCAAACAATGTATGCACATGTAAATAAATGAATAATATAAAAAAATTTTAAAAAAGATTTATGAAGTTTCACTTTATATTTTGAGAGGACTTACAATTTAATCATCTATAGAAACTGGGAGTTGTTGAAGCATGTTTACAAAAACCAGACAAAATGTGATTTGAAATTTTTTAAAAGTGAAAAAAATCCTATTCTGAATATTTTTTTAAATTATCAGTTTGAGAATTTAATCATATTGATACCTTTTATCTCATATGAACAACAAGCTGTGTTAACTGGTACTGAGATGACTGTAAGAGTACCAATAGATTATTTTACAAGTTAATCATTTAGCTATCACGAAATTATAGCTGAATGTGCTGTTTCATAAAAACTTGTAAACAAGAAAATGCTAAGGTAGAAAGGAAGACTTCAAGGATCTCAGACTTATAATATGCCATTAATACCCCACCAGTGCTCAGACCCTACACAACCCATATGCATATTTTCTTCTAGAAGTTTTTCTCAGGGAAAAAATAAATTATGTGAATGTGCCATTAGCAGCAAATGCCTGAAGCTAATGTCCACATTTGTTCATGGAACTAAGATCATGCTGAAGTTATCATTTATATGTGTTTCGTACATATAAGATTTGAAGAGTGCCAATATATTTTAGAAATCTATTAAAAATGATGCAGAATAGCAATAAGGAAAAAATTCATACAAAAATAGCCTTCAAAAATGCAACTATAGATGCATAGTATAGTAACCCTACAGATACTTTTTGGTGTCTTATATCCTATTGCTTACTCTACCAAGCTATAGTCTTATTAAGAATGGCTCACATCTTGTAATATTGTTCTTACATTTAAAAGGATTTTTAAGTTAAAAGAGCATTCACAGTTTACTTTAATCAGATCTGATTTCACAACAATCAGCCTATGTTTACAAAAAAAAACTATTTGATTCAGAATTCCTTAGTATGAAAATACTCGTTTCAGTTCTACTGGAATTGTAATTCTAACAATCAGCTCTCTTGCATTGTCTCAAATCAAGGAGACTTTGATTTATATTTCTTTACATTGATAGTTTTAGTGTTAAATATAAAATAGAAATGTGAAAATTAATGCAAGATATTTATATTACTAAGTTATTAAATCATATTAGTTCTTACAATATATTTTACTAAAATGTACCATGTAATACAAATGCATTTTGTTCCTTTAGAAGAAGAAATTTGTTGAAGGTGTGTTAATTGGCTTCTTTAAATAATGACATATACTGATGTGATATTTTTGAACAGACTAGAAGTCTGTAAAGCATGATATATAGGGAGATGTAAGATACCCTGACTCAGAGATGAGTGGCCAAACAAGCAAGTCACAAAGTCGTAATAAGGACACTGGATTCTTATTGTTAGTCTTGGACAGGCTTCCCATTTCTCAAAGAATGAAAATTCTAGATCCCATACTAAAGTTATAATAGTAGATGGAATTAGACTCTGGCAATTAAAGGGGAAAATAAAATAAAAATCATAATAAAATTAAAACTTTTGAGATGAAGAATGAAAACATGAGACTTGTACCTGAACATTACACAGAGACCGTGTTACAATAAGCCCTATAGTTAACAATGAGGGTAATCCAGAGCTGTGCTTATTACTGATTTTTGAAAATTATTTAGAGGTTCATTTTGGGAGCAAACATCATGTGACTGTTTAGAAGCAAACAAATTGAGAAAACAGCCAATGAAATTATTGCTTTTCAGTAGAAAGTATATTAAATGTTTGATGGCACCAAAGCATAGAATGGTATTTGATTGAATACAAAAGTTGTGTTCCTAAAATTATATTTTTAAGTCTTAAAAATGCTACTGGTTAGAGTAACACATTCTAACAGCAGAAGCAGCTGGAAAATTCTCTAAAATCAAAAGGGATTAACTTGGAAAATACTGACTTGAGTCAATTAACAATGTTGTCAAGCTCCTTTATTTTCTTTTCCTCTTTCAATGAACCAGATTCCTTTTGAGGCACATTTACTCTTTTATGTGCTATGCCCATGCTGGTCCATCTTAATACTGCATTCCCAATCCCAGTAGCTTTGCCTCGTGAATCACTGGCACTCAATATTGAGTGAAAAAAATATGATAATGGTTCTTCAGATATTGCATTCATGAGCGGAGAAGAGATGAGTGATTGTAAAAATGAAATGATAACACAACGGAAATGTAGTGTTTAATAAGCAAACTACTACACAGGAGACTGCATTCTCACAGTAGTCTTATTGCAGTATATTTGGTGAGCTTGTTATTAGTTACTGTGTTGGCATTTAACATAGAAATGCTAAATATTCAGCATGTACATCTTTTCATTGCTCTTTTAGGATGTCTTTTTTCAACTCCCTGGAATTACTAATATTCATGCATTCTGTCAGGATTATATAGTAATTACAAAAGGAATCAGTGATGATAATAGATTGGATTTTATATTTACTTTTTTTCAACTATCATAAGTGAAGCAAAATCCTAGGAAAACTGTTACCAACAGAATATTGATAAAATTTAAGGGCCGGATTATGATTGTCAATATTTATGACATTTTGAGGCTCATTAGCTTGTGTAATATAATGGAGAAAGAGACTCTATGTTTAATAATTAACCACATCTATTCATACCTTAACAACATGCAAAAAGTATTCCCTAGTATATTTTATGTTCTCTTACACTAGCCATACAATCTCAGCTTTTACAGTCAGCATCAGAAGAAAATATTCTCAGGCTTTTGAAGTTTATTGGGTTTCTTAATGAAATATGTGTGTGTCTCAGTGTGTTTCCATTCATTTAAGTTCTCTTTAGAGCTAAATTAACAGAAAACAAAATGAATTTTAGTATAGCTGCAGACATATTTGTCTTGTAAGATACCCCTGCTCCGTATTTCTACCTGTTTCCATTATTTGCCAAACTAGCCTGTGACATTACCTTGGCTCTGTGGTGAGACTTGAATTTATTCCAAAATATGTTAGAGTATTTTATGTTGTTATGGAAATTGTAAAGCTCTTTTAATTGAAGCAATTACAGATTCATCACTGTAGCAGGACATGGATTTGAATGAGTAATATTTTATACATTTTGGAGATACCTAAGTAATTACTAAAAATAAATTAGTAGCCATTATCTTTTAATTTTAGGTACTAGAAATGTCTGTAAAAGATGGTAGTTGGGGCTAAAAGATAGGATTTCTTGGGTTATTGACTTGATATAATGCAGGTGAATACAATGTCTACATCCATTTCATGACTCTTAGCTTATTTTAATCTGTTTCGTCATGCAAAGAAGATCCCTGGACTCAAAAGTTTCTCAGCTCTGTATTTCTCTGTATGTGGGGTATGATTTGGGAAAAGCTGGCATATGTGCTCCCAGCTTTTGAGTAAAGGACACTTCAACTTCAACACGCTTGTCTGTTACTGCTTTTGCAAGTGATAGCAAGACACAAAGAAATGCAGAGAGAATGATAAATATACATGCTTCAGAACTATCCCTCCAAATTCTTCTCTTTGAAATGGGCTAAGACAGTGATTATTGGGTCAAAGTGGAACCAGCATGAATGAAAAAGTGGAGTAATATATAACTTACTTTAGTAAACATTGGTAATTTGCAATATTTTATCTAAAAATAATACCATGTGATAGTGGATTTTGTACAGAAAGTGTTCAACTACTTTCTGAGACTAGGCCCTGGTAGGACTATAAGATTTGTGAGAAATTTAAAATTGTAGTCTTGAAATTAGATATGACTGAGACCATTTTTTGTTATTAATTAATTTTTTTATTAAAATTTCATGAGATGTAGGGATATTGAACCCAGGGCTTTGTGTATGCTAGATAAGCACTCTACCATTGAGCTACATCTTCAGCCTATGACACCATTTTAAAATCAGTAAAATCCTGTTCTACCAATTTTTTCAGAAGCCTCCAATATACCAAAATAATAATGGTGATTCTTAGAACTACATTTTTATTATTATTTGAAATCTAACAAGAAGCTTAAATAACCAGAATTATTCATTGATTACCTACCAGAAAGTTTCCATGTGTTTATTGGTAATATAAATAAAACCTGTCTGTAGTTATGGGATTTAAGCTCAGGAAATCTAAGAGGATAATTTAATAATCTCTGGGATTTTCTATTAAGGGCAGACAGAGTACACAAAGGCAGCTTGAAGCTTTCTTTTGCCACTGTGGATAAAGTTCCCTAGTAATTAATTATATGAAAGTGCAATTTATAGAATGCACTATTTTATAATATGTAAGATATTACTATTGCATATAGCTTAAGGTTGTACTGAGATTCTTTTAACTTTTGTTTCATTTTGGAAATATTTTCCTAAACTATTCTGGTTTAAATACGTCAAAGTACTTGATCAAAATACTTCTAGTTTGGTGGAATCTATGTCTTTTTTATGTAATTTTATGTGCAAAAGATCATAGAAGGTTTTCAAACCTATAGAATATAACCATTCATTTTTCAAATTCTTCAACTATTTTATTTACATCATTATTCATGCATGTGTAAAAACAACTTGCTGCATAATTGCATACATTAATTTCATTAGGAGTTGATCTAATATGACTGGCAGAATTCTAAAGTGGCCCCATGATCTAGGCCACAAGTATTATATCTCGTGCAGTCTGCACCCCCACAACACTGCCAGTTGGAGAAATCCATAACTTTCTCGTAATTGATAGAATACAGGAAAGGTGATAAGACATAGATCCTATAATTATGTTGCAGTATAGAAGTTTTGCTTTGCTAGAAAACAGCTTCTCCTGGTAGCCTCAGAAGAGCCATTGAAACTGCCTATGAAGGGGGTCAAGTATTACACTCTAGACCCCTGAGGCAACTAACAAATACACAATCAGTGAAAGTCAAGCCAGGGCTTTCCGTCCTAAGGTCACAACCAAATGATTTTTACCAAGCAACTTGATTGCGCTTGGAAACAAATTCTTCTTTTAATCAGAGCTCATTCCAGCCAACAACGTGATGACAGTCTTATGGGACCCTGACCTGGATAGACTTTGCCCACATAGACTTTGTGATGACAAACATGAACTCTGTTAAATGGATAAATTTGTGGTGGTTTATTGCATAACAATGATGTACTAACATAGCTTGCGTATAAGAGCAAGTTCTATGCAGAAGTAATGTTAGTAATATAGTTTGGGTTTTGGTTTTAGTTGTTTTGGTTTTGGTGGCTCAGACATTTGAACTCAGGGCCTTGTGCTTGCTAGCCAAGCCCTCTACCACTTGAGCTGTTCTTTCTGAGAAAGAGTCTCTTGTTTTTGCCCTTGTGATCCCGGACTGCGATCCACCTACTTGTGCTTTTCGTGTAGCTGGGATGAAATGCAGTAGTATCACCTTGCCCAGCATTTGATTGAAATGGGGTCTGGCTAATTCTCTGCCCAGACTGACCTCCAACAGGGATTTCCACTTCCTCCTCCCAAGTAGTTGAGATTACGGGCATGACCCACCACTCCAATCCTACTTTTTGGTTGTAGTTGTTGTTTAAATGAACTAAACTATTTTCTCAAGTTTAAATTTGTTTCCTTGGTCGGGGGAATATCTCTAAGGCAGGCAGGCATAAAATAGCTAAAAAATAAACATAGCATTTAAGGCATATTTTTAAATAATTGCTATCTGTCCTTCTGTTTTATTTTCCTGATTTCAAACAATGTTAGATTATGTGAAATAGTCAAATAATTTGACCTTATAAATTCTAATCTTGTACATACTAGATTAAAAATACTGTATTTCAAAGGTCATCAGACATACAAGAAGATAAATTTCTCACTCTAAATGTAATACTCTTTAAGAACTGAATTTTAAAGTGGTTCAGTGTCTGCACATATATTATACACACAAATATACCTTTCTGAAGTTAGTTATTCCTTTCAGCATTATCGTTTGACTATTGCATTCCAGCCTCAAATTGCTCTTCTAAAATAATAAGCTGCCTTTGGAAACCTCAGCAGAACTAAGTATTAAATGAAGATTATACTCTTCTTAATCTCTCAAATTGTCACTGTGCACATACAAGTAGTGACTTAAAAAATAAAGTGAAAGCAGAGATTGCTGATGAGAAAGTCAGTTAACTGCAGCTACCTTGAATCCTGACAAAGAGTTGTCAGAATAAAAGCAATGGTATGCATCAGAAAATCATGAAAAAAACTTATCGGTATGAACACAGATGATACCCAAGCACCCATGTCGCTTGTTGAGATCTTATTGTGTGATTTACCAACAGCTTTGAATGTCAACTGTAAATGATTACTGATAGTACCAAGCCTGGAATGGCTTGATCCCAAGCAACTTGGTGAGATGCTGCTTTAATGAGCAAGGCTATTTTGATAATACTGCAGGAACTTTTGTTCAGTAAAGCTTTAAACTGTTTTTTTTTTTTATGGCTTTTCTACTTCTCTTTACTTTGCATTTCCTACTGACTCAAGGACTCAGTCCTCATTCAGAAATGATAGAAAAATATCCTCAATGTTATATATTTGAGAATAATATAAGATTTAGTATGGGTTTGCTAATATTTGATTAGTACCTTAATCAAATATTTTAGAATGAATCTCTCCTTCAAAACTGAAGTGAAAACCCATAAGAAATATTCTATTCAGTTAGTATATAAATTTGCCATAAGTAGTCATTGTAGTAAGCTGCATTTTAAATCTTTTGTCAGCAAGAAAAGTAGCTTTTCATGTTGTCAAACTCTCTGTACAAACCTACTGTTAAAATAAGTCAAGACTCTAAAAGTTTAAATACAGAAACTAAGTCTTTATCTTTGACTAGCTATTTGCTTTTATTGTTCATTAAATACCATTGCACCAGATGAACTGGCATGAATAAAATGTTGTTGATAATCTTCACAGCTGTATGGAAGATGGAGTTACTTTTAGGCAAACAGAGAATTGCATGTTTCTATTTTATTGCTCTGTAAGAAATACAACAAAATAGTTCATTTTATGAAAAATTCAAATACCAACTAGTTTCATGAATTTAGAATAACATATAAAATATGTATTTTGCATCAATACACACTAACAAAAATACATGTTAAATAGAAATGGTTAGTTTTGGAGAGGGAGTTTAAGGACAGTAAGAGGGCGCAAAAACAAATTTAAGAAATAAAAAGGGGCATGAGGGTGCAGCTGAGTTTTAGAGTACTTTCCTAGCCTGTGTGAGATACTGGGTTCAATTCCCACTACTGATTGAGAGAAAAAGAGAGAGAGAGACAGAGACAGAGAGAGAGAGAAGAGAAAGATTGAGGGTGGAATAGGGAATCTACCATAATCTGTCTGAAATGACCACCAAATTTATATTCATCATGGTAACTACCAATGTCTATGCACTTTGGAACATAACTTTAGACAGAAGATGTATACGCTTTTTCTTAAGACTTTACAAATTTAGCAATTTATTTTTGCTTTTTGCCAAAGTTTTCATATATTTCATGATTAGTACTTTAAAAGCTGGATTACTACCTTTAAAGTTATTTAACAAAATTTACATATATTTTTCTATCATTCATTTATTTTATACTCATGATTAATTTTTAGCTATAAATATGAAAATTTTCACTTTCAAATAAATGAAATCTTATTCTTTAATACTTAATTATTTTCCATGTTCAAAAAGTTTTCATTGTTTAAAATCTTTCTCAAGCACCTAATATTACCCTATTTCTTCTTCTACAAATTAAACTTCATTTCATGGATTTGTGGTTGACTGCTCCATTTCAAGAGCACCTTTCATGTGGCAGATTCTGTTGGATTGCTGGATATTATATCTCATATAACCAACCATTCTGCTACAGGCAGTATGTCTAGCCCACTCATGCCTCTGTGAGATGTTGCCTTAATGTGAAGAATAACATGCCTCTGTCTTTGGATAGACAGCCCCAAGGCAGAAAAAGAGGGCTTGCAAGCTCAGCACATTGCATTTAAGCTCTCCTCTTCCCCAGACATTTTAACCAAAGACTTAGTTAAAGAAAAGAAAATAGAAGTTTTAGAAATTATGTAAATCAAAGATTCTACATAGATACTAAAATTAGGAACTACCTAAATGTGAAGAATACGTACTTATTACTATGTATGCATAAATACATATACACACACATATATATATATACACATACACACTTGTACACACATACACATATGATAAGACCATACTTTTTGTTGTTTTCTTATGGTGTTGGGGATCCAAACTCAGGGCCTTGAATATGCTAAGCAAGATTTCTACCACTGATCTACATCTCCAATCCTTAGAAATAATTATTTAAATTTAGATTTATTAGCAAAGTCGAAATCATGAGATTTTTAAGAGAAAAAAATTAAATATAGTAATAGTGTAGAGTGGGGTTCAGTTCTACTTTAAACTGAGACAGAGTGACTGGAGAGACTGAGAGAAAGGTTGGATAAGTCTAGATTATTATCAACATATGTTTAAGCAGAACTATCTCTGGGCAGTGCATTTTTTCAGACACTGTTTCCCTTTGTTGGTCTTTTTTTAAATTGGCTTCCAAAAATTTACCTTTTTTATCCTGTACTAAATGTTGCATTTTGTGACATTTTATTAAATAGTTTTTTGTAAGTATCTAGGTATGGTGATGTGGTAATTTTTTATTAAAGAAAAAACTAAAATCAGCTATTTTCATTAATAAGAGCTCAATTGATAATAATGTAATTTCTCATAGGAGACAAGGAAAAGATTAAATTTTCTGTGTTGTAGCTGCATTTCTGATGTGTTATCAGTGTTCTAATTGAACTTCGCCAGAAGTCAGGGTGATTTTTTCACATAAAATTATGCATAATAATTCTTGCTATTAGTGGATAATCTTATAGTACCAGCTGCTTTATTTAACCAACAATCTCAATGTATGTATTGTCCCACATATGTGATATTTAAGTGAAAGTCTTTAAAAATTCTAGCAATTTGTTTCAACCTTTACTGATGAAAGCATCTTTAGTTAAAGATAAGTTTTTAAAACTTTAAAAAGTTAGTTCTTACAACAGTATATATCTGCTTCTTTCAAAGCTCAAAACTCCCTTCACATTCAGTGATTTGAGTTGTACATAAAATGAGAACAAATGGGTTTGTTTTTCCACCTGAGGGCTCTCACCTAAAGTTTTCTAATACTTATCACTATGCATTTTACTGCTTTGAAATTCATGATACATTAGAACTGACCTCAGATTAAGTTCACAGTCCTAAAGACTTTTCACTCTGTTTTAGAATACTGTATCTCAAGACAGGTTTTAAATGAGATTTATTCTAAGTGCATGTGTAGAAGTGGCAACAATTCTACAGGCATTGTGTCTATTTTTTTCTTCTTAAATAGAATGAGTAAAACATCACTTGTAAATAATCTACTTATTCATGAAGGAAGCACATGCTTTGAAATTTTTACTGTGATATTCTTCACCTTGTTATTTTCAGCAACCTCAGGATATTTGCTCTGTCTCAACCATTACTCTAATATGTTCTGAAATTACTTTCATTTCTAAACCCTTCTCTTAGAAATTAAAGCAGATACTTTAAAAGCAACTGAGGCCAATAGGAAAAGGGGAACATGAACTAGAGAAAAGGTTAGATCAAAAAGAATTAACCTAGAAGGTAACACCACGCAGAGGAAATCAATGTGAGTCAACTCCCTGTATAGCTATCCTTATCTCAACTAGCAAAAACCCTTGTTCCTTCCTATTATTGCTTATACTCTCTCTACAACAAAATTAGAAATAAGGGCAAAATAGTTTCTGCTGGGTATTGAGGGGGTGGGGGGGAGAGGGAGGGGGCAGAGTGGGTGGTAAGGGAGGGGGTGGGGGCAGGGGGGAGAAATGAACCAAGCCTTGTATGCACATATGAATAATAAAAGAAAAAAATAAATAAATTTTAAAAAAGAGAAAAAAAAAAAATAAATAAACCCCTCTCTTAGACTCTCGGGTGAATATATGGGCAAAATTTGACCTGGACTTGAATAGATACTATGCAAGATAGATTCCTTTAAAATATATTCCTGAATGGATTTCAAATAACCTTTCCCCCCAGTTTAAATGTCTGTCCATAAAATTTGTTGTTAGGGTCTCATACATCACATAATTTAAGAAATATACTATAATTACGCTTGCAGTGAGTTTTCCCACAACACCCTTATGTGCGTCTGGTATGTCTATAAATACATAAAAAAGTCTACTTTTGTGTTCCATCGTACTCTGTGAAGTTTTGTTATGTCCCAAAGATGTGGAAGGTTTGACATAAGAAAGTGGATTTAATGAGACAGGGAGGGTAAACGTGGAAAAAGAGAGGAGATGCAGAAGGAGAGGAAGATGGAGAGAGAAAGGGAGAGAGAAAAAGACAGAGAGAGAGAGAGAGAGAATGATAAAAGAAAGGAGCTGAAGAGATTATTTTGATTTGTCAGTAATACTGCAATTGAATTTAAACTGCTAAACTTCTTCGTACTGTTGAAGTAAAACAGTAAAAACAGCCACATTAAAGGGAACAGAGAATCACCACCAGACAGGGTTGACAGGAGACAGTACAATAAAGCAGCCAGCAGTGATGATCAGTGGGACATCAATTTGTCTTTTGGGCTGTAGCACCTGCTACTAATTGGTGAGAGGAGCTCACCAGCCACTGTGTGGTTTAGCACACTCGGCTGTCTCCTGCATGTGCTGTGAGGAGCAGGATAGCTAATTGTTGCTGCTTCAGTGCCAGTGAATCAACACGCTGAGCTAATAGCCACAGATAGAGGGCAGACAGATTCCTGCAAGCAGCTTAGAGTTAGTTGCTTGTGATAAGTAAGGCAGTTGGCATACCCCTCAGAATGTGGAGAATGATGGTGTGCCTTCTGGCTTAATACGTTGAAGTGTTTTGCCTTGCTGGGTTTTATTTATTTTTATCTATAGTAAAATTTTCATGATGATGTGAAAGTGGCTATTAATGCCTCACCAGGAAAAAAGAAGTGTAACATGGGACTGAATCGTCTTGAAACTAGATTATGAACATTGGTTGTTTTTAAAGGGATGTTCAAGAGGCAGCCTTGGCAAGAAAACTTGCTGAATAATTTTGCATGGACTAAAGATGAAACTTTAACCTGCAAGTAAGTCCTGTTTTTTACCCCAAGTCTTTCCTTCTTTCAAATTTAAGACAGCAGTGAACTACAGAGTAAGTTCAGGCCTTGTTTCAGTACAATGTATCTGTGTCATGGTATCACTTTCTGTTATGCCTGCTCAAACAACAGCGTTGGAATGATGTGCAAGTAATTATTTTCTGGAAGACTAAACACAAGTGCTTGTCCTTGTATTTTTCCTGATTATTGAGTGGGATTCTAATTTTATTCAGATGTCAATACAATATTTATAAAGGAACATGCTTTGAATTAGAAATATGCTTGGTTTGGCATTAAAAAATTAATCCTCTACTACTTTCTCTACTTCCTTCTCCTTGAAAAAATATAGAAAAATGACATCAGAATTGGTATGCTGTGTTTTATTCTTGTGTGTGCAAATGCTGATTCTTTGTTTTATAGGTGGTAGTTTGGGAGGTTATAGTTTGTAGGTTACTTGAAGTATTTAGCAGCATCACAATTAACAATGTTAATGTTTTTTGCATTTTTTATAATATTGAGTATTCTGACATTTTAACTATATGTTTTAGTGCATTAAATTTTATATTTCTTTTTGAAAGTATCTGACAGCATTAACCATTTAGAATTTGAATGCAGGCTGATTTTATACTTCTACTACAAAATTAATACTAAAGAGTCTTCACCATTTGCCTACTTTGTGTTGTGGCTTCTACTTTATAAACATGCTTTAATTGCTGAAGGGTGGGTGGCTCTGTAACAAGTTTCAGGCCCAGTCTTCTGGTACTGTAATGTGTGACTCTCACACAGAGATGGCCATCGAGTCTATGGAGTTGTGGTATGCTTGCAGAAAGCTGTGGTTAATTAGAGTATAATACAATGGTATACTCATTTACTTTCATGAAAGAGACAATTGTCAAGTGTAGTAACCAAATACTTAAGTTACTATGGTGCTTAACAGGAGAGAAGCAAATATTTTAAAGGGATATTTTAAGCATAGAATGTCATTTACAGTTAGTACAAAATTATGAAGCATGCTTTTAATATATTCATGTGAACTTGTTTTTTTTCTCTGCAGATTGGCTCTACTATTACTTTGTTTAGTTTGCCTAAGTTGTGGCTAAGTGTGAGTCAGTGCATTTACCTGTACAAGGGAGTCCTCAAGTTTCAGCCACTTGATCCCTTTAACTGTGCTCTCATTCTCCTATGATATAAAAGTTCCCAATTCCATGGAGTGGTGACCTCTTCACCTCTCAGCTGTTGCAATGATGCACTGACAGGGAATGTAAATTTCCCTAACTTTGCCATGAGTATTATTCCTGAGTATTAACCTTTAAGGGACCTGAGTTTGTCAGAGTTTGTGCTCTGTGAACTTCTCTAAAAATTGATGTAGCATTTTTGGATATAAAGTATAATGGTATTTAAAAAACCCTTCCATTTCTAGGATGATTTTAAAATTATGACATGCTCATTAATATTACTTGAGGAAATTGGTATGGGATTATAAAATTCATTTCACAAAACACCAATAACTTTCATTCTGAAAAATAACCTCAGAGTTAAAGTTAAATGTGCATTATGGTTCTGTTTTTAATCTTCTCACATTAAAAAGTATTCAACTTTTTAAAAAAATGCAAGATAAACTTCTTTTTTTAGGTATTTACAAAAATCCCTCAGTATTTTGGTATATGGTCTAAGTTTAAAATTAAATGCAAAAGGTAATTATATTTTTATCAAAGGAAATCTCTATTTTACTTTGATCCCAAATGTTTGTCAAGTAGATCTATGTTGAACAATTAATGATTTTTCAGTTATCACCTCAGCATGAGGATTTTTGATTCCTGGATAAATAATAAGATTTTAAATAAGAGTTAAATAAATATCAAACCAAAAGTATTAAAGCAGTCCCCAGTTGTGAATACAAGTGAAGCTGAACATGCTATCTGTTGTTGGAAATGTGCAGGTACAATTTCAGACAGAATCTTTTGTTCCTACCTACATGATGTAAAGTAATATAAAACTCTCGTAAACCAGCTGTTATCTAAACTTTTTTCTAGCATAGAAGCCCTCGTATACATTTACATTTAATTGTAGTCCAAACACTGGGGAGAAATAAATGGTTTTAAGTTTCACTCAGGATCTAAACCTATGAATAAATTACAGTTGGCAGGAATAATAATCTAAACAAAGGGACCAGACTGCTTCTTATTGGAAGGATCACGTTTATCGTTGAAAAGTTTTGTTTTACTTGATTCTATACTCAGTGTTGATTTTGGTCATAGTCATTTTTTTTTTTATTTTTTAATAAGTAACTCTGGGATCACCAGTAAAATAATTCTATTTTATCATTCTACATCTCCTTGTCTTTTTCATACAAAATGAGTTTAGGTAATTATAATGTTGAAATGATTGTTTTACACAGAGTGACTCTTCAAAAGTATTTTTTGTTATTCTAAAGTAAAGCTGATGTTTGAATATAGATGTTTTCTTTTGTAATGGGATTTTTATGTGTTATCAAATTATAATCTGAAAGCCTATGGATTCAAAATTAACAATGACTTGATGGCCTTCATTTATTTGTTTCATGGTTAGATATCATTGAAGTAGGAGCCAAGATATTGACAGGAACTTTGAGAATTCATTAGAACCCATAGTCAAGTGTGAGAGAGAAAAAATGAGCTATTGTGAGTAATTTATGGCAAAATTAAGTTCTCTTGGTAGTCTCTGTACAAATCCAAAGGTTCAAAGTACTCAGAATATGATTAACATGTAAGATTCTTTTAAATTGAGTGTGGGAATCACTTAGGTTGAAATAGTGACAAGAACAGAAAGTATGTAAAGAAATTACAAATGCAAACATTTGTAAAGATACCTGGAGGGGAGAGACAGCTTTGAAGGTGAATGTATTCAACATGTCCTTAAAGTAGAATCACCACCTATGATGTGTCAACAAAAGTGCCAGACTTGCCAAAATAAGAAGATGAATATGACTTGTTCTCAGTCTGAAAATAATGCTTTAGACAGACACATACATGCATACATATTATATACTGTTTAGTATAAGGAGCATAAAACCTCAGTATATCCCCTAAATGTTTTCTTTTTTCCCTCAGTGTTTACATTTATGACAGCCTATCAGAGTTTGAGAAAGATTAGTTAGACTAAGGAACAAAAAACCTACAAACTGTTAAATAATCTAAAATACAATTGCTTTCATCTTTTAGCAGTCACTCCTTAAGATCATTCTGTGTGTGTGTGTGTGTGTGAGCATGAACCAAAATAGCAACAGCATACCTTCCACTTTTTTTTAAATTTATTTTCTTTTATTCATATGTGCATACAATGTTTGGGTCATTTCTCCCCCCTTTCCACTTTGAAGAGTAAAGTTTCTACCTGAGCACTGTAATGGACAAAGTCCTTTTTCTCTCACAACGTTTTTAAAGGTTGCACTGAACCTTAAATATCAGATCATGGCTATTGAAGCTATAAATGCATAATGCAAAAGCAGTCATTATTTCAAGAAACTAAAGAAATTAAAGCACTTGTCTCCTTTGGACTGGTAAATGGAAAAATTCAGAGCTTGTTTATTGTACTCCTTGATGGATAAGGAATTGACAGGAGGTGTAACTTTGCGTATGGCTTTTAGAGTGTAAGCATTCTCAGGCCATGGCAGATGTGTAGTTCCTGTTACTTTGAAAAGTCATTCATTCTAATGCCTAGTGAAAGGGTGGGTTTCAGACAGAATTAAGCACTGTTTCCTGAGTGGGGGAGGACAGTGGTGTGTGCAATGAAGTGCATCATTCAAGGGGAGCCCAGCTAATGAATGCTCTCCCTGTTGTTTTCATAGAGGTGTCAGAATGAGCCTTTCTGATTCTGCATCACTGCATCCTTATGGAATTGCAAATTGTTTATCCAAGGACAGTGACTTTCCTTTTTGCTTTATCATTTAAGGAACTGATTTCTTCAACTTTGCAGCACACCACTAGAATCCAGAGAAGGGTCATTAAACTTGCATGAGAGGCTGCTATTTCTTTAAACCCTACATCTCAGACATACAGAGATACAGAGAAGTCACACAGAGACTCAAAGAGAGACACAGAGAGAGTTATACAGAGAATAAGAGAAATGAGCAGATACTCAAAAAGGTAAAGAGAGTAATTTAAAGACAGAAAAA
The DNA here is from genome assembly GCF_047511655.1 of Castor canadensis. Classification (NCBI taxonomy): domain Eukaryota; kingdom Metazoa; phylum Chordata; class Mammalia; order Rodentia; family Castoridae; genus Castor; species Castor canadensis. Next base: position 46,720,388 of record NC_133392.1, on the reverse strand, counting down.
GAAGAGCAAAGAGAAAGAGGACAGAAGGAAATTCAGATACATTGTGAGGAAAGAAATGAAAGACAGGTTCAGAGAGAGAAAGGTGTACTGAAAAACACATAGATGGGAAAAACTCAGAGACAGACAGAGCAGATACAAATGGAATAACAGAAAAAAGACAGACACACTGAAAAAAGACAAATGGCAAAGAAATAAAGCACATAGATGGAGAATGAGAAGTGAGACAGAGAAGAAAAGAAGAGAGTTGGGGGAGGGAGGGAAGGAAAGAAGGAAGGAAGAAAGGAATGTGGGGAGGAAGAGGAAGAAGAGAGGAGAGAGAGTAGGGGGCAAGGGAAGAAGAGAGGAGAGGAGAGAGGAGGGGGAGAAGAGGAGAGAGAAGAGAGGAGAGGAGGAAGGAGGGAGGAAAGGAGGAGAGGGAAGAGGAAAGGAGGAGAGAAGAGAGGAGAGGAGAGGAGAGAAGAGGGCCTGTAACACAGGGATAGTGAATGAGGCAGAGATATGTGAGAGTAGGGGTGTGAGGTAGAACTTTCCATTTGCTATAGAGAAAGGATGGTGCAGGAAAGAATGCAGAATCAAAGTTAACTGAGCTTTAATTCTGCTCCAATCCTTTACTGACACTAAGCAATTGTTTAACCTCTCTATGCCCTCCTTTATGTCTGACGGGGTGATTAAAAAGTTTATATATCCCACATATGCAAGACTTCTCAGCACAGGACCTGGAATCAAGTAATGATTCAGTGAATAGGGAATGGTACTCATCCTCCTCCTCATCATCATCATCATCATCATCCTCCCCCCACCCCCATCTAGGTAGAAATCCTGATATTGGAAATTTTGGAATCAGAGCTTATGTCAAATATTTTTTTCATTTCTTGTTTGTTTTGAACTATAGTAAACGATTGACTATTGATAAGCTACAGTTGTTGAGCTTGTAAAACTCAGGTTTTATTTTCTACCTGATATTCTTGCTTTGTGAGTTTGAAGAAAACATATTTCCTCTGAAATTTTATAGAATGTATTTTACCAATTTCACTAACTCAGTGTTGAGAACTTAGTAAATACTCAATAAATACACAACAAATGAATATATATTTGCTCTGGACATTACTTTCTACCAAGAAAGGGAAACAGCATAAACTCTGTTTTTGTTGTTTTAATATGAAATATTGTAATAACATAGTCTTAATTTTCAGGTAATCATGATACCAATCTGCAAAAGTGTTAAAGTAGATTTCTCCTTGCTGTCCATTTTATTTTCTTAAACCAATTGAAATATTAATAGCATTGACTTTGGTCATTGTTATTTAGTAACCTAACAGAAGAAATATTTATGGAAAAAAGTGAGTGAATTTTTGTAGTAACAAGAGTGAAATGGACTAAAGATAGTTAAATAGGAACAAGGCATAAATGTAAAAGTAACAAGGATTTTTTAAAAAATGAGATAAACATATACTCACATTTCTGAATTGTAAGAAGAGATGAAGAATGCATATGGAATATAAATGACAATTTACATTATGAAAAGACTAAAGCTATACCTGGCTCTGTGGAAGGTTATGAGAAAATAAAGAACTTTGGCAGAAAGAAATTGAGGAACTCAAAATTTAAATTTTAGTTTTCTTTTACTTTAACTTTATATAAATTCTTGAAAGTTCACTAAATAGGTATCTCTTTATGTATGACTACAGTTGAAGTACAGCAATCTTAGAATGTATGCAAGAGTTTGATATGAATGATTTCTCTCCACTGTCTTTGATATGTTGAGTTTGTTTGATAAATGGAAGAAATAAAAATGTCATGTGTTTACTATTGGTAGAGAACTATGAATGGTGCTTCAAATATGTCACACATTTAACTTACAAGATAGATGATATAGGACTGATGTCCCCTTCCTTGTTAATTTTATTTTTGAATATCTATGCATGAGTACATTCATCTAAGAAGCATAGAGAGCTTATTAAACAAACTTGCTATCTATTTGATACTGTGAACATAGATTAAAATGTTTTAGAACATTAGATATTATTACATTGATGCACTAATATTTTACAGAAAACAGCAAAATTTTTAGGTATTTTTATAAGGTTTTTTGAGAAATTTAAACTCTGAGTGTATTATATTCTGAATAGCATACATTATATGAACTTTATTTTGTGTTCATTAAGCAGGACTACAAATAGAATAAACCTCAACATAGCTTCACTTAATTAGGACTCACTTTAGATTGTTCCCAAATAACTTTTTAAATCATGATAAATTCAATGGAAAATATTGTGCAATTGAGAAAATACTAAAGCATAGAGCATTTTTTAGTGTTTTAGAATATGGTACATCTGTGTAAGCACTTGTCATTTAGATATAAATGTTTTTCCTCTTAAGTTTTTTACCTACAAACATACAAATAATAAAAACAGTTCATTAGAATTCTTCATCTTGATTTAAGAATAGTTGTTCATTATTAAAAAAACATCAAATTGTGCATATAATGAAAAATATAGTAATACCTATCCCTCTGGTCTATTACTTATTATAACTTTGTTCAACTCTTTTTGGGTTGTTTCTTCTTTATTTCTAAGTAATGTGCTTATGATGTTACCTTTTATTGATTGATTCAAAGTGTTACTTATTTTTTATTACAACATTTGGCTCCTTTATGCAATCACCATATTTTTTATCTTACCCTTAGTCCCATGAACAGTAATATGACATAAATTCCAATTAAATTAATTTGCTAGTGCTATAGCAGCTATGGATTATGAGTTTACTTTTTGCTTTTCCATAAATACATCTTTTTTTGCTTAGTTTTCTAAATACCTGTATTTATTTTCTTTTGCAAGATATTTCACATATGCAATCAATAATCTTTTCCATGTATATTGGTCCCTCAATTCCATGCTTTTCTGGAATAACACCCATCTTTTCAATAATATTGAGAGGCAGATTTAACACTACTTCATTGCCCCTGAATGAAACAGAAGTTCACAAGTGAGAAGGTTAGCCTCAACCTTTCTCCGTAATTAAGCCTGTTTTTAGTGGCTGTAGTAGAAGCTTACCTGGTGATAGACCCTGCTAAAAGCATGTTCAGGTGGGGATGAGTGACTTAGCTTTACCTCTTGCTTCTGATGGTAAGTGGAAATCATCTTTTAACTCTGTCAGCACTCAACCCATCTAAGACTACTGTATTAAGGAATAATTTTCTGGAGAAACAGAAACAACACAAGATGAAATGAATGGATAAATAGATATATGATGATATAAGTAGGGATAGATAGATAAAAAGATAAGAGATAAGTTTATAGATATTTATAAAAATAAATAAATGCAGAGTATAGATGACAGATACACATCTATGACAGATAGATAGATAGATAGATAGATAAAGTCATGAAAATATGAATGCTAAGAAGAACCAAGATCTCCAATTGGTAAGATGGAGATCCATGTAAACTGATTGTGTATTTCAGCCCAAGTCCACACTGGAAAGCAGAAGATTCATTTTCCAGCTTGAAAATAGGAAGAGAGTGCAACTTCTTCCTTTATCTTTTCCCTTCCAGCATTAAATGGATTTGATGCTGGCCATGAACACTCAGGAATGCACCTTGCTTTACTCAGTCTACCAATATAAATATTTATGCCAGTCAAAAACATTCTCACAGATACACTTTGAATAATGTTTAGCCAAATATCTCAGGGGCCCATGGGAAACTTCAGTTTGCACATAAACAAACCATTTCACTATCTTACGACGGAAAATGAGTGACCTACATATTTTTGGTGGGAAAGGCAAAATTTTAGTGGTAAAAAGTCAACTTCCTACTTAATCTTTCTTTGTGAAACCATTGGGAGGAAGTAATGGGTGCAGTTGTTCACTTGGTGTTTGTCTGGAGAAGAGCTTATGTATTTCTAAAAATAACTTATTTGTTGTTAGCCTACCAGTTTTCCAGTCCTTTCTCAAAGAGAAAGTGACTTTTCTTAAAGATTTGGGATGTGAATTTGTGGCTGTACAATAGTAGAGCCAGATGCCTAGAACACAATAGGGAATACCATGTTGTTGCTTAAGTCCTTAGGTGCATAGTCAGACAACCTTCTTTCTACTTTTCAAAGTGTGTTCATAACTGTTTATTGTGTTGATGGTGCCTCTGACTAAGGTACTTGTAGTAGAGGTGATCAGAAGTGGTTATTTTTCTGGATATAATTTATTAAATTAGCAGGATATATTCATAACTTGAATGAAGGGTATGAAAGATAAAGATCCTGGATGATACCAAGATTCTTAGAGTTGTTGCTAGATCCGGAGGATGGATGTATTTCAAAATGCAAATCAAAATTTGATCAGAAACATATTTTGGATGAATGTAGTGTGTACAAGAAGTCAGATTACTATTTTGGTGCTTTTGGTTTGTTTCAGTATTTTGCATTTTCCAGAATTTGTGTTCTCTATTATTTCATTGCTTTTTAATAAATATGTTCTCTTATCAGTGTGAGGATTTTAATTATAGTTATGTTTACTTTAATGAATTTTTATTTGGCTTGCTTGTGATATTTCCTCTCTCTGTAAACATCTTTCACTGTATGTATTGATTTCTTTACATTTTTTAAGCTTCAAGTTTTCTTCAAGCAGACTGATTATTAATTATTCATGCCTGTATATTTACGTTAAGAATTTATTAGTTACAGAATGAAGGTCATGGAAACAAATATACTCATATGTTAATTGCTAAATGTTTACTTTTTTGTTCATATAACTGTCTGCAGATTGTTTTTATGTCAACAGCATGTGGGTTGTTTGAGAATGATCTTTGATTTGTAGTTTTCAAATTTGCTCTGAGGGTTTGTCATCTTCATCTTTTCTGAGGAAAAGAATAAGAAGAAACATACAGATGGGGTATAATGCACCTAAATGGGTTTGATGTCCAGATCCAAGATACAAGGCCACTTTTAATTGTAAAGTGGGGATTGAGGTATAATTTTGCTGTATGCCTGATAAATAAAAGAAACACATTTTTTATTAACAGAAATGTATCTTTGCCACTCGGGGCAAAATACTGAAAATTTTGTTGGAAGTCCTCAGTGGGTGAGTAGGGCTTGCTAACAAATGGGCATTCTTATGATGTGTGCACAAAGAAGTGGACAAAGTGGTGGACTTGTGTCTCCTTGAATAAGTATAGTCATTGTGACAATTTCCTCATAAAGCTATCTCTTAGCTATGGGGCAGGAGAAGGCTTAGAAGATCACCCAGAACTTGAGGAGGGATCCTGGTAGTTTAAATGTCTTTACTAGGTGCATTGCCTGACATCACTACCTTCCCTTATTTTTCATTGTACCTCCAATTACTAAGCTTCTCATATGTTCAGCAGAGTTAATTGACTGATTTATGCTACCAATACTCTCTCCATATTTGCTATTTTCAGTTCAACTTTCTGTACTCTACCTCATAATGTACTTACGTTCCATCTGCTTTCAAACTTCAAATAACTTGTGGCAATCACACAGTTGCTACTATTACCTCTTCATTTTTGTGGTTTAATACTCTTTTTAATTCTTATGCTGAGCTGACTGTGTAGAGTATAAGAAATAGTTTGGGTCAATCTAAGGTATTAAACTCTCACATTTGCATTTCAATATTAAGAAATATCGTTTTGTGGAATGATTGGTTTGTAAATAGTTTATCTAAACATGAACTTTAAAAATTAAAATATTGTTTGAATATCTTAATAACAAGATCAGCAATATGTCCATTGAGCTTTGTAAAATGGTAGTTATGATTGTTATGATTGTTGCTTTGTCAGAAATGTTTCTATTTGAACTGAAGTATATGTTAACTCTTTGTTAGTGAATTATATCTGCAGCAATTTTGTCACCTCAAGTTTCCTAGTAATTGCTTAATACACACACACACACTCACATCAAAAACCTCAGGGCCTGATTGCCCTTACACTTCTTTCTGCTGCAGGGTAATTTAATATTGTGGATGTTGTGAACATAAGAGGAGGAAGGAATGAGCTGTTACACAATTCATCAGGTAGTTTTGTCTCTTGCAACTTTTCAGCAATCCACAGAGTTGAAATTTAACAAGGGACAAAATAGAAACAAGATTTTTAAGTAAAGTTCAGTACACAGTGTTTCACAAAGAGTATGCCTCACTTTTTGTCATATCAAAAAGATTTTTGAAAATGTTATAGAATATTTTCATTGCCGAATCAGTTTCAAGCTATGAATGTTTTTGATTATATTGTCTTGAAGGAAAAATCAGCCACAATTTTAAAGGCTTTCAATGTTGTCTCATATCCTGGCTAGTAAGGACTGTTCTTGTGAAGAATATGTATGTGTTTCTTTGGTGTCTCATATGCACTAAGTTCCAAGGGACCTTGATCTTTTATAGAATTAGATTCATAAGTCTGAATTCAACTTCAAATTCCAGGAGCCATTGAGTAAATTTTTAAAGCAATGCCACTGTTTGTATTGCAGTCTGTTTTCCAACTTCACAACTTCTCTGAAATTACTCGTACCAATAGCAACGAAGATCTCTTATTTGCTAAATGTAGTGGAAGGTGTCAGGACTTGTTTGCATTATTCAAAATACATTGCTGGCTGTTTTCTAGTCTTTAACTCTTATTTCTCTTATTTTTTCTAGCACAACTTTCATCTTTTTAAATTGTTTTTGTTTGTTATTTGTTATTTTGTTTATAATTTTATTACTAGAGACGTTGTTCATTTTTCAGAACATTCTTGCTCTGTGTATGTGTTACATATAAATTTATTTAGATATATTTCCCTACTTTTGCTCTCTTCTACTCTGAAGCTACTTTTATACTCTTAACTAATTTGTGTCTGCAGATGGGAGTTAAATCACCTGTAACATCTCTAAGTTTTATTCCATATCTCGGCTATGCATACTCAACTACCTCTTAGAACATTCATTCCGTTATCTTATGGGTAATGCAAACCCATTTTAGTGAGAAACAAGGCCTTGATCTCTTTCCCATCCTTGCTCTCTAACCTCAACTTCTTCCTAATATTCTCATTTTACTGATTAGTGAAAATTAGTATCATTCAAAATATGTTTGTCAGACTAGATTTTTCCTTCTTCCTTTCTGCTCAAATTTCAAATAACATATTTTCCTCGCAAATTCTAGTTTCTTAATAACATTGGAATCAAATCCTCCTGTCGTCCTTCCTTTATGATAGTCAGAATTTCTTACCTGGTATCAAACTTGCTGCTTTTTTTTTTTTCACTCTCTATGGCCCTCTTTCCTTTTTCTCTTGCCTCCATTGTTTCTCCACATGCTGCTAGCCTCATCATCTCATTACCTTATTAATTTATTCCAATTTTCTCATCCTATTTATCCATTTTCTCTCTTGGATACACACACTGCCTAATCAAGTTTGTTCAAAAGGAAAGAAAATGAAATGTCTAATTCTAAGTAATTGAAATCCAAGAGATATAGATCTTGCTATAATCGCAGCTAGAGTTAAGGCTCAAACCTAACTTGAACATGTGTGTCTTTACTGGATTTCCTTATTAACAGAATCTGTTTTCAAAATCAATTGTGTTGAATAACAATATAATTAGTACACGTATTTGAGTTCACACAATTGAAGTGCCTTGTATAAGAGAAAGTAAGAAGGTTTATATCCTAACGATTTGAACAAAAATAAACATACGGAGTTGTTTTTTGTTTTTAACTCATCTGTCCCATCAACAGACAGTAGAAGACCACTCATCCAAAGTCTTAGGCTACATTCTTGGTTCTTGCAGAAGTATTCCCAATTAAAATATACTTAGTGTGGGATGACCTAAAAAAGAGAAAACTTGAAAGTAAATGAAGTAGGAAACATTTTAATATCTTCCTACATTGAACCAAATCATTTAGAATTTTGAAAAGAATATTAACTATTGCATAATGATTTGTGAAGCCTTAGATATAATTTTCAAAAGTCAAATGTTAAGGTTAAAAATGTATTTTTTAATTAAAGGATTGTTCCAAACATTATATACACTTTTTTTGTATAGCAGTCATACAGAATATACATTAAAAGTCATGTTATATGTTTAGTCATGTTTGGTTACTCAGATTCTTGTAGAATGGATATTTTTTCTCTTGTTCATCTCTATGTAGAATATTTTTGAAATCTTTTAAGTTTTGGCCTACATTTAAGCTGCAATTAGAATATATATTTTAACATTTTTATTAGCACATGTTAATTGTACAAAACAATGTGTTTCATTATGACATTTTGGTACATGTGCATGACATGTGTCCTGTGATCAAATTTACACTATTTTTTCCTCTCTTGTCTTCCCTTCCCCATCCCACCAGTCCCCTTCCACTTCCCAAATAGTCACTCTTCTACTTTCATATTGCAGATACTTGTGTGTCTATGTGTGTGTGTCACTGAGAACTGAACCACTGAACAGAGGACTTGTGCAGACTAGATGAGTGCTTTACCACTGAGCTATGTGCCCAGCCATTTTTAAAACTAAATTTCACATATGAGAGACGACCTATAATATTTGCCCTTCTGAGTCTGGCTTATTTCACTTAAAATGATGATCTCCAGTTACATCTATTTCCTGCATATTTCTTCACGACTAAACAAATCTCCATAGTGCAAATATGCCTTATTTGGGGTATTTTTATTCATCTGTTCATGGGCATCTAATTTGGCTATTGTGAATAGTGCAGCAATGGGTGTGCACATATCTTTATTGTATGCTGACTTAGATTCCTCAAGGTATATCTCCAGAAGTAGTATAACTAGATCATACATAAGGTTTTTTTTTTCTTTTTTTGGTTTTCTGAGAAGCCTCCACACTGATTTTCATAATGGCTGCACTCATTTACATTTCCATCAATAGTGTACATGTGTTCCTGTTTCTCTGTATCATTGTCAGCATTTGTTGTTTTTCTGTTTCTTGATAACCATTCTGATTAGGGAGAGAGAGTTTCAAGACAGTTTTGATTTGCATATCTTCATGTACTTATAGGTCACTTGTACTTCTTCGTAGACGTGACTACTCAGTTTGTTTGCCCATTTTTTCACTGGATTATTTATTCTTTTAGTATTTAATTTGCTGAACTCTATTTTTGTGTGTGTGTTACTAAGGTTTAAACTCAGAGCCTACACCTTGAGCCACTCCACCAGCTCCCCCTTTTTGGATGGATTTTTTTGAGATAGGGTCTTACAAATTATTTGCCTGGGCTGACTTTGAACCATTATCCTCCTGATCTCTGCCTCCTTAGCAGCTAGGATTGCAGGTGTGAGTCTGTGTTGCCCAGCTTACTGAGTTCTTTATATATTCCATATATAAACCCCTGTTGGGATGAGTGACTGACAAAGATTTTCTTCCTTTATGGAGGCTCTCTTCACTCTGGTCAATGTTTCCTTTGCTATGCAGATGTTTTTAATTAGATTCAATTTTATTTCTTGATTCTGATTTTTATCTCCTGAGATACTAGAGTATCTCAGAAAGCCATTGGCTTTGCCTGTATTTTGATATGTTTTTCCTATGTTTCGCACTAGTTTTAAAGTTTCAGGTCTTTCCATTTGAGGTGTATTGTTGGATAGGAGAAATGACAGGTTTCTAAATTCAGTCTTCTACATGTTGATATCCAGCTTTCTAGCACCATTTGTTAAACAGCCTGTCTTATGACCAAAGTGTATTTTTGGCATTTATATTGTGAGTCAGATGTCTGAGCTGTGTGACATTATTTCTGATCTTCTAGTCCATTCTACTGGCTTACACATTTGTTTTTGTGCTGTACTGTGATGCTTTACTTACTGTAGTACTATAGATTGGAAGTCAGCTGGCTGCCAGCAATGCTCATTTTGCTCAGGATTGCTTTTAATATTTGAAGCCTTTTGTACTTTCATATGAATTTTAGGATTGGTACTCTAACAGTGAAAAATGTCACTTTTATTTATGTGCATTGCATTGTATCTATAGAAAATATCTGTTAATATGGCCAATTTTACAATAATAATTCTGCCAATCCAAGAACAAGTGAAGCCTTTCATCTTCTGGTATGTTTTACAATTTTTTTCTTCTCAGGTAATGTTTTAATTCTAGAGGTCTTTTGCCTCTTTGGTTAGGTCTTTTTTTCCCTAGTTTACTTATTTATTTTTATTTTTGAGGATATACATGACAAATTGATAGGCTTAATCTACTAAGCATGTCCTAGAGGTCTTGACATTTGAAAAATTTTTTAAATTACTGTGTGAATGTAATATACTGTGAACTTTATAAATTCCTGACATTATTTTCTCCACTTGATCTAATCCACTGATGATGCTTTCTACTCCACTGAGTTTTTAAGAATTATTTATTTAGCAACTTACTTCCAAGATTTCAATTTTTTTAGAATTACTTTTGGCAGATTTTTTTCCAAATTCTGAATGGACTATTTTATTCATCTGTTTATTTGAATTCTCTTTGAGGTCATACATCATTTTTATTTCTTGGTAGTACTGGAGCTTGAACACAAGGCCTCACCCATGCTAGGCAAGCACTCTACCACTTGAGACAAACCCCAGTCCTTTGTGCACTAGTTGTTTTTTAGATAGGGTCTTAAACTTTTGCTCAAGGCTTACCTCAGATGGTAATCCTCTTATCTCCATCTCCCAAGTAACTGGGATGGCAGACATGCACCACCTTGCCCAGTTTGCTAGGATAGGGACTCATGAACATTTTGTCCTGATGGGTCTTGAACCTCAATTCTCCTATGTCCACCTCCAAAGTAGCTGGAATTTCATTCATCTCTTAGTACTAAACCACTGAATTCTTGATCATTTCAACCATTTGAATATCTTTTGATTCAGTGAGCTGCTATAAACTTTGGAGAAGTCATGTTAGCTTGACTTTTCATATTTCTGTGCTTCTATATTGCCATTTGTATATGTATATATATAATATACACACACATATGTATATGCTCTGATGCTTTATGGGGATCTTCTTGGGATGTATACATACATATATATAAATACATATGTATATATATATATATAATTAAATATATATGTGTGTATACATATAGATAAATAGACAGATAGGTAGATAGATAGATATCCTAATTTTTCTGGGGTCTTCTTTGTGAGCAACATTTTTTTGAGGGCTCAGTTCCCAGTACAGATCTGAGAGGAGGAAACAAATTGCCATAACAACAACACACATACACACAAAGAAATAGAAACATAATAAATACTGATTAAATTAAAATACTACACAACCAATAACCATAGAGGAGAAAGTCACAAAAATACTATAGAATGAACTATGAAGCTAAAAGTAATAAAATAAAGGAGGTGTGCATAGAAAGGGAAAAAGAAGAAAGGATCAAGTTTAAATAAAAGAAAAAGAAGACGAAAAAAGGAAATGAATGGCTTAAAGAGAAAGAGAAAAAGGAAAGAGATTAAAAATTTTAATTTTATTTTATTTTTTTCATTTTTCTTTTATTATTCATATGTGCATACAAGGCTTGGTTCATTTCTCCCCCCTGCCCCCACCCCCTCCCTTACCACCCACTCCACCCCCTCCCGCTCCCCCCCTCAATACCCAGCAGAAACTATTTTGCCCTTATCTCTAATTTTGTTGTAGAGAGTATAAGCAATAATAGGAAGGAACAAGGGGTTTTGCTGGTTGAGATAAGGATAGCTATACAGGGCATTGACTCACATTGATTTCCTGTGTGTGGGTGTTACCTTCTAGGTTAATTCTTTTTGATCTAACCTTTTCTCTAGTTCCTGGTCCCCTTTTCCTATTGGCCTCAGTTAATTTTAAAAAGTCTAAATATATAAAATTAGATAAAGATAAAGAGAGGATTAAAAATAAAAACATAAGCTATTCTTTAAAATAATGTAAAAATACTATGAAAAGAAATAAAATTTAAAGGAGGGAAGACAAAGAATTAGAGTAGCTTCTTTCTGGGTCTCTAATTATGTAAACTGTCATGTGTAAGAGTCAGTGGGTCACAGCTGGAGTCTGTGTGGTTCCTCTCTGTTCCGAAGGTAGCAGTGGGTATTATACATGAGATGATGACAAGGCTGGTTAAAGATATATTATCAACATCAGGGCTTTTTTCTCTTCAGAAGTTTTCCTTATTTGCATGCTAGGAGCTGTACTGGCCCCAACCAGCATTGTAGCTTGAGGGCAGACTAATGCCCTCATTCACAGAGTTCTGCCTGGCTATGATGGCACTTGAGATATGGGGAGTGTTGGAATGTATTTCTTCTCCAGTTCTACTCTGTCACACAGGGAGAGTCACTGCTACACCAAATCCTTACACTGGATTTAAGTTTTGCATGCAACAACTGTGGATTTCTCCTGCAGTTAGGACTAATAGATAGTCTTTGTCACCAGGGCTGCCCGTTTAACTTGAGATTGCAGCTTCAGGTTCCTATCCCACTAGAGTTGAGGTTGGAGTTGTGCACTATTTCCTGTTTTTCTCTCTTAGCATCTTTCTTTTTTTCTTTGCCTTTTTAGTCTCATGTCATATGTTCTTAATGCCTGTTGTTCCCTTTCTTGCTTAGGAATATAATTTATCTCTTGTTACCCTGCCTCTTCTCCTTTATGAAGTCTCAAAGTGGAAACTGCTAATATCCTTTTTTACTTTGGAACCACTCCAGATGGTATTTTTCAATTAGAATGTGTTTGTTATGCATTCTTTAAGACTATATGTTTTCTTCTCATTTTAAAAATAACCAGTGTCATGGGATAACCTTTTTATTTACACATTTTTATTTTTGTGCTGGGTGAGCGTACACTGTAGCATTTTAAAAAGTTCTTATAATATACCAAATAAACCATACTTGAGGGAATGCAAGCTAGTGCAACCACTCTAGAAAACAATATGGAGGCTTCTTAAAAATCTAAACATAAATCTGCTATATGATTCAGCAATGCCACTCCTGGGGATATACCCAAAGGAATGAGACACAGGTTACTCCAAAAGCACCTGCACACTCATGTTTATTGCAGCACTATTCACAATAACCAAGTTATGGAAACAGCCAAGATGCCCCACTACTGATGAATGGATTAAGAAAATGTGGTATTTATACACAATGGAGTTTTACTCAGCCATGAAGAAGAATGAAATCTTATCATTTGCAGGTAAGTGGATGGAACTGGAAAACATCATTCTGAGCGAGGTTAGCCAGGCTCAGAAGACCAAAAGTCATATGTTCTCCTTCATATGTGGACTTTAGATTTAAGGCAAATACAGCAATATTGTTGGACTTGGGTCACATGCTAAGGGGAGAGCACATACTGGAGGAATGGGGATTGGTAGGAAACCCAAAACATGAAAGTGTCTGATGTTCCCACTGCAGAAGAGCTAATACAGAAACCTTAAAGCGACAGAGGTCAATATGAGAAGGGGATCAGGAACTAGTGAAAGGTCAGGTAGAGATAAATCAACTTGGGTTGTAACACACTTGTGCATGGAAGCAATGCTAGGAATCTCTCTATATAACTATCCTTATCTCAATTAGCAAAAATGCTTTGTTTCTCTTATTGCTTATGTCTTCTCTTCAACAAAATTGGAGAAGAGGATAGAACAGGTTCTGCCTGGAAGCGAGGGGAGAAGGAGGGGACAGGGGAAAGGGGAGAAATGGCACAAACAATGTATGCATATGTGAATAAATGAATAAAAAGTTTAAAAAATATATACCATACTTGAATTCACCCCCTCCACCATTCTCCTTTATCCCCCTCTCCTACAGGTATCATTTTTCCATTGTCATACATGTATACTCAGTATTTGCACTATATTCACCCTCCCTATCTTTTTCCTACCCTCACCCTCCCACTGATACCAACACCCCCAGGCAGGATTTGTTCTCCCCTTCAGTTCTCCGATTTTGTAAAAGATAGTTACACACAGGGAGTTTCCTTGTGGTACTTCCATGTATAGGTATATTGTAATCACAATTGGTTTATCTCCTCTCATTTTCTTCATTCCTTTTCTTATGGTGGTTTCATAGGGTTTAAGAATTCTGTACTCATTCTGGTATAGAGAGTATATCAAACATGTTCAAGTAATTAATTTCCTTCTTTTACTCTATCCCTCCAGTGCATGACCTCCCCTTAGTTTGACCAGTGTTTCACAATATTCCTGCACTTGTATTAGGTCTCTATTCTACACATGAGAGGTAACTTGCAGTGTTTGGTCTTCTGAACCTGGCTAACAGCACTTAAGATGACATTGTCCAGTTCCACCCATTTGCCTGCAAATGACAAAAATTCATTTATCTTTATGGCTGAATAAAATTCCATTGTATATAAATACTACAGTTTCTTAACCCATTCATCAGTAATGGGGCATCTTGGCTGTTTCCATAGCTTAGCTATTGTGAATAGTGCTGCAATAAACATGGGTGTGCAATTGCCTTTATTATAATGGCCTTATACTACCTAGGAGTGGAATTGCTAGATTGCATGGCAGTTTTGCTTTTATTTTTTTTGAGGAGCCTCCTTGCTGTTTTCCACAGTGATTGTACTAATTTACATTCCCATAAGCAGTACATTTGGATTCCTTTCTCCCCCATCCTTGCCAACATTTGTTCTTATTTGTGTTTTTGATGGTAGCCATTCTAGCAGAAGTAAGATAATTAATTATATGATTCAGGTGTTCGAGGAGATTAAGATTTAGTTTTCACATCAATTGACATTCTATCTGAAGCAGAAATCTTTAAAGCTATCTAATTTAGGTCACTAATGTGTGTGTGTGTGTGTGTGTGTGTGTGTGTGTGTGTGTGTGTGTGTGTGTGTGTGTGTGTTGCTAAGGACAGAACCCTAGATCTCCTATATGCTTAAGCACATGATATATTTCTGATCTAAACCTGAAGACATGGACCACTAATTTTTGAAGTTAATCTTCTAGTTGGACAAACATCTAGAGCAAGTAGCTACAGAGATGTTAGATAGCAATGGAAATACACATACATTGTTAATCTTGGACAGAATTAGATAATTGCAATGAATACAAGCTGTAAAAGCACAATGCTAGTAGTAAGATAATATAAGGATTTTCTATATTGTATTTTATTTTATTCTCATTGTTTTGAAATAATAATTGTTTAGTAATGGACACAGACTGAGGGGAAGAAAATCAAAGTTAAATAGTAAAGAATAAATGATAAGAAATTATAGCTTGTTATTTCATTGTATTTATATAGATTTAAGGATCTATAACATTATATACCAGAAGGCATCCTCCATAAAAGAAATTTGCTGCTATAAAAACTAGTACTTACATTATCCAAAGCCTGACCTGTATGGCATCAAAGAATGTTTATTAAATGTATAAATCAGATTTGTTTTTTTCTTTATTCATATGTGCATATATTGTTTGGGCCATTTCTTCCCCTGCCCCAGGCCTCTTCTTTACCCCTCCACCCCCTTCATTTCCAAGTAGAACCTGTTCTACCCTTTTCTCCAATTTTGTTGAAGAGAAGACATAAGCAATAGTAAGAAAGACATGGCATTTTTGCTAGTTGAGAAAAGAATAGCCATACAGAGAGATTCCTAGCATTGTTTCCATGAACTAGTGTATTACAACCTGCAATACTTCCCGATCACCTTCTCAAATTGACCTCTGTCATTTTAAGGTTTCTCTATTGGCTCCTCTGCAGTGGGAACATCAAACACTTTCGAGTTTTGGTTTTCTTATCTATCCCCATTCCTCCGGTATGTGCTCTCCCCTTAGCGTGTGACCCAAGCCCAGAAACACTACTGCATTTGCCCTAGATGTAAAGTCTGCATATGAGGGAGAATATAAGATTTTTGGTCTTCTGAGCCTGGGAAACCTCACTCAAGATTATGTTCCCCAATTCCATTCATTTATTTGAGATTGATAAGATTTCATTCTTCTTCATGGCTGAGTAAAACTCTATTGTGTATAAGTACCACATTTTCTTAATCCATTCATCAGTAGTGGGGCATTTTGGCTATTTCCATAACTTGGCTATTGTGAATAGTGCTGCAATAAGCATGAGTGTGCAGGTGCCTCTGGAGTAACCTGAGTTGCATTCCTTTGGTATATCCTTAGGAGTGGGATTGCTGGATCATATGGCAGATCTATGCTTAGTTTTTAAAGAAGCCTCCATATTGTTTTCCAGAGTGGTTGCACTAGTTTGCATTCCCACCAGCAGTTTATGAGGGTTCCTTTTTCCCCACATCCTTGCCAACACCTGTTGTTGATGGTGTTTTTGATGATAGATAGCTATTCTAACAAGGGTGAGGTGGAATCTTAGTGTGGTTTTGATTTGCATTTCCTTTATGGCTAGAGTTGGTGAGCATTTTTTTCTTGTGTTTTTGGCCATTTGAATTTCTTTTTTTGAAAAAGTTCTGTTTAGTCCAGTGGCCCATTTCTTTATTGGTTCATTGACTTGGGGGGAATTTAGGTTTTTGAGCTCCCTGTATAATTTGATTATCAGTCCTTTATCTCTTGTATAGCTGGCAAATATTTTCTCCCACTCTGTGGGTGGTCTCTTCAGTTACAGACCATTTCTCTTATTGTGCAGAAGGCAATGCTCAGCAAAGGAGCAATGCTTGAGGTATCACAATACCCAACTTCAAACTATATTACAAAGCAGTAACAATAAAAACAACATGGTACTGGCACAAAAGCATACATGAAGACCAGTGGAACAGAATAAAGGACCCGTATATGAATCCATACAACTATGCCCACCTTATTTTTGACAAAGGCTCCAAAAACATATGTTGGAGGAAAGACAGCATCTTCAACAAATGTTCCTGGGAAAAGAAGTTATCTTCCTACAGAACACTGAAACAGATCCATGTCTATCACCCTATACTAGTATCAACTCAAAATGGATGAAGGACTTTAATATCAGACCCAAAACTCTTAAGTTAGTACAGGAAAGAGCAGGGAATACTCTGGGAGCAATAGGTATAGGCAAGGACTTCCTCAACAGAACCTCAGCAGCTCAGCAACTAAGAGCAAAGATGGACAAATGGGACTACAGATTTGTTTTCTAGACAGGTGGGTTTTTTTTAAATAAATAATCTGTACTTTATTGTTTTGATTTCTATAAACATAGCATTATTACAGATTTTTGAAATATGATGTTTGGGAGTTCTTTGAAAATATTGTTGAGAGTATTTTATCTATTATTATCTGGTGTTTTGGAAGAATCTTGCCTATGGAAGATACTTTTCTAGAAGTTTCAACTTTAATTGATTTCAAGAGTGATGTAATACACAATTCATATGTGATTCCTTCAAAAACTACATTAGCAGTTTAATTGTAGATTCCTCAAGATTTGTTCTAGAACTGAAATAGTGAAGAGAACATGAGGTCACACATTTAAATAGTTGTCAGTTTTGTTTCATCTACTCTAAAATCACAGAATGATGACTGAGGATGATGATGAGACTTTCACTCCCATAATCCCAGAAATCAGTCAAAAATTTTTATATTGGTCTACCTGGGGAAGTGAAACAGCATATTACATCCCAAGTACGACCTCAGTACATGTGTCCAAAGCATAGATGTAGAATATGCAATAAACATATTATTAGGCTGTAGCTTTAGGAATTCAATATTAAAAAAGGAAAACATAATAAGAATGTATCTTCTTATGTAGACTTCAAATTAATTTTTTTCAGTTCAATTAAAATTTGATGTAATAAAATTTTGATATGTATAGCTAATATTTCTCAATATTAGAAACATATCCTATCTGGTTTAAATCATATAGAAATAGAGAGACAGATGTAGATGTAGGTACAGATAAAGAGAAAGGTAATTAAGAAGATTTACATAAGTTCATTGGGAAATGTGGGGTATTTACTCTTTCAGTGGCTATTGGGATATTGAATGCATGTGAACATCTGAGGTAAGGTGTCTTTATTTTGCAGTGGTTCTTTAAATAAGGATCCTCATTAACAACACTTATAATGATGCTTAAAATTGTATATGCTTTGTTCTGAGCATTCCAATGGTTCTAATTTAATAAACCTTATCCTTTTAAACCCACAAAATATAGGCAATACATTTGGATTAGAAAAAAATATTATCTACATATTTCTTACTCAATGAGCTATAACAAATTTATCCAATCCCAGATGACACTTGGCTGGTGGTGCAAATTCTCAAAATAAAAACTGGATATTCTTTTTATATTCTAGTGATGATTCATTTGTGGGTATGAGACAAATAAATATTGATAACACATGTCTATATGAATGGAGATAATTATATTTATCTAGTCAGTTATTATTTTACATGTATTGACATTTTGATCATTATATTAGCATTATCATATGAATAAAACGAGGAGAAAATATAAACATATCTTGTCATAAAAAACTACTTGATTTCTATAAAATGGTGTATGAAATGATAATTGCAGGCATTGAAAATAAATTTCCATTGTAATTTCTTTCATCTTTATAGATTTTATCATTATACTATTGTTTTCCTTTTCATGAACATTAATATAATTATATTAGTAACTATACTCAACAGTTGGCTCTTTATTTTTTCAATATATTTTTATAGATTCAGACTTGATATAGTAATCAATTGTTATTTTAAGTAACGTGGACACTAAAGTGAGATAAGTGAACAGATACTAATAAATCAGAGTATAACTCATGTATAAGATCTATTGCCATGATATTTTTCTGTAGCAAAAGAACTCAAAACCTCTGTGGCCTAAAATAATAAGCAATACTTGGTCATGCATCTGGGATAGTCAGCCTGACATCTTTTTGACTTGACTGCACTCACTCACTTCTGAGGTTAGCTCTCTGTCGATCTGCACTGGCCTTAGCTGAGAGTACTAAGCCTACATGCATATGCTTCATATGTTTCTGGTACAGGCTACCAAGGCATGTTATCATATTGATGAAAAAAGCATAAAAGTTAAGAAAAGACAAGCATTTATATGCTATTGAAGGTTTTCATCATTAAACCAGCCACATAGCAGAACTCAAAGTCACAGTAGGATATTGCAGTGACATGGCAAAAGAAAGGACATAGCTATAGGTGAATCATAAGGTAATTTTTGCCATTTGCTTCTTATTTTTAAAAAACGGGAATATATGTTTACCTGCTCAAAATAATCCTATTAATATTATATCAGAAAACTCTTTCAGGGACCCTATACATTAGTTTCAGTGAAGGAGCAGAGAAGCAGAGAGTAGAAATGATAGTTCATACCAGGAGCCAGGTGGATGGCATGAGTGGGAAATTTCCCTATGTATAGAAACCCAATAACTGCCTAGAGATAGATAACATGATCTTCTGATAAAGAGCATGCTCTGTTATCTATTAGATAGAAGACTAAGAATTAAGGTCAAAGTGTGCTGTTCCAGTGACCACAGAAATTAGAAAACCTGAAGAACTGGATATGGATTGTCAGAGATCACTGAGTCTGCTAGTGCCATGAAATCTAATTTCAGCAAAGAAAATTTAGAGAAAATGAAATCTCTCATTCATGTGGTCCCAACACCATATTCTCAAATTAAATGAGAAATTGGTTTCTAAATACTAGAGGTGAGGGAGCAAAGGCTACTGTTTTTTGTTGGGACGATTTAATGTAAAACAATGATGAGTCACATAGGAAACTTTTCTTCACTCAAGAAAGGAATGAGTATGGTAGTGGTTCATGGTACACGTTGAGTTTATAGATGGAGGCTGTAGGATTCCTACAGGGTTTTCTCTTGTGCTGTTCTAGTTTAGCTATTCCTGTCCCTTATCATAGGAGAAAAATATCTGATATCTTTACTCTAGACAGTCATGACAAGATATAAATGAGGATGGGCAATCAAATACAGAATGCTGCTTTATAAAGGTTTCTGAAGCTATAGTGTCAGATGGGATTATTATTAGCCCTGATTTCTCCAGGAAATAATGTACTCCCCTTCCCATTGTTTCATCTTTAATTTAAAAATGTTTAGAATTTAGAGACTTGAAAGAAAAATATTTGTTTTGGTACACAAACTGACCTCACAAAATTCAGACATTTTGCCTTGAATGACAAAAAATATTAAGGAAGCAGTGTTCTTTTCAGAATATTCATTCAGACCAAAAGGAGACACATGACACTCATCACAGTTAGGCAAAAAAAAATAATAATAATAACACTGTCACTTGTTTCTAAAGTAGCATGTCAGGAAGATTGTTGATCAAGCATTACCCTATCTGGATGCCTATTTGAAGGCTAGACTATGAATCCTAGGACACAGGGAAGGGTTTGTAGGAAAAAACTGTATAAATTTATTAAGTATTAATTCAAGGTACATTGACAGAACAATAGGCTTCTTTGGGTCAGGAAAAAAAAGTAGTTATTCTTCTGAACACTAAAAGTTATAGAACAGGTCATTAACCATTATTTCTCAAGGGGAACAGAAAGGAGAGAAAGACATTTTTACCTTATGGAACTGACTTTATCCTGTCTTTGCTTTCTTTTGCTTTTGTTTTCTCCTTCTCTGTGTTTTCTGACCTGAGTTTTGGGTAGTATTGGGCAGCTAAATTGGTATTGTATAAAGCAGACATACTTCTTGTCTTAAGCAACATTGTCTCAGAACTCAGAGGACTGAAGACTTGTGGCAGGTGGGTAGCACACAGGTTGAGCTTGGGGGGCAAGGGAGGGGTGGAGAGCTGGGTATAGTCAGAAGCAGAAAAGTTAAAAATAAAATAAATTAATTCATTTATATTCAGGTTCTAAATATTCAAGTTCAAAACCCATATGAGACAGGATTATAAGCGAAGCAAGAAGTTATAGTCTATAATAAATGTTCATACAGATTTATTCAAATAAATATCTGTTGTCTTACCTCGTATTCCTTCCCTGTTTTGGTGATAGTTCCAATGTTTTCTGTGTGTGATACTTTGTCATATCATAAGTTACAATTTGAATAGTTTTATTGGTGATATCCTTCTCACGTTTCATGTGTGGACATAGAAACAGGAATGATGAATTAGAAATAAAGTGATTTGTCAACATAGAAAATGTGTTTTAATCCAAGCAAGCAGCTAATGTGCATCACACTGGGTTTTTTTCTGTGCCTTTCAGGATGTTTACCATTCTATTTCCACTTGATACAAGCTGTTCTCACCCACAGTTACGTGTATTTAAAAATAACAAAAAGTGCGTTTCAGTGCATAATTATTTACTAAAACTGATCCTATACAAGATTCAATTTGGTAGACACAATTCAGCCAAGGACAAAAATGTAAATTCAAAATGTGTGAACTACGTGTGTACATTAGTTTTACTATTTTTCTGTGCCTTACTACAAGAAGAGTACAAGTCTGCGTTCATAATTTGGAATCGGTCTTTTTCAAGTCTCCCTAAGTTTACCATGAACTTAGGGATGACTGAGCATGGATCAGAAAAAGTAGCACTATGATTTCATAATTAGAGTGCAGCAAGGGAAACTTCTAGAGGAAACTGGAGATCCATCCAGGAAACTGGGATGCTGAAGCACTTACGCACTTCTGCAGAGGAGGCCTGAATAATCTTATTTGACCATTCTGTGCATTCTGCCTGGGGGTGAGAGTTAAGATTATTATTCAGTCAGAAGAGAGATATCAACTAAGAAATATCACACTCCTTGTGGCTGCACTTAGTAAGTTCTTCTGTAACCAATTAAAAATTGAATAGATTGATGACTTAGTACCTGTTCACTTAGTTTGTTTGACATATGTAAATGGAGCAATGCTCCTTGCAAGATGATAACAAAACAATGGTGTCCATTTGGAGCTGATATTTTCAAGCA
The DNA here is from genome assembly GCF_047511655.1 of Castor canadensis. NCBI lineage: Eukaryota > Metazoa > Chordata > Mammalia > Rodentia > Castoridae > Castor > Castor canadensis. The sequence continues at coordinate 46,698,628 of NC_133392.1, read as the reverse complement.
TTTTTAACACTTAAATAGGCATTCTTAGCCTAATTTTAAAGATGTAGAACCTGAGACTCATACAATGAAACATACTGGTGATAAATAATGAAGTCAGGATTAGAACCCAGGCATATCTGCAGGCAAAGTTCATGGATTTTTACAGTGTCATACTAGTAGATCATGCATTCATATTGCATCCCCAAAACTTACCTTTCTACTGATGATGCTATCAGTTCTATCTGAGTGAGTAATGACAGTTCTTTTCATGGTGAGTGACTAAATCATCCATCCTGTATATGATACTTCCAAAGTCTGAATGATTATATTTCATAGATTTGTCCCACAACTGAGCTGATTAAAGATTGAATTTCATTTTTTAAAAGTCCTTTATCACTGAGACTTACAAGCCTATTCAAATTATTTGTAAATATGTTTTCTCTCCACTGTGACAAATCTAAAAGTACTTGAAGTAGCACAGTATATCTTTGTAAAAATTCTTCTGTCTAAATGTAAACACACAGTACCAGCTGTTGGGGTAATTGAAAGAAGGAAACTTGTATTTGTAACATTTCTTCATATGGATAATATTCTTTCAAAACAGCATCTTATTTCCAGAAGACAAGATGTATTAAGAGTAAGCAGATGGCGATGGTTTTTAGTGAGCTACCAGGTTTAAATCCAGTGGTACCTGCTAAGATTTAAACAGCTAACATCCTATATTTGAAATGTGGAAAAAGTAAACTTATTTAAAAAAATTGAAAATATTTGCTTAAAATATATTTTCTCCTGGGCTTAGTCATTCATAGCACAATTATTGAACAAATACATTAGTGTGATTGCTTCACAAGAATTACTTCAATAATTAACTTTTCATTAGTTGTAAAATACTGCAACAATTTAATAATCACATGTAGGGAAAAATAAACTTATATTAAATGTAAATATAGTTTAAGTATAAGTTGTTCATTTTCTCACAGGATTTAAAATGAGGAATGAAAAGGAAATATTATATTCAAAAAATTCAGGACACTTTTTCCTATAGTTAACAATTAACTATGTAGATGTGCTTTCTTTGTGTGAATGATGTGGATGTCATATAAAATATTTTAACACTTCTCATTTAGCTTACATCTCAAATGTAATATGTTTTAAATTACTGGGGGTAGTTATTTAAAAGGAGGTTCAAGCATCTGAACAATCACTTTCCATATAGTTTGTCAATTTCTTAATAAGTTTCACATAAACCTATCAAATTGTCCATCCACATTACTCTTAAATTTTTGTCCAAGAGAAATAAAATCATATCTCCATGCAAAAAAAGAAGATAAAGTAGGTCAAGGTGATGTTTTCATACTGCAGATCTCACTTTCCTTTCCCATAGACAATGCAGGACAAGTGTTTTCTTCTACATTGCTGTATTTGTGACATACTGTTTCCCTAAGGAACTTCCCATTTTACTAAACATTTTAGGTTTCTGAGCTGGCTTTGGGTTTTGGTGCCAATCATGTATGTCTGTATCTTGTATTTCAGTGCTACTGTGATTAATATCTCCAGATGACTTGTTTTCATTTGTTAAGAGGTATTTTATATTTCAGAATTTTCATTAATTTTTTATTATACCTGGTCAGCTGATGAGTACATAAGAAGCAATATTTTTACTCACATCCCAACGAGATCTTTTTTCTTGGCTAAAAATTTGATGGGGGTTTCCAAGAATGTCTTACTGTTATGAGAACAGCTGCCCTTTTCAAGCATATGTGTGAAAGAATGAAATCTCAGTTAGCCAAGATTGTAAAGGATAATTCATTTAAAAGTCCTTATTCCCAAGGGATATATCTCTGGTTTCACATCTCTTTTTTAGAGCAAACAGTTTTGTTGATTTCAAACACTACAGGTTTTGCAGTAGAAAACTGACCCACACTTACCATTTCTCAGAGATTTCTATATTTATAATTTCATTTTATATTGATACTTTTCCATTGTACATAAATTCTAAAACCTGACTCATGCTTCCTTCCAGATTAAATATGTTCACTTTTTAGTACAGACTTTTATGCTTGCTTGCTTATCAAGTTTTCCTTAGGACTGATTTGTACCACCTTGCACTGAGGACAAAATTAACTTACATAGACAATAGTAACAACTATTTGAGAATGCTTTTGGAGAATACTTTGTAATTTTATTATTAAATCAAACAAAACACAATGAACCACTAAGGAATTTTAGTGTCAAATAAGAGAAATATGCAAATATTTCTCATGTGCTTAGTTATGTTCTATTAAATAATTATGACTTTTTGGCTGCACCAACTGAAAAAAAATGCCTGACAATTTAGTCATAAACATGGCATTATCTGGAGGAAATTAGTCCATAGGACTGAAGAGAAGGTTTGACAATGAGACTAATATATGAACATATAAAACCAAGGAGTCTCAGTAGCAAGAAAAAATTAACAATAGTGACAGAATTCCTGGACTGAATGAATGAAGTCCATTAATTATTCTCATTCTGTTTCATTGCACTCAACCCAGATAGCAAGGAATAAGAGTATGCCTCATTTATACTCTTGCTAATTGTCTTTTGTGCTTACCTCTTGGCTAGGTGAAGGAAGACTTCCTGATTTGCCTTACAGATAGATCATCACACAAAGGGAGAGAATTGGGACCCACTTATCAACAGTAAGGGTAATAAATGCCAGGGACATTTGATTGCTTAAAAAACAATCAAAAAGCTGTTACTTATAGCTAAACATACTTTTAATGAATCCTGTTCCTAGTTGCCACCAAACCTGGCAGAGCTGAAGTTGCAGAGTTATGCTCACCAGGCTAATATCCTTTCCTTATAGCAGTGAGGGTTGGCTCATGGTCATAGTTATCTTTCCTTAATGTTGGCATTAGGAAGGTACAGTGAGTCCAATTTTTTTCTATAGAACTGTTACTTTATTTATTTTAATTTTGTTTTCATTGTGCTGGGTGAGGGTACATTGGGGTATTTACAAAGGTTTTGGGAATGTATCAAATGTATCATACTTGAATTCACTGCATCCACTGCTCTTTTTCATTCCCCTTCCCTGATTCCTGGAACCATTTCATTTGGTATCATTTTTGCATTTACATACATGTGTATACATTTTTTGCACTGTATTCATCCTCCTACCATTCTCCTACCTGTTCTGTCCTCCTGTTCTCCAATTTTGTAGAAGAAAATATACAAAAGATAATATGAAAAACATGGCGTTCTTGCTATCTTGCTAGTTTGAGATAAAGATAGCTATACAGGGAGATTTCTTGTGCTGTTTCCATGCATATATGTAATACAACCCAAATTAGTTCATCTATACTAGTCCTCTTCACTTCCCCTGGTCCCCTTCCCCTAGTGGTTTAAGATTACTATATTAGTTCCTATACAGTGAGCACATCAACCACATTCAAGTTTTTGATTTCCCTCCCTTACCCTATCTGTCCCATTTGTGGTCTCCTGTTAGTGTGACCCTTGTCCAATTATATTGTGGCATTTGTTTCAGATCTATAATCTACATGAGGGAAAACATGAGAATTTTGGCATTCTGAGATTTCACTTAAGAATATGTTCTCTAATTCCACTCATTTACCTGAGAATGACAAAATTTCATTCTTCCTTGTGGCTGAGTAAAAATACCACATTTTCTTCATTCATTCATTCATCAATAGTGGGGCATCTTGGCTGTTTCCCTGAATCATCTATTGTGAATAGTGCTTCAATAAACACAGGTGTGTAGGTGCCTTTGTAATAACCTGACTCACATTCCTTTGGGTATCTGCTTCAGAGATGTATTGCTATGGCAGATCTATTTTTATTTTTTTAAGGAGCCCCCATATTGTTTTCCATAGTGGTTGTACTTGCTTATATTCCCACCAGCAAAGTATAAGGTTCTTTTATTCCCTGCTTCTCACCATCATTTGTTGGTGGTGGTGTAGAACTGTTACATTAAAGGGTGTTAGGATTCTCTATCTCTTCTGAACTAGAGATTGTATATATGTGAAAAAGAGGAGAAATCCCTTTCTTTACATGTGAGCAGCACCAAACTACCTTAAAGCAAGCCTTACACAGGAGAAAGGGAAAGGGTGAAACCCAAGTCTGTTTTCGGGTAGCACCAACATTGTTGCCAAAGTGCCATTTTCGTGTAGGTTTTCATTTTGGTAGCTGAATTTCACATGAATCCAATTATAGAGTCTTAAGCATCTTTATAAATATATATAATTCTAACTGATTATGTGGTCTGCAATTAGCAAGGGATTTTAAAATTTATTTTAATAATCAATATGAGATTCAATCTGACCACTCAAGAATAGAGAAATAAACTAGCACTGGTGGCTCACACCTGCAATCTTCACTACTTGGGAAGCTGAGATCAGAAAGCCAGCCAGGGCAAACGAAAGTTTGCAAGACCCCATCTCAATCAAATGTGGGTATATTGCTGTATGCCTATGATCCTGGCGACAGTGGAAAGTGAAAATAGGAGGACCATGGTCCAGGTTAACCTGAGCAAAAAAGTGAGAATCTATCTGCAAAATAAGGAGAGCAATGCCTAACAAGAATGAAGTACTGAGTTTAAACCCCAGCACAAATCACACACACACACACACACACACACAAATAGAAGGGAGAGAAAAGAAAAAAGAACTTCTTTTAGAATTATATTGTATGAAATCTGATGTAATCAATACTCATGAATGTATTCTGATTTCAAGGAATATTGAAATTAGTTTACAATGGCTTGCACCCAAATATTACTCCAAAATCACAGGAAAAAAAATCAACCAGCAACTGATGTATAAATAAAATGAAGCCTGTTCTTACAATCTTTAATTAGTAATCAAGAATACATGAGTAGACTTTGAGGTTTCTTTATTCCATATTGCTTCTATATAACAGGATTACAATGTCTAATGATTGTTATTCAGAGAAACAATTGCTGCTAACCTTCCATGAAACTATGAATTAATTTTGTTACTGATGGTGAACAAAACCACAAACCACTATATCCGCAAAATACATGAAAAATGTGCTATAAATAGAAATCCATAGAAGGCGTATGTTAGTCAATTCTAGAAATTTGTAGTTGTAGTAACCAGAGAATCCATCAGTAAGTCACACTGAGATGGGGCTCCTTTGTTAAACTTACCCACCTGAATCAGTACAAGCACAGGACATTTGTGTTATCAAAAATCTTTTTTTTTTTTGCTTTACCTAACATCACAAGATAGGTAAAAAATCAAGTTAAGTGAAGTTGCATCTTGCACATGGCAATTTTCAAGTTTCTAATGAATATCCTCGTTTCACAATTGCTTGGGCAGTATCTTTTGATTCTGACTACACATTACACACCTAATTAATAAATCATTTTGGAATTTCCATTCTATTGCTACATTAATTTTATCTCTTGAATTGACTTCTTATTGCCAGTTGAATTGATTATAATAAAGAAAAGATATGAACCCCCATACTACTAGCTGAGATACTTTGGAAACCTCTTAAGTGTCCCTAATTTTTCTCTTCGCTATTTATTACTAATACTTTCTTTTGACAAAAAGAAATGGTTTCAATTTCCTTATTTTTCTTTTCAATTATTCTTTGAATAACTACAAAAGAAAGTGACAAAAATTATTGAAAACTAGAAACTCTCAATGAGTTCTTCTGAGGAAAAAGAGAACCTTGAAACTGAAAGAAGAATGCTTTTACTTAAATTGGATGAATGCTTACACTGAAACAACTCAAGCATTGTGTGAACCTGTATAGCCTTCCATTTATCTGATTTTATAACACCTTGGGAAATGTCTACTTTATTGTGAGAAGAGCTCCCCATGTTCTTGAAATCCTTTTCTAACACAGATTAAGTGAGCCTCTTGTACACAATCTTGGCTCTTGACTCACCCCTCCTTGAGGATCTGCTTTGCTTTTTCTAATAGTTTAGAGAAAGATTCCTTGTTCATTCACCGAAGATTATAGTTTAGAGAAAGATTCCTGTTCATTCACAGTCAGCAGTGTTGAAACTGACAGCTTTTAATACATTCTCAATCTAGGAATGGTCTTCAGGAGAAGAGAGCAACTGTGACCAAGATATCACACATACACACACACACACACACACACACACACACACACGCATGCACACTCACACAAGTTACACAAACACACACACACCCCAACCACCAGGAAACCAGCATTAATGAATTACCTGGTGGTGGTGGTGGCTGGGGGTGAAGTCTAGGGTGTTGTTTGAAAGTCTGCAACAAGTGAATTGCATGGGAGAGCACATAGGTGCTGGATCAGAAATCATTATATTCTAATAACCATTTTATATGTCTTCCCAGGACAATCAACCTAAGTCATCTTTCCTGTTATCTCCCAACAAATTCAATGTATTAATCAGAAATTAATATGTAATGAAGTTTGAGTGAAATAATAATTGAGAAGAGAATTTATACTCTACATAGTCTAAACTTTTAGACTGAGCTTTTCACTTCATATGTGTCTCTTCAGCATGTTTCCTAATCTTCTTCCTATAGACCCCCTGTTGACTCATCCTATCTACATTGCTATACTAGTACTCTCTCTTGCTGCTCACTGTGCACTTTGTGGTCCCACCTGATTCCCATTTGGAATAGGTATAGGAAACAAAAAATAAAACCTATCAAGCAACTCTAACACATAAAAAATTAAGCTGTCTTTTAAGGGAAAATGCTGCTTATAGCAGTATCTGGATTTTTTTTTTTTTTTGGTGAATAATACCAAAATGTGTGTATATTTTATTCTCTTTTGCAGAGCAGAAAACTGAAGCTTCCCATTAGATATTCTCTCATGGATTGTCTCTACTAAAAGCTGAGCATCCCCTCACTTTCACATTCTCATTAGTGTTTTTATCCACGCAAATGTTTTTTTTTTGAAAAACAGGTGCCCTCATATTTAATGAAACAGTGGAAAGCAGGTGCCCTCATACTTAATTAAAAAGAATAAACTGAAGTCTATATGTATGAATTGCTGTAGGGTTTTTTGCTAGTTTTTGAATAGCACGACCCAAACTGTGTCTAACAATAAGTAAATGGAAGTATGCTTCTAGATCACAGATAATTTAAACTTGGGACTGGTTAATTTTTCAAGCAGCTTGAGGAATTATCCCCTTGAATTAAAAATATCAGTTGATATAGCACTTCCATATTGTCAAAAATCCTACAGAAAGTAATTACAATGAAAACCTCAAACTGTAATCTTATTAGGATAAATATACAATAGTAGTAAATCAGGGATTATTCTTCTGCTCAAGACTTTCTCTCAGGTATTTATTATAATTTTTTCTGAGGCATTTCTATTCCTGGATTTGTAATAATGAACAATGTATTATTTAGTTGATAGTATCATGTGTATACTTACCATATAATGAGAATAAAACTTTTCTGCTCAATTATAATCAGGACTTTACAATATATTAGTATAATGCAGTCCAACTGCCTTAGTGGGCATATTACAAAGGTGATGCTTCTAGTTAAGTAAACTATTGGGGAAAAAAACACTTTTTTCCTTCTTTATTAGATAGATTATCTTCAAAGCAGGTGGATATTTAATAAGAAATAAAACTAATATTAAAAAAGGAAGTAAATGTCAGGTCCTAGATGTAGTAAGCCCCTAATAATGACTTACCTAAGATTTCAAGAGCTGTGGTTTCTAATATTTATTCACTCATTAAACATTGTGCTAAGTTTTGACATTTAGATTTTGCCTACTAGTAGAATTTAAATGAAAATAATGGTCTCTGCGGCTTAGTAGGTAATAGTGTCTGGAATAACTAACCATTGGTGAATTTAGGTGTATAGGGTTTGCTTAACACAGATTTTACTTAATGTATATGTATATGTAAATTTGATTCTACATGTGTGTTTACCCTTTTGCAATGCCTATTTAAAATTTAAGCACTTTTTCATATTTTACATTTTCAGGGTAAAATACATGCACATAATTTCATTCATTCAGCTTTTATTAATTCCTGATTGTCTTTACTATCCTTATTGAAAAGGGAAGCAATTTATTTATAAGACTACAAAGTATGATAATTCATTTAGAATCGACTTTTATGAAGTGATATACAACAGGTGTTAAGTAACAGATGGCCATAGGAAAAAATTGGGTCTTACACAGTGATGAAGATGACATCATAACAAATAATAGTAATAATAATTATTATTACAGATTTTTTAGGTTATTTTGACAGCATCACATTCTTGGTATTTTTGAAAGTGAAAATAAAAACAGCTAGAAAAAAAAATCAATAAAAAACTCCAAAACAACAGTGTTTCTATTCAGGAACAAGAAGGGAAAGTTATTGACCAGTTAGTAATGATTTTTAACATACTTATAGAAGAATGAAAAAGTGCTGGAAGCAACATTTCTCCATTGGAAAATATGACAATTGACATAGTTAAAAGATTTAATGATATCTCTTCAGAATATGACACCAAATGTGATTATATGTTGAAATTGCATCTGCGGATATGAGTGATTAATGATAAAATTTAGTAAGCTGCTGTAAACTGTGTCAAGAAGAGATGCTAGCTGAAACTGATTTTTGAACACAGAAAATTAGGGTCTTTCATTTATATTTTTCACAGTACAAATGGGTTAATGAACATATTTCTAACTTATTAAGAAAATATAACCCTAGAGATTAGGACAAGTAAGCATCCCTATACCTTTGTTTTTCATTTGCCCATGGCTTCTTTAGATGTTCTTTCTCAATTTAAGATAACATTTGAGAATATTTCTAAGCTATAATTGAATTATACATTCTGAACATAGTTATAGGATAAGAATGTTTATATTGCTCATTTCAGTGAGTAAATCCTTAATTTTGGGAAAATTGGCTTGAATATGGACATTACAAAGAGTAAAAAGAGTAAAGGTGCTTGAGAGTATTCATTTAATATCTCTTCCTAAGTAAATTTGTTTAAACTTTTGAAAGGTGGATGAAAGGTCAACAAATTCAGACCCTGATTTAATTATCACATATTGTATACATGTATGGAATTATCACACAGTATATATGCAAAACATATTATTTGAGTGATTCTTGGATGTTTTTTCTTGGTAAAGTCAGCCCTAAAGCTTTCTTTTATCTGATGAATTTAGATGTCAGTACAATAAAAATTTATATTTATGCCAAATTTGCTTACCAAAATTTGTCACTTTGGCACTTTTGTTAACCTTTGTTAAGCCCGTTGGAGCTTGTAGAATTAATGTAAGTTAGTACAGTAGATTTTTCATAATGTCTGAACCAATTCAAGCCTAGCATTAAAATTTGCTTACAAGGAAAACCTATAGTTTTCAGTCTTGACTGTCTTAACCCACTAAGTTTTAGAAAGATTTGTTTTATTATAATAATATCAGTTATTAGTTTATAAAAATAACATGTTATCTAATGTTTAATGTACAGATATTAAATATCATCTTGAAAGGGAATGTAAGAAGAGAGAAACACAGTTTTCTCCAAATTACTCTCATTGATAATGTAATTTCTGTAAAGTCTTTACCAGACTTGACAATGTTACATCTATTGAAAATAGTTTCTCTTCCTCCCTTTCCTTTGCCAACACCTCTCATAGCATGAACAGATGGATATTTAACTTCAAATATAAATTGAACAATTGTGGGAGAGATTAGAAAATATTTTGGCAAAAGCAGGCAGAACCATGATCATTAAATCATTGGTAAGCTCCTGCATTCAAAGTGACCATCTGGACCACAATGGGTTTATCAATGTCAAGAGAAGCTACCAAAGCAGAGGTCAATGGGAGTGAGAGTAACATTCTGAATATCAAGAACAGGTGTATTTTGAAAAACTTCCCAAATGGTACCAATATGACTACATCAATATTTTCCCATAACCCTACATAATTTCCCATGAACCAACTGGTTAGCTTAACAGCAATATTTAAATTAGTATCATTAAAAGCTTGCAGGAGGAGACTTCTTGAAAAGAAAGATTAAACAATGGAAACTCAGGAAGGATGGGCTGTATGAAACCCTAGGGGCCTGGAAAAGAGGAACTAATGAAATTTGTTTCAGGTAACTGGTATTGCAATGAATGAGTTCTGGCTAATTTTCCTCTTTATGGTAAATTCCATAACAAAATTCAGTTGATTAAGTTATTGCTAAGATCAAGCATGAGGTCAGGGAATGGAACAGATTACCTTGTTTGACAAAAGTACCAAGTGTTCATATATTCAGTGCAGATGTGCATGTTAAAAATTGCAATATCTGTACCAAAAGGAAGGAAGATATATGCTAGAAAGGTTCAAATATAAATGTCCACTTTACAGACTGCATTTCAGGCATCATTGAATTAAAATGAACACTAAATAAAGCTGAATGTTATAAAAAGAATGAGTCAAAAAAGGATGATTCTGACCATGTCAGTCTTCAGATTTTACTAATGAAGAGAGAGCTGGGGGGGAAGACTGCAGTGTTTGGTAAATAAGTGCGAATGAGATTTGTTTTTTGTTATTCTAAAATGAAGTGAGTTTTATATCCAATTTGATCACTTGCACCCTTCCTAGCACAAGCAAATAAATGAGGAAGTGAAGGATGAATATAATATGACATGGTATCAAGGTCATAATGTGACACTGTAGCCAGCACCAATTATTCCATTAAGAAAGGATTCTCTAGCCACATATATTCAATTCAAGTTGTCTATGCTTAGAGTAGCTTTTTCCAATAGAAATTTCTTCAGTGATAGCCATGTTCCATATCTGTGTTGTTTTATGTAGTAGTTTTTAGTCACATATGGCTATTAAAATGTGTCTAGAGTACAAGAAATGAGGCTTTAATTTTATTCAATTTGATCTCATTTGATTTAAATAGCCACATATGTTTATCAGTCACAATATTGGACAGCAGAGTCTTCAAGTGTTTACTTTCATCTGAGGAGCAAACCACATAATAGAAAGCCACACAGACAGAGAAGGATTATAACTGTCAGTGCTCCTAGTTGTAAATAATTGATTTCACACTAAGTGGTTTATAAGGAAACAAATATTATTGAGGGATACAACTTCCACAGCTTACCTGCTGACACTGTGGGCACTAAGTGTCACATTGTCACAATTTCTCAAAGGTGGATGTTTCTGATGTCATCTTCATCAGAATGTGTGCTGTGCAGAACCTGGTACTCATGCCATTTTTTACTGATATTTCCTGTGAATATGTCACATTTGTGGATCCCAGGTTGCAGGCTAATATCTAACTTATTAGGAAATTAAGATTACTGAATTTTTATGATCTACGTTGAGGATGCATAGACTAATCAAATGAGTTTACAAAATGGTTTCTCAACGCCCCTATAGCTTACAAATATGAGAATAAATTGAATTTCAATGTAACATCAGCATATTCTGAGAAATATTCCTGCAATTATTCAAGCATCTTGCAACTTACAAAAGTTAAATTATATGTGCTTGATAAAAAAAGAAAAACATGAGAAATTTAAAAATGCATTCTATATCCTTATAGCCAGTGTGTCTCCTGCCATTCTGTTCAGTAATATTATGACCTAGAATGACCTGTGATACAAATCCACTTTTATCCTTATCTAGGGATGTCTCTCTTATCTTTCTACATGAAGTATCTTGCAACTTAGATTAGTGTTTAAAATGTATGTTCCTATATTCCACGTAACCTCCTCTATGGCAGCTACCTGCTGACTAGAGATTAATGTGTTACATTGGGTAATAGTATTTGTCTTCAAACCATTCGACTGGTTGAAAAAAATGAAACATACATCACTTTTTGTGGATTCAATTGATGCAGATAATCTGAGGAATTAAAACCCCTTTCTACACCATATCTCAAGACTTTATCTTTTCCCAGTCAGGGTTTTGTTCTTGGTATTACAGACTACCTAGTTTCCAAATTTAGCTTTCTTTGACATTTTGGAAAGTCAAGAGAAAATCCTAGCTCTCATCCTTACCATTCTTTGCTTCCTGGCTGCAGGAGATGTGTTTTCTTTATGTAATACAAGGAAACTACCACACTTGCTCTTTAATGTTTAATGGATCAGTATTGTCCTTAGCCAGTGTTTGTATTTCTTACAGCATTAAGTTCCTCAGCAAGAATAACCCATCTCACTGTTCACACAATTATTGCACTTGCAAAATTATAATGCACTCAATGCAACCCATCTTCTAAGATATTTCTTTTTACTAGCAACGTATCCTAGTTCAGTCACTAGAGACGAAAATCTTAATCATAGCTACTTTCCTCAATGGATTTTCTATAATTAACTACCCACAGAGTGAAGGGATCCTCATTTACTGCCAAGCAGCAAGTAGCTATGTTGTCTTCCACCTGATTGTTAAAATGTTCTGTCTAACTTTTCTAACTCTTACAAGATAGGTTTTGAAAATCTTTTAATTAAACATTAACAGATATAAAGTTCAAGTTGATACCTTTAAAATATAGCTACATTATAACTGACCTTGAGCACATCATTTTTAAGAATTTTTGTTTGAAAACATGTTGTATTTTTAGTCATAAACACTATAATTACAAAGAGTAAAGGTGCAAAGAAATGAAAATTGCATACATTATAATCCACATACTATATATTTCAATTTGCCTTTGGTCATTATATGCACATATATACAACTTTCATTTAATCAGAAAAATTCTGTTATTTGAAACATGTATTTGCTATGCATGAAAAATAACTGGATATTACTGTATTTATTTTAGAAAACTAAATTGTGTTTAAATAGTTGAGAAAGATTTTGAAGAAGTCCAAAACAAATAAAAAAGTAGAGAATTATCAGTCTAATATGTTTTTCTCTGTAAGAAAATAGTAGGTTATCCAGTGAATTAAGCTGAGGAGTATTATCCCTCTGAAATCAATATAAGAAATATTGTCAGTGACATTTTTATCTTCCTTTGGCATATTAAGAAAAAATATTTTGTTAACTTAAGGACACATTTTTTTCTTTCAACTAATCTCTCTTACTAAATCTCTAAATACTACCGTTAGAAAGAAATTTAAGGTATGAATCAAAGATAGTTGTGTATGGTTTATAGGTCATAGGATAGAAAATATGATGAAAGTATAACCTTTTAGGACCAATAAAGCATGAGAGAAAAAAGAAAAAGGATTTATGTAACCTCTCTTGTTACTGATTTCCTTATGGTACAGTGCCAGTGATGCTGAATAATGTGTGTAAATTAAAACACAAAGCTTTACAAAATAAAGACATGAATTTATCACAGCATGATGAGCAAAGACTATCTCCATATATATTTTGAGTATTTACCTACTACATATGCTGAATGGGCATATCCAATTGATCTTTGCTTTGTTTGCTCCTTCTAAACTCATCACTTTTCTATTATTTACTACTTATTACTAGAACATTATCAATGCTACTACAGCCAATGTTGAATGTTGGGAATGTATATGTATTTACCAGGCAACATAAAAAAAACTTTGGCCTGGATTGAATTCAAGACCCAAATGCATTACATGACAAAAGGCAGGCACCTAATAACAAAGTCGTTGTAAATTATAACAACCATCACCACCATTACTATTTTTTTAGGTATTGGTCTTGGTCAAGATTCAAAGATTAATATGGCCAGGTCTTTCTCAAGGGACAGATAGAGAAAAGTAGCCAGTGTTTACAATTCTTTTCTATTAAATGATAAACACTGTGAGCAGTTTAGGGAAAGTGTTCAGTTCTCTTAATGGAAACAGATTTGTGGAAAATTAGAATACAATGACATCTGGACTGAAGCTGGAGAGAGAAAATGAGATGAGTGTGCAAGGAAAAGACCAGCAATAAGACTCAGGGAATGGGTCAAGTGGTAGAATACCTGCCTATCAAGAGCAAAGCCCTCAGTTCAAACCCAATACTGCCAATAGAAAATAAGTAAATAGTTTTTTTTTTAAAAAAAGAACAGTGATATTGAAGGAAATCATAAAGGAAGGAAAGAGATTTTCAAAATTACAAGGCTGTCTAATTAGCTTAGTTTGAGCAGGAGATAATTTATCTCAGAATTGCTATACTGAAATCACTTGCTACATGGCTTGACCCAGGTTTGGATTGCTGAACAGGGCAAGGTCAGAGAAGGCGGAAGAGGCCATGCAAAAAAGTTGGGTTTGGTGGTATAGGTGATAGTGAGGAGTTGAAAAATTCAAATGAGTGAAGTACCTCTCTCGAAACTTAAAACTGAAATGTAATGATAAATTAATGTAATTCAGATACCAATCATTTGAGATAAGGAGTAGACCTCATTCTTTTCATCTATGTCCATCCCTTTGCGAAGGGATCATATAGTCTCACTTGCCTCTTAATTCTTTAAAAGTTTTGCTCAGTGCATGGGGTATAGGTACCCAGGATAAGCCTCTATATGTGGTTCCTAAATATATTTTGATTTGTTTCAATATTGGCGAGTGTACTTTCTCATAGGGGTTGTAATTTCTATACATGTGACATCTTTTTTACAGATAAAACTATAGTACAACAGAACTAAATGGGACCTTAGAAATCCTGGACTCTTTTTAATTTATTTTACTGCTAACTGGGGAAAATATGAGTTAAAGCTAGCCTAAGTATACCCAAGCAGCTTAAGATGGAGCAAGAAAAGACTTGCCACTTTATTGGGACTATGCAATTTGGGTTCATTCCTTGCCTCCATGCTGTTGGCACCTCATACACATAAGCATGTGTATGGGTTCTTCTGTTAGTTTCTTTTTTTATTAATTAACATATTTTAGAATAAATTAGATTTAGAGAAAAGTAGAACACGTTGTAAAAAGAATCCCTCTATGATCCTTAGCAGATAGGTTCCTCTATTAACATTTTCATTAGTGTAAAATATTTGCATAATTAAATAAACAGTATTGATATATTGTTATTATAAACTAAAATCCACAGTTTTTTCATGTTTACTTAGTTTCTATGTAATGTTCCTTGTTCTTGAATGCCACCTACAATACCACGTTACATTTATTTGTCATGTCTCTTCAGGCTGCTTATGGCTGTGACTTCTTAGACTTTTCTTGTTTTTGATGAAACTAATTAGATACTATTAGGTACCACTGTGTAGGGATTTGCTTTATGTTTTCTCAAGATAATGTCAGTGTTCAGTGTTTAGAAAAGAGATATTATAGAGAAGAAATAGTATTTTCTTCTCATCAATCAAGGAGTCATACTATTAACATAATTTGTGACTGCTAATGTTGATCTTCATTACGTGAATGTAGTAGGGTTTCTCAGATTTCTTCATGGTAAAGTCATTATTTTTTTGCTTTCCAAACACTGCTCTCTGGAAGGAAGCCATTATGCATAGCCCATAAGAACTGGGAACTAATGTTCTCCCTTTTTTAGCATGAAATACCTATGTAATTTAATTATACTTAATGGAATGCTTTTCCAATTATCTCTTATGGATTAATGTATTACATCATTTATTCATAGTCATAGTGACTGATAGATCCTCTTTAATACTTTGCATTATCATTCAATGCAAATAGGTTCCTTTTTTGTTTCATCCTTAGAACAGTGAAAGAGTTTTCTCCATTTAAAAAAGTTTTATAAATTAAAATATAACAGTTGTATGGGGGAATACATTGTGATATTTACATATGTGCTTACAATATTTCTTAGTTAAATTTATTCCCTTCATCTTTCTCCCTCCTCCCCCTTACCTTTTATCATCTTGATTCCTAGCAAACTTGATAAATAGGATGAATTTGCCTTAATTACATATTTAAATATTTAAATTTTGTTTAGTTATTCATAACTGACTTCGAATCTTTTCAGATTTCTGAAATCTAAAATGAGAAAGGTTCTGTATTAGTATAATTTTGTACCTACTGACATAGTTTAGTGATTACCAATAGCTACTATTTTTATTAATTTACAATGAGAAAACTGAGATTCAGAGAGGATAATCACCTTGCTGAAGATCACATAGCTATTATGTGCCAGAGTTATGGCTTCAACCTGCATCTAGTCTACATCCAAAGTCAAATCTAAAGAACCCAAATACAAAATCTAAGTTAAAAATTAGAATTTCATAAACAGGACTTGAAGTCAAGGAATAGAACTGATCCATAAACTTAAGTGCATGAGATCATATAATAAGCTGATGTTCTACACTTGATCATTATAGTTGTACAAGAATGATTAAAATTCAGGAATGGGTGATGGATACCTGATTTTCTTTTTATGCATTAACTTGAACATTAGGTTATAGCTAAGTGTGCTCTGTGTCTTTCCTACAAATGCTTTGAAATGATGGGTAATTTATGGTTTTTCTCCGGTAGTAGAAAAACTTATCCCAGACCACAAGAATAGTCACATAAAATTCCTGCTTTTTATGATTATTAAGAATTGACACATCCTCAATTCAAATTCCCATATTAGGCTGCTGTGTCTACTCTTATTGACCCATTTTCCAAATTTCCTTTATATTTCTGCATGCTAGTAAGAAACAATCTCCTCATTTCCACAGTTACTTAACATGTATATCCTACATATCATGTAAATAAACCATTCCACTCCTATTTTTTCTAACAATTTGGCAAATTTCAAACATAAAATGGAAATTCCATGAACATACACATGCTATTCTCATAAAATAAATAACTAAAGTGTTTTTTGTATTTTATCAAAACAGAACTCAGTTTCTTGCGTAAAATAATTGTTAACATGTAAATTCCAAAAAAAGTCCATGAGATCTATTTAAATTATGTTTGTTTGAGTTCATAATTACATATATTGTTAATATATGGTATAAGAAAATTGGTATTTCCATTTTCTTTCAAATTTGTATAAATTTTCATATTGTATCCAAGATTACATTTTGAGGTATAATTAATGAGATCTAGTAAGTAATATTCTGTTAAAAATAAAAATGACAGGAATTCTAGAGTATTTTCAATTTGACCTGAGTCTAAATACTTTTACATTCTGCAGAAGAAACACTGTGCTTAAGGTTTTGAAGCTCCCACATGCATACTACATTTTCTCTTCTTATGAATTTCAATTTTCCTTCCATTACAGTATACTGTTGCAGTAGTCAGTTTCAAAACAAGCAAAATTACCAAAAGTAAGAGCAGTTCCTATAAATTTTTTTCTAATCAAATTAGGCAGTTCTCATTGACAGTGAGATTTTATATTTTTCATGGACTGAAGAAATTAAGCCCGGGTATAATCCTGAAGTAAAATCTTCATGGAGTCCTCAAATAAAAGCCAAATGTACTTTATTATTATGGTGGTGGGGTGAATCTGGCTATTATTAAATAGTATCAAGAACTGGACCAAAGCACTCTCAGTAGGACTTTTCTCAAATTTATACTTGATGCATAGTAAAATACAGGAGTTTTGAGAAGTTTAGTGTGAAGATATAAAAGTATCAGAATTTCTTTTTAACAGAAGAATTCTACAAGTAAGCACATATACATATAAGATTAGTACTTCTTACATTTATGACAACAATTCTGGGAAGACTATTTAAATTTCATTGGAATCTTATATTTTAAGGTGACCTTTTATTACTTAAGGAAATGATGTTAATAAGAATACATAAATGCAGTGAATAAAATAACAAAAGCTTGAAGAAAGGTGGTGGCATTTTAAAATATAACTAGCATGTTCATTTAAGATTGTAAGACTTTAAAATATGTTAGAATGTTTGTTTTTTTAAGGACAGTGTGATGTCTTTAAATTATTTTTTAGGCTTTTCTGAAAAAGCATAATCTCTCCAAAAGGTATCATTAGCTATCACTCCATTGGGATTGTTTTTCTAATCATTTCTTGATCACATAAGTCACAATAAACTACAATATGTTTGGTTGAAACTGAAAAGAAAAGCACAATATAAGATTAATACATAAAAAGATCATATTAGGTTCACCTTTGAAAAGAATTAATTTTCTTGATACTTCCAGAACAATGAAAAATATATATTTAGTTATTGAGAAAAGAATAGATTATACTAGTGAAAGTTATCTGTTGTATTACTCAATGTGATTTCTGGTCTATGTGGTCAACAACACAAATGTTGAAAAATCAGTCTTTAGTACTATAATTAATAATAATTATTTAAAAATTATCAACACAAATGTTGTGTATATACCTAAGGTCAATAGCTATGAATTATTTGGAGTTATTTGTGAGATATTTCTGATTCAGAAGCCCACAATGATTTCAAAAGAAGAGACAAAGAGGTTAACAATAGAATACATCCATCACATTGTATTCTTGATCTTTATTAAGATTTTGGCAAGTTTTCTAAAGCCTGTTACTATCAGTAAGGTTTCTAAGTAACCAATATCACACATAGCAATGTAGAAGGGCTGAATTATGGACCCCCATGATAACGCTACCTTAAACCCCCATAACTTGTGAAATGTTATCTTATATGACAAAAGGAATTTTACAGAGATAGATAATTTAGGTTATAGACTTCAAGATAAGGGAATTAGTCTTTAATATCTGAATTTGCCAAATCTAATCACACCAGCTCTTGAAAGCATAGAAATTTCTCTGGCTATAAGCAAGAAAGATGTGGCAGAAGGGAAATTCAGAGAGATTCTGAATGTCAGCAGAATTCAACATTTTGCCACTATTGAGATGTGGAAGAACACATATAGGGACCAGAGAAGGGTCTCTAGGGGTAAAGATAGCTCCAAGGAAGGAAAAGAGACCTTAACTTTACAACAAGAAAATTTTGCTGTAAACCTGAATGAGCTTGAAAGTATATTCTTCCCAGGCCTCCTTATAGAGGCCTAGGTGACTAACACCTTGCTTTTGTCAAACCCAAAAAAGAAAATTTAGCAAATCCAACCAAAATGTCTGATTTATAGAAAGAAATGTGATGTTGTAAATAAGGTAATGTTCTAAGCTACTATGGTTTTTGGTAATTTGTTATGGCAGCAAGATTTATAGCTTGTGTAAATCTAATGTTAGCGTGAGTAAGATCTGGAAATCCATTGTATAACATGGTGGTTGTAGTTAGTAAAAACATATTGTATTTTACGCTTGAAAACTGCTGCAGGTAAATATTCAACATTCTCCACACAAAAACCATAGTAACAGATTATGACCTTATTTGGAATTATTTCACATAATAACAACATAAAAGCAATCTACTTTCATTAACTCCTTACTCAGTCTATTTATAATGTATGGAAAGTTGTATCATTTTATGTTATTTCCTTGCACAGAGACACCTTTTTTCCTGGATTAGGAATGTCATAGTTTGCATTAATAACTTTAACCTGAGGAATGTGCATTTATATTTAACTTTTGTGTCTGACAAGATGTTAACACTAGCAAGGATTTTTAAATTAACTAGTAACACATTTTAAAAGGTAATTAAGCCTTAAATTCACTTTAAAAAGAATCAAGTCAGAAGACAATTTGGTTTAGTATTCACTTGAACACTTTAGTGTAAATGTGTAAAATTTTTCTCAGAATGCAATACACTAAAAATGATACTCACTTATTACCTTATTTCTCTCTCTCTACTTTTGGAGAAAATTCATATATGTCCACAGAGAAAAATAAACTTGGGTATCATAAAAGTTGCAAAAACTATACAGGTAACATAAAAAAATAGTATGCAAGCAATCTTTGTGAAGTTCTATCTAAGAGAGTTGAAGTCACTGCATTTCCTTAGAGAAAAACAACAAAGGTTGAATTATTTCCTAAATTGTAAGTACATGGTTTATTCTGTCATCAACCTCAAATGTACATTATACAGCATAGCATTTCTTCACATTGGATCTTCTTATAATTTGGGTTTTTGCTTATTTTGTCATTCACAGTGGGAATGTAGAAGTCTTTTCATCATGACTAATTAAAATGGCTCTGTGTACAAGTATAATAAGTTAATAAAAATTTTTTAAAGGTTGTGTCTAAATGCTTTTTTTCTTACAAATGTTTCATTTTTTTAAAATGAGCAACCCCTATGAAAAATCTTTCTCTTATAGAGCTCATTTAGGTTGCTTTCATCTCATTTACTTTGTATAAAATTCTACATTGCCCTTCCTTCTCCGATTAAAACACTCAGAAGTCATCTTTCTTTGGGATTAGTTTGAATTGATCCTACATGCTTATGACTTTCTCATGAGATGGTTTTATCTTAAAGTACTCTGTGGACAAGTATCCATCCTACTGCATGTGGGTTTTTGTATGCCACATGAAATGCTCAGCTTAATAGTTCTCTAAGTCATCACAGAGATTGTATGTGAGCTGTTTGTTACAAAAAGAAATTTTATACATGAGTCAATATTTGGAAATATATCATATACATAGGTCCAACTATTCCTGGATATTCCCTAAGAATTTATTCTCCAAGTATTTATTCTTTGTTTTCTCATTCCAAGCTATACTTTCTGCCCTAAACACAATGAGCAGCAGTGCACATTTCTAATGCACAACGGTTGCTCAGTGGAGTCTTATTTCTCTACAGCATATAATAAATTCTAAGGAAAATAGATGAAAACAGTTTTCCAGTAAATTTAATATACCCACAGTCCTGCATGTCTTCTTAGTTGTTAATGATGTTTTGCATTAGAAAATTTCTAAAGTTGTGTACAGTCACGACAAGATCATTTTTCAACCAGTTTGTGTCTAGAACAAAGCTATATATGATAAAGTTTAGGAAATGATCAACAATCAATGTAAGAATATATACTTGTTTTAATTTGCCTTATTTCTTTTATTTATTTAGTTTTTCTTTATTGTTGTGCTGCATTATGGAATTTACATTTACAAAGATTCTTACAATGTATAAAATATATATTAGAATTCACCCCTTCTACTGCTCTCCTTCATTTTTCTACTGTAGTTTGCCTTAATAATTATGTTGAGCTCAGAACAAGGAAACCTTAGTGACATTTGTTTCTCTTCATTAAATTGATTGAAATATCCCTCTTAACAGTCTTTAAAATTTGATGTAAGAGATGATATTTTAATACTAATAAGCCACTAAAAAGAGTCCCTAGAAAGACAGCAGTTTTGTCTTGTAACTTAGAAAAAAGCTAAATATTCTGTAATAGCATTTTAACTTAAATGCCACTCAGTCCCATGATTACAGCCCAGAGTTATTTTCTATAGTTAGCAACATAAATATGACACTTTGAGAAGTGGGCCCTCAAGGTGGTATTAGGTTTTATTCTTACTGAACTTTGAACCTTCCTAACATCTGTTCTTAGTGTCTCATGGAATCTGAGCTACAAAATGTAAAGCATATTTTGTCTTTGTATACATACATGACATAGGGATCTCAGTGTTTACCACCTGTTGTAGTGCTCGGCAATATTGCAATTGTTTGCTGGCAAAGGTTTCTTCCCCTCAGTATTAGTCTTTGTGTTTATCTGTGCCAACCACCTGGTTCTGTCCTGCCTTCACAAAAAGCAAGGGTGGAGCCTTCTTCAAAATGAGTCTCCCTATTCATTGAGAGACAGATGAAATAATGTCCCCTAACAGATGGTCTGCAAGTGTATACCTTAGTCGAATATCTAATGATGACAAGTCAAGGATTAACTACAAGTTGCTAGAATCAGCATGAATTGTGTCACAAATTTATGCTTTAAAATCATAGAGAAAAAAAGAGGTTATTTCAAAATGACAACTGTGGTAACTATCTTCTTTATAAAATATGTGTTTCACTTCAATATAGCATGTCTAAACAGCTCAAGAATTTGAAAGCAATTGAAAAAATTTCCTTTCATTATAAACACATTGGTTTTCATTGTTGTACTTTTTAAAATGCTTGTTGCAGTAATTAAGATTTTCATAAATTTTACTCTAAGAGGAATATTTTAACTTTTTAGGATGGCTTAATGAAATAAATCTTTTTTCATACTTTAAAAAATTTTTAAAAGATAGACATAAGCTTGTAGTCAAGATCTCAGCAGCATGGTGCATGATTTGAGAGACAAAAGGTTTATTTTTTTGTTCGTGTGGATTTGGTTTTTCTGAATGATCCCCTGGCTGTGCTACAATAATTAGAAGTGTCAACTCAGTTTCCTAAGAAAATTTTATTGCCTTAGTATTCACTGGATATTACTTGAGATGCTTTCACCTACCTTTTCCTTCAAATGTCTACTCTGCTTATAACAATATTCAACCCAGCTTAGTCCAAATTCTTGTATTTTGGGGTTAGAGGAGTACAACTTGTTTTCTTATATCTCCATTAATTATTTTTTCTTGAAGTTATTTGCATATAATATTTTACATGAATTTTCATTTTAGTATTTCTGCAATCTAAGAAAATTATGCTTTGTCAATTTTACTCTAACAATTTTTCTACATTATTATTAATATATATGCTTCTGATTTTATGCTGTTAACAAGAAATAGGTAAAATGTCATTTATGTTTAGATCAGTTGATGAATTTAATGTCTACTGTCCATGTTATGAACTGTGTATTAATGATAAAATATGCACACATCCACGTATTGTTTGCAGCCTGACCTTGTATTGCCTTAACCTTTACTACCATCTTGTATTAGAATCCTCCAATTTCCTATAAAAATGTTTCAGTTCCATTTTGAGTTAATCTTGGTATATCAGACCCCAAACTCTTAAGTTGATACAAGAAAGAGTAGGAAATACTCTGGAGTTAGTAGGTATAGGTAAGAACTTTCTCAATGAAACCCCAGCAGCACAGCAACTAAGAGATAGCATAGATAAATGGGACCTCATAAAACTAAAAAGCTTCTGTTCATCAAAAGAAATGGTCTCTAAACTGAAGAGAACACCCACAGAGTGGGAGAAAATATTTGCCAATTATACATAGAAAAAGGACTGATAACCAGAATATACAGGGAACATAAAAAACTAAATTCTCCCAAAACTAATGAACCAATAAAGAAATGGGCATGTGAACTAAACAGAACTTTCTCAAAAGAAGAAATACAAATGGCCAGAAAACACATGAAAAAATGCTCACCATCTCTAGCAATAAAGGAAATGCAAATTAAAACCACACTGAGATTCCACCTCACCCCTGTTAGAATAGCCATCATCAGCAACACCACCAACAACAGGTGTTGGCGAGGATGCGGGGAAAAAGGAACCCTCTTACACTGTTGGTGGGAATGTAGACTAGTACAACCACTCTGGAAAAAAATTTGGAGGCTACTTAAAAAGCTGGACATCGATCTCCCATTTGATCCAGCAATACCACTCTTGGGGATATACCCAAAAGACTGTTACTCCAGAGGCACCTGCACATCCATGTTTATTGCGGCACTATTCACAATAGCCAAGTTATGGAAACAGCCAAGATGCCCCAGCACTGACGAATGGATTAAGAAAATGTGGTATCTATACACAATGGAATTTTATGCAGCCATGAAGAAGAACGAAATGTTATCATTCGCTGGTAAATGGATGGAATTGGAGAACATCATTCTGAGTGAGGTTAGCCTGGCTCAAAAGACCAAAAATCGTATGTTCTCCCTCATATGTGGACATTAGATCAAGGGCAAACACAACAAGGGGACTGGACTATGAGCACATGATAAAAGCGAGAGCACACAAGGGAGGGGTGAGGATAGGTAAGACACCTAAAAAACTAGCTAGCATTTGTTGCCCTTAATGCAGAGAAACTAAAGCAGATACCTTAAAGCAACTGAGGCCAATAGGAAAAGGGGACCAGGAACTAGAGAAAAGGTTAGATTAAAAAGAATTAACCTAGAAGGTAACACCCACGCACAGGAAATCAATGTGAGTCAATGCCCTGTATAGCTATCCTTATCTCAACCAGCAAAACCCCTTGCTCCTTCCTATTATTGCTTATACTCTCTCTACAACAAAATTAGAGATAAGGGCAAAATAGTTTCTGCTGGGTATTGAGGGGGGGGAGCGGAAGGGGGTGGAGTGGGTGGTAAGGGAGGGGGTGGGGGCAGGGGGGAGAAATAAACCAAGCCTTGTATGCACATATGAATAATAAAAGAAAAAAAAAAAGAAAAAAAAATGTTTCAGTTCTATATAGAAGATTTCTCTATAAAACTTGAATTTTTATTATAGATACCAGTTGGTTTTGACTGACCAGTCCTTAATAACTTTTGTAAAAAAAAATTTTGATTTCCCTTTCCTTCTGGCCTATTCTCAGATAATTGGTTTCAAAACCTTACTCTCTACTTCCAGAGTTCAGCATATTACCTAGGTCATTCTGTTTTTTGGCAACTTTGAATAATTAATGTCTCAAGAAAAAACTTTAGCCAAGAAATAAAGACAGTCTTTGTGCCCACCAACTGATGACTGGATAATGAAAATGAGGTACATATATACAATAGTGTTATTTAGCCATAAAGAAGAATGAAGTTATGTTATTTGTAGAAAAATGAATGCAACTAGAGATAGTGATGTTTAGCAAGATAAGCAAAGCTCAGAAAGACAAATATTTCATGATTTAGCTCATATGCAGAATCTCTCTCTCTATATATATATATATTATATATATTTGTTTATATATATGACATGATCATAAAAAAGGGATTGTTTTGTGTTGAAAAAAATAGAGGGTGTGGGGAGGGGAAAAGATGATGGTGACAGGGTGTATATATTATAGAAGAGCATTATATATATATATTTTATATATATAAATATATATATATATAAATATATATATATATATATATATATATATATATATATATGAAAATAGTACAATGAAACTCACCAAAAACTGTGAAAAAGGAGGAAGGTTAGTAAAGAAAAGAAATATCAATGTGATGAATTTGATCAAGGTACATTTAATGTACACTGCAAATACCACAAAGAAACCCCTTTGTACAATTAATGAAACAAGCGAGATTTTTTTCCTGAAAATTTCTAAATGAAATTCTCTTTTGGAAAGATGACAGGAGGAGGTCAGAAGGTATAAGATGTGAAAGATTTTGTTACTCAAGTTAGCTAGAACTAATGGGAAGGCCAAACTAAAACCCCAACTATCACAGTCCTATACTAAGCTATCATAAAGACAGTTTATGTTTTCTTTCTTTGAACTACCAGTTACTTCAACTACCAGTTATTTGAGTCAATATGTTCACTATATTTTATGAACTAGTTTGACATGACATTGAATTTCTGCACAAAAAGAGACATGCCTATTACTCTACCCTAATATTCATACATATGAACTCAGTTCCTCACCTTCCCCCACCGATTCCATTTTCTGTAAAAGAAAACTATTGACAAAGAGATAATAGACGCATGAGAACTATGCTTACCAATTTTACCTAGCTTTGCATTTTCTGCCTTCTACAATCAACATTTAATTCTAAACATTCTAAACATCTTAAATTGTTTATGATGTTCAACAGTCCTAATAAATAAACACAAAGGATGGATCATTGAACTCAGTAACAGAAAACGATCAAGAATGCCAAAATCATCAAACAATGCTATTAAAAACACAT
The DNA here is from genome assembly GCF_047511655.1 of Castor canadensis. Classification (NCBI taxonomy): domain Eukaryota; kingdom Metazoa; phylum Chordata; class Mammalia; order Rodentia; family Castoridae; genus Castor; species Castor canadensis. The sequence continues at coordinate 46,673,183 of NC_133392.1, read as the reverse complement.
ACTCAAGCAGTAGCTTGTGAATTGCATGGATACTTCCACATTTACACTTGGCTCTCAGTTAATTTGAAAAAGATATTTAGTGGCCTTTTCTGCTGTTCTCATTATCAAAAGTGTTAACACATTAGATGAGGTGCCCACTGGTGTGTGTGTGTGTGTGTGTGTGTGTGTGTAAGATGTGCCTCACATTAGCAAAGTTATTGATAGAAATATATATATATTGTGTTGTCCAGATGCTCATTGCATTTGTTTCAAAAGTTTTTCAAAGAGATAATGGTGAGTAGAATTTCAAAGAACTAGCACAGTAAACAAATCAAAGCATTGTTCCCTAGATAAATTGTTTATTACTGCTTTCCACCTCACAAATTATCAATATCTTAACTTTTACATGTATTTTACTAGCAGATTCTCGTTTAAATTCTTGAATATATACATAAGAAAGTAATGAATTTCACTGAATTTTGAAAATCTTTTACTAATTAGAAATTATACCCTAAGAGCCAAATATTCATTTGTCTGGCTAACTACTAAATGAATGTGAAGAGATTACCCTTCCTTTCCTCACTTGTATGATTAGGTCATGAAAGGAAAACAGTGGCTGAGGTTGCAGTGTTCCTATATTCCTGAAACCCAAGGATATCCAGCATACTGCATAGGAGTTAATGGATTATTCTGGGACACAACTTTACAGAGGCACCCACAAGCTCAAGAAATTCAGCTCCTAAATGAGATAAGTGTAGGTAAGGTAGATGAGAGAACCTAAACAGAAATCTATTTCTTAGAGAAAAATGTTAGGATTTCCTAAAAAGATGAGGAATTTTGTATCTTGATGTTTATACTAATGCTTAAACATGAATGCATATCTTAGATTGAACGTTGTCCTTTTCTCTATTCATGGGGATTAAAAAGTACACTCCAAAGAGGCAAATAATATCATAATTCTGCTACTAGTCATGACCTTCATATTTTTTAATTGAGATGGGAAAGTCATTTATGGTTACAGAATTGAACTGCATACATGTAATTTGTTTCTATACCAGGAGAGAGAAAACAGAGCTATTGAGAAGAAGTATTTAAATGGAATTTTCTTCAGGGTTTTCTTTAGGAAAACCTTCCTTTTTCATGAAAGGGCATGATTTTTATTCTTTAGTACATCATTTTTTTCTGAAAGTAATGCATATACATTCCTATAAAATTGAAATTGTTCTTTCCAGTTGGAAAATTGTGTTTTGTTTTATTGTTGAGTTTACAGAAAATTTAAAAAACACTCACATTTTGAAACATGAGCAAAAGAAAATTGAGGTATTTCATAGTTTTCAAATGGAATTGAACTCTTCTAAAAATGATTTGCTTTGAGTATCTGATATAACATTCTTCACTATAAAGAAAATAATGGTTACACCTTTCTAATGCCTACTTGAAATCTAGTTTATTACATCAAGTGATATTATTTTCTGCTTTTCTGTAAGGAGACTGATAAGCAGTAAGACAGATAGAGGGAGAGGGAAGGCAAGGGCAGAAACAGAAATAGGAGAATGATAAGCACTGAAAGTGATGCCTGAGGGCACAAGCCACGAAGATGAGAGGAGAGTCATCGTAGGAAACCAGACAACGAGTGGGCAGAGTTATCCAGACCCAGAGGAGGCAAAGATAAAAGGACACACAGACACAATCAGGACACTTGGAAGAATAAAGTCATACAGAGAAATAATACAACCAGGAAAGCCTGTGTTAAAGAGAAGATTTGAAGAATATAATCTAATATTTCCCAAAATATAAACATAAAAATATATTCCCTTATTGAAAAGAGACAGTTCAAAGCACAAGCCAAAAGTTCAATTGGTCAGGTCTTTATTTGGATGTTTTTTTCTTGTTAGGATCTCATTCAGTCTTTTCCACTGTCACAATCAAGTGTTCTCACCAAGCTGGTTTTGCTTCTTTCCATAATGAAGAGAAGCACTCACAATTAAAGTATAAAAGAACAGCTTATATTAATACAAGTAAATACTCAAAACCGAGTGCTATTCACATGCAAAAAATTTAATTAGAGGAACCATTAGCTAAAGCTGGTAAGCTATATGACATATGATTTGCAGTTAATAATATTTAGATAACTTCTCTAATACAAAAAGCATTTCATGTTTTTCTTTTTCATGTAGAGCCTCACTCATATTTTCTTCAACCAGTATTTAGTAGGGCTCCTTTGTGAAAGACAGAATAACAAGCTCAAGTAAACTTAAGCAATGAGAAACACCTCTTTCCCAAGGAGTCTGTTTTTTTCGATGTCCTTTTTTCCTTTCTTGGTGATAAAAGGTTTTGAACTCAGGAACTCACAGGTGCAGGGCAAGTGTCTATGACTTGAGCCCCACCTGCACGCATTCTTGCTTTTAGGTTATTTTCCAGGTAGGGTTTTGAGTTTTTGTCCAGTCTGGCCTTAGACCATGATTTTGTTTCATATATCTCCAGGATAACTGGGATGGCAGGTGTGTAACACCATACCTGGTTATTGGTTGAGATGGGGTCTTGCCATTGCTGGCCAGGAACAGCAATTCTCCCAATCTCCCTCTCTGAGCAACTGGGAATACAGGCATGAACTACCGTGCCCAGCACTCCCCATCCCCAATGTCTTTGCATGTGTTTGTGTATGTGATGATATTGACTTTTATTCTTTTAGAATTCCTCCATGTACATGTAGCTTAAGGCTTTCAAACACCTAATGCCAAGGATCTTAGAGCTGCAGTTACCAAGGAAAGAAACATTTCTGTCTATCAGGACACAAAAACACAAAAAAAATAAAGCAAAGAAAGCTTCAAGGGAATAATCCGGTGATCTTACTTGGGTCTCTTTCTGGTTGCTTGTGGTCAGCACGGCCTTCTGACTACCTCAAAGAGGACAAATGAAATGGTTGTCCAAGGGAAATTTATTTTTAAAAAGAGGATCCTTGGCAGGACAAAAAATAGATTATATATATATATATATATATATATATATATATATGTTTTTTTAAATATATATTTGTTTATAGATTATACCTCAATTGTTAGTATCCTAGTGTGTGTGAATGTATACATATAAAATATATTATATATATATATAATCTCCTATAGAGAGAGTGTCAAATTGTTCCCCCAGTGGAACACAACTATTCTAAGTGTGACTGAAACTGCAATGCCCAGAACATTCAAATCTGTCCTTGATAGACTTGTCCTTTACCTTTCATGTTACCTTAAAGAAATTTTCATTCATGTTTATAGAAAATGATGGTGATTTTGTTGAATTGAGAGTTTGCTTAATAAAGCCAACAATCGTTAACCATTCTCTGTCTTCAAACAAAATAAAAGGAAGTCCAAATATTGAACATATCAAAACACTGTTGCCTTTTACTTATTAACTTTAATTTTTGTTGACATAAATTTCACAGTGAATATATAAATGCGTAACTCAGACACAGTTAAAATGTTGAATATTTATTTGTGTATTTGTAAGAAAACTGAAAATGAAGTTTGCTGTCCTAATCTGAGTCAACACAATTTTATAATTGTTTTTAAATCTATAGTGTTTCACACACACACACACACACACACACACACACAATAGCTGGTTTGTTTAATAAATTCTGACTTGTCAGGTGTTTTATCTAAGATCTGGGCAAGCTCAGCTGATCCATTGGGATCCAGATTTTTATTTAGAAACCATGTCCAGGTGTGTTTTCTTCTCTAATGATGGCAGAAAAATCAAATTGGAATGAGAGCCAGATAACTACTGAAGTCTGTTCTTTATTTTTCACATTTGAGAACTAACTGCTGGGCTCCTATCATGAACTTGGTATTATATAAGAGATAGGGGCAAATAATAAATGAGCTTTTGTTCTTGTATTCCAGGAGTTTACATAATAAAAAGAGGGCCAGCCACATTAAATTCAAATCCATTATGCTCTAGGCTCTGAACTAGGCAAACTCTTTACATGAATTTATTATTATCAATGTCGTCCATAATATCCCAATGAGAAAAGTGCTGCACTATCATCAGCCAACAGATATTTTTAGTTCAGTTTTATTAATCTTATGTGGCATGTTTCATAACTAATTTAACTTATTGGTAAAGAAATTAACAGTTGAATTTTTATGTATGTGCATATTTAGTTTGACTCATAATTTGTACATATATCAAATATGTAGTAAGTGAGTAGTATCTGTAGTATCTTACCTTATTTCATCATAACACTGTTCATCTCCCTCTTGCTTGTTTTTTCTCATTCAAATTTCTTTTTCTAAAACATATCTGGGATTTGAAATAATTTTGTTATACAATTAATTACTCTGCAGTAAGGTTTTGGAGCCTTAAGCATTTTCAGAAAAGAGTATTTTAGCTTAAGTTAATTTTGGTTTGAATAAGCTTGATTTCTTTTACTCTCTAGAAAAATATATATATAATGTTAATTTATATTTTTAGGAAAAATGTTTAAATCATTTTATGTATTATATTTCATACCTCACAAGAAAACTAAATCAGCACTAACATTGTTTTCTAACTGCTTTCTACAACATAAAAAGAAATTAAAAGCATGAACAAATTGACAAATAATTCTACTTTAATTAACTTAAAGTATTTAAAAGATCATTAGATCATTCAAGATCATTAGATCTTGAATCTGTAAAGAATATATGTGCATGAATTGATTGTACAGTTTTTATTTCCTGGTATGCTTAAAGTATTCCAATTATTTATTGGACAAAAGCACACTTACAATTGATTATTTTCATTGTGATGTTTATTTCTTCACTTTAAGTAATACATTCTATAAAGAGCTGAAACACAGCTATGGGATACTATTTGAATTAAATTTAATCTAATAATGTCTACTGAAACTAACTTTCTAGAACTTGGTAGAATGATTCTAAATAAGTGATATAATACTGTTTCAATATTTATTTTCAGAATTTCTTCCTAATTAAAATATATTTCATTATTACCAAGTAAAAATTACCAAAAAACTTTCCTTAAGTTAATTAATTATGTGTATTAGTAGAATATATTGATTTTAGCCTATTTACCTTTAATAAGGACTTAGTTTTGGTGTTACATTTCAAACTATATTTAATTTGAAGTAATATTTTATTACTTTATTCATGAAATAAAATTTGCCAGAATAATAACAATTCATCTTTGGACCAATGTTTGTTAATTACGATATTGCAATCCACTAGAATTTCACTTTTAAACTAGAAGTTCATAAGGTGTTATTAATTTTATAGTCATTTTAATGTAAAGATTCTAATTTAAAAGTAGTTTAATGGCCAAACTGTCTGAAACCTCTAAGAAATTATTCAGCCTGCCACTTTCCCCGCAGTTAATTTCTGGGTAATAATCTTTAAATACAATCCAGATTTGGAGAAGTGAGCTGTAACTTTGCAGGGGTGATGTCACCTTTCTGTGCCCAGGGACATGCTACCAAGGGAAATTATTTTAACGTCTTAGTCAGAAGTATATTAGCATAGTACTTCCTGATTTTTATAGAGTTTAAAAATATACGATGACCTTTTGTCCACATATAAGGATAGTGAAATGGAAAGACAAATGTTGTTCTTACATTGTAGTTAAAAAAAGATGCAGAATGGTAAGATCTTAGGATGAAGTTGTAACTCAAATATTAAAAAAGTCTATGCCAGTCAACATCCTTCAATGCTGGCTCCAGCTACATAATACACACCTTCTTTTTTTTTTGTATTTTTTTTTCTTTTGTTATTCATATGTGCATACAAGGCTTGGGTCATTTCTCCCCCCCCGCCCCCACCCCCTTCCTTACCACCCACTCCGCCCCCTCCCTCTTCCCCCAACCCCCTCAATACCCAGCAGAAACTATTTTGCCCTTATTTCTAATTTTGTTGTAGAGAGAGTATAAGCAATAATAGGAAGGAACAAGGGTTTTTGCTCGTTGAGATAAGGATAGCTATACAGGGAGCTGACTCACATTAATTTCCTGTGCGATACACACCTTCTTAATTGTAGTACATTTTTGGAATTTTTATAAGTGAGTAACTGTTTATTTGTTCGTCTACTATGCAAAAACGTTAGGTAATCTGTATAGTGTGCTGAATGTAAAACTATCTTTGACATATTGTTAATATAATTAGATCATGAATACTCAAAGATTGATCTTTCTGTATTCAAGTCTGTCTGTTGCTAACTTATTTAAATCCAAATGGCAAGTTTATTTCCATATGAAACATAGGCTTTTACCCTGTTTTAGAGTTCTCCATGTATTATCATCTATGAACTTCAGCCATGTGTGACATCCTTACACATAAGATAAGTGGGAGAGCTTAAATTAATGCAAACCCCTCATGAATGCTGATAAACCAACAAAACTCAAGTGCTTCCTGTCCGTTGGTTACCTACCATTTTTATTGCCTACAAATCCTAAAGATATAGTCTACATCATTTTATAGAAACATAGAAAATATTAAAGAATGTAGTAGTCATTCAGTTGAATGTATTCATTCAGGAATTTATATGCCTTATAAAGAATATAAAGTAAGGATTTTTATGCCTTACCTGAAGGGTTGTTTTGCTCTTCAAAGTGTCTAAAATGGCATTAGCCTTACACAACTTCTTTAACAATACTTAGTGTTTATACACATTCCTACAAATAAGGATGTAGCTTGCAAAGGAAATTAAAATACTACAAATGTCCCTTAATATCCACTTTTGTACATAAAATATTTTGAGAGTTTTACCATGAGACAAAACTTTTATGATTATTTTATTAACTATGATTGATTTATATTCAGTAAATATAGCTTTCTTAAGAGTATTAACTAGAAACATATTATGATATCTTTTATTTTGGGGAAAAACGTTAGCCAAAGAATAACATTGTAGTATCTGGGTATTATTGTCAGTTATATGTTTAGCAAATGGTATTTGTTTGTGCATATTTTATCACTAATTTTAAAAAGCACACCTGTTTGAGAAACGAGAAGAAAAAGAAAGCAAGCATAGACTTAGAATTATATAAAACTGATTATGAACCTTGGCCTGCCTACTGGGTACTAAATAGGTCAGGCAAAATTTTAACTACACTGATGCTAAGTTTTGAATATTCAGTATGGTATGGATAATGACAATCTATTTAATGCAGAAATAAAATATTTAATATTGGTACCTCTATCATGTCTTTAAAAATATTATTGTACTGCCTAAAACAATGTGCTGAAGACTGATCACTGATTGTTATTAACTCTCTTTATTTTGTTTTAATGTGCTTTTTACTCGTATTTCTTTATTATGAATAGACAAATTATTTATAACTGTTGCCAATCCCTATAAAGCTGGTACTTCTAGGAAAATCCTAACATGATATAACTACCACCAATAAAGTAAAATTGCTAAACTACTAAATTTTAGTGCTGGTTAATATGTTTCAGTTCAGAAGAACATTGTTCTGGCAATTATTTTCTTTTCGTTTTTTCAAGTACTGGGGATCTAACACAGAACATCATCCAGGATGGGCAAGTGGCTTATCACTGAGCCATATCTCCAGGCCCTTTTTAGCAATTCTTAAATAATATGTCATTAGATAAATTGACAAAAATGTAGGAAATATTGTCTGAAACAAATAAAAGCCTGTAATGTTATTTTTACCAAATATTTTTTCTTATAATATTTGTACCTTACCCTGAATAAAATGGAATGTAATTTTCATAATGTACAGGAAAATAAGCTCATTAGTGAATTAAAATAAATTTTAAAAGTTTGTAATTCATAACAATTATTGTTAGAACTGTCTCTAAAAACTATTATTTTTAAAGATGATGCTAAAATTACAAAAAAAGAAAATACACTTGACAGCTAGAGAATGTACTGTATAGCCAAGTGAAGTTAAATTCTTTTTTTTTATTGACCATTTGTATATTTTCTTTTTTTATTGTTTTATTATTCATATGTGCATACAAGGCTTGGGTCATTTCTTCCCCATGCCCCCACCCCCTCCCTTACAACTCACTCCACTCCCTTCCTCTCCCCCCAACCCCCTCAATACCCAGCAGAAACTATTTTGCCCTTATCTCTAATTTTGTTGAAGAGAGAATATAAGCAATAATAGGAAGGAACAAGTGTTTTTGCTGGTTGAGATAAGGATAGCCAAATAGGGAGTTGACTCACATTAATTTCCTGTGCATGTGTGTTACCTTCTAGGTTAATTCTTTTTAATCTAACCTTTTCTGTAGTTCCTGGTCCCCTTTTCCTATTGACCTCAGTTGCTTTTAAGGTATCTGCTTTTTTTAAAAATTATTTTTATTGTGCTTGGCATAAATTGCAGGATTTACAAAAGTTTTTACAATATATCAAGTTGAATTCATCCTCTCCATCATTCTCCTTTATGATGTGATTCATAAGAGTAGAAACTTATCTTTTATACTTTCACAACCAAACCTTTACCCTAAATGGCCTGATTTGATGGAGAAGATTTTTTCCTATTGTTAGTCAACTCATTTTGCTTGTTTTGTAAGGGTGAGAACTGAACCCAGGGCCTTGCACATGCTAAGCAAACACTCTACCATCGAGCTGTATCTCCAAACATGACTGATTAGTATTTAAAAGGGAAAACTATAATGATAACTATGGAGGCTAGTTATTTAGCTTAGTTTTAGCATTTTTATATATTGTGTTTGAGTTAATAATGTCACATTAACAATGTGTGTCATCTCTCTCAAATTTACCATTAGAATAGGTTTTTAAAATAATGGGGTTTAGATGTAGTCAGTAGTGCAATAGTGGCCTTCAATGGCCAGCACTGGGGGAAAAAGAAGTGAAACTCAATTGATGTATAACAACGACGTTAATTTTACCTATAGTATTTTAATTTATCTTCAATTTAAAAAAGAACAGAACAGAAATGGGAGAGGGAGAGAAAGAGAGAGAGATTGAGAGAGGACAGTGCATCTGTTTGCATAGTAAGAGTCTTCAAAAAGAGGTAATATTATTTTTTACTATTATTTATGAATAAGGAGAATATTACTCCTACACACACATACACACAATTCTCTTTAAAATGTAAGAAATGTGAAAGCAGAGAAGTTTTAAAAGTATATAGAAATTCACACAGAATTCAAATTTGGTTTATTGCTCCAGAGCACAAGCTATTAACTATATGGAGCAGGTGGTTGACTAGTAAATGATCACTCAAGCAAAACACAATTGAAGCAACCAAGCAAACATCTTGAACTTCAAACTCTGCTCTGCACATTTAACTTCACAAATTACATTTGCCTTTGTTGCACTGCTTAAAGACATAGTGAAACCCAAAAAATAAAAATATGTGAATGGAAGTAACTGTACTATTTTTTTTAATACTATATTGAGAGAAAACCCTATTTCCTTAGCTAATCTCAGGTAATGTCCAAGAAGAATGCATGGGAGTAACCTGAAGACCTTTTAAAAATTACAGTCATTAAAATGAGTAAGTAGAAACCATGGATTTTACAAAAGGAACTGAAGAGTCTGTATTACAATGTTTCAAATATAAATTATCTTCTTGCAACTTTTAGCTAGCCAAAGAATAACAGGAAATTTGAATTCTAATGTGCTGGTTAGGGTGAAATTTTTATCATCATTTAAGATCCAACAAATAGTTTATTTAATACCAACTACTTTACATTTTTTACTTCTGAAAATAACATTTCTGTGGGGGATGTGGCTTGAGTGATAGAATGCCTGCTTCTCAAGTGGCAAGCCCTGAGTTCAAACCCTAGTACCAACAAAAGGAAAAAAAATGTTTCTACTAATTACCATTACTAAACATATGTTTTTATTGCGATGAAAGTATCACATTTCGTTTAGACATAATAAATAAAAGGTGGTTATTTAAGTAGTCACAGAAGTAACTTTGCATATGGTGGAAACACTTTTGACTGGAATTTATGAAGCTAGGCTTTATTAGTGTATCTACCCAGTTCTTGATTCCTAGAGCATTATCAGATTTATTATGTTAACTTTGTGATCACAGTCAAGATACCCTTTCAGAAATCAACATTTGTTGAACCATTTTACCTCTTGGAAAATAACTGCTACAGAATAGTTTGCTTGAGGTATAATTGTTCACAAAGAAACAAAAACAGCTACCTCCACAGAGGAAGGAATTTAATCTAATATATAAACAAATTCACCACCCCAGGCATGGGGTCAATGTGTCTTATTTGTCTTACCAGGAATAATGGTATATTCAAAGGAATGAGAACATTTAAGAGTAAAATGATACGTCTCTAATTAGTGGCTTTAACCCCATCTTCAAAAGTTGCAAACACAGAAGATAATATTTGCAGGCACTCTGTGTAAACATTTGAGCCACTTTATATCAGAGGTGTCTCATCAGAGTTCTGGCAACCTAAGACCCTCTTTAGAATTTTCTCAATAGTATGAAGGTGCCCCTGAAACCCATTCTTAGTACGCCTTGGAATCAAAGAAACAAATCCTGGAAGCCATGCTTGATTGGCTTTATACAACTCATTTTTAAAAATAGTGTATTTGCTTTTAAACATTGATAATTCCTTCAGAACACAAGGATTATGGTCTGCCATTTGTGAGCTTTAATTAAAATTTTTCTTTCAGCAATTTTTTATTAAGTATTCATTGCTGCATAATATGCAAAGTTGAAGCTAATCCAGAGAAGTTTGTCTTGAATGAAGGACAATAGAAAACCCTGCTTCTTAAAAAGATTGTACCCACTGAGGAAATTTTACCTTTATAAATGATAAAAAATGATGGCTCCTTGACACAAAGGGGTTGATCTTGAAGTAAGTTCCTTCTTTTTTTTTTTTGCATTTAGAAGTTAACATTTAGAACATTATCTCCCAGTCATAGCTACCCTTATCTCAACTAGCACAAATGCTTTGTCTTTCTTATTGCTTATGTCTGCTCTTCAACAAAATTGGGAAAAGGGCAGAAAAGTTTCTGCCTGGAAGCAAGAGGACTGGGGCGGGGGAATAGAGAGGGCGGGAGCGGGAGGAAAAATGGCCCCAATAATGTAGGCATATATGAATAAATGAATAAAGAAAAAAATAACAGGGTGATAGATAGAATGTAATACTGTGACATGACCACTCCATTCTCAAAGTGGAACATTGTACAAAATACTCAAGATCCTAACTGAAGGTTTTGACACAAGAGTTACATGTTTCTCTTAAATTCAGCAGTATAGACTTTTTTCACACAAATGAATGTTTCCCCCAAATGAAAACTGAGACAGATAGGAAGTAATGTCACATGCCCACTTAGTTCTCAAAGGGGAACATTGTACAGAACATTCAAGAATCTAACTAACATGGGGTTGATGTAGAAGTTACATGTTTCTCTTAAATAAAGAAGTAGGTAATTTTTTGTTAGAAAAAAAAAGAATGAAAGAAAAAAAGAGAAAACAACATTACAATATACCATCCCCTTTTCACTGAAAATGGAATCTTCCATTGGCTATTCATTTGCATGAAGACTTTTGGGAAAAGCATACCTTAGAATAAAGACTGGTGCATGTAAATTGACTGAAGTGTTCCTTTAATTTTCTGTGGGACTGGAGTTGAACTCAAGGCCTCATGCTTACAAAACAGACACTCTGCTGCTTGAGTCACACCTCCAGTCCATTTTGCTCCGATTATTTTGGAGATGCAGTAGGAGGTAGCTTCACGTGCTGGCTCCTGTATTTAATTATTATACTATAATTACATTTTGTGGCTTATAACATTTTCCTCCAGGATTAAGAATTACCAGGAAATATAGTATAAATAAAGAAGTTTAATGCCTGTTTACTGAAAATATGATTACCTGATTCATCCATTCATTTCCTCCTTTCATATGTCTTTGGTTGCCTCAGATGTAGCTATTATGGCACAAAAAAATTGAGTAGAAGCCACAGAGGTTATCATAAAAAGGAGATCAGGAACCAGTGTAAAGATCAGTTCGAGTTGAATCAACATGGGTCGTAACACATGGGTACATGAAAGCCATGTTAGGAATCTCTCTGCATAGATATTCTAAACTAGAAAAAGCACTTTGTCTTCCTTATCATGCTTACATCATTTCTTCAACAAAATTAGTGATAAGGGCAAAATGGTTTCTGCCTGGAAGTGAGGGGGGAGAGGGGAGAGTGGGGGGGGAGTAGGCAGGGTGGAGAAATAACCCTAACAATGTATGCACATGTGAATAAATGAATAAAAAAAATTGAGTAAGAAAGTACAGCTGACCCTTTTTATCTTTAACTTCAATATCTGCGGATTCAACTAATGAAGGATACAAAATACGATGGGAAAAATATTGCATTACATTGTACATGCACAGCTGTTTTTTCTTGCTGATCTTTCTTAAACAATGTATTATAATAATTACACAATATTTGTTTTATTATACATTATAAGTATTCTAAAGATGCTTTAAAGTGTATCAGACAATCTATAGGTATTTTGCAGTTACCACTATGCCACTTTGTATAAGATACTTAAGCATCCACAGATTTTGATACTCCAAGGTGGTCTTGGAACCAATACCCTACCAAAGTTAAACTAGCTAAACCTCTAAACTAGTTAAACTAGTTAAACCTCTGGACTAGTTAGTCCAGAGGTAGGTATACTTAGAAAGACTTGCTTGCAATGTTGACCCTTGGTTGGCATCTGGGAACTTGGATTTGTGATCCTAAGTAGTAGGCATGGCTCATGACACTAATGTGGTTTTTGCTAAACACTTGCTTTGCTTCTGGGAATCTGAAATTTTGGTATGTGCTGGGCATGAGCACTAAGCTTCTAATGAGCTTTTGAGGTAGATATTTCACAACTGTTGTTATACTCCATTACTGAAAGAATTACCTTCATATCTGTGATTCAAATAAGAAAGACCTCATGAAAGCCTGCACCTGGCTTCCTCTGGACTTTGCCCCCTGTGTCTTTTCTCTTTTCTGTTTTGCTTTGTAGACTACCACTGTAATAAACCACAGTTGTGAATATGCCTATGTGCTGTGTTTCAAGTATTCTCCTGGTGAATCATCAAATCTGAAAGTGATCTCTGGGATCCCTGATGCATGAAGGCTCACAAATACATCTGGTGCTGTGAACTCTAAAATTATAGTCTGATTGGTATATGAGTCACAGAAATAAAACCTTTTAGAATAATAGCTCTCAATGAACAATGATGTTGCTGCCAAGGATATATTTGGCAATCTCTGGAGATATTTTTGGTTGTTACAACAGATAAAGGAAGAGTCATCCAGTGAGTAAAAAGGATCAGGAGCTGCTAAACATCCTATAATGGGTAGAATACCCCACAAAACAAGGTAATATCCTACCCCAAATGTCAATAGTGCTTTGCTTGAGAAACTATCTTAGGTAAGAGGGAAAGATAACATTCAATTGCAAACCAAAATTAAAAGTGGAAAAATAAGTACCAAGGCAAAAATGTACAAAAAAGGAAATGAAAGCTGTAATAAACCCCTCAAATTCCTTAGAATTTAATTTTTATGAAATTGCAAAAGACTCAAAAATTCATATCACTCCCTCATATTACTTGCATATGTTCATAATCCCCAGTGTTTAATGAATAGGTTTTCCCAAAAGCAGTATGATTTTAATTGAAGCAGGACTGAGATGTTTTTGACTCTTCTTCAACTTTTATGTCGGCAGTATACAAATGTTACATACATAGCTTACTGCTGTTACCAATATTCCCATTTGGAACAAAGGATTCCAGATCTCACTCTCTTTGTTGTAATTCTGGAATTCCAGTAGTGTTTCTGCAAATTACTAGCAAGAAATAGTATTAATAAAAAGATTGCCTTGTATTGTTTCTTCTTAACTCAAATTCTTATATTCTATATAAGAAATAATGTCAATAATAATGGCAAGGTTTTGAGTTCAGAAAAGATAAATGAAAATTGTTTAAACTTCAATTATGTCACAAACTCAAGATATTCTCCACCTGTTGATAATGTGAATAGCAGAGGGCAAGAAAATGAGATAAGTTATTAGGTGCTTCCAGTTAATGAGAATTTGGATTTAGGATCATGGTTATGTTAGATTGGAAGAGGATAGGAAAAGTTTAAGGAAATAGGCTAACCATGGTTGTTGCCAAATATCTATTAAATTATAATGTATGTATGCAGTTTTAGAGAGAGCAAATCAGATTCACTATGTTGTTTACTTAGGTGTTTTCAGGGCAATGAAATTATATCAAATTAACTTTGGGATCCATCCAGGTCATGGAAGAGCAGAATTATGTAAACAGATTTGTGTGATAGTCTAAGATGAGTTAAGAATTTTGGAATAAGTCAGATTTGGATTCAAATTCCAGTATCCAATATTCTAATGGTGCGGGTTGAGGACAATTATCAACCTTATTGAATCTTTATCATTTATTCAATCTCAATTCGTGAAAGTGTGGTAGGATGTTGAGATCTAACGAAACTCAAAGTGGGTCTCAAAGTAGATGCTTAATTTCACACTTAGCTATCAGTTTTGTGGTGGCTTTTTCCATGCCTTGAATAAAGGAAAGTCTGGATTATATCACCCACTTCCTAAAAACATCTGACTTGGATCACTTTTCATTATGGACACATAAGGAGGTAACCACATAGGATAAAGTGACTGAAGGAGATGTATGGCCACCCTATAAAACATTTTAGGTGAGTTCTTTAGATAGAATGGTGTCTTAAAAGTAAGTAAAAAGGTGGTTAGGATATTTAGTATCAGAATAAGTTTTCAGTGATTAAAAGCAGCACAGTCCTCTCCTCTCCCGGGCTGGGAAGTAAGGACTCCAAGAACTATTTCTAGCACAACCATTCTTTTATGCTGAATAGATATAGGTAGTTTATGGATTACAACATTGGCCAAAACACCCATTTAAGTCTGAAAGAGAAGAATCTATAACTTGACAAAAGAGATATTTTTTAAAATGTTTAAAAAGTAACTATGTCTTCCTTTGAAATGTGTCTATTCAAGTTTTTTACCAGTTTTTAAAAAATGAGTTATTAGTTTTCTTGCTAATACTTGTTTGAAATTCTTATATGTTTTGAATATTAACCCTTCCAAGGGAGGTATGAAAAAGGTGTTCAACATCTTTGAGCATCAGGAAAGATGAAATTAACATCATAATGAGATATTATCTTACTCTAGTAAGAATGGCTATTCTAAAAAAGACTGGAGCTTGTGGTGCACATCTATAATCCCCCCTACTTAGGAGGTAGAGACATGTGGATCTCAAGTTTGAGGTCATCTGGGCCCAAGTTAGCAAGACTAAATCTCAGAAACAAATGAAAAAAATGTAAAAAAATGACTAATGTTGTGGCTCAAAAGAGAGCCCTTACCTAGCAGGAACAAGGTTATAGCACTGGAAAACAAAGACAACAGGTGCTTGTGAGAATGTGGAACAAAAGAATCCTTGAACACTATTGGTAAAATGTATAAAGTACAGCCATTATGCAAAGCAAAGTGAAGATTCCTTAAAAATTTTAGATAGACCTACCATATAATCCTGCAATCCCCCTTTGCATGTACACACACACACACACACACACACACACACACACACATGAACTGAAACTCATATGTGGGAAAGATATTTCCAGTAGTATATATTCATTGCAGCATTATGGACAATAGCTTATATGGAATGAATCTAAGTGCCCCATCAGCACATTAACGGACAAAGGAAATACGGCCCATACATACAATGGAATACTATCCAGCCATAAAAAGAAGGAATTTCTGTAATTTTTTATAATGTTAACGAACCCAAAGGACATTGTGTTGAATAAAATGAGCCAAGCACAGAGGCACAAATGTCCCGTGATCTCACTTTCAGTGTGAAATCTAAACAAGTTGAACTCACAGAAGCAGAGAGAAGAATGGTGGTTACTGTGTTCAGGTGAGTTTAGGGTTTGGGAAGATATAGGTCAAAGCATAAATTTCAGTTGAGAAGAAGAGTAAGTTCAAGTAGATCTACTGTTCATCATGGTGATTATAGCTGATAACAATTTAATGTATTTTTAAACATTGTTAAGAGTAGGTTTTAAGTGCTCTAACCATAAAAAATAAGTGTATCAAGTAATGTACATGTAACTTTTCATATATACATATTTCAAAGCATGTTATATATGGTAAATATTTCAAATTATTTTTAAAAGGAAAATATGAATGATATAGAAGTGAAGAGTTTAAAGAGAAAGACAGAAATTGTAGGTATTGAGTTCACTTTTATTTTTTTATGGTAAGAGGGTTTGTACTCTGGGTCTCATGCTTGCTAGGCGGGCAGTCTACCACTTGAGCCCTGCCACTAGCCCTGATCTCTCTTTCTAAGGAAAAGGACATTTTGATTACTATTCCAACTAGTTATATTTCTATTATCTGAAAACACATACTTTGAAGTAGTTGTTGCTACCCTACCATCACTCTAAGAAAATAAGACATAAATATCTTCTCTTCTGCAATTTCTGTCTCACTCAACAATATTACAACCTATGCTTCATAGACTTGGAAACTGCTAAAGATATTAAGTGACCAATACTTAAAACTATCTGGGCCATCACTGTAGAGTAATCTTACATTATGGCTTTTTGTGGTACTGGGATTTGAACTTAGGGCCTATACCTTTAGTCACTCCACCAGCCCTTTTTTGTGATAGAGTACTTTTGAGATAGGGTCTCATGAACTACTCACTCAGGCTGGCTGATCTCTGATTCCTGAGTAGCTAGGATTACAGGCGTGAGCCATCAGTGCCTGGCTCACATTTTGTTTTTATATATTATGTACTTCCTAAATCAATGACTTCTACTCCTCACTCTTTTATTAGCATAATCATTCTGGTATTAAATAGTTAAAAATACAGAACTCTATGCTTACCTACAGATTGGAAATCCTATAAAAACCAGAAATATCCTACCTGATTTCAAATTAAATATCATATTTGGTATGTCATGAAAGAAAAGCACATTCATCCATCCTATATCAATAGATACATACCCACAGAAAGACAGAAATCATTAACCACTATGAGAGAGCAATTTTGCATACTTGTTCATTCTTTTTTATCTGTTTTGTGTAATAGTTCTGATTAGATAACTTTTTTCCTTTTTTATGCTTTTGTTGAGCATATACATATATATATATATGTATATATATATAAGGATTTAGTTTTCATTCCAGCTTTTCTTTGAACAGTGTTTCCTGTGGTTAGAGGCAATCAGCAATCTAAATTTCATCTGAGCCCCAATCACATGCAATTTATAAAATTTTAGAAGAACACAGGTAAGCACTACATAGTAATCAACTTAGCTTTGGAAGGACAATTAAATTTTGTGTTATATGCCACAGCCATAAGCCTGGTGAATTGATTTAAATTATTGAGATAAGGTTGCTTTTGGAAAAATTTGATTTTCCCCCTCATCATGAAGTGCTAATTAACAAAATGAAAAAAAAATGAAGTACTTAAAACTTAACACCATTTCATGTCTTGAAGAAAATTTTATTGGTAAAATTCAGTTAATGATCAAATAAAAAACTCATTAAGAAAGGGAGGTTTTCTAGTTTGATAAACATTTGTAGAAAAGACTTTTTTTTTTTTTTTTGCTGTACTGGAAGTTGAACTTAGGGTCTCATGCTTGGTAGGCAGGTGCTCTACCATTTGAGCCACTCTGCCAGTCCTTTTAGATTTGGTTGGTTTTGAAACAGATCTCACTTTATGCCTGAGCTGGCCTGGATTGTGATTCTCTTGTTTGTACTTCCCTGAGTAGCTGGGATGACAGGTATATATCACTGGTTGAGATTGACATCTTGTGAAATTTTTGCCTAGGCTGGTCTAGATCTGTGATCTCCCTGAACAGTGCTTCCTGAGTAGCTAGGATTACAGATTTGAGCCACCACATCCAGTCTTTAGAAAAAATTGTTTTTTCCTGTTCCATCATTGAGGGCCAAGTGTGTGTTTGCTTGAATTAGCACTTAAATCTGCCACAAATTTGTTACTATGAAATTCATTTGTTATGCTATAGCATTAGAGTAAAATTACTGCTAGAGGAGACATATTTTGAAATCCTGTAAGTTTTCTTAAACTATGAATTCTGATATAAACTCTGATTTTGAATCTTTTATTTCTTATAACCAATTCTCTTATACTCTGTAAAAACTTTCTTAACTTTACAGTCTTAGAGATTTCAGCAAAGTTTCAATGTTTAACATGTATGAAGAAAAGATGCTTTATAATTTTTTCACATACAATAATCCAATAATGTTGAGCTTTGATACTTTATGACAACTGAATCTAGTATTGCAGCTAGGTTTTTTTTTCTCCCCTCAAAATCATGTTCACTTTTGTACATTTGTGTATATATATATGTGTGTACTACTTATTCATTTTTGTTTATTAAATCACTTCACACCTTAATCACTGAAGTCCCAAAGATTTATTATCCTGCAGTTTCTGTGGGTCAGAAATGCAAGCAGTGCTTATCTGGTTCCTCTGGCAAAGGCAACTATCCAGGTGCCAGTTGGGCTATAGCTACCCTAAGGCGAATCAGCGCTGATCATCAATTGGTGGATGGCAGGGTTCAGTTCTTTCAGTCTCTGCCTCCTTCACTCTCTGATCCCATGGATCTCCTCCTTAAGGCAGCTCATAACATGGAAGTGACTTCAATGGAGCTAGAAAAAAGAGGAAGAAGGAATGAAAAAGAAAAATCTCATAGGCTTTTTTTAAGCTAAACTTGGAAGTATTTAAGCACAAGTGTGACAAATTTCATGCTCATTGGCAAAGGGAAAGAAGAGAATTACTGATATCAGAAGACGGTGTCATTGACAGCCATTTCTGAAATTGCCTACAGTAAGCATGTGTGCACGTTCATGCGTGTGTTGTGTGTTTGTGTGTGTGTGTTGTGAAAATAAAACCAAGAACTTTTTTATAAAAATAAAATGCATTCTCTTATATCTATTAGGTCATGTTTCTTTGGTTCTCTTTATATATCAATAGTTTAGAACTCAAAACATGAGGTTAAAGACAAATCCTAACATATAGCCTATCATCCTTAATATCTAGGAGTAACATTTCAAAGCACAAAATAATGTGTCATAATTAACGTTCCACTATTACCTGTACCTATATTGGAAAGAATATATTCATCTCTTGTTCTCTCAAGTTGTGATGATTTTTAATGACTAAAGTATTCTTAGAAAGCAAATTAAGACTGTGCTTTGGGAGTTAGTGTATTTTAAAGTATGACAAAGGGGTCCTGTGTACATCTTCATAATCTCTAATTTTCTCCATTTTGTCATTTTTGTATGTACATGAACAAAACGTGACTTTTGAAATGAAAAAATTGGATGTAATATGAATTAATAGTGGCATCAAGCAGTCATATGGTTAAATGGAGGAATAAGGGTTGGCTTAAAGACAAGACCTAATTGAACTTCTGTTTTTCCTAAGTGTTGGACTTTCTCTTCAAAGTACTCAGCATGATTATCTCAGATTTCATGATTTCAAAAGTCACATTTCATCAAATGTCTGAATAAAAAGCCTGATCCTCTAATCCTGTTTGATTATATGTTAGAATTTAATCATTTACCAGGTGTCCAAAGTTTTCCAGGGACATACATCTTCCAAAATCTTTCCTGGTTTACAGCTGTCACCTTTTTTTGACACTGAGTTTCAGGTTAGAACTTTAAAGCACTTTTCTGTATATTACTAACTTTTACTTTTCTTTATGTTCATGTGGCTTTCCTTTAAACTCTTCATACTGAATTACAGACACCTACCTATCCTATTTGCAAATACAGGAAGATAAGGCCAGTTTTTAAATTTTAGTGATGACTGTAAAGTAGTGATAAAATACAATATGGGGATTTAAAACTCAGAATATAATATGACTGCCCTTTTCTTCTAAAATGTATAACTGAATTTATTTTTTCTGTTTATTATTGTATAAAACAATGGGTTTCATTATGACATTTTTCATGCATTTGCACAATGTACTTTGATCTTATTCACCTCTTGTCACCTTCCCTTGTCCCCATCTCCCTCCCACTGGTCTTCCTCACCAGTCATGTCTTTTGTTTGTCTTTCATATCTAGATTTTGCACATGAGAGAAAAAATGCAATATTTGTCTTTAAGAGTCTGGCTTATTTCGCTTAACATGATTGTCTCCAGTTCCTTCCATTTTAACACAAAAGACGTAATTTCATTCTTCCTTATGGCTGAGTAGTACTCCATTCTGTATATGCATCATAATTTCTTTATTCATCTGCTGATGGGCACATAGTCTAATTTCATAATTTGGCTATTGTGAGTAATGTTATAATGAACACAGGTGTTCAGTGTCTCTCTATTGCTTGACAAGTTTGATTCCTTTAGATATATGGCCAGGAGTGCTATAGCAGGATCATATGGTAGCTCTAGATTTAGTTTTATGAGGAACTTCAATATGACTCAATGAGACTGTTTCTAAAACACCCAAGTCTATAAATTTCTATAGTGACTCCTGATTGGGTAATATTGCCTGTGAAAGAGACAGACTTTTTACTTAACCCCAGTGCTAGAGTAATGTACCTTGGGAGATTCACTCCTATCCTAGAATGCAGATTTTTAAAATACAAATTATTGAGTAAAGAATATGACTAAACCTTTTAACCCCAATGTAAGGTTTGTCTCCATAGTCACCCCATTATTGATATGTCCTTCTATTGTGCTATATTATCAGTGAAATCATGCAACATCTTTAGGAGAAAACTGGTAGTCTGTGACCATAGGAAGATAGCCTTTCTCTATGTCCTTCAATATGGCAAGGTCTTCAACATCCATTGAGTAATACTTAAGAACATTTGGTAAGTCAAAATTCTTCATCCTAGAGTACCATTGTCATTCCATGGAGGTAGGAAATGCTATCATCTACTGAGTGATAACATTAGGCTCACACATGTGCTAACTCACTATGTCCTGTATTCCCTATTTCTTCAGTCATCACACTTTGAAAAATTGTATTTCTGCATAAATATTCTAAAAGCATTAATAGTAAGCATGTATTGGATATTCTAGGTTCATCATTTGGAATGTCTCCTACATAGACAACTTCCTCATAATTTCACAGAGAAATGAGGTAATAATGACAATGTAGTGAAATGTTAGCTGTTTTCCAAAAGAAAACATTTGACCTCATAAGAAAAAATATTTCATGATAATCTTGGAATGAGTGGTGTCATATATGCAACTATATATATTTAGATAAATTCTGACCAAAGTTATGATGAAAGGGAAATGTTTATCTAGTCCCCCCACTACTTTAAATTTACCTCACCATTTGTAGTATGCTGAACACAAACTCTCCTAAATGTTAATGTCTCTCTTTCCAGAATCTGTAAATATACTATGGTGTTTTACAAGTGGAAATTAGGGTTTAAGATTAAATTAACACTGATAGTCTATGACCTTCAAATGGGTAAATTATCCTGGATTCTTGAGATGGGCCTAACATAAACCCCAAGTGTCATTCAAAGTAAAAGACAGAAATAGAGGTCAAAGTACTGCAGAATGAAAAAGACTCAAACTGAGTCTTCTAATTATGACCAAAAGAGAGGATCATGAGTTAAGGAATGTGGCAGAATCTAGAAACTGGAGAAGGTAAGGAAACAGATTCTACTTTGAGCCCAAAGAAAGATGTTATTTCTGCCAACATCTTGAGATTCTCCCCAGCTCTTCTCTGAGGTCTATTCTGATACCAAAATTAGACAGTCTTCGTGCCAAATTTGTAAATAGTTTATGGATCATCATTAGAGCATTCTAAATGCATCTGTAATCAGTGATTAAAATACTTCTTCTTATTCATGTATATCTCTTTCAGTTTGAAAAAACTTCCCTTAGCATTTCGTGTGGGACCAGCTGGGTGGAGACACATTCTCTCAGCTTTTCTTTATCTGTGACGATCTTTATCTCTCTCTCTCCATTTCTTAAACATACGTTTCCTGGCTATGGCATTCTTGGTTGGCAGATTTTTTTTCTTCAATTCTATAAAAATCTCATGCAGTTCTCTCCTGCAAGGTTTTCTGCTAAGGAGTCTGGTGTCAGGTCATTAGGGCACCCCTCCATGTTCATTTTGTTTTTTTCATTTGTTGCCTTGAGAAACTTTGTCTTTGAAAGCATGATCATAATATGTTTTGTGGGAGAGTTAGTTGAGTTTAATCTGACTGGCAACCTTGCTATGGACATTTGCATTCTTATACACATTTGGGATGCTTTCTGTTATCTTTTTTGGATAAGCTTTCTATCTCTTTGACATTCTCAAGTCCCTCTTGAACCCCAAGAACCTAAATATTTTGTCTTTTAATGCCATCCCAAATTTCCCACAAGCTTTCTTCATCCTTCTTTACTTTTTTTAAACAGTGTATTTTGAAATAGGCTTTCTTTACACTCACCAACTCTTTCTTCTGTTTGACCTATTCTTCTATTGTGTTTTTCATTTTTCTTACAGTAACTTTCAGCCCAAGGTTTTCTATTTGATTTTCTTTTTAAATTGGTTCCATCTCTCTATTAAGTTTCTATTAGATTACTTTAATATTTGTGTATGTTTTCTTAAAGATTGTTGAGTTCTCTTAAAACAGCTATTTTAAATAGTCTATTCAAGAATTCACACACACTTTTTACTGTCTGAATAGTTTCTAGTGTGTTATCTATATGGATGAGTGAAGTCATTTTCCCAAAACCTCTTGATGCTTATTGGTTTGTGACATGTTCTGGGCATAATGACGTATATTAAGTATTTATTCCAGTCTTTGTGATGTGGTTTAATTTCTTTTCAGAAGTTCCAGACAGGGTGTTCTTTTTCTTTAAGTATGTAGTCACTTCCACTACTTCAGAGCTAGCTGGCACCCTAAGCCAAACATTGATATGATGTCTCTGCTAGTGTGTTGTAGCTGTGTCAGTATTGAACCCAGGTTTTGCCCAAATCTGCAATTGGACTTTTGTTCAGTATGAACTGGGAGAATACTTCAAAAAATGTAGTTTAAGCCCACAAACCTTTCACTAGGGCTATAGTAGGCTCAGATACCTAGTACTCTGTGACCAGACTATAGTCAGTCATTTCTGGGTTCTACCCAGCAATGAGAAGAATCATCATGGGGAACCAATCCCAGACTCCTATGTGGTCACCAACACTGAAACACTACTGTATTCTGAGACCAAAGCAGCATTAAGTAAGATCAAGCCCCACAATGCTGTGTCCTGACAACTGTTAAGGTAAATTTGTGGCCCAAGATCACTGCAACCAGCTATAGGTGGTATTAGCAGGAACAGATGTTTGATAGACTAGGGTTGCATGTCTATCCTAACAGTGTTGAGGTTGTTCTGCCTGGAACCAGAATAGATGTAGAGCTTCTGTCTGCATTCACTGGCCTAGAAATACCTGTGTTGCCTCAGATTGAGTGATAGGTGACAGAGATAGTCCTTTAGCTGCCAAGATTGACATCAAACTGTGTCCTAGCTGAGTCTCACAGCAGCACGAGTCTGCACAGTCTCAAAGGTAAGGGATGCCTAGCCCATTCTGGCAATTACATTGGTCAGAATTCACCAGGACCCCTGACGTTGTTCAGTGTGCTACCTCTGACCTGAATATCAAGGCCTTTGATTTCTGCCTGGATTGGGGTCTCACTGTGGTTGGCCTGGACCTGAGCTCCAAGGCAAGGTCCTATGCTAGCTTTTGTGCTCTGCTCCCTAGGGGATGAAGCCTGTATCTTCTATGTGCTGCCTAGTATTGGATTATAGGCAACAGCAGAGGCAGTCATCCACTTGCTCATTCTGCAGGTACTGGTTCTAGGGGAGAGGTTGTGGAACTGTTCAGCTCTGAGTGTCACCACGGCAGGCCTGGTACTGGTTTTCAAGTCTGAGTTCTGATCTTAATTTCCTCTCCTTCCTGCAAATGTGAGGCATCTCACTCTGTGCAGTTTGGTGTTGGGGAATGGTGATTTAGGAAATACCTTTCTTTCTGCCTTCTTCAATATGCTTTTATTGTTATACTAAAACCAGGAAGTATTGTCTCTGATATGGCTTCCTTAGCTCTCATGAAAACAGTGTGATGTCCAAATAGCTCTTCAAATCAATGTGACTGTGGGGAAATGAGTGCTGAAATATCTACCTCAGCCATCATATTGCTCCACCTCTTAAATTTGTTGTTTTTGTGTTGTCAGTTTTGTAGTACTTTTTCACAGCGGCAATAGGAACCTGCAAACCATCCTTATGCCTCCCTCTTTTGAAAGGTAGTAACTCCACAAAATGTAAATCTGCCTTTTCACTTTCTGCATAAACTTGACCCTGTGACCTTATCTGTTAATGGGAATATTAATGATCTCATGGGATTATGAAAAATATATGAAATAATACTTGGAAAGAATAAATGTTTAGTGTACATAATGACTATTTACTATGCATAAGTAAAGATATATATATATACACACATATATATTAATCACATACAGTAATACTAGTCACAATTTAGGTTTATTTACTAGGATAATGCATATTACTGTTTATCTCATTTTATTCTTTTTAAAATCATGTTGCTCAGAGCCTACTGTGTATGGTTGTGG
The DNA here is from genome assembly GCF_047511655.1 of Castor canadensis. Classification (NCBI taxonomy): domain Eukaryota; kingdom Metazoa; phylum Chordata; class Mammalia; order Rodentia; family Castoridae; genus Castor; species Castor canadensis. Next base: position 46,648,601 of record NC_133392.1, on the reverse strand, counting down.
TAACTGAACTAGTAATTGAAAAAAACTGCCTTTATTGTCTAAGATAGATAAAGATGTTTAGACACTTTGATGACCATAACATTAGAAAAACAATGTCCAACAGTAGGTAAACTAACATACATGGAGTCATTGTTATTTTAGTCAGATTATTAGTTTTACAAAGACTATACTCGATGTGTCTTTTGGAAACCATTTACTTCCATATTTTGGTTTGCATACTTGCTTTGTTGTAACCTATTGTCAACATAGAGTGTAATCCTGATCCTTCTTAAACTTCATGTCGAAGCATATAATTTATCTGTTCAAAATCATCAATGCCTCATTCAGAGTAAAAGCCAAATTCCTTCGAATGTCCTATGGTACTATATGATCTTACTTCATCTTAATACTCTCTCGTAATTCTATAATAATCTCCACTGCTGTCTCTTGTCTCAAGTCACAGAGTTCTTCATTGTTTCCTCAACATACTAAGTCCACTCTGCTCAGAACTCTTGTGGCATTCTTGCCTCAGATGCTTCTTTGCAAGATCCATATGACTGTATCTATCCCACCAGCAATTCAGTGAGTCCCACCCTGGCGTCCCTGTGAATATTGAAATCTGTCTGCCTGACTTCCTACCTTCTAAAATACTGCACCATACTTATTTTGCTTTTTGACTCCCAAAACTAGTCACCTTCAATTATAGAAATTTTTATTAGAAGTTTTCAAGATAGTAGTGTCCACTATTTTCCATTTTTTTTTCAGAGTAACTCATGAATTCCAAGAACCAGAATGTTCCACAGCTTTATATGTTATTTCTTATTTTGGTGTCCAAAGCCCATGAAATTCATTGTTGTGGTTTTGTGACAATGGTAACATACATTCTGTCTCTCAGTCTTCTCTGTCTCTCATTCACTCTATCTATCTATCTATCTATCTATCTATCTATCTATCTATCTATATCCATCCGTAATACTAGGGTTTGAACTCTGGGTATCCTTGTTTCACAAATACTCCACCACCTCATCCACACTCCTAATCCATCTTTTGCTTTATTTTGTTTTCTTAGTAGGGTCTTGTGCATTGGCCTGGGTTGGCCTCAGTCCACAATCATCCTGTCTCTGCTTCCCAAGAAGCTGGAATTACAGTTGTGTGCCATCATGCATGGCTGGGATCATACTTTTAAATAAATAATTATTTATAAAATATATGTAATGCAGTCATCCCTCAGTATCTATAGGGGTTTGATTCCAGGACTCCTGTGGTTACTAAAATCTATGGATGCTCAAGTCCCTTATATAAAATGGCATAGCACCTGCATACAACCTACACATATCCTCTCATATGATTTGTCATCTCTAGATTATTTATTATGCCTAATGCCATGCAAATTCTATGTGGATGGTTGTTATAATGCATTATGTATGAAACAATGACAAAACAAGTCTACAAATGTTCAGCAGAGATGAATTAAAAAAATAAAGGTATTTACAATCCTCAGTGAAATCCTAGTTGGATATGCTATCTGATGCTCACCTTAGGGTTATATTAAAGACTGGCTTGAAGAATTTTGTTTCCCAAATTCCACAGACAGTTAATGGAGCCAAATCTTTATGTGTATAAGGGATTTCTTAAAGTATTTAAGAAAGCAAAACGATGGTTTCATTTTGTGCCTTGGATAAAATTCCTTAGTCAAATGTTTCCTTTCAAAAACCAAGGTTCCTATACTGGAATCAGATAATAATTATCTTAATTCAGCATAAAAGATTTTTCAAATGACTTTATTCAGTTAGTGAAGATAAAGACTGAGTATTTATTGTCCATAAATATCCAATTTGCTAAACGTGCACATTTCAGGGAGCCTATACCTGGCTCCCTGAACATAAACACAACCTGAGTGTGCCACAAGTTCTGTTTCTTCATGTTACCTGTCATTTCCTCTGTTCATCTCCACATGACTGAAAAAGGCTGCCCTTTGCTTGTGACTGGTGCAGCTATTTACAAATACCAGTGATGTTTGTGATAGACAGTTCACCTCAGAGGACATCTCTTTCTGGAAAAGAGAGCTCCTTCTCTGATTACAGTTCTGTGTCCCACATTTAGTCTGTCTGATGTTGTTCTTTCCAAGTCATGCATGGCTGTGAAGCTTTGCAAGAAAATAAAACTGATGATTAGATGTGCTGCTAAGTGATCAATGTTTCTGATGAGAAAATTGAGTCTCAAAGAGGTTAACTGACTTCATTTTGAGACATTTTCTATTCCAAAGCCTCAATATCATTAATTGTATCATGTTGTTTCATTGATAAACAAAAACCACAGAATTTCTATGAGCCATCTGGTTCTTCTGGTAACCAAAATAAAATACTATACTTGTGTTAATTAAGTCAAAAGTCAAAATAGAAGCGGTAAGGAAATAGTTTAGCTTTTTTGGTAAACTTGGAATGTTTTTTCCCCTCAAGTCCAGGGAAAGAAATTTGTATGATAATTTTTAATATAGGCAGAGTACACATGAATAGAATACAAGCTATCATATGCATTTAAATATATATATCATCTAATAGATTAAAATGTTCTTAGAACTTAATCAAGAAATATTTAAGAGTTTTCCATAATGGAGTTTTTAGGTATATTGATGCTTTGCAGAGAAATTGATTATATTAATGAGTTAAAACATACACTAGGTTCTAAAATCTTTCATTGTCTGTAAAATATTTGTTATTAGTTGATCCAGATTTTATTTCAAACGTTCACTTCAGTTTTAAGAAAGTGACAACATAAGTAGAAAGAATTAGCATACATCAACAATTTGAATAACATTCTCGATGCTGGTATTAAAGTGGAGTATTGTTTTCTATTCAGTACTAGCTTTTTTTAAAACTAAATATGCCTCTCCTCTGTTTCCATCCATAGTGTTATGCTTCAGAACTACACATGTAACCAGTTTTTAATTTTAATTGTGTAGAATTTTTTCTTTGATTTGGACTACACAATTAAAATAATTTTAAATCAAGCCTTTTGTTGATTTGAAACTTTGATTAACTACAAATAGCTATGTCTAAAAACTCATGTAAATTGAATTAATTTTATAAAATTTTAACAAGGAACCATTCTAGATTTACTTCAACAAGTTGAGAGAATATTGAACTTATTTATTTTTGTAAAAAGTGATTTTTGATGCCTACTACTAGAGGAAAAAAAAGTTAATTTGTTTAAAATTTGACATAAGAACTGAAAGATATCTTTGTAATGCCAGCTTTTATCATATGTCTATTTTATCTGTAGAATAGTAAAATTTATATTATCACATGTTGAAATTTTAAGTTCATCTATAATATCCACTATGTATAATTATCATGGGAACTAAAATTAAGGTTATGAATTCTGATATGGTATAACTAATAATATGTTAATTCTATGTTTTATGTTTAAATCTATCATTTATCATATTGATTAACGAGATTCTCTGTTCTCACCATTCTTCAAGGCTATAAATGCAGCCTTCAGTTCTAGTTCAAAATGATACTTTCCAGTGCTTTATCAGTGAAGTCAACGCTCCCTAAGACCCCAGTGGGAACTTTCCCAGTCATCAGATGCTCCCCTATTTGCATTGACATGTGGAATATTTTCAAACCATGCTTATCCAAGCCTACTTAGAAATACCTGTTTTCTCAATCATCGTCTCTTCCTTCACAATAGTATTTTTCATGATTTTTCCATTCCTGTTTGCATCTCAGTTGTTATAAAACTTATAAAATCTGTTTTAAAGTTTATCAGTCTGAATAGATGCCTGAATCAAGTAACAAAATGTTTTGTTTGAACTTGGAGGATGGATCATTCTTCCTAGCCTATCTACTTACCAAAGTTTTTAGTCCCTTTCTCTTCTCCATTTTCTTAGTGACAGGTTCTGGGTTATGTAGACACTATCTATTTTCTGTGTCTCTTTCAAGGCCTTTGTGCACATTTGAGATAGAGTGAGGAAAATATCAGATGATCTTATGATATGATATAACCAAAATGAAAACAATTCCTATACTCTCTACATTGAAATATGAGTGCCTCAGGAGACTCAATTATCCTGACAGTATATAAAGGAAGTATTTCTAGGTATTTCAAAATGCAACAATGTTAAATATTTATTCTCCTAATAAAAGGCTGAAGAGCCAGACCAATTAAGCTTCCCAGAAAACTAAATACGATTAATGATGAAATATCTGGAAATTAAACTATGATAAATGATTATAAGAATAGAAAATATTACACATGAAAAAATTATTTATTGTAAAATTGGTCATTTCCAGTACTTGAGGCTCATAATTTTAAAATCAAGTAAACTCTGACAATATAGTTAAAGATATTAGCACCATACCTTAAAAATAATAACACAAATTAACTTTTCAAATTAGGATTAAACTGCATAATTAACAAATACCTATATAGTTTTAATTAAAATTTTCTTTAAGACAGTTATATATGTACATTTATTACTAGGAAAAAGCTAACCACAAATCACTGTTATAGAGATGAGCTTTTTTAATGATATGTTAGACTATATAACAGTCTCTGTATTCTATGCTCACCCCAATTCTATATTTCTTTAGTATTCCTCCATGTGATAGCTGAAATACTTTTAATTCCTTATGTTTTCATCATTATTATTATGAATTATTATTATTACAGTACTAGAATTTGAACTCATGGCTTCATGCTTTCTAGGCATACGTGCAACCACCTGAGCCACACTTTCAGCCCTGTTTTCCTTATTTCCTGGGAATGGATGTCTGAGTCTCTAAGAAACATCGTGATAATTTACTATATTTCAATAATGAAGTGCGTTTGTTCTCAAATGTCCACTGTGTACATTTTTCTGAAAGTAGACACCATTAGTCCTTGCCATGATTTTATGACTAAAAAATATGGTATCAGGGTCTCTTTCACAGTAACTCAATAATATTTTGAATTGACTTGAAATATCAAAGGAAAGAAATTTTTTATCTTTGGAATGATAAGTGGCTTATTTCAATGGTAGTCTTGGACTGCTCAGTGGAACTCTATTTGTTTGGGTCTACCCAGTATGTGAACAACCTGAGTTATAACAATAAGAAGTCTCTTAACCTTTTAACCTATGCAAAAACTTGAAACTAAGGAAATGAATGTTCAAGGAAACCGAAGGCATTTATAAATACATTACTGGTACATTGTTACGTACTGCAATTGTAGTTTCTTACATACAAACGGCAATATGTTTGTATTTGTCCAAAGCTATTTCACTTTTGCTATGCTATTCAGAAAACTTTTCTTGTTTGGACCATGAATTATATAGGTATCTTCAAATCCTAAAATTCGAAATTAAGTGCTCAGATGGCATATCCAGAAAACTACTGACAAGTTGGATCATTAAGTAAAAAGTGAGTCAAATCTTTTCAGTCTGTGTATTTTGTTATTTGTTTTTACTTATATGAACAGTGGCTTCATTTTATTTTGGATTAAGTATTTCTTGCAACACCAGTTAAGGAATCACTTTTCCTCTATCTCTTGTTTGGTGTGACAGGTGGGAGCAGGAACTGCAAAGGAAATATAATTCAAAATCCTTTTGACACAAACAAACTGAAATGTAGTCTGTGGTTTTTTTCTGCTGCAGCCAGTGGATAATGAGCAGACTAATACTACTCTATGTGTTGCTATTTCAAAGTTTTGAATAGGAGCTAACATGGTCTTGATAGAGGAACATTTCACTCAGAAATTTAACCAATAGTAAGAATCAAATCATTACTGCTATTAAATTACATTAAACTAAACATGATTAATTTTGAGCCTAGTAGTATCCATCACAATACTTTTCCAGGGCTATTTATTGATTTTTCTCACTGTTTTGTAACCTTTGAAGACGAGCACTTGTCACAAGGATAACTGATGTTTCCTTTACTGTTTTATAACTCTGGAGTGGGACTGACACCATCCATCTGAATTAGTCTTTCCACATTAGAAGTGAAATGACTATCCAGACTTATACTTCATAGGATAGTGTCAACATTACACGGACTGGCTATTTGATGCAGGATATAATATATAATTAGGAACTGCTAGTAATAGCTAAAATTTCTTGAGTCTTTTCTTATGAAAAGCATAGTACTAAGGACTATTTGTTACTTAATCCTCACAACAATAAAGAGTGAATAATATTATTATTATAATAAATATTAATATCATTGTTCCCATATCTGTTTTAGAAAAAATGAAACTTAGGCTTAAATAGACTATGCAATATACCTTTTGAAGTGAATTTATATTTCTTTACTAATATATGATAGTATATGGAGTATATTGAAGTTTTTTAGAAACAAGCAGAGCATTCTTTATTTACTAAAAAAAAGTAGAAGAAAATTATGTTTCTATGGGCTCTGAATAAATTTTAGACACTATGGGCTATTTGCAAAGGTCTTGTTTAATTGGTTGGATAATGATTTCTAGCTGGAGAGAAGGGTTACTCCCTATAATGAATTATTTTCTTTTCCTTATTTCCTTTTTCTTTTTTGGGAAAAACAGAAAACATTTGTGGAAATTAAAGCAAGTACTCAGCTTATTTTTAAAGTGGCAGATTGTAACTATACATACTTATGGATTCCCAATATAACATTTACATACTGTATATAGACAGATAGATATAGATAAGACACATACAACACACAATTTTTGATATTCTGTCGACAATTACTTGTCCCCCTAAACCAGGCTATGAATTTACAGTGTAGAAGATGACTGAAACTATGAGAGTCAGTAGAATAAAAGCTAAAACACAATCTCGATATTGTGGTAAATCTTTATTGGAGAGAAACAAGAAGAAAAACATTAAAAACAATTTTTTACAAGTGGTGGAATATCAGAATGTAGACAAAATAAGAATGACGAGGTGGATTAAAAATGGAAAGGAAAATTAGTTCTACATCTTAAACATTCCTCAAAATATGTTATGTCTGTATTTCTTAAGTGTGTGCATTTCCTGGCTTAAGTTAGATCTAAAAAAGTAAAAACAAAACATTTATTTCCCTTTTTTTTGTAGGCAGCTATTTCTCACAAATATTACTCAAACTAATTTATTTCAAAGCTGTGTGTCTGAATTTATATTATAATTATAACCCTGATTTTGTAGTTTAAATTTATTTGCCTAAAAGACATTTAATTTTACAGTTTTAAATAATTCTCTCTGAAGTATTTAGTGGTGGCACAAAATAAACAATCCTTGTTATGTGTATAAGTGTTTTTCCCAGGAAACTCCCTTGGTCTAAGAAACTGCTCATAAGTAAAGCAAACACAAACATAGGCTCACAGGTTTTATTCTAGGACATTTTATGACTGCAAAGAAAAACTGGAAATTTTATTGAACACAATTGTTAAGGTTACCAATTTTTTTCTGGAATTATTAATACTCTTTTCAGCTGCAAAACTGAAAAACTGCATATATGTATATACACACACATATATTTACAAAAATATCATGTATGCCATTTATCACCTCATTAAAACTCAATCAACTCTGTATGATTCACTATATTTCTGATAGTCCAACCTGAGCTTGACTACTTTACTGGATGTAAATTGAATATCAAACATGAGCCATGTCCCTTTACATTAGACCTTATACACTTGAATTCCAACCTCTGCCTTGTTGCCATAGTGATTTATCTACAACATAAAACTGTTTCTCTTTCTATCTAGCAGGACATCAGTTCCTCTGCAATTGTCCATATGACATTCAGCAGATCCTCTGTGTCAAGGTGTAGGCCTGCTTCATCAGTCTTACTCCCTAGCACTCTCCAACATACAAGGATACAAAATTGTTTACAGTTCACACAACATATCTGTGTTTTTAATTATTGCCTATGTTTTCTCCTGTTTTTCTTGTTGCTAATAGCCTCTGACTTAAGTACCCATTGTCCAGAATTAAGGATTATGTTGGACACTGTGTGCTCCAACAACACACATCTGACCTGCTGGGCTGGGTTAAGTGTGCCTGCATTGAGTTTTGTATGGTCAAATTTTTATCATATCAAAATGATCTGTTTATGGTTTCTCTATTCTCTATACTACAAATTCTTTGATGATAGAGTGTTTGTTCTCATTATGTGTATTAATCACTGAATCTCATGTCTGGCAAACCCTGGTAATGTATATTTTTTAAATAAAATAAAATATTTCCTGACATGAGAAGCCAAACACTGTCTCAAGCCAGTTTAAGCTTTGATGTAAATTTTTGGGTTTTTTTTTTCGCTTTGTCTTGTTTTGTGGTAGCAGAAACAAAGATAGTAGGCAGTATTATTATGTTTAATCTTGGTCTTTCAGACCCAGTTTTCTTTCTTAGCTTCTGGTGATAATGTTTTTCTTCTTTAAAAATTTGTTATCCTATATTTATTATACAAACTAATGGTTTTCTGTGACATTGTCATGTAATGTATATAATGTACTTAGATTACCTTCATTACCCTATCTTGCCTTCCCACCGGTCCCCTTCTCCTCCCAAATAGTCCCCCTTCTACTTCCATAGTTCTTGTATCATGTAATTTCCTCATTAAAAAGTGATGTTTAAATTTATAATTTTGACTTATTCTGCTTAACATTATGATCACCTGCTTTGTACATTCTCCTGTAGAGGACATGATTTCCCTGTTCTTCATGACTGAAAATGATTTCATTGTGCATATAGACTACATTTCCTTACCCACTCATCAGTCAGTTGACATCTAAGCTTATTTGGTTACTTGGCTATGGTGCATAGAGCTGTAAGAAACTTTTGTGTGCAGGAATCTTGATTACAATCCAACTTTAAATTCTTTAGGTATACACTCAGGAGGGGTATACCTAGAGCATATTGGTTGCTCTATTTTTAGATTTGGAGAATCCCCATACTGACTTCCTGAGATATTGAAGTTCTATTCAGAATATTGTTTCTGCTCATATCTTGAAATGCTTTCTCTAGGTTTTTCTGTAGTAAATTCCATAAAGGTCTTTGATCCATTTTTAATTTATATTTTTTTGTACAGGGTGAGAGATAGGGATCAAGCTCCTATCTTCTACATGTGGATATCTAATTTTCCTAACACCATTTGTTAAAGTGACTGCCTTTTCTCCAGTGTGTGTTTTTGGCATCATTGTTGAGAATCAGATGGCTATAGATACATGCGTTTATTTCTGGATCCTGTATTCGATTCCATTGATCTACATGTCTGTCTGGTTTTGGTAATTATTGCTCTGTAGTGTAATTTGAATTCAGGTGCTGTGATAGCTCTGGCATTGCTATGTTTGTTCAGAATTGCTTTGGCTATAGAGGTTAGTCAGTGCTTGTGCTTGAATTTTATGACTTTTTTCCTAGTTCCGTGAAGAATACCATTGGTATTTTGTTGGGGTTTGCATTGAGCCTACTGATCACTTTCCAAATATATACATTTCACAATATTAATTCTGCCAGTACATGAGCATGGAAGGTCTTTCCATCTTCAAGTGGGTTATTTTGTTTTCTTCGTGTTTTATAGTTTTAATTCTAGAGCTCATTAACCTCCTTGGTTAGGTTTTCTTCCTAGGTATTTTTTGGGGGGGTTGGGGGCTGAATGTTTTTCTTTTTCTAATTTCTCTTTTAGCACATTCATTGTTGGCACATAACAAAACTACAGATATTTGTGTGTTGATTATTTATAACTCATTCAATTTATGAGCTTTCTGGTACAGTTGTACAGTTTTTGGGTTTGTAAATGTTAAATATTGTTATTTAAAATTAGGCATTATTTGGCTTCTACTTACACCATTTTTATTTCATTCTCTTTCCATATGTCATGGTTAACTATACAAATATTATATTGGATAAGAGTACAGAGAGGGCTCACCCTTGTTTCATTCCTGATTTTAGAGGAAATATTCTCAGCTTTTCATCATTTAATATAAAGCTAGCTATAGGTTTGTTATATATACTGTTTATTATGTTGAGGTATGACCCGTCTATTCATGTTTTCTTCAATGAATCTATCACAAAGGTTGTTGAATTTCATACAATGTTTTTTCTGTATCTGTTGAGATAATCCTGTGATGTTTGTCCTATACTCATGTACTTTATTATGCTTACTCAGTTTATATTGAACCATCCTTGCATTACTGAAATAAATACAACTTTATCATGCTGTTTGCTCTTTTTAATGTGTTAATGAATTTAATCTGTAAGTATTTTGCAAAAGATTTCTGTCTCTATGCTTATCAAAGATTTTGTATACTATTTTTTTTGTTGTGTCCTTACCCTGTTTTGGTTTCAGGGAAACACAAGTTTCCTAGAATGAATTTGGAGATATCCCTTCCTTTCCTATTTTATGGAAGAATTTGAGGAACATTGGTGTGAGTTCATTAAAGGCATACTAGATTTATGCAGTGAATCCTTCAAATCCTAGGATTTCCTTTATTGGGGGAGTTCATTGCTGCTTCAATCTCATTGATTTTTATAAATTTCTTTAGGTTCTTTGTATACTCTTGGTCCAATTTTGATAAGTCATATGTATCTAAAAATTTATTGATTTCTTGTAGAATTTCAAACTTATTAAGATACACATTTTCAAAATATTTCCTAGCATTTTCCGGATTTCATTTGTATCTTTTGTAATATCTCCCTTTCCAGGAGATATTCTTCCTTTTTTTTTTTTGGTGATTCTGGAGTTTGATTTCAAGTGCCAAGAAGGCACTGTACAACTTAGGCACATGTCTAGACTTTTTCTATTTTTTACGTTAGTTTATTTTCAGATAGGGTCTCACTTTTGTCCAGGGCTTGTCATAGGTCATGATCCTTTTACTTATGTCTATAAGCCTGGACTTCTACATCCAGTTTATTTGCTGAGGTAAGGTCTCTCTAAATACTTGCCCAAGATGGCCATGCAAAGTGATCCTCCAGATCTTACCTTCTATGTACCTGGCATTACAGATGTGTACCATCACACTTGATTCATATTTCTTTTTTATTTTATTTTAAATTTTTTTCTGAGTCTTGTCATTTTAAAAATTTTATTTTATCATTTTTACATGTACTCACAAATGTATACATTATTTGGGCCACTTCTGTCTTTTCAGCCTCCCCCTAACCCAGAACCAGTTCTGCCCTCTTATTCTCCAATTTTGTTGAAAACAAAAGATAAAAGATAATAAAAAACATAGCATTTTTCCTAATTTGAGATAAAGATAGCTATACAGGGAGATTCTTTATGTTGTTCCCATGCATATGTATGAATCCAAATTGGTTCATCTCTTCACTTCTTACTAGTCCCCTTCCCGTATGCCCACTACCAAAAAATGGATTAAGAAAATGTGGTGTTTATACATAATGGAATTTTATTCAGACAGAAAGAAGAATGAAATTTTGTCATTTGCAAATAAATGGATGCAACTGGAGAACAGCATCTTAAGTGAAGTTAGGCTCAGAAGGGAAAAAAAATCGCATATTCTCTCTCATATGCAGATTATAGACCCAAAACAAATGTAGTAATATTACTGGACATGGAGCACATGCTAAGGGGAGAACATGCATGGGAGGGAGAGGGAAGGAAACCAAAACCTTGAATGTGGTTGATGTGCTCACTGTATAGGAGTGAATATAGTAATCATATTTCTATTTTTAAATTTGGGTCTTCTGTCTTACTTTCTTTTTGTTATTTTGATTAAGGTTTTGTTCATCTTGCTTGTCTTTTTCTAGGGACCAGTTCTTTGTTCCATTGATTCCTTGTATGAGTCTTTTAGGGTCCATTTCATTAACTTCTATCGTGATCTTTATTTTTCTCTCCATTGACTATGTTTGCATTAGTCTTCTTCTTGTTTTTTCTGACATTTTGAGGTACATCATTAGGTTATTCATTTGAGTGCTCTCTCCAAGCTACAAACTTTCCTCACAGTTCTGCCTTCATTTTATTCCAATGATTTTGGTAAGTTGAATTTTCAAGATTTTTATAATTTACTTACAGATTTCTGCAATGACCCATTGATGATTCAAAAGTACTTTGTTCAATTGCCATGTGTTTGTATAGTTTGTGAACTTTCTCTTTCTACTGATTTCTAATGTTATCTCATTATGGCCTGATAAGATACAAGAAATAATTTCATTCATTAAGATTTTCTTTATAACATAAAATTTGATATCTTTTGTTGAAAGTTCCATGGAGTTCTGAGAAGAATAGACTTTCTACAGCTGTTGGATAGAATATTCTGTAGATGCCTGTTAAGTCTACTTGATCTATTAATTTAGTTTATTAACTTAGAGCAGTTAATTTTCTTTGTGGATTTTTTTATGATCTATATATTGATGACAGTAGAATATTGATATCACCCACAATTATTACATATGGACCTAGTTTTTCTTTTATGTCCACTAATATTTATTTTATATAAATTAGAGATAAGGATAAAACAGTTTCTGCCCAGTAGCAAGTGGGTAGGGAGGAGAGGGATGGGGTTGGGGAGGGGAAGAAATGACCCAAATATTGTATGCACATACGAATAAATGAAAAAAAATGGAGGCACCAATATTCACTGCATATTTAGGCTATCATTACATCTTATTGCTGGGTTTTCCCATTTATTAATGTGTAGTTAATTTCTTTACCCTAATTTTGGTTTAGTTTTAATTTTTTCCCATATAGCATATGGGTATGGTACTCTGGGTTGCTTTCAGATGTATTTGCTTTGAATATCATTTTCCACCCTTTCACTTTCAGTCTGTGTGTGTCTTTGCAATTGAGTTTCTTATACACAGCAAAAAGTTGCATCTTATTTTTTAAAATTCATTCAGCTACTATGTGTCTTTTAATTGGAGAGTTAAGCCCATTTTCACTTATGGTACCATTGAAAATTTTTTCACTAATTTTCCTTTTTTTTTATTCATTTATTCACATGTGCATACAATGTTTGGGCCATTTCACCCCCCTGCCCCTCACCCCCTCCCTCTCTCCCGCACACCCCCTCACTTCCAGGCAGAACCTGTTTTGCCCTTATCCCTAATCTTGTTGAAAAGAAGACAACATAATAAGGAAGACAAAGTAGTTTTGCTAGTTGAGATAAGGATAGCTATACAGAGAGATTCCTAGCATTGCTTCCATGTGCAAATGTGTTATAACCCAAGTTGATTCATGTCTAACTGATCTTTTCACTAGTTCCTGATTCCCTTCTCATATTGACCTCTGTCACTTTAAAGTTTCTATATTATTTCCTTTGCTTTTTTCATCTTAAAGGTTTTCTACTCTATGAGTTAAAATTATTTGATTCTTTCTTAATTCTCATTTGTTTATTCCTTTAGTGAGATTTATTCTTTCCTGTGCACTCATACTTTCATGTACCTTTCTTCCTCTACTTTTTATCATATTCCTATTACTCTTTACAGCAATTCTGGATTATTAGTCATGAAAAGCCTTAGTTTACATTTATTATGGACATCTTCATTTCTCACCATATTTTAAAGGATAAATTTTCTGGTTACAGTAATCTTGGCTGTAGCCAGCAAATAAATATTACTTTATTTCAGGGTTTAAAATACATGAATTCATGCCCTTCAGGCCTTTGGAATTCTGCTAAGCCATTATTCTGGCAGTTTTGCCTTTGTATGTAGTTTGGAGCTTCTCACTTGAAGTTTTCAGTGTTTTTTCTTTGTTTTGTCCTCTTGGAATTTTAATAGGCAACAGCACCCATTTCTGGCCAGAGAGTGCAGCTAATGACCACAATGTTTTCCAAAGTCTGTTTTCCCTGCTATTTAAACTTTTCAATCAGGTTCTCATCTTACTCTCTCCCTCTCCATGACATGTCCAGTGTCTCCATGACACTGGACTTAAGGCTTACAAGTACTGTGGGTTTCTGCTTCAGTTAGAACTGCTAAACTTTTATCACCAATTTAACTCCTAACTTAGTGCTGCCAAACTTAGTGTCTGTTATTTTGAAATAAAAACACATAAAAAAAATAGACCTTTTCTAGCAATCATAAATTCAAACACAGTTCTGATTTCTTTAATATCTTAAGAATATGCTTCATTTATTTATTCTACATGTGTTATTATTGTAATTTCTGAAAATAAGTTCATGGTTTCTTATAGTTGTTGCAAACTGACCAGTTCCTGTACCTACAACCCACTTCTAGTAGGAGCCATAACAAAGTATAATTTATTTAGGCCTCTTTTCCCTTTCTTAAGTCCATATGGACATAGGCAAGGAAAATGAGATCAAAGAACTAAGTTATTGCTGCCTGTTGCACTATTTATTTTACTTGGGAGAGGTAACACTTACTAGAGGTTGCTTGCAACAGATTTTATCAAGTAAGTCTTACATTTGTTCTTTGCTCCTGCTTTGGGATTGAGGGGCCTTGCCAACTACCTCAACTAAATCTCAGGTCAATAGCTTATGTAAGTACTTACAATCTGGTTCCATTCATCACCAATAGAGTTTACAAATTGGAGCTATAGTGTTCTATATTTCTGCATAAACATAGTGAAAACCTTTTAGAATTACTTTAGAAAGCCAGATATATATATAAAATACCATTCAGAAGGCAAAGAGAAGAGGATGGTAAGTTAAAGAGCAGCCTGGGCTACATAGTAAGACCCTGTCTCGAATAATATATTTATATATATGAATATATGTTTTTAGAGAAATAGGTTGTTATAAAATGATGCAATTCAGTTCTATATTATCAGAATTTCTGTTTTCATATTTCTTACATATGAAATATATCCTCTGTTTTTCTATTTCCTGAGGATAAGGATGCAAAACCTCCATATTTCCTATATATACTATATGGAAACTTATGAATTAGAGAATAGAATATGATTTTAAAGACCATGAGTATAATTTCATATTATTATCTCTCACTCATCTAAGTCATTTCATCTATCCATGTCCCATCTCTGCATGTTTTATATTTCTTTAAAATATCAATGAAATCTAAATTTCAGTAATAGCTCTGGGTAATGTTTAGTATATTAACATTTAAATTTTATGCATGTAGGTCTTGTATTTTTTAATTAGACCATTAGTTCCAGGACAGAAGCTAAGTTTAATATTATTATGTGTCCTTCAAAACAATAAATGGAGATTTTTTTTTTGACTGAACAAATATTTAGTAACTTGGTTCTTGTGAAATTATTAACTTAATCTGGGTGTAGTGGCAGAGGTCTATAGTCCCAGATACTCGATGTAGGAATAGGAGAATTGTGCTTTGAGGACAGATTGGCAATAGCCCAAGACTTTATCTGAAAAACAAACTAAGAAAATAGATGGACTGAGGGCATGGCTTAAGGAGTACAGCACTTACCTACCAAACTTGCAGCCCTGAGCTCAATTCTTATTACTGCAAAAAAATTTAAATTCCTAATTTTCATATGAATGCAAATCAGATGGTTGTTCACTGGGTATGTATATTTTCTTCAAATACCTGGTTAAATCCAAGTTCTGCAAATGTGTTTGGGATTAGTTTTAGCATAATATATAACTACAAATAATTACGAATTTTTGTATATATTTAATATATTTTTATACTTCTCCTTTTCCATTATCAGTAAGTGAAGATGAGATGACAAGTTTTACAACTAACTGTACACTATGCAAATAGCAATTCAATAGCACTATATTTTGAAATCATTTAATTTGAACATTTAATCTCATTAGTTTGACACAATTTGTTTATTATTCTGTTAGATATCAAGCAAAAATAAAACAACATATTTGGAGAAATCTCATATTTTTTTCCTAAAATTTTTCTGTTTTTTAAAAATTTCCAAGGAGTAAAATTTTCAATATACCTATTCAAAATGTATGTGTAGTCATCTAAATATCTCCCAAATAACAAATTAATGTGTTCATATTAGATGAAAAATTTTAAAGTAAAATTATAAAAAAATGAAGTACCAAGACTTTGTTTCTCCTCTATAATTACAATTTCTGATAAAACATTATTACTTAGAATAAGTTTACTAAGAAAATATATAGAGGGCTGGTAGAGTGGCTTAAGTGGAAAGAGCACCTGTCAGCAAGCCTGAGGCTCTGAGTTCAAATCCCAGTGCTACAAATCAAAAGATTTATAGAAGATTATTTAAATATGATTTCTGCATTATAAACCAGGGTTCATTTTAAGACTTTTTCTCTTTGCCTCATTACTTATTATCTTTATGAGCAATGAAGCCTCACCTATCATCAAAAGGACTATTCCTAAGAACCTCCTTATAAATTTTACTTAAGTAAGTCATAAGAAAGTTTTAAGACTAATTGTAGTCAAAGAGAAAAGATACAAACTTACCCAGTGTAAGTTTAGTGATAAAAGAAATGAAATATAATTTTTAACTTTATATGTGGTAAAATAAAATGGAATAATATCAGAAAAAGTAGACTTCTCATTGGACTACACCATGAGTGAATTTTAAAAGTTAAACAGCAAAACATCAAAATTCATGCTGTAGCAATTGGTAGAGGTTTAGAAAAATTGTTGCCTAGACACAAATCAATAAGTACAGTTGCAAGATCAATCTAGATCTAGTATGTTGGCATGACACATTCACTCAGAAATGGACTTTGGAGTGAAGTAAGCATGAATTCAAACCAGGTTTATCTATTTTTGGGGTTTTTTTTGACCTATTTATTTAATCTTACTAAGTCGCAGTAATTTCACTTGTAAAATGTTGAAAAGCAGTGTTGTGGGATTAAATTAGGGATACTTATTTGTATCAATAGGTAACTTCAAGTGAAAGAAAACTTCCAGAGCAAGATGATCTGAAACCAAAGCATGAAATTAAACTTTTATTATATATATATATTTATAGGATGTCTATATATTTTACCAAACACTGGGCATGTGGATGGCTTTATAATTCACCTAATAAGACTAATATAACTCGGCTATTAAAACTTAACAGAAAAGTACAGGACACCTTAGATCATCTTACTATGAATAAAGATTTAAAAACTGAATAAAATCTTAGCCAATTGAATCTCATAGTAAATTTTTAAATAAATTATAGTTCTTTGCCAAACTTGTTAATTCCAGTAACAAAATTCTGACTTGATGACAAGAAATGAGTTTTTAAAACAGCGCTTGGAATAGTTTAAAAATATCTAGAGGCAGTCAACTATAATTTGTCTCTAACAAATGACATTGTGTCTAAAGAAAGCATAAGGCAAAGCAGGATAAGAGAATATGTCTTAAAGCAACACCCTTATAGTTCTCACATCTGTAAATATCTCAATTCTCAAGTTCTTTAAGTAGTTGAGGACACAATTGTCACTCATCTGAACTAATGCACTGGTCTCCCTGGCATGCCTCATTTTAATATGGCTCATCCAATACATTCTTTCAATTACAGACCAATTCAACTTTAAACTCATATCTGAATAAGTCACTATCCAGCTTTACATTGACGGAAGTTTCCTCTTTCTCTTAGCATAAAGTCTAAATTTATTATAAGATTTTATGTCTTAATCTGGCCATCATTTAACCTTTCTACACTCCTGCTTCAAACTGCTTTAGTCATGAATAACTGAGTCTTTCAGTTCCTCAAATAAAATGTGTCTCTGGGATTTAAGAAATGGTATTTCATATTTACATGGAAAGTCACTTATACTGTAAAGTATATCTTGCCTTCAGCAGATCCTTTTTTTTTAAAACTGACAAAAATATCTAGTCCAACTGATTTTTATACAAGTAAAATTTCTGGAAGATACATAGGATATCATAACTTTTCATAAGTAATGACTTTCTTAAAAGTCATTAAGACTTTATTTTTGTTTTTCTTAGTCCTTATGTAAAACATAAGGACTAAAATAATGAAAGATAGATTCATTGTTCAATAATAAAATTAAGAATGTTTATCAAAAAACATAAATAAGAAAGTGAAAAGACATTGAATGGATGGATATATATATAACACAAATAGTCAAAACAGAGCTGATATAAAAGACAGGTAGAAATCTCCTACAAATTAGTAAAAATGATAGATTATGCTTGGCAAAAAGTTGGCAATAGACAACATTTAAACTCAAATAGGTGTTTCCGATGTCCTATAAACTTAAGATGAGGTGTACAATTACAGTAGGAACTACTGCACTCCTGCGACAAAGGTTTATTTTAAAATATAAGCAGCACCAAGGTTTTCCTTTTTTTCATTTTTCAGAACTAGGGCTCAAACTCAGAGCTTTGCACTTGCAAGGCAGACACTCTACAACTTGAATCGTGTCTCTGAAGCAACACCAAGTATTTTCAAGAGTGCACATAATCCAAGAATTTCAGTTAGTTTCTAGTGTAAGCATGTGAAACTATTTTCAAAATTTTTTGGTGTTATCATTTAAATTTAAATTGATCCTTATATTATGATATAAAAATTTCCCCTAAGCTAGATAGTCATTAAAATTTAACCAAAATGGCAGTATATTATCATATATAATATATAATATTATATATATTGTATATTATGTATTACATATGTATAAGCAGTATATTATAGCAACTGAAGCACCTAATACAACTTAAATGACCAGAATCAACAGAATGAAAGAAATTATGATGTATTAAATAATATATAGCCATAGATTAAAATATAATAATGTCCTATATCTTCATGTAAGAAAATAGTTTATCTTTAGTAAACTAGCAAGCAACCTCAATACCTCACTCTCTTTCTCCCCCCCACCTTCTCTCTACTACATTATACCAATTTTTAGAATATTCAAAAATAGACAAAACTGTTCATCATACTTCAACACAAGACACAAGGTCCTGGTAGGACAATATTCATTTTCTCAACCTGGGTGGTGTCCACATAGGTGTATTCACATTGTTACTTTGTCAAACTATAGATTAATACTTATGAATTTTTAAAAACATACTATACTAAAATTACAGTATTTAAGCATGTTTTAGGGTCTAATGAAACTAGTTTGATAACACGTGGTTAGTTAGAAAACTTCTGGAGAAAACTGAGCAAGAGACTCCAGCTATGAATATAAGTTGCTAAGAATTTTTATGAAAAGACATAGTGCAATGTGGGCAACTGGTACAGAAATACTATTAATAACTTATACCTTAAAGAATGTGCCTGAAGAAAATAAGCAATGGTTCTCATGTTTATGTGTACAAATACACATCATGTTTGATAGAAGTAATCATTCCCATATTTTAAAAACTCCATCACTTACCCAATTTTTCAAGCACTCAATCTACTACTGCATGTCATTTTATAGGTTTTTCTTTAATCCTCTCTCCTTTAATCCCATATGCAGTGCAATCTCAAGCTATCAATTTTTCTCTATACATACCAGTAACTTTTTTTTTTTGGTTTCTATTTCATTGATTTCAGCTCTTATTTTTATTATTTCTCTCCTTCTATTTGCTTTGGTATTTGCTTGTTCTTGTTTTTCTAGGAGTTTGAGATGTGTCATTAGTCATTGATTTGGGATCTTTCAGTCTTTTTAATATATGCACTCATGGCTATAAACTTTCCTCTCAGGACTGCCTTTGCTGTGTCCCATAGGTTCCGGTAGGTTGTGTTTTCATTTTCATTGACTTCCAGGAGTCTTTTAATTTCCTCTTTTATTTCATCAATGACCCATTGTTCATTAAGCAATGAGTTATTCAGTTTCCAGCTGTTTGCATGGTTTTTTGTCTTTATTTTTGTTGTTGAGTTCTAGTTTTATTGCATTGTGATCAGATAGAATGCATGGTATAATTTCTATTTTCTTATATTTGCTGAGGCTTAGCTCATATTGATTTTGTTCATCTCTGTGCCATCAGCTCTAATTCAGATCCATACCAGATCTCTTCTGGTTGAAGAATCTAACTCAAGCATAGATGAGAGGATCATGGTTTGAGGCCAGCAATGGCAAAGTAAAGTTAGCAAGATCCTCTCAAAACGCAAGCCATGGCTAGGCATAGTGGCTCAAATTTGTAATCCTAACTTTTTGGGAGGTAGAGATTGGGAGGACTGAGGTTCGAGACCAGCCTAGGCAAAAAGTTCATGAGACCCCCATCTCAACTAATGGCTGGGTGTGGTGGTGTGTGTCTTTCATCCCTAATAATCCGTGGAAGCACATATAGGAGGATCATGGTCCAAGTGGTCCCAGGCATAAAGTGAAAACCTATCTCAAAAATAACCAACATAAAAAAAGCCTCATGGAGTAGCTCAAGTGATAGAGTGCCTGTCTAGCAAGCACAAGGTCCTGAGTTCAACCCCCAGTACCACCAAAATAAAACAAAAGCCAAGTGTGGTTGTTCACACCTGTAATCCCAGCTATGCAGGACCCCCACAAAAAAAATCCAGCTCAAAATGTGTTCTCTGAGAAAAAGGAATTTATTGGTTCATTCAACTGAAAAGTCCAAGTTAATCTTACTTCTAATATGTTTGAATCCACTTGCTCAGTGATTCTAGCAATGTCACCTCTTCATCTCTAGGTGCATCTTTTTTTCCTCTACTGGCTTTCTTCTCAGGCAGTACCATCCAACATGGAGGCAGGTATATAACAGGCTGTGAACCTGCCTCTTTTTCAAGAAAGTTCCAGAGTTGAGCTCATATGCCATCAGTCATAGACCACCTCCAAGCCAATTTTTGACAAAGGAAATGGAATGTTCCAGATGCCCAGGTTTTTTTTTTTTTTTTGGTTTACACTTTATATTCAGGAGATAGGGGTGTTAGAATGCAATACCAGTAACTTCTCAGTAGTCCAATTTACCATTCCTTTCCATCATCTAGCCTACACTGTTTCCACTCAATATATCTTAATATTTATTTTTCTAAAATAACCAAGATCATCCTCAAAAAGATATATCAGATTCTATTGCTCTTCTTCATGCACTTCTTAGAACAAAAGGTAAGGGGCTATAATACAAGGTAATTCTGTACTTACATGTAGTCACAACAGCCTTCTGTCTCACACAGGAATTATCAGTATCTGAATTATTATATATTTTCTAGATTATTATCTATCTCCGCAATAAAATATAAGGTTTATGAAAAGGAGAATTTGCTTTACTTGCTTAATGATTTATCCTCAGAAACTGAAAGAAAGAAAATGTGGTAGCGATTTTAAAACAAATCTAAACATTGAAGTATAATTAAGTATTGAAATGTATTTAAGTATTAGCTGAAATGTGTTGAAGCCATTAACAACTGTGTTGAAGATGCAAGTAAATTTTTACACTGAAATAAAGATGGAAGCTCTAGTTTATTTAAGGTATAGGTTTTTACTGGACATTCATTGCACAAATATATGTAGAAGTGATACATAAAAGTAAAATCATACATAAAATAATCCTAAGGCATTTCTGATCTTGATCAATCCATGTTGTGTATTTGTTTTAAACTATGAATGCTCAACTTGCCAGTAAAATTAGGTCTTTTACAAAATGCTAAAAAGATTAAGAAATCAAGAGATATTTATCTCCATTAAGCTGAAAAATTATGGTATAAGGGCATAGCTCAAGTAGTAGAGTGCCTGCCAAGAAGAGAGAGACCCTGGGTTCAATCCCTAGTGCCACAAAAAGACGATAAATTGTGTATTATTCTAAGTGAAATGTGTCATTAGAATAAATTTAAAACATACATATATGTATGCACACATATTTATATATATAGGAATATATAGATATGTATTCACGCATGTATATATATTCCTTTAACATGCAATGTAGAGAGTGTTAGATGAAATTATAATATGAAAATAATTATATCCAATATTTTTGTCTCTAAGCTATTGTTCTCCCTTCCTACCCTTCTAACCTCTTTGCTTATGGTTGAACACACTCTTGAGTACATAGAAAATATTTAAGGCTAAATGAAGTGGGACTGCAAAGTTATTTTATGATTATACTATAGTAAAAATGATTTAATAAGCACATGAACAATACAGAGATTCTTTCTTTAAGAGCTTTTGTTATTTCTGGTTATAGTGTGTAAGATAAGTCTTGATGATGAATGTTATATGATAACCCACATGATAGCACCTTGACAGATTTTATTCTGAAATGTGCTAAAATTTTTATTCTGTAGCACATGAATTGATAATTTAAGGAGTAAATATGGGAATGATTTTTTTACATGAAGACTATGTTTCAGAATTGTCAAAGACCTCACTTTTTAAAGATGGCAGTGACATTGAGAAAGACTTTGAAATTTTATGAGTGTGTTATATTATCTGAAGTTTATCATTTACTCATTTGTCAAAATGCCATTACCACTTCAAAAATATCTCTGCCCTAAGCACAAAAACAGATTTGGGGCAATAGTATGCTATTTGTCCCTCATGAGGAGGAGAATACTACTTTAATGAACACATTCATTTGATTAATACTGACTTTCCCTCTTAAATGTGAGAGGAGAGGAAGAATTTACTGGGTAAGCCAAAGAGCTCTTTCTTGAGGGCACAGAAACCCACATTCATTATCAAAGGTAGCTTTAATAAAGAACTTTCACACAAATTGGGCTGGGGTTATAGCTCAGTGTTCATACTTGCCAAGCACACACAAAGCCCTTGATTCCATCCCCAGGACTGAAACAAAACAGAACAAAGCAAAATTAAATTTTTACACAAATCACATTAGCAACAATATGAGACACTGCACTTTGAAGGCAAAAGGAAAGATAACACAATTTTCAGGAAAAAATGATATCAGCTTTCAGGCCACTATGATATCACTTTTCTGGCCACTATGTGTAAGATAGTATTAGAATACCTATGATTTCTAAATTCACACTAGCTAATCAGGATAGCTGTTGTTGTCTTTATTTTACATGTAATAAAGTCAAGAATAGAAAATTAAAGGGGCTGAGTAATTGATCTAGTCTATATAGCTTTTCAATGATGTGGAAGATATTTAAAACAAGTCTGTGAGGTACAACACCTGAAAATTTTTGTAGTACCTGTAACATACTATTCCATCTCTTTTTTCCATGGCAGAAATATTAATTAACTCAATAGGAAACACCATCACAATCCTTCTAAACACAAAATCTATATATTACTTACCTACTGAACAGATTTCTTTTAAAAATATAGCTAAAAGAGATATCATAAATAGAATCCACAATTCTCTTTTTAAATATCTAAGAAGAGGTTGAAAAATACAAATGTGTAAATATGTGTAAATTTACATGAAAATATTTATTGTAGTTTATGCAGTGGAAACTGGGAAGCAACAAAAATGCCTAATACAATATAATTGATTAAATAAATTGTCAGGATGATCATCCACGGTCAACACTGATGAAGAGTTAAATTCACATACAGATATACCTGTAGATAGGCAAACTTAAAATTAAAAGACCATGGTGTGTGAATGAAAAAAATATAGTATGTTATTTAGAAGAAAACAAACATTTGAAAATTCTTAAGAACACATAAAATGCAGGGGTGGTTCAACATACAAAAATCAATAAACGTAATAAACCACATTAAACAGAAGCAAAGACAAAAACCACATGATCATCTCAATAGATGCAGAAAAAGCCTTTGATAAGATCCAACACCATTTCATGATAAAAGTTCTAAGAAAACTAGAAGTAGAAGGAAAGTACCTCAACATTATAAAAGCTATATATTACAAACCTACAGTCAGCATTATACTTAACGGAGAAAAACTGAAACCATTCCCTCTAAAATCAGAACTAGACAAGGATGCCCACTATCTCCACTCCTATTCAACATAGTACTGGAATTCCTAGCCAGAGCAATTAGGCAAGAAGAAGGAATAAAAGGAATACAAATAGGTAAAGAAACTGTCAAAATATCCCTATTTGCAGATGACATGATCCTATATTTTAATGACCCAAAAAACTCTACTCAAAAGCTCCTAGACACCATCAATAGCTATAGCAAGGTAACAGGATATAGAAAAATCATTAGCATTTCTATACACTAATAATGAACAAACTGAGAAAGAATATATCAAAACAATTCCATTTACAATAGCCTCAAAAAAAAATCAAATACCTAGGTGTAAACCTAACAAAGGATGTGAACGACCTCTACAAGGAAAACTGTAAACTTCTGAAGAAAGAGATTGAGGAAGACTATAGAAAGTGGAGAGATCTCCCATGCTCATGGATTGGTAGAATCAACATAGTAAAAATGTCTATACTCCCAAAAGTAATCTACATGTTTAATGCAATTCCCATCAAAATTCCAATGACATTCATTAAAGAGATTGAAAAATGTATCGTTAAATTTATATGGAAACACAAGAGGCCACGAATAGCCAAGGCACTACTCAGTCAAAGAACAATGCTGGAGTTATCATGATACCCGACTTCAAACTATATTACAAAGCAATAACAATAAAAACAGCATGGTACTGGCACAAAAACAGTCATGAAGACCAGTGGAACAGAATAGAGGACCCAGATATGAAGCCACACAACTATAACCAACTTGTCCTTGACAAAGGCACTAAAAATATACCATGGAGAAAAGACAGCCTCTTCAACAAAAACTGCTGGAAAAACTGGTTAGCAGTCTGCAAAAAACTGAGACTAGATCCATGTATATCACCCTATACCAATATTAACTCAAAATGGCTCAAAGATCTTAATATCAGACCCCAAACTCTAAAGTTGATACAGGAAAGAGTAGGAAGTACTCTGGAATTAGTAGGTATAGGTAAGAACTTTCTCAATGGAATCCCAGCAGCACAGCAACTAAGAGATAGCATAGATAAATGGGACTTCATAAAACTAAAAAGCTTCTGCTCATCAAAAGAAATGGTCTCTAAACTGAAGAGAACACCCACAGAGTGGGAGAAAATATTTGCCAGCTACACATCAGACAAAGGACTGATATCCAGAATATATAGGGAATTTAAAAAACTAAATTCTCTTCAAATTAATAAAATAATAAAGAAATAGGCAAGGGAACTAAACAGAACTTTCTCAGAAGAAGAAATTCAAATGGCCAAAAAACCCTTGAATAAATGCTCGCCATCTCTAGCAATAAGGAAATGCAAATTAAAACCACACTAAGATTCTACCTCACCCCTGTTAGAATAGCCATCATTAGCAACACCGCCAACAACAGGTGTTGGTGAGGATGCGGGGAAAAATGAACCCTCTTACACTGCTGGTGGGAATGTAAACTAGTACAACCACTCTGGAAAAAAATTTGGAGGCTTCTTAAAAATCTAAACATTGATCTACCATATATCCAGCAATACCACTCTTGGGGATATATGCAAAAGACTGTGATACAGGTTACTCCAGAGGCACCTGCACACCTATGTTTATTGCAGCACTATTCACAATAGCCAAGTTATGGAAACAGCCAAGATGCCCCACTACTGACGAATGGATCAAGAAAATGTGGTATCTATGCACAATGGAATTTTATGCAGCCATGAAGAAGAACAAAATGTTATCATTTGTCAGTAAATGGATGGAATTGGAGAACATCATTCTCAGTGAGGGTAGCCTGGCCCAAAAGACCAAAAATCGTATGTTGTCCCTCATATGTGGACATTAGATCAAGGGACAAACACAACAAGGGGATTGGACTTTGAGCACATGATAAAGGTGAGAGCACACAAGGGAGGTTGTGAGGATAGGTAAGACATCTAAAAAATTAGCTAGCATTTGTTGCCCTCAACGCAGAGAAACTACAGCAGATACTTTAAAAGCAACTGAGGCCAATAGGAGAAGGGGACCAGGAACTGGAGAAAAAGTTAGATCAAAAAGAATTAACCTAGAAGGTAACACACATGCACAGGAAATTAATTTGAGTCAACTCCCTGTATGGCTATCCTTATCTCAAGTACCAAAACACTTGTCCTTCTTATTATTGCTTATACTTTCTCTTCAACAAAATTAGAAATAAGGGCAAAATAGTTTCTGCCGGGTATCAAGGGGTTGAGGGGGAGAGGGAAGGGGCAGAGTGGGTGGTAAGGGAGGGGGTGGGGGCAGGGGGAGAAATGACCCAAGCATTGTATGCACATATGAATAATAAAACAATAAAAAAAAGAAGAATTAACCTAGAAGGTAACACACATGCACAGGAAATCAATGTGAGTCAACTCCCTGTATAGCTATCCTTATCTCAACTAGCAAAAACGCTTGTTCCTTCCTATTATTGCTTATACTCTCTCTACAAAAAAATTAGAAATAAGGGCAAAATAGTTTCTGCTGGGTATCGAGGGGGTGGGGGGTAAGAGAGGGGATGGGGGTAAGGGAGGGGGTATGGGAAGGGGGGAGAAATGACCCAAACATTGTATGCACATACGAATAAAAAAAAACATAAACAATAATAACAGAGTTATTTCTCAAATTTTAGAGGACTTACTCTTTTCATTCTATTAAAGTTAAATGTTACTAATTCTTATCTATTGAAAATGTATTTCTTATGTAAAAATTGCAAATAAATGAAATGGGAAGTTTCTTTGTAGACATAATAAAAATAACATCAAGAAAAATTGCCACTGCATACTATAAGACAACGCCTTAATGAGTACAGAAGATGTGGGGAAAAACATTCCTGAGATGCCTTGCAAATCTGTCCTTCTGCTTATGGCATCTTAAACTTTTGGATTTAAACTTAAACTTTTTTTGATTTGTAGAAATCAAATAAAAACTAAGGGATGGTTATGCTAAAATACAATTTGAGGTAGGAATTTTGTGTAGATTGCAAATACTTAAAGTTGACTATGGTCATTTATTGCTTGTTTAAAATCTAAAATAATGTGTGTTTGGCCAGAAGTGAGAATGGGAAACTTCTTAAGTTTATCTGTGATGTTCTTCCTTTATTTACTATAACATCAATAGCCTTTTTAAATCATTGTACATTTATTGAACATCAGATGTCTTATAGATAATTAACAAAGAGGATGTGTTCCTATAACTTACTTTATCTTAAAAGTAATATGTTGTATGCCAAGGTTAATAATATAATTTATTTGGGCATTATACATTTTCTTTATCTGTTTTCTTATTTTGAACTATTTAATTTCTTTTTAGTAGTTAGACTGAAACATAGTTCTTCTCATTCTCTTTTCTTAACATCAGAATGAAAGCTATGTCCTCGTATATTGTTTAACTTTTGGTGCATAGTAAGTTTATTGCTTCAAACTGTGTTCTAAAGTATTGCTTTACTTAATCCACAAACAATATGAATCTTCTGGCCAGGTGACATGGTACATGACTCTTACTCCAGTACATAGAAGGCTGAGGCAGGCGGATCACAAGTTCAAGACAGCTCAGGCTACACGGTGAAAACTTGTCTCAAAAAACAGAAATTCTTAGAACTTGCATGAAAATACTTTTCCCAACCTCTCTTAGCACTGGCACACTGAAGGTACACATTACAGTTATTATTCGACATTCTTGCAGTGCAACTTGACACTTGTTTGATCATACTTTCTTCTAAACAGATTAAACTCTTCTGAAATTGACCATACTGTTCACACTTCTATTTAATTCATTCTCCCATTGTAACCTCTAAGCATATTGTAATATTAGTACAAAAGTGAAATCTTTGAGACTATTATTATATACTAAAATATTTAAGTACATTGTTTCATTTTAATATTCAAACTATTACAATTATTGCAAATTTTACATGTTGAGACAACTAAAAACAAGAGAGCTAAAAGTTACAGTTGAAAATTTTGGACACAAACCAGATCTCACTACATCCAAATCAATGCACTTAAACATGTTCCCTGGGAAAGAAATGGATGTACATTAGTACATCCAGTACTAATGTAGTCCATTATGGATCTAAAACCTGTACTTATTCACACTTTATCCATATGACAATACTTCTTTAGGGAAAAGTGAATCATACAAAAATGTGGATTTCACTGAAAAGTGAGTTACTGGAACAGCAATGACTTTGAGTCTACTTTTCCTTCAGAATTAAGTTAGAGAATCAGCAGGCCAGTGCAGCTCTGACGTTTCCACTGCTGTTCTAATACTCCAGGATCAGAAAAAAATGCTTCTAATCAAAAGTTTAAGAAACCCAGACCTCAGGAAATTTTGCTAATTTAGACTGTGATAATTTGCATTGCTAAAATACATTAGGATGTTGAACTTCCACACAGAGTTGCTACACAGTGGGAATTCCCTGGAATTCGAATTGCATGCATCATATTCAGAGACAATATTGAGTTGAGTATGGGTGGCTCATGCCAGTTGTCCAAGCTACTTGGGAGACTGAGATTGAGAGGATCACAGTTCAATGCCAGTCCAGGCAAAATTCTTCTTGAGACTTCATCTCAATGGAAAAAAGCTAGATGTGGTAATGTGAGACTGTCATCTCACCTTTTGTGGTTCAGGCTAGTCTGGGCAAAATGTGAGATTCTATCTCCAAAATAACTAGACCAGAAGGGGCTGGAGGTATGGTTCAAACAGTACAGTGCAAGTTCATAGCAAGTTCAAAGTCCTACATTCAAACTCCAGCACTGAAAAAACAAAAAAAAGCAAAAGAGTTCATAAAGATAAGACAGATAAGGAGAAATGTCAGAATAAGAATGGCTGGTGAATATTGGGGAAATATTGTGTACTCGTATCAAAATGGAAAAAAGAGATCTGTTGAAACCACTTGAGGAATGAGGGGAGAGGGATGAAGGAGAATGATGGAGGAGGTCAATTAAACTATGATATGTTGTAGGAACTTTTGTAAATGACACATTGTATTACTTCTTAAAGAAAGTAATAACAACTATAATGAAGAATATCTGGGGTTCAATTTGGCACTCATTTTGTGCCCAAGTTTGTGCCAAATGTGTGGCATTGCCATCTTACTTCATCTTTGCCACATGGTTTTCATTTGTTGTTGCTGATGTTCCTTTCAGCTTGATGAGCTTATTTAAAGTTCTTTCATCAGACTTGTTTGGCATTATTCAGTTTCAGATTTAAGAGAAGTTAAAGCACATCACTGAGCTTACAAATTATGGGACTTATATTTCTATATTTTATGTAAACTAAAATCAAAATCTTTAACCATTTCTTTTAGTCAGAGTGTTTCTGATACATGTGCTGTTTTAGTGAAGTCTAAATCAGAAAGAACAAGAATATTTAACCTAATTAAACCTCATCTATAAAGCATTTGACTTGAGAGAAAACCAAAACTTAAATGACAGAGAAATCATTTTTATTTTATAAAATTTAATAAGAAAGATAGCATGAATTTCATAATGTTAGTAAAATTAAAACACTGCTGGAAGCAATTAGATACTATTTTAAGTAGTAAAAGGCTGTGGCTAGTCACTAATGTAATACATGTATAACGAATGAGAATGTAAACTATATATCCACGGCATGAATAAAATTAGTGCTACATGAGGATGTACAGGAAGGAATTAAGGCTATATCTCTATAGAAGAGAATCTAATTGAAGTAAGCATTCTGCAATATCAGTTTAATGTATTCAGAGTGTTATAAAGTTGAGACTCTGTGAACTGTGCTTTCAAATTTCATATTGTTATTTCTGTCTCAGCAGCAAGTAATTTGTGAACCAATGAAAATTATTGCAGATACATTTTAAATTATCAGCTCTGAAGTATAATTAAAATTACCTTGAATTTTATATGAACTTCAAAATATGTAGTTTTTCCTATCAAATGATGAAAGCATTGCCTTTGTACCCTCAGAATGTACAGAAACATGCAATTTCTATTTTCTAAGTTTGCTACTTTTTCACGTAAAAGATTGTAAGGCAATGAAGACAAATTTCTGAGCAACTTAAAGTCCCTAACCAGAAAGTCTACAGGAAGCATCAGATATTCTCTCCAAAGTTGTCCAACTGTTTCTCTAAGTACCATGTAAGAATCATAGGCATGAATAAAGAAATTTTTTATTCAGAAATCCAATTTCCTTGAAGGATGATGTTCATACCTACAGTGTCTGGAACATACAAAAATTTAGATGAGAGCATAGTTGTTAAGTTTAATAATGTCGTTCTTTGCCTTTTCAATGCGCTCACTGCTATAGTCAGGGCTTTCCAAGCTTTTAAAGCAGAAAGCTCAAAGCTCTCACAACTAATAAATGGCTTTCTTAACTCAAAATTTCTCATTCCTTGGTTTAATCAGAGATTAATCTGGAATATCAAATAAAAATTATAGGAACACCATGCATTTCTAGCTAAGATGTTCTAAAACATCTAATGACTATTGACTATATCATCTGAATAATAATGCATCAAGGAAAAGACATAAGAGAATGGCACTCATTAATAACATTGCTTACAAAACAGGATCATGTGTAGACTGCTGTTAAATTCTAAGAAAATAAACATAAAAATAGGAAATATGAAGTTTTAAGAGACATAGCTATGACTTCTCTTTCACTAAAAATAAAATTATTTGTGAATTCTAAATACCTAAAATTTAAATTTAATGTCACTTAAAATTTCTCTTTTTATTAATAGGAAATAATAACAGAACAGATTTTCCTCTGCTATACACTTTCATGAGTTAATGTTTATTTCACTTCTGACATACCTTTACCATAAAGTTGTTGGACTAATTTGCAAGTCAGAAGTATAACTCCCACCTTATCTGCTCAGAAGAACTTCTCTGTCCCATGGTCAACTTGAAGGAAAACTTGGTATTTTTCTCATTGATCTCCATCTCCCTACAACTATTCTCAGATTCAATGCACGGTAACATTGTATGTTCCTAAGGAAGCCCTTACTTTCCTAGGGAAAATGAGATAATATTCAGAGCTTCATATATAATAATTGATTTTAAAAGCTGCTGTTACTAACAGACTTGAAGAACTTTAGTTGGTATGTATATATTAGTGATAGTTTAGAGATTTTGTACAGTGTAAAACGCAGAATTCAACTTCTCTGGTTTAGTATGGGAAGCCAGTGTTATTTGATGTCATCACACCTTCCCAGGCTGTTCTCTAAATGCTAATTACACACAGACACACCTTTAGATAAAATGAGTGATCAAAGCTGCTTCACTAATGCTTCTGATTTTGCTTGACTACTACTTTGTGGAGGTACCTGGATTTGAGCTCAGGGCCTTGCACTGGGTAGGCAAGCACTCTACCACTTGAGCCAAGTCCCCAGTCATTTTAACTTTGTTTTTCAAACAGGCTATCACACTTTTGCCTGGGGCCAGCCTTGGACTACAATCCTCCCATCTCTAATTCCTACATGGTTAAGACTATGGACATGCACCAACATGCCAGATCTTGACTATGCATTTCATTGCAACTTAGCATTAGTTATGTATGGCAAATTATCACAATGTTGACAGCCCAAACAATAAACACATATTCTCACAAAGTTCCTACTAGATAAGAATTACAGGAGCAAACTTCCTGTCTGGTTCTGCCTCTGAGTTTCTAAGGATATTGTTGTCTAGCACTTGGTTGTGTCACAGGGGTGAATCTACTTACAAACTTTCATATGCCTATTGGAAGGCCTCGGAAAATCAGCATCCAATCTCCCTCTCTTGCTTACGGAAGGCTTGAATTCCTCGCTACATTACCTTCCACAAAGCTGTGTCAATTCATGGCAGGTGACTTAAAGTTTAAAGTTAAATTTCAAAAAATTTCCTGATGACTGTATTCTCTGTCCCATATATTACTTTTCTCACAATCTGATCTCAATACTTATACCCAACTATCTTAAATTCCAACTGAAACATGTACTCTTTCTTGATCATGCTTTGCTCTTTTTACCTCCATGGGTTTCTATTGCCTTTAATGTAGGCCAGGAATGTTTTTATCTGTCTCATGACCTCTCACTCATCCTGTGAACTTACTTTCCGATATTATCTATTCTATGATATTTCTACCTATCTTCTGCTTCCACTCAAAAGAATTATTCACATTTTCTTCAGAACACGTAGAGTATGTCTTACAGCACATACTCCATTTCATTATAATTTACCCATGTATTTGTCTCCAGACTGTTAAACAACATCTCAAGGGCAAGGATCACATCTTTCCTCCTATCCATTCTGTGCCTAACATAGTCATGCAAATTGTATTTCATACTTGGATCTTGGGAATGTAGAGCATTATTTATTGTCATTATTTAACATAATTTGGAATGGTGATAAACATGTCAGAGATGTATCAAATATGATGTTTATGTTTTCAAAGGTGTTTTCTTTCGCTAATTACTTATTTCTTTTTAAAATTAATTTTATTTTTGAATTAACATACATTAATAATACAAGGGGATTTCACTGTTGTAAATCCATACCAGTATAAAGTGTACCTTGATCATGTTTACCTCCTCCATTATATTCCCATTTCCACTTCTCTTTTTCAAGTAGTGTTTATTATGTTTCATTATGCTGTCCACATATGTGTGTAGGTAGTCTACTTTGATCCTCTTCACCCTTGTGTATTGTTTCATTTGTATAAAGTCTGATAAATTAATGAAGAAAGTAATCAGTAGCAAAATGTAGGTTTTGATCTAGAATTTTCTCCCATTGTTTATGACATTCAAGAAGTGATTATAAGTGGGCTATATGCAGTGGTCCATGCCTGTAATCCCAGCTACTCAGTAGGTGGAGATTGGGAAGATCACAGTTCAAGATCAGCCACAGCAAGAACCCAATGCGTGATCCTCTCTCAAAAAAGAAAGTTGGTATGGTAGCCAACAAAGGGTGATCATAAATTGGTACTTTGGCAAAGAAGAATTTTGTGGAAGTTTTGTAGTTACCATACCCAAAGAAAAAAGAGTTCTTAATATTTTCGTGTTTCAAATGAATAATATGTTTCTTATATATTTTGCTTGACTTCCTCTATTGCCATCATTTGGCTCATGTCCTTTTATTTCTTTCATTCTGTCTATCTAAATTGCTGACATTATCAGAAATTCGTTTAAGAATTTGGTAACTTTGGCTGTACAGTCATAATCAACATCTTGAATGAGATTATAAGAAAAGAGAAATTTTAGAAAATGTTATTGAGAAAACAGGAACTCAATTTAGTATATCTAAAAATACTGAGTTACTCTAGGTGCCCTGGAATTTTCCATGTGATCCAAGGTCCCTTTATCAAGTCATGAGATTTTTAAAGATTAATGGGTTTTATTAAGAGCAAATAAATGCTCTTCATATAGGTATTAACTGCACAGCTCCAATATGTTCTCATGCCTTATGCCCAAATAAGAGTGCAAGCTTTGGTTCTGTATTCTGTGTAGAGACAACTTGCTCTTGCTATGTCAAATTTTCCTCATCAATTTTTCCTATTGAAAAAGTAACTGGTTTTCAGCATTGATTTAGAGATGCTGCTTTTGGAATTTAACTTTTGTGCAGTTCTTGAGTTGTGAGAAAAATTTTAATAGGGGTAAGTTTATCTCTGTATCACCACTAACCAGCAACTCTTATTTTACACGCCTGGATTTTCAAAGCTAAAATGGAAGAAAAACAAGGTAGGCATGGTTATTTAACCACATTCTGACATTTTCAATAAGATCTCAATGTATTTTTCACAAGTTTATACTCTTTAGATGATATGGTATTTGCTTTTAACAATTGGATCTATTAAATTTGAGATTAGGGAATTCAATGTTCATGCTAAAATTCTACTTGTGTGAGAATGATTAAAAGATATTAAACATTGCATTAAATATATATTTAGCCAGAGTTATATATATTCAACTACTATTTGTTAATTGCTATGTTTTAGCATCACAACAATCCTGCTGGTATAGTAGGATCAGCCCAATTCCAAAGGAGTGAAATTGAGCATTGGGTGAGAACGTGATTTTCTTAGCCAAAATAATGAGATTGCTGACTCTAAAAGTTGAATTGGTAAATTCACTTACTCTTCCCATTATTTGGCTCTTGTTTCATCTATTCTCATTTTTATATCGATGTCTTTGTTAGGCAGAGTTTTTTCTTCTTTTAACCTGAGATATTATTTAAATAAAATTAAAAGTATTTGTTTTAGTAATATGTAAGGGCTGTGCATCCTGTGAAGGCTCCAGGGAAATATGTTGCCTTCCTCTCTGGCTTTTGGATGTATCAGGAATTCCTCAGTGCATGGAGGTACCTTCTGATCTCTGCCTTAACCTTCATTATGACCTCTCCAACTCTGTTTCCTTCTTTCCTGTCTCTTATGGGAGCACATATTACGTTTGCATCCTATCCAGTTAATCCCAAGATCTTTTGCTTCATTATATCTTCAAAGATTATTCTCCCCCAAAAAACTCATATTCTCGTGTTGTAAGGGAATTTGACTTAATTTTTTGTGCACCACTATTTCAACTAAATCCAAACATTACATAAACCCATGATCTAGAGGAAAAAAAACTACCTAAACTATGTCGCTAAATACAATTTAAAACATAATGCTAAGCTTATGAACCCATATATTTCTTTTCTTTCTTTCTTTATAAATATCACCTTAAATTTCTGCTTATTGAAATTCTGTCTACCATTATAATATTTGTGTCAGGTATGATTTTATAAGAAATAGGAATGCCTTCCCAAATACCAATGATCATCTTCCTAATTCAAGAAATCCTTTATTTTCTGTTTTTCTTATAACAAAAAAGCTTTATTTTTTGTATTATGGTAAAATCAATACTCTTGGTAGATTATTTTCTAATTGCTAACTTGCCCAAGATGATACAGTGTGTAAGATGAAAAGTCAGAATTAAAGCCCAAATTATTTAATGCACTTAACGACAAGCTTGTGATCAATATTTGTGCCTTCACTGGAGGTGTCTTGCATTTCAGTTTTTTGCGAAGAAAATGTACATGGATTTGAAGATACTTATTCCTGTCTTGTTCTCCTGAGTAAGCTTGGGAGGTCATCTAACCTTTCAGTATAAAATGAAGATCTCAGTATTTGTTGCATCTGAAACTTGGTAACGGAATACAGTTTTGAATCATCATGAGGACCTTGTCCATGGCAAATAAGGAGTGAATATTATTGTAAAAATGTGAGTTTCAGAATTTCCAGTGGCACCTGCTGCTGGAGGGTAGCCATGGCTTTAGATAAACAGCTCATGCCAGCTTTCCAAGCACCTAGTTTTAGTTTTAGTATTCAGGCCTAACTTGTTATTAACACAGGAGAAGAGAAAGAAAAGTTCACTATTTGCTGCTATCCAAGTGTCTTAAGTAATTGCAACATTTGAAAATGTTTATTTAGGACTCAATTATGAGATTTAAAATATTTTAGTAGGCAAATTTTAAAGAAAAATAATTTAAACTAATTTACATTTGTAAACTCAACTCAAAATTACACAAAAATATTTAGTAATACTTTACCAAATATTCAGTATTCTTGTTCACAAAGGCTGAAGATGGCTGGGAAAAAAAAAAGGACAATTGAACTTGAAGCAGTCTATCCTCCCTATGCAATAACTATAATACATTTTCCCAAGCAACTCATGCTATTAATTTCCAAAGGAATATTTCATATCTTCCACTTTTCCCCAAACAATCAGCATAAGTGTCTTATTTCCCAATTACCACATATTATGAGACTTTATTTTTTGGATAGAGTAAATGAACTATGAATGTCCACTGGAACATCTTTCCCTTAATAAGCTAAGGACTCATCATGCAAGTTTGCCTATTCTCTTTCCCATTTTATTCACACTACCTCTTTTGTAGATTATTCTCATAGCTCCCTCTTTAGCACACACTCCTGCACACATGTTCCCAATTCCTAAACTAGTCATCATGACTCTTCTTGCACCAGTATTTTGTTGCTCACTTGTATATTGCAGTAAGTACCAAACTTATCCAAAGTCTTTATTTTCTTGAAAGCCTCCAATCTGGCTTTTTTCCCCACATCCAATTTAACCACTTCTCTTGAAGTCACCAATGGCATCTGCTTTGCCAGGTCCACAATAGCCAATTTCTAGTCCTTATCTACAGTCCTATTTCCTCCACCTGTCAGTAGCACTTCACATATTTGTATCCTGTTTCAAACCTAGATTTACCTGGCTTCAGCCACCCTTGCTCCATTTCAGGCTTTAGGATGGATTTATTTTCTGCACCTCCAAATATTTGCAACTCTTGCCTATTCTTATTTTATCCTCAGTCCATAAATAATCCCTGTCAGCTCCATGTTTATTTCATGTCTGCCAGCTTTTCCATTTCCATAACTACTGAACTCATTGATATCTATCTGTAAGACATCTCTATTTGGTAGTTTAATAAATATTTCAAACTTTAATTTTCCAAGCCTAATTCCTGCTTTCCACTGCAAACCTACCTCTCCATGAGTACAATTCATCTCACTAAATGACACCTGCATTCTCCCA
The DNA here is from genome assembly GCF_047511655.1 of Castor canadensis. NCBI lineage: Eukaryota > Metazoa > Chordata > Mammalia > Rodentia > Castoridae > Castor > Castor canadensis. The sequence continues at coordinate 46,612,418 of NC_133392.1, read as the reverse complement.
ATCTCCTGCATCTGCACTTCTCTCTTCTCATCTATTGTTCTTCCCTCCCTGTCGCTCATCTGTACTGTTTATTGTTTAGTTTTTTAATTTTATTATTCATATGTGCATACAAGGCTTGGGTCATTTCTCCCCCCTGCCCCCACCCCTTCCCTTACCACCCACTCCACCCTCTCCCTCTCCCCCCTCCACCTCAATACCCAGCAGAAACTATTTTGCCCTTATTTCTAATTTTGTTGTAGAGAGAGTATAAGCAATAATAGGAAGGAACAAGGGTTTTTGCTGGTTGAGATAGGATAGCTGTATAGGGCATTGACTCACATTGATTTCCTGTGCGTGGGTGTTACCTTCTAGGTTAATTCTTTTTGATCTACCCTTTTCTCTAGTTCTGGTCCCCTTTTTCCTATTGGCCTCAGGTACTTTTAAGGTATCTGCTTTAGTTTCTCTGCGTTGAGGGCAACAAATGCTAGCTAGTTTTTTAGGTGTCTTACCTATCCTCACCTCTCCCTTGTGTGCTCTCGCTTTTATCATGTGCTCAAAGTCCATTCCCATTGTTGTGTTTGCCCTTGACCTAATGTCCACATATGAGGGAGAACGTACAATTTTTGGTCTTTTGGGCCAGGCTAACCTCACTCAGTGGTATCTATATACAATGGAATTTTATGCAGCCATGAAGAAGAATGAAATGTTATCATTCGCTGTTTATTGTTTTTATCAACCATGACTGGCATACTCCAACTCAGAACCTTTAAAACTGGCATTCCTGTTTCTTAATTATGGATTCTCTACCACATCTCTTGGCTTACTCATGTTTCATTTCAACTGATATTTCATCCAGGAGTTTTCCCTAATTCACCTAAGTTCTTAACAACTCTTTCCCTACTCCAATATTCTTTCTTTACCTTTATGTTTTCTGGCACTTTCCTTCCAGTGATAACACTACAAACACTATATTTGTATTTTTGTCTTATCTCACAAAAATACAAGCTCCAAAAAAGTCCTTATTAACTAATATTCTTCAAATGAGGTAAAGAGATATTAGAAAAAGTCTTTTCATCATACTTCAATAATTAATAGGAGTAGAAATGCAGCTGAGCATGAAAAATGAGTATAAGTTTCCGATTTGCTTTTGGAAATGTAGAAATGAGGAAAACAACCTCAAACACTGGCCTGAAGCATCCTTCTCCACATACTCTGCTGAGTTACTGTCTATTCATTTCTGTTTGCTGAGGGGTTTCTTTTCTTCTCCTTCACCTCTTCCTACTAGGAATACAGCACTGTGTCTGTTCCAGAGAAAGAGATAACTCACTGCTGTTATCCCTCATAAGTGAGCAAAATTTTAAAAAAATCTCGTATGTTTACTTAAGGTGTAATAACACTTGTTTTGATAAGATAGATCACATCTCTACAGCCTTTATGTGTACATTAACTAAGTACTCAAACACACACAGATATCTTAGGAAATGCTCTTAATCTATTAAACGTTTGATAATCCTGATATTAACAATATTCTCAAAATTCAGAAGTTCATGAGTTATTAAAGAATGGTTGTTTCCTTAATTCTGGAGAACTAAAGAATAATATTCTGAAAATAACCAAGAATTCATTTTAGAAGTATTTTACTTCTTTGCAAAAGTTTACACAAAACTTTGCTATCAGACTATTTCATTCTCTTATTAGTGTTGTTTGTTTTTTCTACAAAGAAATCACTATTGGCAGACTCTTAGCGCCTCTGTAATTACTGCAACTTAAGAAAGCTCTATTCAGAATGAAATCATAAGAAAATTAAAGACATCCACACTTAAAGTTATTTCATATGACAGTTGAAATAGCTTTCACTATGCATTTATTACTGGTCAGGTGGGAAATCATGCACAATATGATATAAGTATTAAAATTAGTCTGCTCCTCACTGGTTTTTGAGAAAAAGTGATTTTTTTTCCAGGCTAATCTCTGTACACAGTTTTCCCAAATTAATTAGAAATGTCTCATGCAACCAAGTATATTTTGCTACGTTTGTTGTTCTTGTTGTTGTGGGGGATTTTTGTTTTGCTTTTTTGTTTAAAGTTTCTATTAGTAGGTATACTCTCCAGGGAAAATTTATGTTAAGCAAACAAAGTATTAGGCATTCCACCGTATCATATATTTTGTTAGGTGTTATACGTTTTTCATTCACACTGATGGAATAAGTAGAAATTGTTTCTAGAATTCTAACTATGCATTCAGGACTTTATTGTTCTATATTTTATTTGAGTAATATTTCCTTCTATATTAGGTATATTTACTTTTAAAAGGTTATATTTTCTCCAAATATAGTACTATGTATTACTTGCTCTTTCACTTTTATGTTCATTTGCATTGTAACCTTCAAGGTATTAATGACGTTCATCTGAAACTCGTTTGGAAAGTCTTTTTAATCTAATTTATTGAAAATTACAAAATACCTGCAGTGAACAAGTCTCACAATTTTCAATTATTTGCTTCTCTTTTTTGTGAATGTAACAGCAATATGCATAACAATGTATGGAAGAACTGTTGCTGGAAGTTGAAATGCCAATCTTAGTGTTGCTTACACACACACACACACACACACAAAGAAGCAGCAATTATTAAGAGCTAGTATAAAAGATTGTCTAGAATCATCCTTAAACCTCAAATGCCTGGAAAAAGGACAGTAAATACCAGAAATACCTGTTCAACCTAGAAATTGGGTATCATTTTTTAAAAGTGTTTATGTAGTCACAAAATTTAAAGTATAAATGAGTACTTGAGGCAAAACTAAAAATTGCAAAATGATGACTGTGCCTGAAATGCATTCTTACTTTAGAGGTGTTGTGACATCAAATAAAGCATTTGCAAATATATATATGCATCAGATATGTATATTTCTCTTTAAAATAACTACCTGGCATTTCTGATTCTACTTTTGAAGAAATCATGAACCAATGCAGTGCTAAAATTTCTGCCTAGATTACCATTATCTTGACCATGAGGGCACATCATCTTTATAGCTGTTGCAAGTACTATTGAGATGCCTTTTTTTTTCCAGGCAGAAAGACACCCAAAAGAATCCAATTATATAAAAAAAAGGTTTTGTGAGACAATATGACAATACTGGGGTCCCAGATATATGGAGAAAGCTGTGACTGGCTGTCCACTGAGAGACCAGAGGTTTCAACTATTTCACTAGGGTCTCAAAAACACAAGCAGCTATATTTTACTTGGTCAACACTGTACAGTAAAATAAAGTAGAAATGGCACAGATGAATACGAGCAATGCAAATTGTATCCATGTATTGAAATAGTCCCTAAAACTAATGGAACTATTCATACAACTAATATGTTAATAATTATAATAATGACAATAAAGTAACAACATAGCTCGATTAAAGCAACTAAAGCTATATAATCTCTTATTAAAATCTAGACATTCTGTTTTTGCTAGACTGGAGATTAAGAAAATGGCTTATACCTTCACAATGAAGTTAATGTCAGTTTAAATTCAGCAAATTTCTACAACTCCCCAATTTTTCTCAGATAGATTCACTTATTTTCAGTGTCTTCCTAAATCTCACGTCATGCATTTAAAACTCTTTCTTGAAATAGCTGTGCCTCTTGCACTTAACAATACTTGCTTCTAGGCACCAGTGACTCATATCTGCAATCCTACTTGGGAGAATGAGATCAAGAGGATTGTGGTTTAAGGCTACTCCAAGCAAATAGTTCTCAAGATTCCATCTCAACAGAGAAAAGCTGGGTGTGGTGGTGCATTCCTGGCACCCCAGCTATAATGGGAAGTATAAAACAGGAGGATCATTGTCCAGTCTGGCCTTGGGAAATGAGCAAGACCTTATCCCCAAATAACCAAAGCAAAAAGGACTGGAGGTGTCATAAGCAGTAGAGCATCTGCCTAGCCAGTGCAAAGCTCTTAGTTCAAATTCTACTCCAGCAAAAATTATATAAAATAAAATGATAAGACATGTAACAAGATACCCACATGCACACATCCTACCACAATTATATTTGAAATTTTCAATCTATATATGCTCTTGTTTACAGCTGAATTTACTACTGAAATGCATGATGATGGGTTGGTGGCTAAGGACAAAAGGATAAAATTTGTTTCTGCTTCATTTCTTTAGATCACCATACCCTTATAATTATTAAAACTGCAACTCCAAAATCATCAATAATATCTGATTTCATCTTTGCCTATGGGCATCACATTAACAAGTTTCAAGTCTTAAGACTTCTACTTCCTTTCATACACAAAAGATTCCTGACTCTTATTTATCCCTCTGTCCCTGAAACCGGAAAGTAGAAGGAAAAGTTACTAGCCTTTAATTTGTATGAAATTTAGTACTCTTTAATGATTTTTTTATAAGAACATCTTGCTGAATCATGAAAATAGTGGGCTTTTCATCATTTGAAATTTAGGCTGCATACTTTATGAGTAGTAATTAAAAAGTTGAACCTTTGAACTTCAGCATCACTTTTTAAAAGTGATTATTTCTTAATTTGACAAGAGTGCTAACCTATACTTCATGTTTTTGCATATGATTTGTTCCAGTGTTCATTTTTGTTTTCTGAAAATTCTTAAAGATAGGCTTTTCTTTCTATTATTTTTACCACTTCAGCAAAAATATTAAAATAATATTTTGTGGCTATATGAACATATTTTAATGATTTTTTCTATAAAACTACATATTAAAATTATTTTAGCTTATAGAGAGCTTGCTAATATTAATGTACTGACATAAGAAGGAAATTTAAGACTTAATTAATCCAGAAACAAAAATGGCCTAATAGCTTCTATTATACATAAACCATAAATTTTAATTTGAAGTTAAGATTTAGCACTTGTTTGACAATTATATTTCATTCTTATCTTTTAAAGCATATATTTCATATAAGCTTGTCAATTTTAAATTAATAAGGTATAATATGGTATAATAAATACATATTTACATACAAGCAACTTTTTATTCTCTCTGAGGATTTCCAAAATTTATGTAGTCCTTTGTTGAACAATGCATTATAAACATCTCTGAGGTAATGCAATGTATTTCAAGTTTATCCATTACCTGCTTATGTCTATCAGCAAATGTTGCAGGAATAATCAATAAGTTAAAATTCCATAGATATACACAGATGTGAATGGAATGAATTAGTTTTAATTAGTGTAAATAGTAAGTTACTACATGAACATGGCAAACTTGGTTTCAAAATGTAATCATTCTAGACACGTGGGTAAAATGACAATCCGGGCCAAGTACTCCATGGGGCTTCATGATATAAAACTGGACAAAGGCTTGGGGATTAATGATTCTTCTTCTCAGGTACACAAGGCAAAACACAGAAAGGCCAAGTACAGTGACTCAAGCCCATGGTCTAAGCTACTCAGGAGGCAGAAGAAGGGAGGATCATGGTTGGAAGCTAGCCTGGACAAAAAAAAATGTTACTGATACCCCATTTCAAAAAATAAGCTATCCATGTAGACATATGCCTGTAATCCCAACTAAGTAGGAGGGTTAGGTAGGAGAATCTACATCCAATGGTGGCCTCAGAAAATAATTCGTGAAGCTGTCTAAAAAATAACCTATATTTTAAAGGTATGGAGATGTGGCTCAAATTGTAGAGTGCCTACCTAGCAAGTGCAAGGTCTGAGTTCAAACCCCAGAATCTCAAAACAAAACAAAGCTAAACTAAGCAATCAAACAACAACAACAAAAACCACAATACACTGCTGGTGGGAATGTAAGCTAGTACAAACCAACTGGGAAAACAACATGGAGGCTTCTTAAAAAACTAAACATAGATCTCCCATATGATCCAGTAATACCACTCCTAGGGATATACCCAAAGGAATGGTACTCAGGTTATTACAAAGCACTTGCACACCCATGTTTATTGCAACACTATTTACAATAGTTAAGCTATGGAAACAGCCAAGATGCCCCACTATTGAAGAATGGATCAAGAAAATGTGGTATTTACACACAACAGAATTTTACTCAGCCACAAAGAAGAATGAAATTTTGTCATTCGCAAGTAAATAGATGGAACTGGAGCACACCATCTTAAGCGAAGTTAGCCAGGCTCAGAAGCCAAATCACATGTTCTCCCTCAAATGTGGAGTATAGACCTAAAACAAATGCAGTAATATTGTTGCACATAGGTTACACACTAAAGGGAGAGCACACACGGGAGGAGTAGGGAAAGGGAAGGAAACCTAAAACTTGAATGTGGTTGATGTGCTCACTGTAGAGGAGTGAATAAAGTAATCTTAAACTGTCAGAGGCCACTATGGGAAAGGGACCAGGAAGAAATGAAGAGGTCTGGCAGAGATAAACTAATGTGGGTTGCAATACACAAGTGCATGGAAACAATGCTAGGAATCTCTCTGTATAGGTATCTTTAGCTCAAACTAGCTAAAACACTATGTCTTTCTTATTATCTCTTATGCTTTCTCTTCAACAAAATCGGAGATCAAGAGGGAGAACTATATACTTGTGAGTAAATATAAAAATGATAACATAAAAGAAAAAAAAATTTTAAAAAGAAAGGATCAAAAAATAAATAAATAAAGAAAAGAAAATCACAAATGAGCCACACTGACAAAAATGTAATTGCAAACTGGAACTTTGTTTCTGAACAAAAGAAAAAAGCTGGGAGAGATTATAATAAATGAATCCAACCTGTGTATGTTTGAGAGAGGGAGAGGAGTATTGTTAGTCAAGTTGTACATGAAGAAGAGACTCTCCTACTGAAATATGAAGAAGGAGGGAATTCCTGGGCAGAAATAACTAAAACAAATTTAATAAATTAACCTTCTATAGTTTGAAGGTATAAAATGTTCTCACCACCAAAATCATGGTTATGTGAGGAATCACACATAATAATTGCACAGATATTGTCATTCTATAACGTATATATACTTCAAAACATCATGCTGTGCATGATAGTATATGTTGATTTAAAAAATAAGTCAAAACTGAGATTTAATCAGTATTAAAATGTTTTTCACAAGAAAAATAGCTGCACTGCTGAGTTCTATCCAAACACTTAAAGGTGATACCAATACTTATAAATCATTCCAAGAAATTAGAGGAGGAAATTCTTTCTAACTCATTCTATGAGGTCAGCAACAAAAACTATAGGCCAGTTATCATAATCAAGTGTAATAACAACAACAAGTGCTGGCAAGGATGTGGCAAACAGGAACCTTTATACACTGCTGGTGGAAATACAAATTAGTACAACCACTAAGGAAAGAAGTATGGAAAGTCCCCAGACAACTAGCGATAGAACTGACATACAATCCAGTGATACCACTCCTGAGCATCTACCCAAAGGAATGTACGACATGATACAGAAGAAACACCTGCACACTAATGTTCATCACAGCACTATTCATAATAGCCAAGCTTTGGAAATAACCCAGGTGCCCTACAACTGATGAATGAATCAAGAAATTGTGATAGGTATACACAATGGAGTTTTTGTAAAACATAAGGAATAATGGCATGTAGATTGAAGGTAAATGGATAAAATTGGAGGACATAATATTAATTGAAGTAAGCCAGGATCAGAAACCCAAAAGCTACATGTTTTCTCTCATATGTGGAAGATAGATCCAATGATAAACAAATACACAAAAATAAGCACAATGATATATAAACTCAGACGTAGAACACTCTTCTAACATTGGAACTACTCTATGGAACTTTGGGGAAAGAGCGAAAGGAAAAGAGAACGATACAACATGAATTATATTGCATAACAAGATGTGAAGGTAGAGGATACAAGGATGTGTATTGAAAGCTGTTGAAAAATGGGGGAGTGGAAGGGAAAGGGGTGAGGGAGAGTAATGGAAGGGGTTGAATGGACCAAAGTAAAGCACACCAACAATGGGCATACAATGAGACACTCCTTTGACCCTTTGAACGCCAATTTAAATATAAATAACAAAAACCAGAAGTGCAGAATAGGTATGGGGTGTGTGTGTGTGTGTGTGTGTGTGTGTGTGTGTATACTTGTGGGTAGGGGGAGGGTAAAGGAAGGAGATTAAGGTGATGGTATATGGTAGATGGAGTTCATATACTAATAGGAAACAGAACTAAGAAACCTTGCAATTGCTTTAAAGGGGTGAGAAGGGGTTGAGGGGAAGATACAATGGGACAATGTAAATAATGTACAATATAAATCTGATTGGAATTTTCATTATCAATTCCCCCCATATAATAAATATATCCTAATAAAAATTAATTAAAAAAAACCCTCTAGGCCCATGATCATGATGAGCATGCACAAAATATCTTCAACAAAGTTGTAGCAAACCAAGTCCAAATGGATTTGAAAATACAATTCAACATAATCAAATGAGATTCATCCCAGGAATGCAAAGATGGTTGGACATATCCAAATCAATGAACATGATATACCATAACAGCACAATAATGGACCAAAACCATTTGATCATCTCAATAGACGCAGACAGTATGTTAGATAATTTCAACATTGTTTCATGTTAAAAACTGAAAAAAAAAGGTACAGAAGGAACATATCCTGACTTAGTAGAAATCATATTTTGATAGACCAACAGATAACAACATATGGACTGTGGAAACATTTTTAAGATTTGGAACAAGATATAGATTGCCACTTTCACCACTTTTATTCAACACAGTACTGAAGGTCCTAGCTCGTACATCAAGACAGAGAAAAAAAATCAAGAAAAAAGAAAGTCAAATCATTACTGTTTGTAGTTATTGTATGTAGAAAACTATAAACACTCCACCAATAAAACTTGCAGTACTAATTGTCTCTTGTACTTACAATTCCTCTTTCCACAGTGTATTAGCAAATTAATAGTTTCTCCATTTCAAAGTTTTGGAAAATATCTTTAACTAATCACCAACCCCAAAGGACATGTATAATAAGTCATTTTAAAAGTGTAAAAAATATTAAATGATCATTTGAATATCTATATCACTTAATGTTTATATCACTTTAGTAAGGTAAAGTTTTGTTTATCCATTGGTGGTACTAGGTTACATGCTTTCTAAGCAGGTGCTCTACACTTTTTCATTTAGCTACTTTCTAGATGGGGTCTCATGTTTTGTCCCAGCCTGCCTGGATTACTGTCCTCCCAGATAAGCTTTTTACATTGCTGGTGTTAAAGAAGTTAAACTTCACACCCACCTTATTGGTTGAGATTGTGTCTTGCTGGTTTTTGTTTTTTTGGTGGGAGGGCTGAGGCTGGCCTCCTTACCTCTCCCTTTCAAGTAACAAAGATTACAATGTAAGTAACTGCTCTCCACCAATGGGACAAAATATTATTACTGCATATTAACTGCACAAAGGATTTGTATTATATTTCCACACATAAATATAATGTACTTTGATAAAATTCACCCCCCTTATTACTCTTTCTCATTAAATAGGCAGTATATATCCCCCTGGCAAGCACTATTCTACTATCTGTAACTATGAGTCAACTATTTTAGATTCCATGTCTAAATGAGATCATATATTTGTCATTCTATGTCTTTTTTATTTTACTTAGTAGAATGTCCTTTAGACTGCTGTGAATAGCAGTGTTTCCTTTTCTTTATATCAGAATGATATTTCATTGTATATCTGTACCACAATTTCTTTATCCATTTTTCTGTCAATGGATAATGAATCAGTTTTGACACTGTAGCTAGAAGTGACACATCCACACTCCTTTTGAAGGAACTTCTGTTCTCCTCCACACTCTGTATTATTGTTCATTATATTTTTATTTGCATATATTTTATTCTCCATTTACTAATTCTGAAATGGTCATCATTTTTTTCCTCTGTTGCTGTGCTAGGTGGGAGTACATTGTGGCAGTTACAAAGGTTCTAACAATGTATCAAATATATCAGAGTTGAGTTAACACCCTCCACTGATCTCCTTTATCCCCCCTCATCATTATCTTCAAATCTTCCAACAGTGCCCTATTGATTTTAAGAAATTTATAAAGTGTTGATTTATTGAAAACAAATAGTATTATTTCCTCTTTATAAAATCTTTATATAAGATAATTTAATTCACATTCATTTTTTTCAAATAATAGATATTCTTAACATTATATTTTTGTTTAATGCTGTAAATTACAACAAACACACCCAAGTATTTAAGATACCTTAAATATATTTAAAACTTTTTTTTAGGATTGTGAGTTTTTTATTTTTATTATTGTTGTAGTGAGGATAAATTTGATATTTACAAAATTTCTTACAAGTTATCATAGTTGAACACCTTAAATCTTATATCAGTTTTTAAGGTCTTTCAGCATCTAATATAGACTTAATGTATGTTGTATATAAAACTGAATTATGATTTGTTTTCTAGTCTTGAAAGTAACATCTGCTTACTAGAACTTCTGTATAATGAAACAAAACTTAGCATTATTTTAAAATCTAATCTCTTTTAAAAAGATCATAGTGACTTTGATGTATTTGTAGTGTAAATGAAGGGTGCATATGTGATTTTTTTTCACAAAAAGTTTTAAGTTAAATTATTCCTCTTTGTACTTTTGCTGGTAAAATTTGATCACTTCCTTAATTGCATATGTTTAAGATTAAGGTTAGCAGTTTAAAGTAATCACATAAAAACAAATCTTGGTAATATTTGTTAAAATGCTGCCTTATCTAGATATCCCTTAGTATCATACTATTATTTGAGTTACTGTTTTTGAGATGGTAGTTCTGCAAATATAATAGAGTATAAGTTTCACATTTAACTTCTTATTATAAATAAAAGAATCACAAAGCAAAATTAAATAAAACAATTTATCGTTCAGTTATAAAATTATTAACTAATGATTTTACTAATAACAACTCAAACATTCATCATTGTTATTGTTTTTATCAGTATCAAATGTACCAATTTAGTTCTTGACAGAATTTTGCAGTTTTAAAATTGTAACAAGTGAAGTAGCTTGAATTCAGTGTACTGAACTCAAAAAAAAGTCCTTACCTAAAAGTTCTGCAAAAACAATAAAAAATAATATGTAGATCATGTAATACATGAATTTTAATTGAAATAATGTGCAACTATATGATCCCTGGTTAGCCTGTTAGAGGTATGTTGTTTAGGTCCTTTGTGATAATAAAAAGAGGTGATGAAAGAGGGATGTTGTTTTATTGACTCTACTCACATGCAGCTCAGCAAAGTACATAACATACCACCTTTCAATTATATTAAGTAAAAGTTATAGGTAACATTTTTAGAGTATATATTGAAGTTGGGGTGTAAACTAATTATTTTAACTATAATTTCTATCTCCTAATCAATCTATACTCTTGTATACATTAATACACATTATTATTAAAATAAATATTATAAGTTATGTTCCTTAATATCACTAACTATATCTAATAAAATGACATGTCTTACTAGGTGATTTTTTCCATGGTTGTAATGCATGCAGATCTGCATTAAACACACCCAATTTCTCCAGGTCTTCTCATTTATTAACTTTTTATTACTGAAAACAAATTGTCATAAACTTGATGGGTGAAACACACACACACACGCACACACATGCACACATGCACACACACACACACACACACACACACACACACACACACTGATTACTTCACAGTTCCCACAGATCAGGAACCAGGCACAGCTTTTCTGGGTCCTTTGCTTCTCTGGATCCTCTGCTCAAGAGCTTGCAAGTCTGCAATCAAGAGGCAAACTGCTCTGCCTTCTCATCTCTAAGGTTGAGTAGGGAAGAATCCTCTACAAAACTTAAAGAGATCATTGACAAATTTCATTTCCTTTTGGCTCATCTGACAAAGGGCTATGATCTGGAGAACACCCTATGTCTAAGAAGCCACCAGAAATTCCCTGGGAGAATTGTTGTGCTGGGTGGGCATGCATTGTAGTATTTACAAAGTTTCTTACAATGTCTCAAATATGTCATTCTTGAATTTACCCCCTGCACCGCTCTCCTTCATCTCCCCTGCCCTAATTCCTGGAACAGTTTCAACAGTTATCATTTTTTGCATTTTCATACATAAATTCATTGAATAAAGAAAGTGACATCTCACCATCTTTACCTTATTCTATTGGATAGAATCTAGTTAAAGATTACACCTGCTTGCTAAGGGAAGAGATTTATACAAGGGCTTGACTCATGGGGGGGGTACTTGAGAGTGTGACAGTCACACCTTATTATACTAAAAATTCTATGGATAACTAATTAGTTATTTATTCAAAATTGTTTCATTTATTTTTTTCTCCATCTTTTGGCAGCATTGTGGTTTAAACTCAGGGCCTCATGCCTGGTAGACAGGTACTCTGCCACTTTAGCTACTCCGCCAGCACAATTTTTCCTAATGCTCTAGGTAATCTTTTAAGTACATTACCCAGAATTTGAATTTCATAATCACATTGCAGTAGATAAATAGGTTAATATTCTTTTTTTTTCTTTTATTATTCATATGTGCACACAAGGCTTGGGTCATTTCTCCCCCCTGCCCCCACCCCCTCCCTTACCACCCACTCCACCCCCTCCCTTTCCCCCCCACCCCCTCAATACCCAACAGAAACTATTTTGCCCTTATTTCTAATTTTGTTGTAGAGAGAGTATAAGCAATAATAGGAAGGAACAAGGGTTTTTGCTGGTTGAGATAAGGATAGCTATACAGTAGGTTAGTATTCTTAATGGTTTCTCTTTTCATTGTTCAAGTTTCCTTCTATCAATTACAGCAAAATAAAATGTATTTTATTGTCTTAATTTTACACTAAGTATCACAAGTTTTACTAGTTTAACATTATGGGGAAAAACAAACAAACAACAACCACAAAACATATAACAAAAAACAGAACAAGGTATGTAACACAAGGCTTACTCATTCTAGAACTAGTAAGTTCTAGTGGTGTGTTCTAGTGACACACCAGCCATGTCACTGGAGTTTTCACCCTTTTAAATTCCGTATCTCTTGATTGACTTAATACTTTAATATTTGCTAATTAATTTATCCTAAGAGAAGACTCAGTTTTTTCATTATTTTATTTATTCTTCTTAGGATATACAACCTTCATCAAACAACAATATTAGTCAAAATCTATTTCCAGTTTACCAAAGAACATAGTACACAGAGTTTTCTTTGGAAGGAAATTTCCTTTAAAATTGTCTGCACTTTAAAACTCAGTTTTAAATGAGAGCAAAAAGGGGACTAGTAGGGAGATGGAAGGAAAAGGAAAACAGGGAGGGGAAACGGCATGATGAAACCTCTTACCATGTACCATTTAACAGGCATCACACTTAAAAAAAAGAAAACGACTTATATTTTTGAGTTTACCCCCCCAACAGAAAACACAATGCATGTGCTTTTTCTATTACACAATACTTACTCTTTGCAAACTAAACTATTTTCCTGTGATTTTTCTGAGAAATTATGGGTAATGTAATTATATCTAAGAATAATATTTTGATGACAGTTCTAAAGTTTTATTTCATAGGTAAAATGGAAATCTCATAAAATAGTCTAAAGAAATTCAATTTTCTTATAATTTGGAATAATTTTTACTAAAGTAACTTGAAATAATATATTAAGTAAAAATCAAAATACCACACACTTTAATGTTTTTAGCCCAGGTACTTTTACAAAGTATAATGTAACAACAAACTTAAGCTCCAGCAATGAGACCTCACAGTGTTCCTTAAGAACTGTATTAGTTTGTTTTTGTTACCATTAAAAAAGAAAACTGAAGCAGATTGATTTTAGAAATAAAAGAGGTTAATTTAGCTCACATTTCTGGAGTTTCAACCCCAAAGTGCTAGCTTTAGCTCTGATATATATTTCATGGCCTCATGGTAGGAGACAATGTAGGAGCAAAAGATCACATGGGGATGCAGCAAACTAGAATTTGAGTTTCAGACTCAGACGTTTATAACAATTCATTGTCAAGAGAGCTCAGGGATCTTATGTAAACTACTTTAATCTTCTCCGAGAGTATACATCACTGATCTGATGGCCTTCTGCTAAGGTTCACCACCTCCCACCACCACACTGAGAACCAAAACTATAACACACAAACTTTTGAAGGACAAAAGATCCAAACCAGTGTAAAACAGGCTATGATCTATGCTTAACTCATATTTTCTGTAGCTGAACATTTCTATTCTAGAAACTTGAATTAAATTCATTATTTAAAAAAATAAACTTTGCAATGATATCAAAATGTATGATATAAATTTAAATAAGAATACATACCTTTATGTGAATTTAAGTGTAAATATATAATAAAGTTCTATATAAATATATTTCCTCATCTAAAACATTGATATAAAATTTAAAATGTCTGTAAAATTAAATATATAATATGAATTTTTCATAAACATAGAGTACAGGAAAAAATAAAGTGTTCTAGAAAGAGGGAAATGATACCTGAAAGTATCTCTGAAACTTTATTTTTCTAAAGTTTATGTCATAAAGACAAAAAGTGATTCAACACATCATGCTTAAGAATAGAAACCTCCCTAAAGTGATGAAAACATTGATGATGCTTCTCACCAAAAAAAGGAAAGTTTTCATCCAGTTAGTCAGGGAAATTCACATTTGGAGTGGTAAGATATGGTGACGTTGGAAAGCTTCATATTGCTAGCTGAGCTTGCTTGAAATGAAGTTCATTTTATTCTAGCATGTGGATAGCATGTATCTCTCACAAGAATACAGAGCAGTGATAGGCTTTATTTTTATAGCTCTATCTAGATTTTGTCAGTGATCAGAAGTAGCAACATTTGACTGAGTCATGAGTCTCCTGAAGGGCAGACTGCCTACATACAGTTCCCTCTTTGTCAGCTTGCCGCCTGACACAGTATTGATATGGGATTCCTTATCACTTTAGTGACAGTGTGTCCAGACTTTGATATCTCACAAAAATTAGTGGATTCTCTCATGGAAGTGGACAGAGACAAAAAAAAAAAAAAAAGAAGTTAACATTGTTAAAAACATATTTGAGAGAAGACTGCTGTGATGTTGACCTTGACTGCTTTTGTCACATGTTACCACAACCACTCTAGGAACAGAAAGCAGGAAGGAAAAAAGTATAAAGGGCAGAGGTTTATTTATTGATGGCTTAGATTTATATTAAAAGGTAAATGATGGTAAAAGATCTTTATTCTCCTTCCAAAAAATGAATAGGAATCTGTAGTCAGGGCAATAGACACCATCAAAGGTGCTCTCATCTAGAGTTGTTGGACTAGATCTATTTTTGCTATCACTAGAAGGTTTTTAAATGAGGTTATAACACTTTGGTTGTTTTATGTAGTCTTCACTTATTAAATTATAATTAAGTATAACTTGATAGTAAAACTTTTTTGAACATGCTAACCAGTTTTTCATGTCATTTGTTATCTTATTAAATGACTGATATAATTTACTTATGTTTATTGTTTTCTATTTTCATTTTGTTAGAACGTGAGATCCATTCAGCACACAGAAATTAATCAGCTTTCATTAATATTTTAAACTGTCTAGTAAAGTAAGTAGCATTTAGTAAACTCTCCATAAGTGTTTTCAGGATAAATGAATATTTGACAATATGTAATGCTGCAGAAATGAAAGTAAGTTTTATCTTGTAGTGAAAATAATGTGAAATTCATAGTAGGTACATTGTATATTGAGTAATTCTAGTAAAATAGTTTAATCCTAAGAAAATATATTATAGTGAAATGTGAAACTCACGCATCTTACTTTTTAAAGTTACAAGCATAATTGTGAGAACTATTCCCTTCCTCCAAATGTTTTGACAGTATTTGAATATTTCCAAATCATTATGACAAAACCATATCTGTTAACTATATTAGAATATTGAATATGTTAATTAAGTTACTTTCAGAAAACTAAATACAATGTACTTATTTATAAGTCACCATATGTCTTTTTAGTTCTGAGCTTGTTCTAGATTTCTAAGTATAATTCTATTGGCTAAAGAAATCTGGTGAGGAAATTTGCACTTAAGGAACATGCCAAATGTTCAAGGTGGGATTTACAAAAAGAGCATATCATGGCATTAAAGATGTTGTTTAAAATATTTTTCATTTACCTACAGTCTTTTTTTAAGATATTGGGTTTCATTTTGTAGAGGACACTTTCCTATAATTCTAGAGATAGTAAAGCTAGTAATTAAGCAGTCTATTCTCTGCTTAATTATTTGCCTCTTATTTGATGACAGAAATGCCATTGTAAACTGGACCCCCAACCTATTGTCATAACCGTGATGATATCATGGTCTTTTCATTGGAGAAACAAAGCCTCCTTCTGGGGTCAATATATAATTTTGTAGAAAGCGGAGTATTCACTATGCTTTGGAGTATGAAATTAAAGTTATAGCTTTCTATGTGTTGCTGTAAATACTGAGCCCTTTGAAGTGAAAACAACTATTTGGAGCTAAAGCAGATATAAATGGAACAGTTTTTAAAAAGTATGTAACGTCTTATCTTTCTCATTATTCAAAAACAAAGAATAACATATTCTTCAAAGTTATCTTACTCCTCCTGGCGGTAATGTCTATACTAAAAAAAAATGTAATGTAAGTTTTTATTGCAATGATTTCCAAAGTATAAATGTTCAGGATGTCAGATCAAGTGGTTCTATTTCTGGAGGCATAATATTTGCAGTCACTTCAATAATTTTAAAATGACTATCCAGAAGGTTGTTGTCATCTTGAAGGCATTTAAGTGAAACCAGATTGATCTGAGTCAGAAATAAAATAAAATAGCATCTTCTGTGAGACTATAATATTCAATGCAAAGGTAGGAAGAGGGTGTCAATTTGGTGAAATTAAGATCCCCCAACACTGCCATTTTGTCCCTGGGTATGGTATTGTTTTCCTTTAATTTTTTTTTAACAAGTTGCCTTTCAGAGTTTTCTCATGTATTTACCTATCATTTTAAATTTTTATTTATTATCTATTGATTTATTGCAGAGATGAGTATGCAGCTCAGAACATCATCCATGCTAGCCAAGTGCCCTGCTGATGAGCAGTGCAGAGAGGGCCTTTCTGGGCTTGCATATCCCTTGAAACGCTCTGGGCCATGAGTTCTCCGGGATATTCTCCAGTCCTTGTCTGTGATGGCATAAATAAAGGTGTCAGGTTCATAGACTCTATGTCCTTTTCAGTCATGTGTCAGATTATAAATCAATGCTGTATCCTCTATGAGCTTGGTCTTTCCTTCATAGAATGGGGATGATAATCATAGCTACTCAAACTCTCTCCTAAAGACAGGTTGAGAATACATATTTTTCAGCTCTTGGAAGAGTCCACAGGTGCCGAGTCAAAAGAACTGTAGTAAGCAGTATAGGATGACTCTCTGTTGGGGACACTGTACTGAGCATGAACTCATGTTTGTTTAGTTGTTTCATGGTTACAACAATCTTACCAGATAGAAGTTATATTATTTCCAGTTTAACTATGATAAAAGTAAGACAGATATTTTATGATTTCTTCAAAGTCAAATAACTAGCAAGTTTAAAAGCTTATATTTTTGAAAGAAAACACATCCTTTCCACTGCTTTGTACAACCACTAGCATTGGTCAGATTTGTTTTTTTATTTTTCTATAGGAAAGTTTGTGTTATGTTCTCTTGACTTTTCTTCAGACTATTTGTGCATAGAAGTTATAAAAACAGAGCCTGAGACAGTTATTAATTATGAAAATAAATGTAGAAGGGCGAGGTAAAAGAAGGTCTCTTTCCTTCTTAGATAAGAAACAATGTGAGTCAATGCCCTGTATAGCTATCCTTATCTCAACCAGCAAAAACCCTTGTTCCTTCCTATTATTGCTTATACTCTCTCTACAACAAAATTAGAAATAAGGGCAAAATAGTTTCTGCTGGGTATTGAGGGGGTTGGGGGGAAAGGGAGGGGGCGGAGTGGGTGGTAAGGGAGGGGGTGGAGGCAGGGGGGAGAAATGGCCCAAGCCTTGTATGCACATATGAATAAAAAAAAAGGAAACAAAGGAAAAAATTCCATATCAAAACTGTGATATCAGAACTGTGCATTTCATGACTAAAATATTTTGAGCACAAACAAGTATAATTTCAAAATAAATTACAGGTACTTCTATATACTTTATGTATAGAAATTAATATGGATGGAAAAAACAAAGTAAAACAGAATTGAAGAGTTCCTTTGTGTCCTTTGATGAACCTAGTCCACATCTAGTCTAGTGTAAGGAATACCAGACAGGAGTAGGAACTGGAGGACCACATATGACCTGCCAGAAGTATTTAGTCTTATAAAGAGCACTGCACAATTATCTAAATAACTGTGCAATCATATGGAAATTTGGATGTCTGCCTTGTCCTGGAAAATCTGTAGACCTGGCAATACTGGTTTGCATTCCCACATGACAACCATTGACAGAAGTTGAGCACCAGCTGCTCTCTTCAGACAAACCCTGCCCTCCACAGCTTATCACAGCCTCTACCCTCCCTATTATCCCTATAGGCTAATTCTTTCTTTTCCTTTGTTTACTATCCTCTATAGACATTGGAGTTTGGAACCACTGAATCAGAGAAACAGGATTCCTGGTCTATTGCAATTTATAATCAGGGTTATTTTGTGCAAATTTGTGTGAATAATTTTCTCAATATACAAAGAAACTGAGTACATCATTCTTTTAATAAGATTTTCTGGTGTGCATAATGGTTACTAATTTCTCGTTTTTTTTTTCTTTTAACTTACTGAGAGGGGCAGAAGGAAACAAAGGAATTAAAATGAAATTAACCAAAATCCTTAAAAAGACAGATGTGGTAAAAATGGGTGGCTTATCTTGACATAGTTAAGATAATCTTTGATCACTGTACAATTTTAATGATGGGCTTTCTACTTCATTGTGTTAGATAAATTTTCATTGAAGTTCTCATGTAAGATACTAGCTATTGATTTACCTCTTAAATTGTTGTGGAGCAACTTCTACTTTACAGCTGAATTATGCTATAAAAAACTAAGTTCAGTAACTTCAACTGATTAACATTTGATTCACCCACAACGTCTCAGCTTTAAAGAGGATGTTCTTCTAACATTATCAGTATGTTAACCCTTCAACCTACTTGCTTGCAAATTAAATAACAGAAAAGATATCTTTCCTTAGAGATTACTTGTCTGCGAATTCATGTCAATAAAGGGTTCCAGTACATTAAACAAGTGTGTTATTTTGCTAATGGATAACATAGCATAGGTAATTAACTATGAAGTCATTAAGGCTTTTCTGTTCTGTGAAAGTATTGTTTACCTATAACAGATTAATGAACATGTCAAATGATTCTTTCTTCCTCTTGTTATTTCAGATCAACCTCCAGTGGAATTTGACAGAAGATGTTTCAACAGTTTTATCTCTGGAAATTCTTAACTTCAGGGGTCATCATTGGCTCTCTGTTTGCAATCTGCTTGGGCCAATATGATGATGGTAAGACTACTTTTAGTTGGCTAGGATTTCTGTTATTAAATTTAAAGCAAAACAAACCCCAGAAAAAAAGAATGATAAATTGTCATTCATTTTTAAAGGTTAGTAGCTTTGTTCAATAATTTACTTTAACTAAAATAAGCTTACAAAAGTGACTTCAGATGCCTCTGTTTCTTAATAAAGATTGCAGAATAGTAGAAAAATCCAATGTAAGACCTCTGTTTGAATACTTATTTTCACTAAGCAAATGATTTATTGTTATGAAAATTATTAAATTCTATTTAATAATCCTTGAATAAGCCCAAATGAAGGTCTCAAATAAAACTGGCAATAGAAAAGACCCCAATTTCTTAATGAGTCAGATCTGTCAGGGGGTCACAAGAAAAATTTATAAGTGGTTTCAGTATTAGTGAAGTAATTGGGCATTGTATTATTATATCCCCACTATTTGATTTGTAAAAGCTAAAACATATGAAAGAACGGGTAATTGAATTCTTAAGTCACTTCCTAATAGTATGTCAGTCACTTTAGAAAAATAAATTAATCTGCAGATTTTTTACACCTTATGTTTGCAGTGACCCAAGTATACCTGTCTTAGATATTTCAATATTAAAGGAATTTGTTTTTGAATAATTATAATGAAAGTCAGGATAAACACACACACATATAAGTACCCCTCTTACAAATTTTACTATTTAAGAAAACCTGCATTCTTTTTTCTTAAATTTCATTGTTTTTACTCAACATTCATTCTAGATTCAGGGAACACAGACAAATAACTATGTCATCACTCTCATTGTTGTGCTGCTCAGTTGGTCTTAGCAGTAGCATGTGAATGTACAATGTGAATGTCTTCTACACTTTGTTTAGCTAAACTGATTGATCTGAAGATAGATTAATTAGCTTGACTTTATTCAAATTTTTAAAGCTGTGCACATATTAAGACATTATTGGTCTTCAGAAGTGTGAAGGTAGCTATCTTTTGGGATTTGGACAATGATTCCTAATACCATTTTCATAAAATCATCAGCTTTATCCCCAGGACAGTCAGTCCTCTAATTTGTACATGGTTTATGTCGAGGTGTCGAGGTCATCTGTCTTTAATGTTCACATCTTTGTCATTTATGGAAATTGTGAATCTCCAGTCTGAAAATAAATTTTTAAAGCAGCAATTAATAACATACTTTGAAGCAAAAAAGTTGAAATCTTAAAAAGCATGACTTTTTATTAAAAGGGTTCATTTTAATTATGCTGTAGGGATAAATGACAAATCAGTGTGTTGGTATTTCCTGATTTCATAAACTATTCTATTTTATTCATGTTGAACAAGGAAGTTTTCACTCTCTCATTTCTCACTTAGACATTCACAAATGATGTACTTTAGCAATATAATTTAGATTATCCAAGGGACTCTGTCATTTAAACTGTAATGCTGAAATTACTTTCATTCGTAAGCATATTGTCTTTTTATAAACATATTTGAAAAGCTTCCACTATAAGATTATTAGGTTGCTGTTGGTTTGCTTACAGACATAGAAAACCTTCTCCTATAGGTAAGTGGCTCAGTGGCTCACTTCTTCAGAAGACTGAACGTATGAAAGCTGTGTAAACTTCGGCTTTGTATAGTGTTTTAGAGAATTTCTTAGTTGTATAGTCATTTTAGTGCTCCTTTTGTGTAGGAATCCTCCAGTGTACCCCCACAAGATTCTTTACTTCATTAAGATCCCCATCAACTGTTCTACCTTAGTTCTACTCAAGTGCTAAGTTATGTGTGGCTGAAAATGCTTTTCATAGGACATGTGCCAAGTAGCTTATGAATGTATATGTATGATGTGTGTGCACTTGAGGAAGAGAGAGAGAGAGAGAGAGAGAGAGAGGAAGAGAGAGAAAGAGAGAAAGTGAGAGAATACAAGAGAAATACAACTCAGTGTACCCCATGTATATTCACATGAATTTGTTAAGAAAGGGATTTTCCTCAAGCAGTTAGCCAGAAAACCAAAAATCTTCTGTCTTGCACTTGGACTAGACCAAAGATAAATTAGCATATATCTGTGATGTGACTGATGTGAACAGAATCTTTATTTGATATAGTGAGAATGTCAAAACACCTCCTGAGACTCAGTTTCCTTATAAATAATAATAAATCTCTAATACTCAATTTTATACAGATGCTATGAACAGCATTTGGCATAGGCCAGTGTTCATTAAAATTTTATCCTTATTGATTTTGATATTTCTCACTGATTATAAAGAAGTGTTTATGCTTTTAAAAATACATTTATTTGTAAGTGAATACTCTGCTCATGTGCACATATGTATATATTCTTTCTTCATATGGTTAAATTTATCAGGCTTTTTGAACACTTAAACTTATTCAATTCTGCCTTCTTTTTAAAAACATTTATTACCACATCCTTTCTTGGGGAGCTCACTGATTCAGATGAAACTTAAAGTGAACTCTGAGGAAAATTTCAAGGTCCATTCGCAATCTTGTCATTAGTTAATCCATGGAAGGTCAGTGAGGAGATAGACAAACCTCTCAGTGATGGATGTAATGAAGTTCGAAGTGTGAATGCCTGGAAACTTCATTTTTATCAATGGATTCAGAGTCCATAATGTTGAGTGTCTCCAACATACACTAATTAACTTAGGAGAGACGTGTACAAATCATATGTAACTACACAATGAATCATGATAGTAATGTTTTTTGAGCAAAATGGATAAATAACAGGATCTTCATGCAAGGAGAGTTAGATGACATTAATTATCAAGTTGCCAGGCCATTATTGAGTGTTACATAGGATGCTGTTGCAGAAATACCCCTGTCTCAGGGAACAGAGTACTCTTCTTTGTGGGACACTAACTATCTCTTCTGGATCATGTCAAAATGTTTTTTAAATTTCCTGTTTTTGAACTCCCTACTTCCAATCTTTCTTCTGATAAAAGTATCTTTCTTTTAGTATAGTACAGGCAATAATTTCTTTTGAGTCTGTTTTAGTAGTAAACTTAAAGATGATTCCTGGAGACCATTTAAGCAATTTTCATGGAATTTGGTTATCCCTGAAACTTTTAAATCACACAGTTAAACACGATTCTTAAGGCAGCATATAAACAGGTAATAAAGATTTTAGACAAAAATAAAGACATGCATGCATATTATTATGCAAATTTATCTAAATATAGTTCAGATATATTTCCTTCTCTGCTCTTCATTTATTCTTTCCTATAGGGAGTATTTTTATCCTGAGAGTTTATGTTCAAGTTTTATGAATAATTGTGTTGCTTTTCCTACATATGAATAGCTAAAGTCCTTGAGGTTTGAGTTTTCTTGGGACTTTTATAAACACATGTAGCCACATACATGTAAAATGTCTAGATTATATACCAGATGTAATCATATAGTCATTTTAGAACAAGATCGTAAGAAAGAGTATCATTACTTTCAGTCCTTCCTTCCTTCCTTCCTTCCTTCCTTCCCTTTTTCATTTTTCTTTTTTCAGCAATGGAGACTGAATTTATAGCCTTGAGCATGACAGATAATCATGCTATCACTCAAATCTTGCCTGTAGCCATTTTTAATGCTGACTCTAGTGAAATTTTCCTAAACATTCTTAATTTCATCTGCAGATAAAAAAGCTTGACTGTGTAAATTTTATTAGGCTTTTCTCACCCTTGCATTTATTGTCTATTCTATCCTGAAGGTGAGAAGTTGTGTGGACAATTATACTCTCCCAAAGAGATTTCCTTTTAATGTAAAGTATTGAAAGCGTGGTTTTCTCGCTTCTTTGAGAACCTCATTTCTGCAAGTAATCAAGTTTAGACACACAATCTCTAACTTCTCTAAATTCTAACCTTTTACTTAGAGAAAATACCTCAACAACAGCTTTTGTATATTTGAGTAAAAGTTTCTTTTAAAAACTATATGCTTACCCTGGAAGGAAATAAGTATAAAAATACAGAAAAATAAGATTTCCATAAAAATATAAGCAGTTACTATAATTAAGTTTTTCTCTCTGCTAATACACACACACACACACACACACACACACACACACACACAGACACATACACACACAGTTTCCAAAGTAACTTAGAAAAGTCATCTTGGTTTTGATATTTTGAATATTCTGTTTTGCCTTGTTGAGTCAGGATAAAGAAGCAAAAGGTATAACTTAGTGTTCAATCAATGCAGATAAGATTAATAACAACTGATAAGGTGAATTCAGCTCTTGGTGGTTTTAACAATGTGAAAAATATGAAACCATTGGAAATAATCACATCCTGATTATGTGAACAGAAAAACTCATTTTAAGTGTTCTTAATAGAAATTGAAATTGAACAAAAAATATAATTTTAATCTTTGTTGGCTCAAAGTCATCAATGACTCATACAACTCATAATAGTGTGGCTTTTCTTAGTTGGGTTTTTTCTTGACAAATCTCTGTATGTGTTACAACCACTTCTTCACCAATTCCCTTAAGCCCTGCAATTTGGATTTTCTCACAACTCTACTGAAACTGCGCACTTTAAGGTCCCCAATGACTACTTCCTTGGACAAATCCTATAATTTTCTCACATTTTGGTTAACAGCATATTGATTTTCCTTTCTTTCCTACAACTTTATTTCTCTCAAAGGTTCTTTGCACCGACATTTTTGGAGTGTCTAAATAACGAACATCTACTCCATCTTCCCATGAATCATTTGTTTTCTTGTTCTATGATCTTGAAATCATTCTACTCTCATTTGTATTTCCATAAAGAGTTATATTTTATTACAAACAATTTGTATATTTTCTGACAATTAAATAAGGTCCTCTTCTTTGTCAATTTTCTATTTCCTTAACTTCCTTTTCTATAACTGCTTATCCACTAAATATACTGCTACGTTTCCTAGTCTGAGTTTTTGATTATACAACTGCAATTTAGTTAGTATTTTATTGAATCTCACACACTGGGAAAATATTAGGGAAACAAAAATAACTCAGTCCCTGCATTCCAATAAAATAAGGATAATCAATATGTGTGCATATATAACAGAATTATACGTGTGTTTGGGGAGAATAAACATAAAAAATCTCTTGAGAAATTTGGACTATCTTATGGGGTTATTTTGCTTATGATATTATTGGTATTAGGAATAATATTATTAATAAAATTATATCAAGAAGCAAAATGCAAAATTCATTCTACTTGTAAACTTAATATCTCTTCATGGTAGAGTGCAACTGTTAAAACAAATTGTTGCTGTCCTGCAATGAAGTTGAACTGTTAATCAGGAACAAGCAAAATCTATTAGTTTACTAGGACGCCATACCAAATGCCCCAGTGACTTATGCAATAAAAATTAATTTTCGCACAAATCCGAAGACCAGAATTACCCAAGATCAAGGTGGTAGGGTTGGTTTCCCCTGTCTGTCTCCTTTTCTTGCAGTTGGCAACCCTCTTACTGTTTTTCACCATCCTTGTGTAAAGGTACACCCCTGTTGTCTTTCCATGTGACCTAATCTTCCTATAAGAATATTGGTTGGGTTGGATTAAATTCCATCATAAGGGTCTCATTTTAACTTTACTTTTTCAAAGACCTAAAAATACAATCATATGCTAACTTACTGGGCACAGGGATTCAACACGTGCTCTCAGAGACACAATCTGGACCCTCATAATGGAGTAGAGATGGCTTCCAGTAAGATATACTTGAGTTTTAGTTCTTAGCCTCCAAAATGGCAGAGGTACAGGGATATGTCTTGATCAGCTATCAGCTGTTACTAAGGGCAAAGCTACTCCAGGTGTCTTTGCCCTAATTCACTTGTTTTAGGCAGTGAGTAATGCTGTATGCTCAGAAGTAAAACCTATGTGACTTAAATGGCTGAAGGATGAGGCTAAATAATCACAGAAGACAGAGACAGAAAGCCAGAGTTTCTGGAGCCTCCAGGAAAGAGGAAGTACAGAAATTTCCTTAGAGCAGCATCTGAGAGTAGAAAGTGAATGGTGAGCTGAGAAGTACTTCAAAGCACAATGTTTGATGAGATATGCAACAAAACAAGGGCAGCTTTCATACAATGCTTGTGAACTTCTCTTTGCATTTTTCTGACAATGTTCATTCCCTTTCTTAGGGCAGTTTAATACTAGATTCTTTGATGAAAATTGGAAACTTTTTGAATGCAGGAGATGAGAAGGCAAAGGCTATGTTTGTGTTGTTATTAAAATTTTGTAGTGAGTTCATAGTTGTTCCCCAATATGCATTTCTGTGGTAAATAAGTAAATGCAAATTCCAGACATTTGTTACATATATTTTTAAGAAACAGTGTATTTGGTAAATATTCAATTTTTTCTGCTAAATTATCTGATCTTTCAGCTATTAGCAGGACTATCTCTGAGCAGGGAAATGTGAACAAGAATGATGTCATGTTTGGGGACTTATACAACATTTTGAAATTAGTTCACATTCTAGCTTTATTGATAAATTGTGATGTATTCTTTCTTTTCAGGATTATTTATTTCCTAGGACTTCTCAACATGAACCAAACATTTACTCCTATTATTGTACGTAAACTGAGATACAATTTCATTTCCCTCTCTTACATTGCTTTAATTTGTCTTGTTTTCTTATGCTTCCTTGTGTCTTTGTCCATTCCTCCATTCCTCTGTTCCTCTATCTTCTTCTCATTCCCCTTCTCATGACCTCATCCTCTTTTATACTCCTGTTTCCCTCACATCCTGTTCCCTCTTTTTTTTTTTTCTCTGCCTCTCATTTCCTTTGACTCTTGTCTCAGGTACTCATTCTTTGCCGTAGCACTTTCTCTCCTCTTTTTCCTGTTTCTCAATTTTCTTTCTGCTCAGTTTTTGCAAGTGTACGTAGTATCTTTTCATGTGCTCTTAAAAATATTCCTACATATTTCTGTTCAATAAGCTCCTTGAAATCATGAATCATGTCAATTTTTTTACATATAAACAACAGACACTAGCAATAACCACTAACATTTATTTAATGTTTATTAACTAAGCTCTCTATATCCTTTATTTTGGTTAATTTTCATAAGTTCCCTATGAAATCTTTTTGGTGATAACAGAATGTATACTATTTCACTGTTATTATGCCTCATTTGCAGATGAGGAAACTATAGAGACACAGAGAAGATATACTGCTTTCTAAGTGTGGTGCAACAAGTGAGTTACAAAACTGAGATCAAAAGTTACCCAAGTTCATGCTCTGCTATTAAACAAGACATCAAAATCTCAGCAAACCTCGTCCTTTCAGATCTTACTGAAATTCTACTTCACACTTGATACTAATCACTGTTATTCAATATTACTACTCATGACATCCAATAATGGTCATGATAGTCATGATTATCCAATAATGGTCCATCTTACCCTTTATATTGCCAATTCATATAAAGTTTGTTTTCATGTTTAGATTTTGAAGTCCTAAAGAAAGTGATTCCTGTTTGCTTCCTTAGGTACCTGGCAGAATGGCCCACTTAGTCATTATTGAAATTAGTAAACATTGAGTAAACAGCAGATTGAGATGAAATATCTCTATTAACAATATAGGGAAGTTTGTAAGCTTTAAGGGTAGCATCTGTGGTTCAAACAACAATTCAAAAGCATAATTGGTGAGAACTTGGTTTAAATTATACTCCTCAGCAATTGCATAGGATCAAAAGAATCAATAAGTACATGTGGTATGTGGATGTTTTCCAGATCATACTTTTAGGATCGTGTTGGGAAAAAAGAGTTTAATTAACATCATATTAACTGAAGTTAGCCAAAGTCAGAAAGCCAAAAGCCATATATAGACCTAATACAAATGTAGCAATATTATGATACACTGGTCACACTAGGAAATCACTCACAGAAGGGGTAGAGAAACTAAGAACTTGATTGTGGTGATAGATTCTTTACACAAGAATGACTGTAGAAATCTTAAACTGACTGAAACTACCTTAAGAAAGGGACTGAGGCAAAATGAAGGAAACTAGAAGAGATAAGAAAATTGGGGTTATAATATATGGAAATATGTAGGGAAACACCCTGTATAACTACATATATCTCAAGCAAGCTAAAATGTCATGTTTTTCATTTTATCTTTTCTTTTTTCTTATGCAAAATTGGAAAACAGGAGGCCAAAGAAGTCCTGCTAAAAGGAGAGTGTTAGTAGCAGTAGGAGGGGGAAGGTAATAGGGAAATGGGGTAGGAGGGTGAATATGGTGCAAATAGTGTAAGCATGTAAGTAAATGCAAAAATGATACCTGTTGACAATACTAACGGGTGGGGCAGGGGTGATAAAGTAGAATGCCAGAGGGGTTGAATTCAGGTAGGATATATTAGATACTCTGCAAGAACCTGTATAAATGCCACGATGTACCCCACCCAGCACAACAATAAAGAATAAAAGAGTTTAGGTAAATATATATACTATCCATATAAATAATATTTTAGTTAGTATTTATCCCCAAATAGTGTGGTATTTAGAAAAGTCTTTGTAGGAAACTGAAGCTCTGAATCGGTGCCCTCTTCAGATAATGCTTCTTGCCCTCCTTGTTCTTCTATGACTGTTAGCTGCTGTTAGGGGTTTTTAATCATTAAGCTCATGACCATACTACAGTGGTTGTTTCTGAGATCAGTGGCCCAGTAAATGCTACTCATCTCTCCTTCTCTTTTAGGATCCCACACTGGCCCTCAGGGCTGCCAATTAGGCTGCTCAGTGAAGACTGCTCGACCAGTGGGAGTTTATTAAGTGTGTTTATTGAACAATTGGAATAGCGATGAGACCTCTTCAAGCCTAGACTTACACCACATTTGAAAAGTACATTACCAACAGAGTCATCAATATTTTAAGCGTTTATATCCAGGACTTGTCTACTCTTGGTCTGCTGGATGTATACAATGCAATTCTAATTATATATATATATATATATATATATATATATATATATATATATACATAAAACATAAAGCAAGTTAAAGAAATATTAATTATATATCATGGTCATTATTTTCATTCATTCATTCAATCAAGTATATCAAGTAAATCTGTCAGATCTATTTATGTAAATATCAAGTTTCTAATATTCATAGCTAATATTTATTGAATGATTTATATTTGCTCAACACTCTAAATACCATATTCTTTACACACATTATATGCTTTTATAATACATATAACATTTATAATTACATCACATTTCAGTTACACAAGCCTGTATAGGTTTATACAAACATTTTAAGTGGCTACCAGGTGTCAAGTCTTATATATTCTAGATATTACAGACATAGCAGATGACCAAACAGATGAAAATCCTCCTCCTTTGGGTGCTTGCATTATATTGGAAGGAGACATAAAATAATCCAAAGCAATATGAAAATGATGTAATATGTTAAAATATAAAAGAGAATATATTAAAAAATAAATCAGGTAAAAATATTGAGGGAGTACTTAGGGGAATTCAATTTCTAACAACAAGCTGTAGGAAAGATTTAATTTGGAGGTACTTTGTGAGCAATGTTTTGAAGGAGATTTTTGAGCAAAGTTTAGAAGGAGATGAGGGGAATGGACATGAAGATTCCTAGAATCTTGGCTACAGAAGAAAATGGTTAAAATTCTGGAGATGGGAACACGTCCAAAGAACACAATAGCAGGCAGTTACACTGATTGAAATGTTG
Source organism: Castor canadensis (assembly GCF_047511655.1). NCBI lineage: Eukaryota > Metazoa > Chordata > Mammalia > Rodentia > Castoridae > Castor > Castor canadensis. Next base: position 46,583,294 of record NC_133392.1, on the reverse strand, counting down.
AGCTGAGTAAGAGAAGAAAGGGAACAAGATCAGATATGTGATAAGGTAAGCAGTCTGTGGAAATCCACATATCCAGTCATAAGGAAATTTCTCTTTTCTAAGTGGGAAGGAAAGATCCTGGAGTGATAGAAGAAGATGAATGAAATGATCTCAAATACTTGGGAAGACCACTGCATTGGTCCCATTGCTATGGGAATATATACACAAGTAAACTAACAGCAAATTAAAAGAGTTTGAGGCTAGGAGATAGTTTTTAAAGATGAGAATGAGAGGCATTAAATGAGATATTTTGAAACAATAATCCTTGGCTACAATGATTAACAAAAAGAGCAGTGTTAGTCTGAGGTTGAACAGACAGTTGCTAGGCCGATGTCTTCATAGAAGTAACTTTTTGAAAGGCTAGAAGGGTCTCTGTGCAAGCTTGTGATTCTGGCATATTTTTGTTATAATCAGACAATTATGCAAAAGAGTCCTTTTTTCATAACTTTTGATATATTTATTTACATTTTGCTAGCCTTACGAAGGATGACCTCATTTTTTGATTCTGACAACTTTCGTATTTCTTTCACAACATAGAGAAACAACTGTACAGTACATTGTGCAAAGCTGGGCATAAAAGGATGACCTTTTTTCTGTTTGCTTAGAAGTGTGTTAATAGTCTGTGAGCTGCAGTTCATCACAGAAACGTCTTTAGGATGGAATGGTTTTGAGTCACTAAGAAAATGGATTCAGAATTATGATTGAAACCTTATGCATTATAAATTCACATTCATGGTGAAGGAAATATGAGAATTAAAATATGATGAAATATTGGTAGTATATGGGTACGAAATATTGTTTCAAAGAAGTTGAGAGCATGAGAACCAATTTAACCTTTTACAAATCTTGACAAACAATTAGTACTTGATTTTTGATGAGTTATATAATCTCTTTAAGAATCTTTTCCCCATCTATAAGTAAGGCTAACAGTAAATCTTTGAGTAGATTATTGTTATGATTAACTAATATTGTGCAAGTAAAATGCTTAGCATATTTTCTAGCACATAGGCAAGGCTGAGTGTGTGTTCCTGATATATTATAATAATTATTATTATTGTCAGATGAACATACATTTAATGTTTCCCCATCAATAATCAATGTTCCTTTAGTTTTCCTTTATCAAAAATATTTGTACACACATGGCATATTAAACTAACCTTGGAATAATCACCACATCCTCCACAAACTTCATTCTGTGTGTTATAATTATTTGCATAAATTTCTGTTAATTTGTCTGCAAATTCCTGAGCTGCATTAACAAAGTGACTCACTAACCCACTGATATCTGTGTATTTTTTAATATCATCTTATTTTTCTATCTCCAACTTTTTTGCTTACTTTATTTAGTTTTTTTATAAAAGCTTTCTTAGACTTTCTGCTTTGTTCTTAACATTCTTGTCTTATGTCTCACACAATCATACAATTATCTTTTATTTTTGTAATACACAAACATATATCCTTTATTCTTTTAGTGACAATAAATAGTGTCAAACTTAACATTTGAATAACACTGTCTTGCATATTTCTGTTTCTCTCTCTCTTCTTTCTTTTTCCACCCCTCATTCTCCGCAGCTAATTTAAATTCCAGAAAGCATGAAAATATTTTCTAAGCTGTTATGTTACAGCCACTTCATATTTGTACCTCTGGGTTTTTTTTAAAAAGTTATCTTCTGTGGACTTTTAAATTCCTTTTTTACAGAAAAGATTTAGGATAGCAGGTTAAGAAAAGAAAAAAAAAAAGTTCTCAGAGTATAATAATGTAAATTTGCCAGAGTGCACATATACATATTTCAGTAACTGTCAGGCTCCCTTCTATCATCAGATAAGTAGCTTTTTAAATGAGATGCCATGCAATTTCCTTCCCACTGTTAGTGAAGTTTGAAAGATTTTCAATTTACTCTCTATATTTTTAAGGCTTAAATTAAAAATAGTACCTTTGTTAAACTGCATTTGTCAAATGCCAATTCTAGGAGAGTTTATTTGAAAATATAATATGAAATATATTCTCAGCAAAAGAAGACTACAAGGAATATTGCCCAATGATCCTGGAAAGAAGCCAGTGCTGGCAGTGTGAATTCATCACTGCACACTCACTGCGCCCATTAAGGCCAACAGCAGACATTCCCCAATGAGTTTAAACTCAGTATCTGAGAAGAGCACACCAAGAAAGTAACATTAGAAAGTAATCATGCATTTCTGTATTGTGTAATTTTAACTGCTTCATTCCCTAATCAAAAAAGAAGTACATAGACATGCTTACTTATATCTTAAACATGGTAAGGAAAACAGCTTCTTTCTTTTTTGTAGAACTGGGGTTTGAACTCAGGGCTTTGATCTTACAAAGCAAACACTACCTCTTGAGCCACATATCAGCCTATTTTGCCCTGGAATTTTGGAGATGGGGTCTTGTGAATCCCTTTCTCCCCAGGTGGTTTCCAACTGAGATCCTCCCACTCTCATCCTCCCAACTAGCTAGGATTTAAAAAGTGAGCCACCAGCTCCCTGGTGAAAAGCAGTTTTTATTGACTTAAAACTCTTTACATGTTTTCTGAGCAATGTGCTTGGTAATGCTAAAACATACACTATACAAACATACTTACAAAAATCCTGTAATTCTTCATCTTCTATTAGCTATTTTCCATCACTAGGAAGATTAGTAGAAATGATAACTGGTTAGTGATAGAATTGGTAAAAAACCTAGTGGAAACTAAAGAGAAAATACTTGGAAAACGGAAGATCTTCAATCATGTCCTTTAGACAGGGACACATCAAATCATAATACTCTTTCTTGAGATTGGACAAATAGATTGTGGTATAAAGTGCTTCAAAGTAGGGATTGATGACTTGTTTTATTATACAAGCAATGTGTGGATTTTTAAAAACCAATGACTTTGACAATAAAAAAACAGATTCAGTGAGTTTGAAAATAACTGAGTCCTATATAGGATTATATGCTTATAAGATTCTCATACTCAAATTTCAAATTCAAATGATTTTTAAAAAAATTTATACGCAATTCTAAAGATATATTACATCAACAGAAAACAAGTCAGTAATGTTAAAATAATGCAGTCTTTTTTATTGTTTATTCAATTATTCATGTGTGCATACATTGTTTGAGGCATCTCTCCCCTCCTCCCTCTCACTCCACTCAATTCCAGGCAGAACCTTTCTGCCCTCTTCTCCAATTTTGTTGAAGAGAAAATATGAGTGATAATAAGAAAGACATAGCGTTTTTGCTAGTTTGAGCTAAAGATAGGTATACAAATTCCTAGAATTGCTTCCATGCACGTGTATTACAAACGAAATTGGTTCACATCTACCAATTTAAGTTTTGGGTTTCCTACCTTTCCCTATTCCTCTTGTACGCATTCACCTCTTAGCATGTGACCCATGCCCAAAAATATTACTGCATTTGTTTTAGGTCTAAAGTCTACATATGAGGGAGAATATATGATTTTTGGCCTTCTGAGCCTGGCAAACTTTGCTTAAGATGATGTTCTCCAGTTCCATCCATTTACTTTCAAATGAAAAAAAAAAATTCATTCTTCTTTGTGGCTGAGTAAAATTACACTGTGCACAAATACCATACTTTCTTAATCCATTCTTTTATAATAGGGCATCTTGGCTGTTTCCATAACTTGGATATTGCGAATAGTGCTGCAATAAACATGGGTATGCAGGTGCCTGTGGAATAACCTGAGTCCCATTCCTTTTGGGTATATCCCTAGGAGTGGTATTCCTGGATCATATGGCAGATCTATGTTTAGTTTTTTAAGAAGCCTCCATATTGTTTTCCAAAGTGGTTGTGCTATCTTACATTCCCACCAGCAGTTTATAAGGGTTCCTTTTTCCCTCATCATTGCCAACATTTGTTGTTGGTGGTATTTTTGATGATAGCCATTCTAACAGAGGTGAGGAGGAATATTAGTGTGGTTTTAACTTGCATTTCCTTTATGGTCAGGAATTGTGAGCATTTTTTCATATGGTTTTTTGGACATTTGGATTTCTTCCTTTGAAAAATCTCCATTCAGTTCAGTTGCCCAATTCTTTATTGATTCTTTGATTTTGGGGAGTTTAGTTTTTTGAGCTCCTTGTATATTCTACTTATCAGTCCTTTGTCTGATGTATAACCAGTGAACATTTTCTCTCACTCTGTGTGTGGTGCCTTCAATTGAGAGACCATTTCTTTTGTTGTGCAGGTGCTTTTTAATTTCATGTAGTCCCATTTGTCAATCCTTTTTCTTAGTTGATAGGCTTCTGGAGTTCTACTGAGGAAGTCCTTGGCTATACCTATTGCTTCCAGAGTATTCCCTGTTCTTTCCCTTACTAACTTCAGAGCTTTGGGTCTGATGTTAAGGTCCTTAATCCATTTGAGTTGGTTTACTGGTATAGGGTAATAGACATGGATCTAGTTTCAGTTTTCTACTGTGAGATAACCACTTTTCCCAGATTTGTTGAGAGGCTCTCTATTCTCCATCCTATGTTTTTGGTAACTTTGTCAAAATAAGGTGGGCATAGCTGTGTGGGACTATGTTGAATAGGAGTGGGGATAGTGGAGACCCTTGCCATGTTCCTGATTTTAGGGGAATTTGTTTCAGTTTTTCTCCATTAAGTATGATGTTGGCTATAGGCTTGTCACATATAGCCTTTACAATGTTGAGGTACATTCCTTCTATTCCTAATTTTCTTAAAGTTTTTATCATGAAGTTGTGTTGAATCTTATCAAAGGCTTTTTCTGCATCTATTAAGATGATCAAGTGGTTTTTGTCTTTGCTTCTATTAATGTGCTGTATTACATTTACAGATTTGCGTATGTTGAACCACCCCTGCATCTCTGGGATGAAGCTGATTTGGTCATGGTGAATGGTCTTTCTGATACATTGTTGGATTCGGTTTGCCATTATTTTATTGAAGATGTTTACATCAAAGTTCATTAAGGAGACTGACCTATAGTTCTCCTTTTTGGAGTTTGGGGATGAGTGTAATACTGGCTTCATAGAATGAGTTTGGCAGTATTCTTTTCCTTTCTATTTCATGGAAAAGTTTAAGGAGTGTTGGTATTAGTTTTTCTTTAAAGGTCTAATAGAAGTCAGAGACAATCAGTCAGGTCCTGGACTTTTCTTTTTTGGTAGACTATTGCTGCTTCAATTTCATTTCATGTTATAGATCTGTTCCATTTGGTTCCATTTTGGATGGTCATGAGTATCTAGAAATTTTCCACTTTCTTCAAGATTTTCAAATTTGTTAGAACATAGGTTCTCAAAGTAGTCACTGATGATTCCCTGGATTTCCTTGATATTTGTTGTTATCTCCCCTTTTGTGTTTCTGACTTTGCTGATCTGAGTCTTTTCTCTCCTTATTTCAGTCAGATTTTCCAGGGGTCTGTCAATCTTGTTTAATTTTTCAAAGAACTAGGTTTTTGTTTCGTTGATTCTCTGTATTTTTTTGGTATCTTTTTATTAATTTCAGCCCTTATTTTGATTATTTCTCTCCTTCTGCTTGATTTGGGTTTTGCTTGTTCTTGTTTTTCTAGGAGTTTGAGATGTAGCATTACATCATTTATTTGAGATTTTTCTGTCCTTTTAGTATATGCACTCATGGCTATAAACTTTCCTCTCAGGACTGCCTTTTCTGTGTCCCATAGGTTCTGGTAGGTTGTGTTTTCATTTTCATTAACTTCAAGAAACTTTTTAATTTCCCCTTTTATTTCATCTATGACCCACTCATCATTGAGCAATGTGTTGTTCAGCTTCCGATTGTTTGCATTTTTTCTACTGTTGTTTTGTTGTTGAGTTCTAGTTTTAATGCATTGTGATCATATAGAATGCAGGGGATTATTTCCATTTTCTTATATTTGCTAAGGCTTGCTTTGTGCCCTAAGGTATCATCAATTTTGAAGAAATTTCCATGGCTGCTGAGTTAGATGAAATATTTTGTAGACATATGCTAGGTCCATCTGATATATGGTGTGATTTACTTCTAGAATTTCTTTATTGATTTATTGTTTGGATGACCTATCTCTTGGTGATAGAGGGGTAGTAAAGTCTCCCACTACCTCTTTGTTGGAGTCTGTATGGGCTATTAAGTGCTTTAGAGTATGTTTAATAAAATTGGATGCACTGACATTGGGTGCACATAGGTTGATAATTGTTATTTCCTTTTGGTGCATTTCCCTTTTTAATGATGAGAAGTGTCCTTCTTTATCTCATTTGATCAATATAAGTTTGATGTCTACTTTGTCTGACATGAGTATTGCTACTCCTGCCTGTTTTGAGGGGCCACTGGCTTGGTAAGTCTCCTTCCAGCCTTTCACCTTAAGGCAGTGCTTGTTTCTGTCAATGAGATGGGTCTCCTATAAACAACAGATTGTTGGATCTTCCTTTTGAATCCAGTTTGCCAAATGATTTCTTCTGATGGGGAAGTTGAGTCCATTGACATTCAGTGTTAATATTGATAGGTATGTGGTGATTCCTGCCATTTAGTTTCTTTTGTTGTTTAAGGATTAGATTCTATGCAGCTGAATCAATGCTCCTCTCTGCTTCCTTTTCATTTCTTCTCCTGTGGTTTGATACTGCCTGTTCTCTCATTGTTATTTTATTTGCTTTCATCTTCTGTGTGCAGAATTCCTTGGAGTATCTTTTGTAGTGGTGGCTTGGTGGCCATATATTATTTTAGTTTCTGCTTATTGTAGAAGATTTTTATTGCTCCATCTATTTTGAATTTTTCTGGGTATAGTATCCTAGAGTTGAAGTTATTTTCATTCAGTGTGTAGATTACCTCACTCCATATCCTAAGTTTTCTATTGAGAAATCTGCTGTGATTTTGTTGAGCTAATCTGTATATGTTATTTGTTTTTTCTCTGTTATAGACTTCAATATTCTTTCTCTATTCTCTGTGCTTGTTGTTTTAATTATAATATGCCATGGGAAGATTCTATTTTGGACAAGTCTCTTTGGTGTTCTAGAGGTTTCCTGTACCTGAATGGGCATAAATTTCTCTAGATCTGGGAATTTTTCCGTTATTATTTTATTGAACATATTACGAATTCCTTTTGCTTGGGCCTCATCTCTTCATTTAATGCCCATGATTCTCAGGTTTGGTCTTTTGATGGAGTCAGCACATTCCTTTTGCAGGTCTTGAGTTGTTTGAATAACAGTTCTTCAGTGTAGGATGGAGAGGTAGTCTGGTGAAAGGTTGGGGGAGAATGGGAGGGAAAAGTGTAGGCATGGGGAGAGAGTGGATGAGAAAAGGCAGAAAGAGTAGTTGGGAAGGAGAGCAATGGATTTTAGCTAGCCTAAGGAGACAGGCTCGGGATTCAGGATGTTGAAGGTTTCATTCTGGTTGGTGCTTTATTTCTGCTTGATGGAGGAAGGAGAAGAGAAAGGAAGAAACAGGAAAAGAAGAAGAAAAACAATCACTGTGGGGTAGGAGGGTTTCCCTGGGCCTGGGCCTACCTTCATTGCTGTGCAGTGGGTCGCAGCTGTTAGGGGCAATTAAAGGCTGATTTGTGGGTCAGTCTTTGAATTTTTTTCTGCACGTAGTGTGATGGAAGGTATTATTTTGGCTGGAAGCAGTCAGAATTACCCAAGTGTGGTTCCACTGTCTCAGGGGGATTTTGGAGTCACGGAGCTTAGGCTTTCTGGTTCTGTTCCTTAGTTGCCATCTTGGATCTAATAATGGAATCTTATTCAGCTATTAAAATAAAAGAATGAAATTATGTCATTTTTGGGAAAATGAAAGGAAGTGCAGATTATCACATTGAGTGAAATAGGACAGATAAAAATTACCAGTTTTCTCTCATGTGTGAGTCTAAATTTGAAAAAAAAGTGAAGTAAAAGTAGAAGGTGGACTATTAGGAAAGAGCAAGACTACCATGGAAGGGAAAGGGAAGACCAAAGATGGTAATGAGGGGTGAATGTGATCAAAGTACATGGTATACACATGAAAATGTCAAAATAAAAACCATAAAAATGTTATTTCAAATACACACATGTGACATATTAATTAAAAACTATAGGAGCAAGTGGATTTCAAATGTATTTACAAACAACCAAATGATAGTCTAACCTCATAGAATGTCACCATATACAATATCAAGCTTTCCAATATATATGCTGAATATTTTGTCAAATTATACTTTTCAACTGAATTCTGTTCAATTTCATTGTACACAAGTAGAAAAATAAGGAAATATTCTTGCTAGAACTTCTGAAGTACATTTAAGTATTTGATAAACATCCTCTCAGATTTGAGGATCAGAAATCATATTGAACAGGTTTAATATAAATAGTTATTTGAAAAGATGCTTCTAAAATAAATAAAAGAACATATGTCACAATCAGTTTATCAAACTTTATCATCAACCCTTCTGCTTTACATTGGAAGATTACAACAGATGTTTACAGGGAATAAACTTGGGTGAAATTCACTTTAATAAAGAGTGAAACTTCCTATATAAAATATGTATGGGGTATCTATTGTCAAATGTGAAATTATGGCTTTTTATTTACTTTGAGTGGAGTTTGTTTTAAAAAATAAGGAAACAAATCTGATGAATAAGACAAACTGCTACTTCTAAACTGGTCTATGATGATTGACTTTCTTTTTGCCATAATTATAATTGCTTTAGTGAAACAGAGAATTCTGTGAAGCATTGCATCCATGTTAACGGATGATTCTTCTCTAATTCACTGCATCTTCGCTAGTTACATTTTTCTATTGGCCATTCATTCAGTTACTTAATCACTCAACAATATCTACCAGGTATGTGAAAGGGCCAACATAGAGGGAATTATTTGTGAGTCTCCATGATCAGAACTGAGCATAGTGTATTCTAAAATCAGGCTGTAGTCCACATGGATTGTTATAATAAAATGCCATAAACTGCTTATTTTCAATTTTTATGGAATCCAAGAACTCTAAAATCAAAGCACTGGCAAATTCAGTCTCTGGTGAAAGCCTGATTCTTGGTTCATTAGTGGTCAACTTTTCTTTGTGACTGGGTACAGGTAGCTCTCTTAGGTCTCTGTTATAAGGGGACTAGTCCCACTCACCTTGACTATACTGTGTCTTTTTTAAAATTTTTTTATTCATTTATTCAGATGTGCACACATTGTTTGGGCCAATTCTCCCACCTGCCTCTGCCCCCTCCTCCTCCCCACCCCTGTCTCACTTCTAGGCAGAACATGTTCTGCCCTTTTCTCCAATTATGTTGAAGAGAAGGCATAGCAATAATAAGAAAGACAAAGCATTTGATAAGGACAGCTATATAGAGAGATTCCTAGCATTGCTTTCATGCACAAGTGTATTACAAACCGAACTGATTCATCTCTCCCTGACCTTTTCACTAGTTCCTGATCCCCTTCACACATTGACCTCTGTCACTTTAAGGTTTCTGTATTAGCTCCTCTGTAGTGGGACATCAGACACTTTCATGTTTTGTGTTTCCTACCTATCCCCATACCTCCTGTATGAGCTCTCCCCTTAGCATGTGACCCAAGTCCAACCACATTGAAGTACATTAATTGTATAAGAGAAGTTCACTGCTATAATTCTATAGATGTGTATACTATGCTTTGAACAACTCATTCCTCCTTATCCCTTCTTAATCCCCTTCCCCCTCCCCTTTTCCAAGCAGTATTTAGTAGGCTTCACAATGCTATTTTCATAGGTACTTCAATTGTATTCAATGCCTGTACACTTTTCCTTCTCTCCCTCTGCCACTGATTTCCCCCAGTCTCTACTTTATGTTCATGTTCTGTTATTATTATTTTTATTATTACTAGTATCATTTAAGTAATTGTGATAGAAGAAGCATTTGGATATGAAGAATGAACAAAAACATATAACTTTTTTTGCTTCAAGTCCTTATTATTTATCAGAACAGCATAGCATTGTTTGTGAGATAAAACAATGTCTATCATCTTACATCATGATCACCACATTATATGTTGCTCACAATTAACAGTAATTACAGTATTATGAATTTCAACATTTTTAGGTTATAAAGCTCTGAAAAACTGCACAGATAAAGGGGAGAAAATTTGGTGAAAAATTAAAAAAATTTCCAAGTGTACAGAGATGTATGCATATCAAAATGATACATTAAGAAGCATCCAACACAAATTCTGCTGCCTTAGTACGCCTACAGTTATTGTTATTGGTGCCAAGGCATTCTGTGATCAGAAGACTTCCAAATTTTTGTGTCCTACCAGATAGAATCCATGGCAGGACATGTGGTTGTAAAGGGAATTTATTAAAAGTTAGGGGAGGGAAATACAAAAAGGAACATGGTAGGCTCAGTTCGAGTCTGCTGGCTGATCAAGTCCACTTCTTTTCTCTTGGTGATTTTCAAACATATGCTAATCTATGGGAAAGGATGAACCGGGTGATTTCCACCCAATAATTAAAGAGTGGGGAAGGGAATGAGTAGCTCCTTGCCAGGTGAGGGTGTCCCTAATCCAGAGTGTGGTTAATCCAAGTTGTAATATTTTTCTATGACTCTCAAACTTTTCCTAATTTTAGCCTCCCTCAAATTTCCCCTGAGAAATAAGATCCCAAAAGAAACTTTTTGAATTGCTGAGAGGCTAGATTTCTCTTTCTTTCTGAATCTGCTTTAAGCTGACAAGGGGCAACAGATCCTATGAGGGTACCATCTATATAAGACTCCTCTACAAGAGTAAATTGTCTGTCCTATTTTTTTTTCACTTGGGGCTCACTTGGACAAAAGGTGTTTGACTTATTGTCCAGTTCAATTAAGGTTCCTCATGGAAATCTTATTCATTTTTCTTCCGAGATTGATAGCCCTGTTGCCTCATGATATGGGTCCTAAAGGCTTTTACCCTAGAAGAGATAAATCTGGTTTAGAAGGCATGGCCTGAACATGAACATTGGTAGGAGCACAAGAAGGGCCCTGCCAGGTATCTCAGGAAGGATAAAGAATCTAAATTTTCATCCTGAAATGTGACACAGTTTTACTGTTACTTTATACAGGTATTTTTCCCTGTAGCTATTTTTGTCTCTTAGATAGCCCTCTGATTGGACTGCCACTGTAGTGGGCAGTTTTACAATAGGGGCCATGTGAACCAGGGGGCAGGAATCAGTCAAATTCGAGGGCAAACATCAATGACTCATTTCTGTACAAAAAGAAGACTCACAGGGTTCCTAACCAGAAGTTAGACACTTTTGAAGTTTATATTGCCTTTGTTTACACAGAAGGCCTTGGCCAAAGGCATGAGTTTGACTTTTCCTGAATTCTAGAAGGCTTAAATATTAGAGCTTATGCATAAGAGCTCCTTTTTAAAATCTCTCAGCTGTGGTTACTTTTGAGATCTGGCATAATTGACTCTATCTGTGTCGGAGAAGTCCCCTCATTTGTGTAATTCTTTTGAACTGTCTTGGGTGACTGAACACTACTTGTTCCTCTGAGAAGTTGGGGATGCCCAATGCTTGGGGTTGTGTCCTCTCAAACTGTTTCTTTGAACAGTCATCTCTGAAGATTTTGCAAATTTGGCAGTTTTGTTCCCTGGAGCAGCAGTGGCTTCTCTTGGAAAGTCATGGCTTCTTCCAGAAAGTCAGATTTTGTCATGAGGAGGAGGAGTAACACATCAAACAGATCAGAAATGAGTGCCAATGTGACCTTTCTGGACAAATTAAGCAACAAAAAGATTTATTAAAACATGGCTCTTAGTCTGCACTTAATTAAATCTAATTGTCCCATAGGGAATGTACCGACACCTTAAATTGATGTAAAATTTCAGCAGATAACAGTTATAAAGTTTTTACATAGAAAATACAAAATGACCCCAATACTTAAGAATGTTGATAGATAAGCACTTGTCAGAGTCATTTTTCATGGGCTTGCCTGTAAATGCTCCTGAAGAATAAGAACTGTAATGATAAAACTTAAAGTAATCATGGTTAATAGTTTAGCAATTAATATAATAGTATAGTATTACTAAACATTTTTATTATAATTTAAAAAAAGAGGATAAGATACCAGCTTGGTACAGTGCCTTTTTACAACTCTATTTTAGATTTGTTATATATTTGATAAACATAAAGACACCTAACATATAAAGGACCTACTAGCAGCATCACAGTTTTAAACTTTGAATTTTGGTTAGGTAAAGTACTTAGCTAGAACTTGAAAATTTCCAATGATTAGAAGGCAGTGTCAGTCATTTTATATAGCCCCACTTTTAGTGTGTAGTTGTATATCATATATTAAACAATGTTTTTTGAGCCAAAGTTAGAAAAACCAATATTTGTTTGACAAACAGATGTCAGGCTTAAATCGCAGAACTTTTAGCATTTGTCATAAAGAACAGAAATATCAAAGACCTTATTAGATTGAATGTACCTTATGTAAAAGAACTACAGCTGTTTACATGTATACACTTTTAACTTTATAAATGATTTCATAGAATTTAGGTATATGTTCAAGGCACCAGCAGTATTAGAATCGTTTAAAAGAATTTTTGCTTAGTTTAAACTTAGTTTTTTCAGTGTTACCAGAATAGTACCTTAGGATTGTTGCATCTAGGAAGAGACTTAACTTTATTTAGGGAGGAAGCAAAGAATAGTAAATAGTTTTAAATGGGCTATGAAAAGAACTAGTCATCTTTTTTGTTAGCAGGATTGAAGCATTCCATGCATTTAAGGGTAGAGCCAAATAGTGAATATTGCATCTTCTCCTTTGCTGGCTGGTGGAGAGGGAGAGGAAAAGGGAAAGTGGAGTCTTTGCCCTTGGTGAGAGAGTGAGAGCTCCCTGGATCTGTGATACCAAGGAAGTTCCTAATACAGATCCTTTTGAAACTATTCCCATGAAGCATTTCTAAAGGGTAGAAGTGGTAGGGTACACTGACTTTGAATCATCTGTTCTCCTAAGGCCCCATCTCTCCAGCCCTGGATGAGGTTTCCAAAATGGCACACCAATCCTGAATGTCAACCCAAGGATTAAAACATCAACTAACATACACTGATCAAAGAGGCTGATACAAAAATCAACATGTAAAATGAAAAGATAACAACATCAAGGAAGATAATCTGTTGAGTGTTAAAAATAAACATCTTAACATGAATTTTTGTAATTAGTTCAGAATTCACTATTAAATCCCAATCTCACCAATGTAAGTTTGGCTGATACAAACTCATTGCCCATGATCCGTTTTTACATCAGGCGATGGGGTAGCTCTCAGCCTTTGAACTGAGGAAAACGGGGAAGCAAGTTCATTTAAAAAAAAAAGATACTAGATACAGAAACAGAGAAAAAAGAGTAAGCATAAAGTTAGGAAACCCGATGACTGAGTCATGGCTTGCATATTGATAAGAAATCACGTCCTAGACTGCTGATGTTAACTAACAGAATAGCTTGGGACACACAGCAGGGTTGTTGTTGAGCTGCATGCAGCCCCTACAGGCTCAGTCCTCAGAGTTAATGGCACACATAATTTAGCATTCTAGGATTAATCACCTTTTAGTAGACCCTAATACAAATTTAAGGTTTTATCACCCAATCTGGAGGGTGAACTTTGGTTTTGGTAAAATTTTGTATCACCCTACTGCACCAAAAGTCCCTGGCAGTTATTTTGATAAAAGAGAAGCCTATTTTTAAATATACGTTAGTGCCTTAAATTTGACCTTAGAAAAATCTCTAGGCAAACTTTAAACTATAGCCGACCCAATCACACACACACACATATATAGATAGATAGATATAAACCTATGAGCTTTATTACCTTAATTTGTATCTTGAAATAACCTTTGTAAAAACCCAAATTTAGATAACACTGTTTTTTAATAAAACTCTTAGCAATCTTATACCTTAAAAGACTTAGGAAGAAAAGTAAATTAAGTTAGAACACATGGATTAATAAACCTAATTATAAAAGAGTTAAATGTAAATTATACTCCCAACAGAATGAAACAGATAATCATCCATAAATTTTTAGTCCTAAAACAGAGGATAGTTAGGCCTGGTTGGGATTAGAACTGTTAGATAACTTTTCATACACAGGTTTACATATTAACTGTATAAAAGCAGTTTAAGAATCATTCTAAAGACATCTAAACACACACAGAGTATTTTAACCTAGCCATGCCAAAAAATGTCAAATATAAGCATGCATATATGAGCTCAAAAAGGTAAAAGTTAAGTGGCCACAATTGGTAGGAGACAGAGACACACAATGACACACAAAGAAATCACATTATTTCAGAGTGCACTCTTAAATAAATTATTTTTTGTAATTATCTTTAGTACGTTAGTCAGCAAGATTCCTAAGTGGTTTGTAACAGACTTTTAACACAAATACCCTATTCTTTGTCCAATCCGTAACAGATTAATGTAGTAAAATTATATTAATTTACAGAACTTTAACCACAAGTTAGTTATAATTTTCCTAGAGGATGGCAAGATGGCATCACAGGTGAGTTTCCTAACCCTAGGGAGTGGCAAGACTGCACTGAACACTTGGTGGCAGCCTTCCCTGTGACTCCCATGGTCTCTCCAAAGAGTTTCTCAAATGGAGCACAGACATGTTACATGCAACATACAGGCTCAAAATAGTAATCTGTTATATGAATAAAGGACATCTCCTCCTTAGAGAGAGGCATTACTGCCCATATGAGTCCTAATAAGGAGAGAAAATAATTGGCACAAGCTGAGCTGGGATTTGAATTCATGGCCTCACATTAGCTAGGCAGGAAAGTCTTTGTTTGCTTTCCTAAACAAAGGAGATTTAGAAACTTTCTTTAGAATTTTGCAAATAATCTGATTAATTCCCTCAATGATAGACGCCAGCCGCTTTCTGATGAACCCAGAGAATGTGCCCCTGGGATAGGGGAATGTGACCTCTGGGCTAGCGCTTCCTCCAACACCTGCAGGCCATGGGGACAAGGAGAGTTTGGCTGAGAGTTTGGACCACACACAAGCCCAGGGCAAAAAGAGGCATGGCGAGTAGTCAGGCAAAGCAATGGGACAGAGGAAGAAGAAGAAATCTTGCTGGCCCCCAGTAGCAGCTGGAAAGTGGGTAGAGTCCCACCCACTGCTTGACCTCAACTACAGCTTCCTGATGTGGAGGCTCGAGTTCTTTTTTCTTTACTTTTTTTTTTTTTTTTCTTTTTCTTTGTGCCTGGCAGTTTTAAGCTCAGGTGGTGCAAGTCCCTGGCCCCAGACACTGAGGAGGTCTGTGACCAGATGGGTCCGGTGAGTCATACCTCCCATTCGCCCTCCAGAACCCCACCAGGCCCATACCACGGGACAGGTTAGGGTAGAATATGGGCAAAGGAATCCAGCCTGAGTGCCAGGGGAGATGGGCAGTCCTAACCATCTTCCCCAGGCCATGTGGCTGCCTGAGTGGTTAGAGACCCTGACACATGCTTTGTGCTCAGTGCAATTTTGGGACAGTAGGCCTACAGGCTGCACTGACTGCAACGCTGAGAGACCAGATGGAGACCTGGAACGGGGCCACGCGCCACATGCATTGCACAGGGTAGGGGAGAGATGAGGGAGAGCGAGAGAAAAAGAAGGGGAAGGGTGTTGTGGTTTTAAGGCAGCCAGCCTCGGAGGGAAACCATGGGATACAGGGTGCATTTAAAACTTACACAAATCTAGTGGCACTGAGGAACCTGGTGATTTCCATTCAATAATCAAGGCGTGGCGAAGGGAATGGATGGTTCCCAGCCAGGTGAGGGTGGTCTCTGAGACAAAGAGTGGTTAATCTACGTTGTAATATTTTTCTGTGCGTCCGGAACTTTCCCTAATTTTAGAGTGCCTCATTATGTCTTATTTCTATAATTGTTAAAAACAACTCAGATAAATAAGCATATGCTTAACATAGATCTCTTGAATGATTGCTTTCATTCCAGCCTTTGATTACAAGAAAGCAAGCATAGAGTAATTTAATTTGCAATATGATACCATTTGTATATACTTCAAAATAAGCAAAACAAATGCAATAAGTTGTATAGGCATAGACAAAAATGTGAGTTTTTTTTGAAGTAAGAAAAAGATCATAAAATTCAGAGTGGCAATTAATTGTGCAATAAGAATTCAACAGGGATGGAAATCTTTTCCCTATAAATCTGGTGTCTAAGTCATACAATAATTTCCCTCAATAGGCCACATCCACCTAGTAACCTGTCTTTATTTTTTAAAAGATTGTCCACTTGGGCATGTTGGATATCCAAGGCAGTTATACTAGATATTATGTGGCATTGTAGGAACATAAGTTAAAATGAATTGCAGTTTTATAGTTATCAAGAAGCCCAACCATGTGTCCTTTCTGTTTCCCAGAATTCCAAATGTTTGTTCTAGTACATCGACAACAGAAGCAGCTGGAAGACAATATACATATGGGAATCCTTAGAATTAATTTTCTTAAACACTAAAATTAAAACCAAATATATGGCTTTTCCTGTTGTTTATCTCTCATTTTCCATTACCTCATAAATTACAAGTCTCTGACTCATAACTAATTGTACAATCACCTCTGATTTTAACAAATAAATTTCTATTTTCCAAATGAAAAAATATACTTTTGTATAAAATACAATAAATCCAGGTATTTATATGACCTTCAAGAATTAAAATACATGAAATACTAGTTTCCAATAACTATAAAAAATTGTAACAGACATTGACATCCACAAAGACACATTTTGAGACTTCAATCACTTCCAAAGAATTTGATTTTCTATATTGTTAGATAATGAAAATAGCATTCCTAAAGTATAGAAAGTAGTATCAGTATCTCAGAATTTCAATTATAAAATTCCATTTTTTAAATTTATTATTTTTGTTGATGGGGAGAATAGAGTTTACTTCTCTGAGAAGTAACTGAGAGTTAAATTTAGGAAGAATGAAGCTGAAGAAAGGGCTTCCAGAGCAGGAGCCAAATGTATGATTACTGTATGGGCATATTATTATTATTATTATTATTATTATTAATTTTGGTGGGACTGTAATGTGAACTCAGAACTTTGTGCTTTGAAAGCAGGTACTCAATCCTTTGAGCCGTGCTCCATTCCACTTCGGTCTGGTTATTTTGGATATGTAGTTTTGAGAAGTATTTACTGGGCAGGCCTCAAACCATGATCCTCCTGATCATAGTCTCCAAGTAGCTAGGATTACAGTAACGAGCCACAGGTGCCTGGCTTGTGGACATCTTACAAGATCACAGAATTCACAGGCTCATAGAATTTTCTACCTGCATGACTTTTACATTTTCATAAAGTATCTATCAGAGATACTGTCTTTCAAACAATTGTAGCTTAGTGCATACGTGTTTTGTGATTTAGATTCTGTTACAGTGCAATCTCTCTTGCATCTAAGAAAAGAAAATAATTGAAAATGGAGCCATTCAAAAAGGGAAAATCCCCAGTTGTTTCCTCTTCATTTCTTTTTTTCTTTTTAAAAATGTTTTTGATTATTAACATGTATTATGTGTACTGGAAGGACACATTGTGACATTTATATATATGCTTACAATATTTCTTAATTATATTCATCCCCTCCATCATTCTCCCAAATCCCATTTTACTCCCTTCTTAGAACAATTTCAACATTCCATTTTCATATGCATATGCAAAATAAACCTACCATATTTGCCCTCCTTCACCCTCACACTGGTACCCACGCCCAGAAAGAACTTGTTTTACCTTCCCATGCTTCATTTTTTTTAAGTGTATTTTGATTATTCAAGGTGGTTTTGCCTTGGTATATATTGTTCTTTAATCAGATTACTTTTCTCTATCATCCTGCTCCAATATTACTCAACATCTTTCAGTGTATTTCATTACACTCTCTTCATACACAGATGCAATGTATTTCATTTTTAAAATTTTATTGTTTTTACATTTACTCACATGTGTATACATTCATTGGGCCACCTCCCCCTCCCAACACCCCTTCCACTGCTGGGCAGAACCCCTATGCCCTCTTGTATCTGATTTTGTTGAGGAGAAAACATAACAGATAATAAGAAAGACATAATATTTTTGCTAGTTTGACATAAAGATAGCTCTACAGAGAGATTCTTAGTGTTGCTTCCATGTACTTGTATATTGCAACCCACATTGGTTCATCTCTAGCAGACCTCATCATTACTTCCTGGTCCCCTTCCCATAGTGGCCTCGGCTAGTTTCAGATTACTGTATTTGTTGCTATATAGTAAGCATATCAACCATATTCAAATTTTAGGTTTCCTTCTCTTTCCCTATTCCTCCTGTGCATGTTCTCCCCTTAGTGTGTGACCCATGTTTAATGATATTATTTCATTTGTTTTATATCTATAATCTGCATATGAAGGAGAACATGCAATTTTTGGAATTCTAAGCCTGTCTAAACTCTCTTAAAATGGTGTTCTCCAGTTCTATCCATTTACTTGCAAATGACAAAATTTCATTCTTCTTTGTGGATGAGTAAAATTCCAATGTGTATAAATACACACCATTTTATCTTATTTTTATTTTTTTCTTTTTTTATTATTCATATGTGCATACAATGCTTTGGTCATTACTCCCCCCTTGCCCCCACCCCCTCCCTTACCACCCACTCTGTCCCCAAACTCTCCCCTCAACCTCCCTGATACCCGGCAGAAACTATTTTGCCCTTACCTATAATTTTGTTGTAGAGAGAGTATAAGCAATAATAGGAAGGAACAAGAGTTCTTGTGAGTAGAGATAAGGGTAGCTATACAGGGAGTTTACTCACATTAATTTCCTCTGCATGTGTGTTACCTTCTAGGTTACTTCTTTTTGATCTAACATTTCCTCTAGTTCCTGGTCCCTTTCTCCTACTGGGCTCAGCTGCTTTTAAGGCATCTGCTTTAGTTTCTCTGCATTGAGGGCAACAAATGCTATCTAATTTTTTAGGTGTCTTACCTATCCTCATATCTCCCTTGTGTGCTCTCGCTTTTATCTTGTGGTCAAAGTTCAGTCCCCTTGTTGTGTTTGCCCTTGATCTAATGTCCACATATGAGTGAGAACATACAATTTTTGGTCTTTTGGGCCAGCTAACCTCACTCAGAATGATGTTCTCCAATTCCATCCATTTACCAGCGAACGATAACATTTCGTTCTTCTTCATGGCTGCATAAAATTCCATTGTGTATAGATACCACATTTTCTTGATCCATTTGTCAGTGGTGGGGCATCTTGGCTGTTTCAATAACTTGGCTATTGTGAATAGTGCCGCAATAAACATGGGTGTGCAGGTGCCTCTGGAGTAACCTGTGTCACAGTCTTTTAGGTGTATCCCCAAGAGTGGTATTGCTGAATCAAATGATAGATCAATGTTTAGCTTTTTAAGTAGCCTCCAAATTTTTTTCCAGAGTGGTTGTACTAGTTTACATTCCCACCAGCAGTGTAAGAGGGTTCCTTTTTCCCATATCCTTGCCAACACCTGTTGTTGGTGGTGTTGCTAATGATGGCTATTCAAACAGGGATGAGTGGAATTTTAGTGTGGTTTTAATTTTCATTTCCTTTATTGCTAGAGATGGTGAGCATTTATTCAAGGGTTTTTTGCCCATTTGAATTTCTTCTTTTGAGAAAGTTCTGTTTAGTTCACTTGCCCATTTCTTTATTGGTTCATTAGTTTTGGGAGAATTTACTTTTTTAAGTTCCCTATATATTCTGGTTATCAGTCCTTTGTCTGATGTATAGTTGGCAAATATTTTCTCCCACTCTGTGGGTGTTCTCTTCAGTTTAGAGACCATTTCTTTTGATGAGCAGACGCTTTTTAGTTTTATGAGGTCCCATTTATCTATGCTATCTCTTGGTTGCTGTGCTCCTGGGGTTCCATTGAGAAAGCTCTTACCTATACCTATTAACTCCAGAGTATTTCCTACTCTTTCCTGTATCAGCTTTAGAGTTTATGGTCTGATATTAAGATCCTTGATCCATTTTGAGTTAATATTGGTATAGAGTGATACACATGGATCTAGTTTCAGTTTTTTGCAGACTAATAACCAGTTTTCCCAGCAGGTTTTGTTGAAGAGGTTGCTTTTCCTCTATCATATATTTTTAGTGCCTTTGTCAAAGACAAGTTGGTTATAGTTGTGTGGCTTCATATCTGGGTCCTCTATTCTGTTCCACTGGTCTTCATATCTGTTTTTGTGCCAGTACCATGCTGTTTTTATTGTTATTGCTTTGTAATATAGTTTGAAGTCAGGTATCGTGATACCTCCAGCATTGTTCTTTTGACTGAGTATTGCCTTGGCTACTCGTGGCCTCTTGTGTTTCCATATAAATTTAATGGTAGATTTTTCAATCTCCTTAATGAATGTCATTGGAATTTTGATGGGAATTGCATTAAACATGTAGATTACTTTAGGGAGTATCGACATTTTTACTATGTTGATTCTACCAATCCATGAGCATGGGAGATCTCTCCACTTTCTATAGTCTTCCTCAATCTCTTTCTTCAGAAGTTTATAGTTTGCCTTGTAGAGGTCGTTCACATCTTTTGTTAAGTTTACACCTAGGTATTTGATTTTTTTTGAGGCTATTGTAAATGGAATTGTTTTCATATATTCTTTTTCAGTTTGTTCATTATTAGTGTATAGAAATGCTAATGATTTTTCTATGTTGATTTTATATCCTGCTACCTTGCTGTAGCTATTGATGGTGTCTAGGAGCTTCTGAGTAGTTTTTTGGGTCTTTAAGTTACAGGATCATGTCATCTGCAAATAAGGATATTTTGACAGTTTCTTTACCTATTTGTATTCCTTTTATTTCTTCTTCTTGCCTAATTGCTGTAGCTAGGAATTCCAGTACTATGTTGAATAGGAGTGGAGATAGTGGGCATCCTTGTCTGGTTCCTGATTTTAGAGGGGATGGTTTCAGTTTTTCTCCATTAAGTATAATGCTGGCTGTAGGTTTGTCATATATAGCTTTTATAATGTTAAGGTACTTTCCTTCTATTCCTAGTTTTCTTGAGCTTTTATCATGAAATGGTGTTGGATCTTATCAAAGGCCTTTTCTTCATCTATTGAGATGATCAAGTGGTTTTTCTCTTTTTTTCTGTTAATGTGGTTTATTATGTTCATTGATTTTTGTATGTTGAACCACACCTGCATTCCTGGGATGAAGCCAACTTGGTCATGGTGAATAATCTTTTTGATGTGTTGTTGAATTCGGTTTGCCATTATTTTGTTGAGGATTTTTGCATCAATGTTCATTAAGGAGATTGGCCGATAGTTCTCCTTTTTAGAGGTGTCTTTGCCTGGTTTTGGGATAAGTGTAATACTGGCTTCATAAAATTTATTAGGCAGTGTTCCTTCCCTTTCTATTTCATGCAACAGTTTAAGGAAGGTTGGTATCAGTTGGTATCTATCTTTAAAGGGCTGATAGAATCCATCAGGTCCAGGACTTTTCTTTTTGGGGAGACTCTTGATTGCTTCTTCAATTTCATTTTGTGTTATAGATCTATTCAGATGATTAATTTCCTCTTGGTTCAGTTTTAGATGATCATATGTATCTAGAAATCTGTACATTTCTTTAAGATTTTCAAATTTATTTGAATATAGGTTCTCAAAGTAGTCTCTGATGATTTCCTGGACTTCCATGGTGTTTGTTGTTATCTCCCCCTTTGCATTCCTGATTCTACTAATTTGGGTTTTTTTCTCTCCTCATTTTAGTCAGGTTTGCCAGGGGTCTATCGATCTTGTTTATTTTTTCAAAGAACCAACTTTTTGTTTCATTAATTCTTTCTATGTTTCTTTTTTTTGATTTCTATTTTGTTGATTTCAGCTCTTATTTTTATTATTTCTCTCCTTTGTTTTGGGATTTGCTTGTTCTTGTTTTTCTAGGATTTTGAGATGTATTATTAGGTCATTGATTTGGGATCTTTTAGTCTTTTTAATATATGCACTCATGGCTATAAACTTTCCTCTCAAGACTGCCTTTGCTGTGTCCCATAGGTTTCTGTAGGTTGTGTTTTTATTTTCATTGACTTCCAGGAACTTTTTAATTTCCTCTTTTATTTCATCAATGACCCATTGTTCATTAAGTAATGAGTTATTCAGTTTCCAGGTGTTTGCATGTTTTTTGTCTTTACTTTTGTTGTTGAGTTCTAGTTTTATTGCATTGTGATCAGATAGTATGCACAGTATAATTTCTATTTTCTTATATTTGCTGAGGCTTGCTTTGTGCCCTAGGATATGATCTATTTTGGAGAAGGTTCCATGGGCTGCTGAGAAGAATGTGTATTGTGTAGAAGTTGGATGAAATGCTCTGTAGACATCAAGTAGATCCATTTGGTCTATTCTATATTTTAGATCTTGAATTTCTTTCTTGATTTTTTTGTTTGGATGATCTATCTATTGATGATAATGGGGTGTTAAAGTCTCCCACAACTACTGTGTTGGGATTAATATATGCTTTTAGGTCTTTCAGGGTATGTTTGATGAAATTGGGTGCATTGACATTGGGTGCATATAGGTTGATAATTATTATTTCCTTTTTGTCTATTTCCACTTTTATTAGTATGAAATGTCCTTCTTTACCTCGTTTGATCAATGTAGGTTTGAAGTCTACTTTGTCAGAGATAAGTATTGCTACTCCTGCTTGTTTTCAGGGGCCATTGGCTTGGTAAATCTTCTTCCAGCCTTTCATCCTAAGCCTATGCTTATTTCTGTCTGTGAGATGGGTCTCCTGTAAGCAACAAATTGTTGGATCTTCCTTTTTAATCCATTTTGTCAAATGGTGGCTTTTGATGGGTGAATTAAGTACTGATAGGTATGTGGTGATTCCTGTCATTTACTTGTCTTAGTTGTTTGAAGGTTGATTGTGTGTACCTAAGTTGAGGTTACTGTCTACTGTCTTGCTTTTTCTTTTCCTGTAGTTTGGTATTGCCTGTCCTTTCATGGTTATGTTGGGTTTCACTTTCTGTGTGCAGAATCCCTTGAAGAATCTTTTGTAGTGGTGGCTTTGTGGTTACATATTGTTTTAGTTTCTGCTTATCATGGAAGACTTTTATTGCTCCATCTATTTTGAATGATAATTTTGCTGGGTAGAGTATCCTGGGGTTGAAGTTATTTTCATTCAGTGCCCGGAGGATCTCACCCCATGCTCTTGCTTTTAATGTTTCTGTTGAGAAGTCTTCTGTGATTTTGATGGGTTTACCATTGTATGTTATTTGTTTTTTCTCTCTTACAGCCTTCAATATTCTTTCCCTAGTTTCTGAACTTGTTGTTTTAATGATGATATGTCATGGGGAGTTCTACTTTGATCTGGTCTGTTTGGTGTCCTGGAGGCCTCTTGCATCTGTATGGGACTATCTTTCTCTAGATTTGGGAAATTTTCTGTTATTATTTTGTTGAATATATTACACATTCCCTTTGCTTGCACCTCTTCTCCTTCTATGATGCCCATGATTCTCAAGTTTGGTCTTTTGATGGAGTTGGTGAGTTCTTGCATTTTCTTTTCACAGGTCTTGAGTTATATAATTAATAGTTCTTCGGTTTTTCCTTAATTGCCATTTCATCTTCAAGTCCTTAGATTCTGTCTCCTGTTTGTTCTATTCTGTTGGATTGGCCTTCCATTTTGTTTTGCAATTCTTGTTTCATTCTTTTTTTGAGGTGTTCCATATCCTGGGTCATTTCCTCTTTAATGTTGTCTATTTTTGTCCTGAGTTCATTTATCTCTTTATTCATCGTGTTCTCTCTTTTACTTTGGTGTTTATACAGTGCTTCTATGGTTTCCTTTATTTCTTCTTTTGCTTTTTCAAATTCTGTATTTTTGTTGTTTTAGAATTTCTTAAGTGTCTCCTGTATATTTTGGTTGACCATATCCAGTATCATCTCTATAAAATTCTCATTGAATACCTGTAGTCTTTCTTCTTTTAGATTATTCTTATGGGCTTCATTGGGTTCTTTGGCATAGTTTATCTTCATTTTTTTGGAGTCTGGGTCTGAGTATCTGTTTTCCTCATTTCCCTCTGGATCCTGTACTAACTTTTTGCTGTAGGGAAACTGGTTTCCCTGTTTTTTCTGTCTTCCCATCATTGCCCTTGATGTTGTTATTGTCCCTGTACTGTGTGCAATTAATTATTTTCTGGCTTGTAATAATAGCACTAGTGATATTTAGAATGGAAGGGTGAGAGCGGATGCAAAGCAAAGAAGTTAAAGGAAAAGGGAAAAACAAATAAAGAAATAGAAAAAACCAAACAAACAAACAAAAATGTTTCAAAGATATAAATAGGGAGAAACAGTGTAGTAATCAACTGTAAGCTGAAAAAGCATTAGAAAGACAGAGAGAGGAATGAAAATAAAAAAATAAAAAGAATAATGATAAGAATAAAAATAAAAAATAAGCAAATGAAAGAAAAAACATATATATAAAGGAAAATCTCCAAGTTCAAATGCAATACAGTTTCAGTAAGTTTTTCAGCATGCAGGTGTAGTTTGGTTGTTTTCTCATCAAAGGTAGGGAGAGAGAAAAAAAAAAGTCTTGAGACAGGTCTGTGAATGGCTATCTGCAGCTGTGGCTTGCCTGCCCACTGCTGTCAGCCTGCTGTTGCTGGAGGCTTTATTTATGCAGATCTCTGGCGTGAGCTTAGGACTCACCTGGCCCCACAGGCTTTGTTTTCTAAGAGTTCTCCTGTGTACAAGCTGCTGCTACAAGCTTTCCCTTTTCCAAGCACACTGGGGGAGGTGACACTGCACCCACTTTCTCAGGCCTGCATGTTTATTTACAGTTCACATGGGCAGTGGGTCTTCCCCCTCCTCCTGTGGAGTTTTCCTCCTACCGCCGCTTTTACAAGCTTTCCAGCTCCTGATTGCTGGGCGTGTACTGCTGCTCCTGCCTTCTCCAGCTGGCTTATTTATTTACAGCTCATGTAGGAAGTGGGTCTTCCCCCCTCTCCTGTGGAGTTTTCATCCCTCCGCCACTCTCACAAGCTTTCCTGCTCCTGGTTGCTGGGCAGTGCTGCCACTCCCTCCCACTCTGGCCAGGCCAGGCTTGTTTATTTACAGTTCTGTGAGGGATTCCCCTCCCCACCTCTTTGTTGCTCAGGGCACCCCACCCTCTTTGCTATGTGTCTTTATTGTTCTTATTGTTTATTACTCAGTTTCTCTTTTTTTCCCTGGGTGGGGGTCAGTCTGTCCAGGAGGCTATGCTGATCTGGCCCAGGGTTGTGTGTGGGAGTACTGTGTATCACTTAGCTCACCTTGTGTTCTGCATCTTCCCAAGCCATCTGGGCATGGGTGTCTGGTGGCGGCCCGGGGGCCCTCCTGGTTTCTCCCTTTAACATGAAGTGGAGATGCTCTTCGCAGGCTGGAGGTGTGGAGGGGTCAAAGTTTTGCCTCTTCTCGGTGTCCTTGCCTGCAAGGTGTGTCTCCAGCATCTGTCCAAGATTTCACTTTAGGAGGCATGCTTTCTTTTTCCTCCCTCTAGCTGCCATCTTGGAATCCTCCCAATACAACATTTTCTTAATCTATTTTCCAGTAGTGGGGCATCTTAGCTGTTTCCATAGCTTAGCTATTGTGAATGGTGCTGCAATAAACATGGGTGTGCAGGTACCTTTGTAATAACCTGAGTTGCATTTCCTTTGGGTATATCCCTAGGAGTGGGATTGCTGGATCACATGGAAGATATATGTTTAGCTTTTTAAGAAGTCTTCATATTGTTTTCCAAAGTGGTTGTACTAGCTTAGGTTCCTACCAGTAGTGTATGAGAGTTCCTTTTTCCCTGAATCCTCGCCAACATTTGTGAATGTATTTCAACATTATTTGCTCTCTATCATTCTCTTTACCTCTCCTGTCTCCCTGTAGTCTCTTCAGACAGACTCACTGTTACAATAATATTTTCTCTCTCCATATTTATATGTACGTGTATATGTGTGCATGTATATATGATCATTTTATGTATTTATATAGCTTCCACCTATGAGTGAAAACTTGCAACCTTTGTTCTTCTGAGCCTAGCCTACTTTGCTTAACATGATGATTCCTATTTCCATCTGTTTAAATGCAAACAACATACTTTTATTCTTATTTATGGCTGAATAATCCACCATTTTGTATAGATGCCACATATTCTTAATCTATTCCTCAATTGTACAGCATCTGGGATTTTTCCAAAGCTTAGCTATTGTGAATAGTGCTACAATAAACATGTCAATAAGTATAGTCACTATGAAAAACACTATGGAACTTCCTCAGAAAAGTTAAAATAGAATGATTATATGATTCAGCAATCCAATTCTAAAGGAAATGAAGTCAATATGTTGATGAAAGGTCTGTATTCTCATGTTTACTTAATTCAGCATTATTCACAAGGATATGGGGCCAACCTAAATGTCTACAAATAGATGACTAGATATATAAACACAAGAATCCTATTTTGCTGTCACTTCTAACAACATGGACCAATCTGGAAGACATTTTGTCAATTGAAATAAGGCAGAAACAGACAGACAAACATTACATCTCACTCATATGTGGAATATTTTAAAAGCCCATCTCCTAGAAGTAGAGAGAAGAATAGTGGTTAACAGAGACTGAAGAGGGTAAGGGAGAAGGGGTATGGGGAGAAGTCAGACAGTCTGTGCAAAGTGACTTGTAGATAGGGAGAATAAATTCTGGTGTTGTCTTGCATAGTAGAATGAGCACAGAAAAATAGAAGCTATTTCAAGATAGCTAGAAAAATGTAACTTCAATATTGTCACTCCAAAGAAATGTTTGTAATGATTAATATATCAATTACCTTGATGTGATATATCACATACTGCCCTATGTACATGTACAATTATTATATGTGAATTATAGACAAAAATTTGAAGCATAAAGAAACAAAAAATAGACAATACTATTTTCCCTTTCCTTGAAACATGTAATACTGCCAACCAATTTCTCTTTTTCTAATTTCTGCTCTCCTTGGCTCCCTTCATGTCAAATGGTCACTTTCATTTCTTTCCTGAAGAATGTCACTTTTCTTCTCTGTCTTTCCCTTCAAATTTCAGAGTCCATTATGTTTTCTGTGTGATTCTTTGGTCAATCACCATTGATTCTGGCTAAGGAAAGGTAAGATTGTGCAGAGAAGATTGGGGTTTGAGAAGGGAAGATATGGAGTTTGAAGTAAAACCAATGCTGAAGTAGTGCACTTATTTAAAAGAAAAAAATAATTCTTTTCAGATTAAAAATTAAGATACATGGATAGAAACTGGGATTTCAGATGCAGAAAAATATATTAGATATTTATTATTGTCTGATAAAGTAAATTGTGTTATCTACTTAAAATATCAATTTTAGGACAATTAGATAATTCAGAAAAATGAACCTCATCTTTTGTAACCTCTTAGTAATGTTGGCATATATCATCTTTACTTATTCTTTAATTTTTAAATTTATTTTTAATGACAGATAACAATTATACATGTTTATGGGGTCACACAAAGTAAACATTCAAAATGATCTTGGAGAGGTATGCATAGATCATTTTTAATAAATCAAACACCTAATATCCACTAGGGCACATATCTTAATAATAGTAATTATTGTTACCTAGTCAGGGCTTCAGAGGTCTCTAATCAATAGATTACTTGCAATAAAAGATGCCTAACATTAATCCATTTTAGATACATGTTGCTCTTGTTAAGAAAATAATTAAAACCAAATGTACCTTCTCTGAGTGAATCAGATTTATGTACACAAGGTTCACTTAAAATGAGATGCAATGCTGTAACTTTAAATGAAAGATAATTTTCTGCCTACATGATAAACCTTAGGGAATAGTTGATATAATTAAGACTACTATTTTGATGTTCTTACAAAGAAATGATTTATTTTCTGTCCATCAAATTTTAGGATTTTGGATATTTTTATTCTTACATGTTCAATAAGATGAATATTACACTTTTTCTTATTTTAGGGAAGCATGACATTGTGTTTTATGTATGAGTTTTCAATAGTGTAGAGTAATGGAACCATCACATTTATAATATATCCCATAGAATGGAAAAGATATTATGAGAGATTTCCTCTTTTTCCCTTTCAAACACAATTTTATTACAAATATAAATAATACTAAAGTATATGTAGAAAATACATAGATTATAGTATTTTACTGTGAACTATATCCTATTATGATTGCTATAGTTATATACTAATAAGAATAATTTCCACCTCACTTTTTTATTGGCTTCTCTCCTCATTGTCTCCTAATTTTCACAGAAATGCAGAGAATGATGATATTCAGAGATTTGAGTGTGCTGATTCAGGCTTCTTTGTGGAAATGCACTGGCATATTCAAAGATATTTTCTTGATTTTCAGTGAGGAGTAGCAAAGGTTTGTTTTAAAAATCAACTCATATAATTTATTTTCATAATCATTTTCTCCAAAAGCTTCATTTATGGTCAATTTCATTTAAAAGACTAGAATTGTCAGAATTCTTTTCTCACTCTAACTTCCACTTAGTAGGTTAAGTTCATTGTATCAGATTTTTCCTTTATGATGTGTGATTATAAAGTAATAAGATGAATATTTCATCAAAGTTTGCCTAGTACCTCTCCTTCCATTACCCTATAATATCAAAAGTTCATAATATGATTTTCCTCACAGTCTATACAATCTATGTATGTTCAAAATATAGCTCTAGAGCAGGAGTCAGCAAGCATTTTCTGTAGAGACTGGATGGTAAATATTTTAAGTTTTGTGGGCCAGATGTTCCCTCTCACAATATAATTTTGTCATTGTACAAATGAATGGTGAAGATTTTGGACATTGAAATTTAGTTGTAAATTATATTTACATTTTAAGAAAATTATTTACACTTTGATTTTTTTCCAATTATTTAAAAATGTGAAAACCATTGTTATCTTGCCAGCTTTGTAAAACTCAGATTGTGAGCTGAATTTGTCCTGGGGGCCATAGTTTTGTAAATCCTGTCCTAGTACACACAATCTGTGCACCAACTCTTAGAAGTCCAGTGACAGTTTTGGAAGGACAGAGCCTGAGGCTTTTAAACGATATAAATATTAGGTAAATGAATATAGTAAATTTGGTCCATTCTGTGATGGTTCCAGAATTTTTAGGTAACAGAGAATTAAGCGTGCCCATCTAGAGAATTAAAGATGACAGTTGGGTTTGAAGCGGAGTACAGTGGCAATTGTGGCAGTTAGATATGTTGAAGTCACTTTTGGAAAGCAAGTACACCTTACTTACATGGATCATGTGTTTATTGAGGAGAGCTTTGGCAGGAGCTCAAAGACACCCTGTGTCTCTCTACCTATTACTTTCAACACATATAATACATTAAGTTATATTAAGACTACCCTCAGCTTTCAAAGTTCATCTTGCTATCGTTATGGATTTGTACCTGATTTTTCTCATCATTTCCTCTCTCCACCCTAACATTAAATTATTAATGCTGTTTACATTTTTTTTTATTTTTGACAGATGTTATCACAGTCTGCCAAGCAAAAAAGATAATGTCTTATCCGTAATCTCTTTAAAGGTATAGTTTCTGAGGAGTTAAGGCCCATGGTAGTATCCCCTCTAGTTTACCCATGAGGCAACTTCATTTTTAACTGTCATTAATTCAACATTTTATTTTTCATCTTGAATTAAATTTGTAATATGCAATGTGAAGTATTCCCAACTGCTTTACTATAAATATAGAAGATCTGCATTAGGTTTTGTTTTTTTATGTAAAAAGGGAATATTTCATCAAAATTTGTAGTAATAGTTAACACCATATAACAAAAATTTTAAAAATCATTCCCAGTATTTCTTCTTAAGGGAGACATCCATTTTTTAATGAAAATATACTTTGTTATTCTCCAAGAATACTCTTTTATCTACAGGTCTGGATTTAACATAAAGAAAAACATGCTTTTGATGTCTCCGTATATTGCCATCCTTGTCTTTGTTTACGATTGCTTTATAGGAAAATAGTTTTGACACAAAAGTCTTTTTAAATTTGGCTAAGAAGCATACTCCTATGCTAATATTTCATAATCATCATTATCGTGATGAAAATAGGAAACATGTAGCAACTTACTGTTTCACCCAACTTACATCAGAGCACACATACACAAATGCTCATGTAGATCATACAAATATACATTGTTAAAATATGCATTTATTTGCATGGAGGAAAATTAAGAAATAATTATAATAATCATAATCCTAGCAACTCTTATTTGTTGAATTTATACTCTGTGCCAGACATTTTCTTATCATAGATCATGTTGATTAAACATAGCTTTGTAACAATTTATCAATATTAAGAAGTAGTTTACCTAATATATTACTCTGGCTCTATCACACAAAATATATCCCTGCATGAGACTAATCAACTATAAATACCTTTTTATAGGAAATTTATCAAGTAAGGAAGTTGCTTGAACTTAAGAGGGTTTTTGATATAGACCAACTATCACTTTAGCATCATATGTGTTTTCATTGCTCTAAGTGAAAGCCTATGCTGTCATTTGGATAAAAACATTTCAAACTCAAACTCTCATCTATTTAGTTAATAGGTATAATTTGCCTGTAAAAAGGTGGATATGTGGCTGGAATGTGGCTCAGGTGGTAAACTCAGGGCAAGCATGAGGCCCTGATTTCAAGCACCACTACTGCCAAAAATAACAAAATGTGAAGATAGAAAAATAAGCATTGTATTTCTTCATAAATTTTATAACATGTTAAACTGAGACAGAGCATATATAAAAGTACATGGGAATCTTCTGATACTTTTCCCAAACTAAAAGCTATAGATTGACTGAAAATTCCCATTTCAGAAGAATATTTAAAGGATATATAGCTTTTCTATTCTTTTAGTCTCTTTTATCTCATTTTATTATTTTTCTTCCTTTTTCTTGATGCTGCTTTATATTATATAGCAATGACAAGTAATATTGCATATTGTGTTGTCATTAACACTACAGATTTCTAATCTTTCATTTTCTCACAAAGTCTAAGCATCTGAGTCACAAAATCATAACTATATGGAAGAATCTATGATGTAGTGATTTCCAATAAAAGTATATATTCTCTTTGTCTTCTATTAATATTCTTCACTTCTGACTGAGACTATTTCTAAAATGCAGTTTTGTTGTTATCCAAAAAGTGATTCTCAGAGAAGCAAGGTAATTAAGAAGTTTTTGAATATATCATCTTCAAAATCTAAAATTTTATCCATAAGCTGCTCAGTAGCTACCATCCCACTGGGAAAAAATCTTGGAAATACGTGAACCATTCATGATTTTTATAAAATATTCATGTTTTAAAGATGTGATATTATTTATAAAATGGGCACTATTTTATGCTGAATTTAAACAAATACAAAAAGTTGGAAATGCCATTTTAAACATGTTATGATTTGGTTATCAAGTGTTCTCCCAAAAGACCCATGGGTCGAAAGTTTGGCATTAATGAGAGGTGATTTTATCATAAGGCCATTAGCCTCATAAATGAGTTGATCTAGAGATGGCTCCATGCGGAATGGCCTTTTAGATGAGGCCAGATTTGACAAAGTATGTCACTGGAGTGTGCCTTTGAAGAATGTGCCTTGTCCTGATCCTATCGCTGCTTTCTCTCTGCTTCTTGTCTGTCATGAGGGCTTTGCCCTCTTTACCATGATGTTTCTGCCTTGTCACAGGCCCAAAAGCACTGGAGTCTGCCAACTATGGACTGAAATCTCTGAAACTATGAACTAAAATAAAGGTTGTTTTGTTTAGGTGATTTGTCTCACACAGTAAATAAACAAATGTACTTTAAAATTACCAGCTTCATTAGTAAAAATTAATGATTAAGAAAAAACTAGAAATTTGATTGAAGAATATACTGCAATAAAATATCTTCCTGCACCTGGACATTCATTTATATCATTAAACTTGATAAAAATGTGTGTAGATCTCCTGGATTCCAGTCTTTGGAGATTCCCATAGTCTAAGTAGGGTTCAGAGTCTCTAAATAAACAATGGTCCTTTATGGTTGGAATTCAGTGGTATAATTCTCAAAATTGACTTTTCATTAAAATTAATTAGAGGCACTTATTTAAAAATCAGATCTCTCTACCGAAGCAAAAGTATTTGATTCTGTAAACCTGGAATGGTGTCTGGAAAAATGAATTTTAGTAATCACACCAAGCAATTCCAGTACTGGGAATCTACAAAATATGCTCTGAAAAATAGGACATTCTTCCAAGGCCTCAATGAAAGTCATTCTGTGACTTGAAATTTCTTCTCTATTTAAGAACGTTTTATTTATTTCTGACATGATTTTGCATAGATGATTTAAAGAGAGTCACTGCAATGTTCTTTCTATAATTTCAAGCTTTCTACAATTACCACAGAGCGTTCCTCCATGCTTCCATTTCATAATTCCTTTTAAGTGGTATCAAACACTGGAAAATTGAGAGCTGATTCTACCCACAGACATAATTTTAGGTTTGGTTTTTATTTTATTTTTAATGTTTTTAGTTATTCAGTACCTTTTAATTCAATCAGCCATTACAGGCTTTGCATATAACACAAATCTGTATTTATTTAGTCTATGTAAAAATATGAGACACTTTGGTAATACTGAGCCTGCAAATGTGTGTGGCAAGAAATTTTGTGTAGAATCTACCTACTTTACACAGACTGTGATGATTTTATGCTATCATTTTATTTACCACTCCTTGTAGTGTGACTGACATTGAGATCAAGTTTCCATGACCATTTCTCATAAGGAATATTTTGTTTTTATTGAGAAACCTCTCAATGTTCATGTTTCCATAAAAACTTAGATAATAATATTGGACAGAAAATTTCATATATTTCAAAATAATTGAGGGAGATAATATTTTATGAAAATGATAATATTTTATGGGTGTACTTTAAAAACCTGAAATTCTTCTTTTTGTAGGTGTCTGATTCTGTAATAGTTTACGTGTTTATTTCTATCTCAATTTGATCCATGGGCAAGTACAGATGATGTCATAGTCATCTCTGTGTCCTAAGCACCAAGCTAATTATAAAGTATCTAACTTAGAATATGTGCATGAACATGTGTTCCATTGACTCATATCATTTTAATTTTTTTCTGTATTATAGATTATTTAATTCCAAATCTTTCATTTGTTCCTTGGCTTTGTTACTCTATCGGTTGCACACCTGAGAGACTGTATTTAAAATGTTCGCTTTCTTCTGTTCTTTGACCCCTACCATAATCCCTTTGTCTTTTATTTATTTATTTCTATCTTCAAAAACATAGAATGAAGATGAATATTGAGTACTTCTACATTAACCGTAATATCTGGTAAAGAAGAATTGTATCATGTCCAGTAGTTTCTAGACTTATGTCTTCTGATAGAAACATTCTCTTCCATTTTCTGCTGTGTGTACTCAGTTCATATTATTTTATCACTTCCTTCTGGCATGTTTACTTCCTATTTATTCATGTTATATAATCAGTTACTTAGCATGCGTTTATTCTTTTAGACAAGAGATATCTTCCAATGTTTTTTGACTTTAAAATTTATCAAGATTAATATGCATTTAGAAAATATTGTGAGAATAAATAAATACATATCTGAAATTCCATAAATAATAAATGGAATGCAAGCTCAAATGTACACTAGTAAAATTATTACCACTTACTGTACACTTATTATATGTAAAGCACCTAGGTACTACCTAAGAAAATTCTTTACAATATCTTATTTGATCTTCACCATGAATATTAATGAGAGAGTACTAGTTTTCATCACTGAAAAGGAAATATAGGTTTAAGAAACGGATGGCAATGGAATGAGTTCAGAATGGGAAGGCAGATTCTTTGTTCACAAACATTTGTTCTACACATAACATTCTGAAATAGGACTTTGCCTCCTCGCAGGATTTCTGTGGACAATCATGAAAGAATTCAGGGAATTACAAGGTAAAGGTCAAGATGTGACAATAGCACCCTGACAAGTCATTCATTTGCAGAGAATTTCACCGTGCACATTATGTATAAACTCCAGTACTTAGGTCAGTTAGTGCAAGAAAAATTTTTAAATTTAAAATCATAGATTTGTGATTATTTTGATCATGAAAATTATTCAAGATTAAGTTGATTAAATATTCCAAAAGTTTTAAGTTGTAAGCCATTAAAATACTTAAAAGAAAACTGAGAACAATATTGCTTTAAAAGTAATCCCTTAAAAGAAAATGAAGCTTTCAGTATTTTCAACCAATCTCAAATCCTTTATCTATATTAATAATTCTTAGAAGAAGCAAAATATAAATTTATACCTGTGGAGACATGAAATTCATGAATAAGTCAACAGACAAAAACTAATGACTCTGACCTCTCAGCCCCTCTAGAACTGTGATGATTCACTGTTATTAGAATCACATTTAGGATATTTCAGAATTTTTCTATTAGTATATAGTTACTTTTTATACATACAGTTCCACTGCATATGTATATATGTGTTTTATATGTTTATGTGTATATATGTATGCTACTAATATTGCAGACTTGTTTATTTGCTAATACTTTTCTATCTACTTTGTTTATTACTTAGTATTAAAAGAGTTGTAAGTATTAAGGAAATCGGGAAAAAAATAGACAAACAACTCTTCAGTGATAAATTATATAAGGTTATAGTTGCAGGTGGTTTTGGTGTTCTTTATCTTCTGACATTTTAGGATACCTCTATACAATATTCATGGAAACTTGCATAAGGTGAAGAAGCTCCCAGACTCACTGGTGAATCTGGACTACACATTTTTTTATTCAAGAAATCTCTCAGCAATCAGTTAAACCACTTGTACTTCTCTTGTTTGGAGTGCATAATTATAATAAAACTCCTGCTCATCTTCTCTCTATTCAATACCAATAAATCCATATTAATCTGCTGAAATGTTGACATTGTCATGAATATGGTATTTTCTCAGGACACTTAGGAAAACATTACGCACACCGAGAACCTTGACTACATTTCTCTCAGTTTTTACAGCCACAGTTATTCTGTGTGTGTGTGTGTGTGTGTGTGAGAGAGAGAGAGAGAGAGAGAGAGAGAGAGAGAAAGAGGGAGAGAGAGAGAGAGGGAGAGAGAGAGAGAGAAATAGAGACTAGAGCTTTAGAATATGTTAAACAAATTATGTTTGATGAGTTTTAGAATACATTAAACAAATTATATATGATGAATTATTGAGTTATCCCCCCAAATAGACTCCCTGCATTATAATTATATTTTTTCTTTATTTACATTTGCCACATATTTACAATCTTTTCTTTAGGGAGTGATAAGTCTCCTTTGTCTTGAAGGATACTTTAGGTGCAGGAAAATGTCTACATTTTCT
The DNA here is from genome assembly GCF_047511655.1 of Castor canadensis. Lineage (NCBI taxonomy): Eukaryota > Metazoa > Chordata > Mammalia > Rodentia > Castoridae > Castor > Castor canadensis. The sequence continues at coordinate 46,547,970 of NC_133392.1, read as the reverse complement.
TAAAATAATCATTACAAAATATATTTTGTCTAACCCTTAACCAGTGCTTTTTTCATATAACCCTTAATATTTCCTTAGTTTTCCTAAATATTGTGACTTCCACAGATCAAAATGTAAAATTATACTCATAAGTGTTCAGATTGTAATTAGATGACAACCTATATTTTATCAAATATTTTTATGCAACTGAGAAAACTATAGGAAGCTAAAATATGATTTGAATAGAATTGTTTGATTTCTTATTTAAGCATTTACTGCCATCTGTAAGGAGTAATGAGGAAAAAGCAATATTCATTTTCTCCAGATTCCTTTGTTAAAAATATAAGCATAATTACAGTCTTCATATAAGAAAATAAATCTGATAATTTACATAGAAAAATATTTTATAGGGTAAATATGTCTTCCTCACTAATTTATTTAAATGAGCAGCATATTCTACATAGTAGAAGTAAAGCAATGAATCAGACATTTTCTTTCTTTTTAAGTTACAAAGACCTAAAGAATCATTTATTATTTTATAATATGTTGTCTATTCATGCTATTGACAAAATTAATTTCAAAAAGAAATATTAAAAGCATATCTACATGCATTGGAACATAAATCTAATGACAATGAGAAACCTGCTGGGAACTCATAGAATGCACTCATGTAGGATTTTTATGCTGTATAAACTAACACTTCATTTCCCATTTCAATATAACTTTTGATATTTACAAAGATCTGTGTCCATTATGGACCCGTATTGTTCCTTCTTGGAGAAACATTGCTATCCAAAAAGTAAACAGCAGTAATATAAAACCGAAACAAAATGAAGCAATAAAAACCAAATCCAAACCTATCTTCTTCATGTATTTCTCAAGTATGACCAGCAGAGTCACTGCCCTGAGATGTACTTTTTTTGCTTCATTGTCATTCACTGCCTCAAGGGCAAAAGTTAATTCCTCATCCCACTGTCTTCAGATGTTCAGGAAATCTTCTCCCTGGATTCTGAGCCTCATGATCGACTCTTAGTTTTCTTCTCCAATCTTTTTATTTTCATAACATAGAAGATCAATACAAGTTGGACAACAAAACAGAACACAGAGGACACAGCAATGCAAAAATTAATTAGGCTAGACCAGAATGTTTAATAAAGAGAACGAGAAGAAAGCCTGACAATGCTCTTCACTGAAAAGACACAAAGAGTAAGGGTAAGAAAAAAAAATACACTTTCCTCTAAATTCTGGAAAGAACGCAGCAGCCCTGAATTAGAGTCTGACTGTAATTGAAGTGTGGTAATGTCCAGTTCGAGGGTGAAAACTTACTGAACAATTACAATCTAGTAGTTTTTAAGAAAGAAGAGCTAATGCATAACTTTTCTGAGGAGATGTTTTGAAAGAATCAGGAAGTACCCAGTAAAGATGGCCTCTTCAACCTACATGGCTGTGAACTGACTAGGTTATATTTATATCCCCTAGAGGTAAGAATTAGTGACATAATAGAATTAACATAAAGGTAACAACTAACATTTTACAGTGGCTATTTTAGCCACAAACCACCTTTATTATTGTTCATAGGAATATCAAGATATTCATATGTGGACATTAGATCAAGGGCAAATACAACAATGGGATTGGACTTTGAGCACATGATAAAAGCTTTAGCACACAAGGGAGGGGTGAGGATAGGTAAGACACCTAAAAAATTAGCTAGCATTTGTTGCCCTTGACGCAGAGAAACTAAAGCAGATACCTTAAAAGCAACTGAGGCCAATAGGAAAAGGAGACCAGGACCTAGAGAAAAGGTGATATCAAAAAGAATTAACCTAGAAGGTAACACACATGCACAGGAAATAGATGTGAGTCAACTCCCTGTATAGCTATCCTTAACTCAACCAGCAAAAACACTTGTTCCTTCCTATAATGGCTTATACTCTCTCTAACAAAATTAGAAATAAGGGCAAAATAGTTTCTGCTGGGTATTGAGGAGGTAGGGGGGAGTGGGTGGTAAGGGAGGGGGTGGGGGCAGGGGGGAGAAATGATCCAAGCCTTGTATGCACATATGAATAATAAAATAAAATAATAAAAAAAAGGAATATCAAGATATTAAAAAGGAAATAAAGTTTTGTTTTTATATTTACAGAAATTATTTTAATGACATAAATATATGAAAATAAACTATATATAAGAAGTGTTAAGCCAATATTTAGCTAGCTAATATATTATAAATAACCCTGCCTTTACACTCATTTTCTCTATGGAGCAAATGGCGTTATTTACTTTCTATTGATGTTCAGTGTTCTTCAAAGTGCCTTTCTAATAAAGATGTTAAATTAATGTGTATGGGGAGGTGCTTAAGAAAACAGTGTCGTGTACCAGTAACACATAACTATGTGATTTATATAATAAATGCAACTACAGCAGCAGTATATTTTCTGGATGTTAATGGCCTGGAATTCCTTTCAGTGGCAGCATTAATCAGTCAAGGATGGGTTATTTTATGGTCTTTAATGGTCTCTGTTGATAGATGGAGATTTTGTTTACAGATTATTCTTTATTGAACTGCCATACATTGCAAGCTATGATTCTTAAGAGATGTTTTCAAAATACAAATTGTGCTGCTAAGAAATCTGTTCACAGCTAAATTAAATTAGATAGCTGAATTCTTTATGAAGCATAGGTAATGGAGCAGTACGCTACAAATGGTTTGCACTGAGACATTAGAGTAGAATGTCTTAAACATATAATTTTTCCCTAAGAAATATTTCTTTGCTTATATCCAAGTTTATGAGCCTACTTGTTGTTGTTCCTGAGTAATTTGTATAGAATGCATAACATTTGGGATTTATTTTACAATGTTTGACTATTATAATGAATATCTGCCTTCAGTTCGGATGTTTTGAGCAATTTTCATTTTTTAAAAAAAGAACAAAACCAGAAGAAGCCATTTATATTTCCAAAATTTTTTAATGTTTAATATGTTCAGATTTCAGTGGTGAGAATTTTAATAATTATTGCATGTTTTGTTTTACAAAGAATAATTAGTAATAATACCTTTCAGGGTAATATTATTCATGGGCTTATAATATATGATTATCATTCATCTTGGTTCTAATAATATTTTGCTCAGATAAGCCTTGAAGAAAGATTACAAATCTAACAGTTTGAGTATGATAATATTACATGACAATACATTTATCTTTCTCAAATATCATTGACTTAAATCTACCAAATTATTTAGGTTGACATTCCTTCCCTCCCTCCCTCCCTTTCTCCTTCCCTTCCTTCCTTCCTTCCTTCCTTCCATTTTTGAAGATAACTATAGAAAGCAAATTGTTGGCAGGGTGCTAGTGGCTCACACATGTAATCCTAACTTCTTAGGAGGCAGATATCAGGAGAACTGCCATTCTAAGCCAACCTGGGCTAATAGTTCATGAAACCCTATCTTGAAAATACCCAACACATAAAAGGACTGGTGGAGTGGCTCAAGCCCTAAGTTCAAAACCCTGTACAGACAAATAAACAAACAAACAAAAAAGAAAATAAATTGTTATATTTGACTAAAGTACACTAAACAGGATATCCTTAATTTAATTCTACATGTAAATGGAAAAATGAAACCTGTTGAAACTATTCCAGGAATTGGGGGAGGGGGAGAATGATGGAGGGGGTGAATTCAACTATGATATATTGCGAGAAGTTTTGTAAATGTCACAATGTACCCCAGAACAGCAATAATAATAAAAATGAAACTTCATGAAATGAAAAATTTTTTTTAAAAGTTAGATTTTTAAGAGGATATAGATACTTGTCTTCCTAAAAGATATCACACAACCAAATGACCTCATTTCATGGAATGACTTCCTCTTTTTATTTTATGTGAAGCTTTTAGAAAGCCCCTCAGAGGCCAGAGCTATGCCCGTTCCTCTTTTTATCTCTATTATTTTTACACTATTTGTTGAAGAAATATGTTTAAAGTTAAAAATTTTTATTTAAAAAAAGTCAATATTTATGCAAGTCTTCTCACAAAAAACCAAATACACAGGTGAAGCCTTTCCAAAGAGACACATAGAGGTAAGAGTTGGCATGGCTTGTAATGCCTTGCTGTAGAAATGGCACACAAATTTTCCCTACTATTATTTCTAAATATCTCTGAGGATTCGTTTCCCTTGACAGTAAAACTTTTAAAGTTTCTGCTAATTTATTGACATGATCTAATTTTCATACTAATAAATATATTAAGATGATATAAATTTGAAAATCTCCATTACTTCTAGTCCATTATCCTTCTTTACAGAATCAATAGTTTTTGTGCTCAACTTTAATACTAAGAACAGAGGTTATTTTCTACCCTTAATTTAAAACTAGAATTATTTGGCTTCTAGAAAAACTGGTATACTGTACAGAAAATACATATATGCTAGAAACTGAGAGGTTTGTGAGGGCAAAAAAGTAAATTTTTTCTATATGATTTCCACTATATTTTCTCCATATTACTCTCACCCCATCCCCCCATATTTTCCATATTTAATTGTCTGTGGACTGTTATATATTAGGTATGGTTGGTACAGAGAAAATGAGGAAAATTTTCCTAAAACTTTCAAACAAGAAAAAAAGCTTATATTAAAATAAATTTAATAGTTATACCCTTATATTCCATTATTAATGTATAACATATAGTACACATAAATTCATTTTAAATACTATAGCTATTTATGACTAGTTCAGTTATTTGGAATCAAACTGTAATTTGCTACATATAAAAGTATTAAATTATTAAATGTAAACCTTTAAAATTAATAATTTTAAACAAAAACATAATGGAATTATTTTCATTTCACATTTCTTTTCATGAATATTACTGAATATTAATGAGCTCAATAGCTAAAAGATCTTATTACTGATTTTACTAAATCTTTCTTGCTAGTTCAGGTTATTTTTTTTTAAATTTGGTGCTTTTATTTGCTGTATGAGAGCTATAATTATTCTCCTGTATTTTAAAATTGAATATGATTTTTGTCTCCTGTGAAATGTTTCGAGTAATTTCTTTTAGACACTTTGGTTTTTCTTCTTGTATTTTCCCATTCATGAGTACAGCATCCATTTTCACCTCTCAGGAATGAAAACCATCACTTCTGTATCTAGCTTTAGGCAAGTTAGATAGAGTTCATTAAAAATAAACACTCAAATGTTGTATTCCCAAAGCTCCTCCACTCCCTCTCTTCTCCCCAGTGAGTTTGATGATAAACCCACATTCCTAGATTATCTATGCTAACCTAGAACCCAAGCATATCCAGCAGCCACTTGAAGTCTGGTTTCTGACAAACCAGTCTTGGGGAAATGGCACAACTCAATAATTTCTGGATGCTACAGAGAGCTACAGCAGCAGTTCTGAGGGTATGTGTTTGTGCTTCAATAGCTCCTTCTCCCAACTCATTCCTGTAATAAAACAACCCTACAGGTTCACCCTGAAGGAATTCCACTACAAATATAGCATCTCAATTTTTCCAGCTATTGTTGACAGACTGGCTTCTGACTCACACATTTCTGAGAGCTGATGAACTTTTGTTTCTGTTACAGAAGACCATTCATTAACCTGTTAAAACCAGGGGCTACTTTCTCCCCAATATCCAGCACAAGGCCTGGAACATAGCAGCCACTCAGTCAAGCTGTGAGTGAATGGACCTTATTGTCTTCATTATTAGAATAATTTAAAATAAATAAAACACTATACACATGGTTTTCTCAATCTAGCAAAAATTATTTTTCAGGAAAACATGATTTATTTCTCTTTCTTACCCACTTGTCCAGTCTATAATGAAATATAAATAACTGCTCTAGAAATAACTGTTCTTTTTAAAATGCTACTTCTAAGACAGGTATGAGGATAATCAAATGACACAAAATTGGGTCTGATTTTACTGAAAGTTAGACTTTTAGGAAAAATTGTGAGTACTTTCTTTTCTGATTTGATGTAACACTCAGTTTTATTAATCCTATCTTCCTTTCTTGGGACACAGCTCTCTACACAAAACTATTGAGCTTTTGTAAATACCATCAGATTAACACACTTATGCCTTTCAGGCACAAGATGAAGTGTCTGTTTTTCAAATCTCAAGAGACCTATCCACAGGAAAGCAATATTATTTTTCATTTAATGAGCTTTAACACATGAACAATTCAGAAGACATAAATGAATGAAGCTAATCAGCAAAACGCATGAGTTTGCCTCTGGGAACCTGCTGAAGTTGATTGTGGCTCTTGCCTATGGGGTTATCTGTTAAGCTAACAGTACCAATGGGCAGAAAGCACCAACTAGTAACTGTACAGCTTGCTACCCCATGTTTTAAAATTTCATTGTAAAAATACATATTTTTAGGAGGATTGACAGTGTTGATAAAAAGAGAATTAAAATATTAATTGACCTAAACTGTCAGATTGGTATTAAATAAAAGCAAGTAAAAAACATCAAAACAGTTCTCTTCTTAGTCTGATTATTAACAACTTCTCCAAGGGTTGACTTTAACCTCTGCAAGAACTCTCTTCCTATTCTAAGTTATGAGGTAAGCCATTTAATGAAGTGTGGATTGATTATGTTTGTTGAAAACTTTATTAAAGCCCAAGTTTTAAAACATTCAGATCCCTAAAGAAACTCAAAATCTCTGCATATTTTAGTTGGGAAAGGGTAATTCATAGGAAATTGCTATTTTTGAGTACCAAAACTAAGCACTGAGAAAACCTCACAAGATTGATGTTCCAATTAAAGAGCTTGTACTGGAGGTATACACAGAGTGGTTCATTTAAACTAAACCTTTAGGATAGTGAGTTTTTTAGGTTATTTATAGTTTTAAAGAAATATAGAGAGCCTGAATAAGTAGAATCCCTGAAAATTATCCTGAACCAGGCTGTATGCTGCAGGGTATTTGCATATCTTACTTAGAATATTTTTAGGAATACAATTTTGTTTATTGTATATTTTCATACTGTGAAAACATATTTGCTTGATTTTCATGTATTGGAAGCAAATCTACTACTTGATTAAGATTCTTATATTTATAACTTTTTATTTTGTCATTTAAAATCACGCATATGTGTTTATATGACAGAGCTATCATTTCTAATGAGCATTAGGCCAAATTATTGTTATTTACAGCCCTAATTCTTTTTTGTACACTATTCTTTCACTTTTTAATATTTTTTTATTGTTGTGCTGGGTGGGGGTACCTTGTGGAAATTACAAAAGTTCTCACAATATGTCAGAATATATCATACTTGAATTTACTCCCTCCACCATGAATCCCTTCTCCTTCATGAACCCCTTCTTCCCAATTCCCGGAACAGTTTCAACAGGTATCATTTTTGCATTTATATACATGCGTACACGATATTTGCACTATAATCACCTTCCCACACCCTTTCTCTATCTCCTCCCCCTTCCCACTGGTACCAACCCCCTGGGGCAAGACTTGCTCCCCCATCCTATTCTCTGATTTTGTAAAAGAAAAAATGACACTTTTGTTTGTTTAAGTTAGCTACACAGGGAGTTTCCTGGTGACATTTCCATGTACATATGTATATGCATTATAACTTGAATTAGTTCATCTCCTTTAGTTTTCTTCTTTCTACCCTAGTCCCCTTCTTCTGGTAGCTTCAACAGGTTTGAAAATTATATATTCATTCCTGTATAGTGAATGAACCATATTCACCATCTTTTTGGGGGTGTATGTAATGAGCATTTATTACTCTCACCTTCCTTCAACTTTTTAAAATGTATTTTTATTTTTTATTGTTGTGCTATGTAGGATACGTTGTAGCATTTACAAAAGTTCTTACAATATATCAAGTATACTATACTTGAATTCACTCCCTCCACTGTTCTCTTTTATCTCCCCCTCTCCCATTCAGGAATAGTTTCAACAGCTATCATTTTTCCATTTTCATACATGTGTACAAAGTATTTGCACCATATTCACCCTAGCAAACTCTCTTCCCCCATGCTCTCCCCTTCCACTGCTACTAACACCTACCAGGCAGAACCTGTTTTGCACTACTATTCTGCAATTTTGTAAAAGAAAAAAAAAGACATTTTTTGCTTATTTAAAGATAGTTAACCCGGGAGTTTCCTTGTGGCACTTCCATGTGTATATGTATTTTAGCCTGAATTGTTTCATCTCTTATATTTTTCTTCTTTCTACCTTAGTCCCTTTATTATGGTGGTTTCAAAAGGTTTAAAAATTCTACATTCAATTTTGTAAAGAGAGTATATCAACCATATTCACCTTCTTAACTACCTTCTTTTACTCTCACCCTCTGGTATGTGACCTCCTCTTTGTATAACCTGTTTTTCATAATTTTGCTGCATTTGTATTTGGTCTATAGTCCAAATATGAGAGAAAATAGGTAGATTTTGGCCTTCTGAACCTGGCCAATTTCACTTCAAATGATGTTCTCTAGTACCATTCATTTACATGCAAATGACAAAATTTCATTCTTCTTTGCAGCTGAATAAAATTCCATTGTATATAAACACCACATTTTCTTAATCCATTCATCATTAGTAGGGCATCTTGGCTGTTTCCACAGCTTAGCTATTGTGATTAATGCTGCTATAAGCATGGTGTGAAGGTTAGTTTATATTCTTAATTGAATTTATGTTTTATTATTGTGAAAAAAATTGTATGAACTTTTACATTTGTAACATGTGATGTTCTGATACGTGTATACATTTCATAATGTTTAAATCAAGGTAAATATGTCTGTCTTCTCCAACATCTTTCATTTCTTTATGGTGAAAGCAGTCCAAATCATTTTTGACTAGCCTTTTGAAATATATAGTACATTATCAATAACTATAGTTACTCTACTGTGCACACCAGTACTTCTTACTTCTATCAAATTTTAGCATCTGCCCATCAATCTTTCTTCACCTTTCCCCGCCTCCCTACTTTCCCCAGACTCTCCTAACCACCATTTTACTCTCTTCTGTGAGATAATCTTTTTTATGATCTGCATAAAATGAGTTTATGTATACTTATCTTTGAGTGCCTTGTTTATTTCTCTTAACTTAATATTCTCCAGTTTCATTCATGTTATCAAAAATAACAAGATTTTATCCTTCTTTTCCGCATCCATGATTCCAATGTGAATTTGTTCAGCACATGATGTTATCTGTCTTACCCAAGAATATCCATCACAAGCAGGGAGATGGTGAATGGAAGGTTAGTGGAATACATTATGGTAAAGAAAATAGAGGGGAAAAAAAGGAACATTTCAGAAGACAAGAAAACTCAACATGTATTAAGGAAGAATAAAGGAAAAAGATGCAAATTAGAGAAGAAGAAAACAATTATGGGGTAAAAGGAAAAAGACATGAATGATCTTAGTGGGTTAGGGAATAAGTTCATCAATATTTTGAAAAAAATCTGTTCCAGCCCCCAGCTGTGGAAGGGGGTGCAGGAGGAGGTGGGGCTGGTGCTGTAGTGTGATCCAGATTCAGTGTGGTGCAGCTGGGAGTGGGATAGCCCAAGTTGCCTGGAGGGCAACGACAACTGTGTGGCCAAGGCAGATCTTACTGGAAAGATGAAACCTCATGAAACTCCTATGTTTGACCCAAGTCTACCCAGAAGTGAATGAGAAAGCAATGAAACCCATTAATTTGTTTTAAAAAGGGAGATAGGAGATAAAGAGAAATAGAGGGGGTCAATTGACCATAAATACATTAAATGCATGTATAGAAATACCACAATGAACTCTTTGCACAATTAATCATCACTAATAATAAGAGAGAAAATAATAATAAGAGAGATGGTGGTCCATCTCACCCCAGTCTGAATGACTTTCATCAACAAAACAAAAAAGCAATAAATCTTGGCTGTTTTGCAGAGAGTATGGCACTCTTATACACTGGTAGCATGAATGTAAATTAGTGAAGCTGATTTGGAAATCAGTATGGAGATTTCTCAAAAGTACTGAAAATGGAAATATCATATAACCCAGCACTATCACTACTGGGTATACACACCTGAAGAAATCAGAGACAGCATGCAATAGAGATATCTGCACATCCATGTTGGCTGTGACCCTATTCACAGTTTCCAATTTGTGGAATCTGCTTTGGTACCCAACAAAAGGTAAACAGATAAACCCAAAAAGTCAAGTACAACATGCTTTCTCTAATGTGCAAAATCTGAAAAGTAAAAATGAAAAAACACGAAAATCTTTTTAGGCACTATTGAAGAAGAAGAAGGGGACCAGCAGAAGTGGTGAATAGTACAAGTGGATAGCTGAGGGTTATGAGGGGCAGACATTAGCAATGCAGATCACATTCATGGATGAAAATGCCATATTAAAACTCATTTACCATGTACAATTAATAATGTATACTAACATAGAAATAAAATTTTAGATTGCATACTGTTTTCATCTTTGCAACCAACATCTGTCAATTTAACTCCATTTATTCCAAAATTCAAGGAGTAGGTTTCATAGCATGCTCCTGGAGTCCAGTTTTTATTCTTTAAAACCCATGCTAAGTCCTTTCAAAATATAAAAAGACCTTGATATATATTTTGAAAAAATTTCTGATGCAGTTTCAGTTGTGCCTTCTTCAACCTGACAGCTCAAAAGGAAAGCCTTTTTAATATTGAACTGTGAACATTTTGACATCCTGTTTTTAAGGATTGATTTATTTCTAAAATAACTTAGGTTCCCTTCTTAAGCATAGTTGGAATTTGTTTTAGATACTTCGGTTATTTTCAAAACAATTGGAGCTAACTGGGAAAAAATAAATAAAAAGGCCAAATTATGGCAGTAAATATGATGCCAAAACTGATAAAATGTTAATATAAGGTTAGAATATCAACTCAAATAACCCACAGACTTTTTCCCAAAATTTCGTCCATAATGGGCACTCAATCAATATGTGCTGAATAAATGAGTCAATGAACTAGGTTATTTCTGAAGATGAATTTGACTCTGGAATTTTATGAACTCATAAATCTGTTTTATGGGTGTAGCTCAATGCTTACCTAGCATGTAGACAGCCCTGGGCTCAATCCCTAGCACCACATACATGCACCCAAAAACATGAATTCATAAAGTTTATAACACATTTTAAGTTTCATTTTACTCAGGTGATTGGTTTATGCACTTTTCTGAGTCATGAATCAAAAATGTTAAAAAAGTTATAGGAAGATGAGGCAGTTAAAAATAGGAACTTCGGAAGTTCAAAAGAAACTAATGCACTTGGTATCTTCTACAATTTATCTTCAATTACTAGAACTACTGTTTTCATTTGAGGCACAAGCAAAAATGAAAATCAAGTAGCCAGTTTCTTTAAAATAGGTAAAAATTAATCTTGAAATGGTTCAAAAATATCTCTGTGAAGAGGGAGTAACTAAAAATAATTTGCATCTGTTTTTCATGGTGTTTTTTGTATCACGATTAATGTTCTATGTGTCACTTTTCACTTCTTTCTGTATGAGAGCTTTATGATTCTTCCAGAGGAAAAACAGTGAGATAAAACTGCATATCATGCATAAGTGAAATTGTGGACGATTGCAGTTTGGTATTATTAAAAAGCAAAACATATAGAGCAGTTGATTAAACTCTAAATTCATTTAACTATATGAATATTGCTTAGTATTTTTATACTAGCAAAACAAGTTTCTGGAAAAGTGTGGTCATTATACAGGTCAGAAACCCCTGGGTATCTGCTGAAGTGGCTTACAGTGGATTTTTAGGGACTTTTTAGTTTTGTTCTGGATTTTTCAAGTACATCAGCAATCCTGTAGTTATGTTTTCATGACTATACTATAAGAGTACTCAACATATTTTAAAACTGCAGAATAGTTGTCTACTCTGTAAATCCAATTGTATCAGCAGTAAGACTAGCCTTAGGAGCAGGAAGAGGCAATTTGATGAGTTTTACTTCTGATATTGTCTCTTTGGTTATTTTACATATTGATGAGCATTAACATTTCACTTATTTTTGACTTATTGAAATTTCACATGGTATCAGGTAAGGACATACAATTTCATACTTTTATACATCAGTTAAAAATAAATTTAAATAAAAATAAATTTTAAAATCCTAAGTAAATAGAATTTTGCATTGTTCAACCAGTATAGAGACTGGCATACAGTATGCACTGGCATTTTTTTGTTGGTTTACTGAATAAATGCATGAACAATTAATAAAAAGATAAGTGATAATCCATCTGCTTCAAGGACTGCTTCCAGATGCAGATATATGGCATAAACATAGGTACCTTATATGTTTCCGGGCATTTATGCAATAACAGGGAGCTCAGAAAAGGCATGTCTGAATACTTCCAAAGAGTTATCTCAATGAAATGTATTTATTTATTTGAAGTACTGGGTATTGGACTCAGGGCCTTTTGCTTTTTAGGCAAGCATTCTACCACTTGAGCCATGTCCCAGTCCTGTAGTATAATTCTTGATTACTCTCAATGTTCTATAAGCTTACCATCTTAGGTCAAAGGAATATACTTTAAGGTGACAATTTGAAAGGATGAAGTGGGAAGAAGATTGACCTGAGATATGCCAATCACTTTGATCACAAATAGAAATAATATCAATGTGCATTATGCACAAACATTCTGATGTGTTATCACACTGCAATTTTGGCAATCAATGATGTGGACCATTCTGTGCCAATTAAAGAACAGAGTCATCTTAAGACTGGATACAACCTCCAAACATTTGACATCTCTTATTATTGAGTCTGGAGTCCCATGTCGGTGGCGGCTCACACCTATAATCTTAGCTACTTGAAAGGCTGAGATCTGGAGGATCACAGTTCTAGGCCAGCGTAGGCATAAAAGTTTGTAGCACCTCATCTCATCAGAAAAAATCCTGGGCATTGTGGTACTCACATGTTACTGAAGAACTGGCAAGAAACTTAAAATAGAACAGCAATCCAGGCCAGCCTCAGCAAAAGTGAGACTCTAGCTCAAAGTAATTAGAGTAAGCAAAGATGAAGGTATGGTTCAAGTTGTAGGTGCAAGAATGAAGCTGAATTTGAACCCCAGTTACTACCCAAAAATATGAGTGATTGAATTTTCAGAATTTTTTTAAAAGTGCAGTAAAAAGCAACATTGTAGATCAGATATTCCTTTGTCATGCTTTTATGTGATAATTTTATTAGTAGAAGAATATTTTCTCTATACAAATGCAAGACATAATACTCCATATCATGCCAAGAAGCATGGTAATGCTTGGCTTTATTTCTCTTCCTCTATAATTTCGAGCAAGTTATCTTTAAAGAACCAATTATCATCCAGTAGACACGGGCTCACTTTTGGAAGAGAATGTCACCTACTCAGAAATTTCTATCTTAGCTCATTTTTTTTCCATATTCAATACTTACGTGAGCAGTCTAAATATCCAGTTCTAATTTTTAGAGCAAAATTTTACCTAGTGAATTTTTAAAAGGAATAATTGCATTGAAATACTTCTTTCCTTAAGTACCAATGAAGAGGGATTTCTAAATCAGCAAAAGTTGGTAAGTAAAGTGAATTATCAAATAAATAATAGATGAACAGAGATATATGTACTTTAAAATTTTGCAGACTCACAATAACAGGGATTGTTCATTTGTTTGTTTGTTTTAAGTAATGAGATAAAAGAGTTTTCTCTAACTTGCAAATTGGCCATTGGCCAGAGTCAATGACTCTGACTCTTGCAGCAATGCTATAGAAAGTTTTATGACCATGGGCAAAACTGTGCAGTTATTCCCTAGCAAGTCACATTAAAATCAGTGTTGTATAGAATTAAATGTGGCACAAAAGCATGTGCCACTGAGTCAGAGCCAGCCTTCTGTTAAAATCAGCAAGTCCCATGTGAGTCTTGTATGGAAGTGGCTGAGACAGAACTGAAGTTGTATGAAAGCAGTAGACTTATTTCTTACTGCATTTGCTTATTTTCTTCAGTTTTTCTTTTCATTTTATTTTCTTTACTCACAAATTAACAGCAGAACTAAAGGCACTGGAAAGTCAGCACAATACATTAAAACATTTAAGGTGGAACTCTTAGATGATGGGAAATACAACCATCAATATGTTATTCAGAGGTAGATGAAAATTTTTCCTCCATACATGAATAGAGTACAATTTGTTGCAATCACATATTATAAACTTATAGCCAAATATTGAGGCCAAAGATTCCTGGCTATAATAATTATTTTCAATAAAATAACTTGGCTAATAAAGTATTTAGGAATTCGTGATAATGACATTTGATCTATTATATATTGTACAAACACAATAATAAAAATGTAAAATAATAAAGCAGGCCACTTTAAGTTATTTTAAAAAAGCATTATTACAGAGTAAGGGTAGGGTTTAGGGATAACTACAAAGAATGGAGCTATAAGCAGAAGTACACTATTTCCTCCTATAATCCAGAACTATAACCCAGAGAGTGCAGGTTAGGATGTGGTTACCAGAAATTGAGTTAGAAAAATTATGGCCACGTAATAGAACCAGCATTCTGACATTGTCCTATGTATTAATTAAGGCTGTTCATAGGATGGTCTATTTTTTTTTATTTGGGGAAATGCATTACAAAACAGAGAGATAGAAACTATTTTTAGGCAAATGTCTTAAAAATCAGAATTCACCTTCAGGAGAAATAGGTATTCAAAAATAGATACTCAGTTATTGAAAATAAGCAGGGCACTGAAAGAAAGACAGCACATGATCTCATTCATATGTGAAAGTTTAAAAGATCAATCTCATAGAAATTGAGAGTAGAATATTGGGTCCCAAACACTGGGGACAAAAGTAGGGAGTGGAAGAGAGGAAGAAATCCGTCAAGGGGTACAGCATTAGAGATAGATTGGAGGAATAACTTCTGGTTCATCCTATGGCATAGGACAGTAGCTAATAAACAGTAAATGCATGGTGTAGCTCAAAATAGTAACACAAAAGAAAGAATTTTAGTGTACTTACCATAAAGAAATAATAATTTTTTAAGGTGTTAATTGCCCTGAGCTGCCAGGCTATACATGAAGGAGGTCATCACATTATGAAATCATAGATAAGTACAAACAGTTTAAAATGCATGTTTTTTTAGAGTTAACTCATCATACTACATCTCTATGAGCATTGATTCAATGTTATCTAATCTAATTTTTTCTCTTAAATTCATTTGTATGTGATGCTAAAGGAGAAATGGGGGGGAAGCTTATTGTTTACTCAATCTTATCACTTATATTAAATGGTTTTCTTTCAAATAATAAGTAGTGAAAAATAATAAGTGGTGAGAAATAAAGGAAAAATGGCATGTGTTTTAATAAAGTTAATTCTATGGCTTTATGTTTGGAATATATAGAATGGTACTTTTCTTGGAAAGAAATTTGTCAAGGATCAGAGGCCCCATGAATATGTACTCCAAAAATTTTTGGTTAAAATTACACACACACATATATTTACAGACATAAATTAACATATGTGTGTGTTTATAATTCCAAGAGTAGCAAGGCATGACATATTTGAAAACAAAAGTCAATTAGTAAAATATCAGTATATAAACCTAAACAATTAGAAAGTGAGGTCATATTAGAATTTTTTATTTGAAGTCAAAGAAATAAAACTTGAAAAGGTATTTGATTACATTATTGATACAAAATTATCACCAAAGTTGAACTTCTATTTGCCTTTTTTATCTTTACTAGGTCAAACTGCACACAGAGAGAAGCAAATAATTATTTTTATCAGTTAATTCTCTATTTATCTGTTTCCACTTATCTTTTTTTTTTTTAATTTTCTAAATGTTAGCCACAGGCCAGAGAATAAAGCTTACCATTTATTAAATAGTGCAGGAACTGGAATTTATTGTAATAATACTGGGACAAGCAACACAATGGATTCCATTTGAATTCCATTTGGAACTGTCCGCAATGATAAGTGCCATTATCATCAAAGCACAGTTAGTAAGTTCCCATAGAAAAAGTGCTTGATCTGCAGGAGTCTGCCTCCATTCAGTTTTTTTAAATTTATTTTTATTATTTTTTATTTTATTCATACATGCATACAACACTTGGGTCATTTCTCCCCCCTTCCCCTGGCCCCTTCCTTACCCTCCCCTCCCCCCTCCTTCCCTTACCCCCCCCTTACCCCTTGCTACCTGTCAGAAACTATTCTGCCCTTATCTCTAATTTTGAGAGAGTATAAGCAATAATAAGAAGAACCAAGGGTTTTTGCTAGTTGAGATAAGGATAGCTATACAGGGAGTTGACTCACATTGATTTCCTGTGAATGTGTGTTACCTTCTAAGTTAATTCTCAAACTAACCTTTTCTCTAGTTCCTGGCCCCCTTCTCCTATTGGCCTCAGTTGCTTTAGAGTATCTGCTTTAGTTTCTCTGCATTGAGGGCAACAACTGCTTTCCAGGTTTTTGGGTGTCTTACCTATCTTCATACCTTCCTTGTGTGCTCTCGCTTTATCATGTGATCAAAGTCCAATCCCCTTGTTGTGTTTGCCCTTGATTTAATATCCACATATGAGGGAGAACATACGATTTTTGGTCTTTTGGGCCAGGCTAACCTCACTCAGAATGATGTTCTCCAATTCCATCCATTTACCTGCGAATGATAACATTTCGTTCTTCTTCATGGCTCCATAAAATTCCATTGTGTATAGATACCACATTTTCTTAATCCATTCATCAGTAGTGGGGCATCTTGGCTATTTCTATAACTTGGCTATTATGAATAGTGCTGTGAACTTGACAAGATGAAGTATTTTCACAAGGAATGGATTCCCTTTCAAATCCCTTTTATTTTCCCTACCCTTTCAAATTATTTTATTTAGAACATTCTAAAAGTAGCAAACTGAATCTTTTCATGAACTCTATAGGAATTAGGAGTAATGCCACTCTTCTATTTCTAAAAGGTGAATTATGACTCTCCCTGATTCTTCTAGTGTTTGATCTTATTAATAATATTGTTAATTAGAATGATTGAGAGCCAAAAAGAACACGAGTTTTGAACTTCTATATCATAACACACGGCTGGCATGTAATAGATAATTGTCAATAAATCGATTACACCTTCTTTGATGATACAGTATTTTGTCATTTATTTCCTAATAGATAATTGTCAATAAATTGATTACACCTTCTTTGATGATACAGTATTTTGTCATTTATTTCCTCATTATAAACTTGACTAACATTACAATGCCCAGTTACAGATATATAAATACACATTTCAGGACTGGAAGTAAGTTGTCCAAATCCCCAAAATAACAAGCTTTAGAAGCTATTAGAGACAAAGTATGCCTTATTCTTTAGCCTCTGTCTTAACCTCTGTTCTTCAACCCACATCCTTATTTGTTTATCCACTGAGAAATCCTCCCACCATTCTCTCAGCAGAATTTCAAATATTTGGTTTTGAAAATTGTCATGTGAGTTCACACGCTAGGAATTCCCATTTGAGGTAATAATAGCAGTTTCTTTTGCGGTCTAGGAAATTATGAAAAAAGTAGATAATGCATTTAGGAAAAATATGCCTTCTCATTTAGCACCAACTTATCCCCATCTCCTTCACCTGATTTTTCATGGATCCATTTTATTTCTCAACTTCTCAAGAACTTATTTTCCACTTTCCATTCTTTCCCTTCACAGCATTTTTTAAAGGTCAGTCTAGCTCACTTCGACATACTGATGAGTTAAATAAGTACTCATGGGTTAGTGTTTTACATTCCCAGGTTTATAATTGTGTTTCAATGAGGATATTATAAAAGAAATATATTATAATCATCTACATTGCCTATAATGATGAGATTTACCAGACATTGATATATTTTAGAGAAAGTTTATTGTATTTACTATAATCAAGCTTTTCCCTTGAAAATCATTATTTTTTTATATCAAAACTTGTGTATTTTCCAGATTATTTTTCTTTTATTTATTAATTTATGCATACATTGTTTGGGCCCATTTCTCTTCCCCACTTCCAGGCAGAACCTGTTCTGACTGTTCCTCCAATTTTGTTGAAGAGTAGGCAAAGCATTAATAAGAAAGACATAGTGCTTTTGCTAGTTGAGATAAGGATTACTATATAGAGAGATTCCTAGCATTGCTTCCATGCACAAGTGTATTATAAACCAAATTGAATCATATCTACCTGACCTCTTCACTACTTCCTGGACACCTTCCCATATTGACCTCTATCATTTTAAAGTTACTGTATTAGCTCCTGTGCAGTAGGGACATCAAACACTTTGATGTTTTGGGTTTCCAACCTTCCCCATTCCTCCCATATGTGCTCTTCCTGTAGCATGTGACCCCAAAACAGCAACATTGCTGCATTTGCCCTATATATAAAGTCTGCATATGAGGGATAACATATGATTTTTGGTCTTCTGAGCCTGGATAACCTCACTCAGGATGATGTTCTCCAGTTCCATCCATTTACTTGCTAATGATAGGATTTCATTCTTCTTCATGGATGAGTAAAATTCCATTGTGTATAAATACCACATTTTTTTAAACCATTATCTGTAGTGGGGTATCTTGGCTGTTTCTATAACTTGGCTATTGTGAGTAGTGCTGCAATAAACATGGGTGTACAGTTGCTTCTGAAGTAACCTGAGTCGCATTCCTGTGGGAATATCCCTAAGAGTGGGATTGCTGGATCATAAAGCAGATCTATGTTTAGACTTTTAAGAAGCCTCCATATTGTTTTCCACAGTGGTTGCACTAGCTTGCATTCCCACCAGAGGTATATGAGGGTTCCTTTTTCCCCACATCCTCGGCAACACATGTTGTTGGTGGTGTTTTTGATGAAAGCTATTCTAACGGGTGAAGTGGAATCTTAGTGTGGTTTTGATTTGCATTTCCTTTATGGCCAGGGATGGTGAGCATTTTTTCATGTGTTTTTTTGCCATTTGAATTTCTTCTTTTGAGAAAACTCTGTTTTGTTCAGTTGTCCATTTCTTTATTGGTTCATTGATTTTGGGAGTTTAGTTTTTCATGTTCCCTGCATATTCTGGTTATCAGTCCTTTGATGTATAGCTGGCAAATATTTTCTCCCACTCTATCAGTGGTCTCTTCAATTTAGAGACCATTTCTTTTGTTGTGCAGAGGCTTTTTAATTTTACATAGTCCCATTTGTCCATCCTTTCTCTTAGTTGCCGAACTGCTGGGGTTCTATTGAGGAAGTCCTTGCCCATACCTATTGCTCACAGAGTAGTTTCTCTTCTTTACTGTACTAACTTCAGAGTTTCAGGTCTAATATTAAGGTCCTTGATCCATTCTGAGTTGATACTAGTACAGAGTGATAAACATGGGTGTAGTTTCACTTTTTTGCAGGGTGATAACTACTCTTCCCAGCAACATTTGTTGAAGAGGCTGTCTTTTCTCCATAGTATGTTTTTGGCACCTTTATCAAAAATAAAGTGAGCATAGCTGTGTGGGATTCATATCCGGATCCTCTATTCTGTTCCACTGGTCTTCATGTCTGTTTTTGTGCCAGTACCATGCTGTTTTTATTGCTATTGCTTTGCAATATAGTTTGAAGCATTGAACATATAGATTGCTTTTGGTAGTATAGCCATTTTTACTATGTTGATTCTGCCCATCCATGAGCATGGGAGATCTTTCCATCTTCTGTTGTCTTCCTCAATCCCTTTCTTCAGGGGTTTGTAGTTCTCCTTGTAGAGGTCATTCACATCCTTTGTTAAGTTTACTCTTAGGTATTTGATTTTTTTTTGAGGCAGTTGTAAATGGAAATGTTTCCATATATTATTTCTCAATTTGTTCATTGTTTGTGTTTAGAAAAGCTAATGATTTTTGTAAGTTGATTTTGTATCCTGTCATCTTGCTATAGCTGTTTATGTTGTCTAGGAGTTTTGGGGTAGAATTTTTTGGGTGTTTAAAATATAGGATCATGTTGTCTGCAAATAGAGAAATTTTGATCGTTTCTTTACATATTTGTATTCCTTTTATTTCTTGTTCTTGTCTAATTGCTCTGGCTAGGAATTCTAGGACTATGTTGAATAGGAGTGGAGATAGTAGGCACCCTTTTCTCACTCCTGATTTTAGGGGAAATGGTTTCAGTTGAAAATCATTTCTTTAAGCTCTTTCAAATTGTATTTTCTCATACTTCCTTCACCTCAGTTCCAAGAGGGACTGATATATTCCTCTTCTTACCCGCTTTTTAGAATACTCACTCTTTGGAACCCCTTGTTATCCTACAAATTACTGCTTGCTTTCATCTACCAAATTTCTATTAGTTATTCTCAAAGTCCCTGTCTACCTAAAGTTTTCCCATAATAACTTTGCCTTTACTATCTATGTGGATAATCATTTAAGGCATTGGGCTCTCATTTCTTTGGTCTGAATTTTGATATCATTCTCTTCACCTTGGATACTCACAATCTAAGTTCAAAACTTGGAACTCATTATGTGAACTGGAATTAAAGTGATGCAAGGGAGACCATTTTGCTTTACAAAATTTATAGGATTTCAATCAAAATAAATAATCAAGATAAATTAAGCTTCATTTCAATAGTTCAAAAGTGCTTAAAAAGTGATGTAAAATTCCATAAGAAACAGTTTATCAAACTCTTAAATCATGACAGAATCAATAACTTTAAGTTAAATAAAAGGAACTTAATATTTTAATGAAGAGAAATTGCCAAAATGACAATACTCACATTTAAAAATAAGTTAATCAACAGAATAGATTCTGAAAACATTATTGATGAATTTTCTTCCGTTGAAGCCAGGAAAGTGATATAGTATATCCTGGCTCTGGTATATGTAAAATATTTAATCTTAAAAGTATTGTATGTTAATACCCTATTTTTCAGTTTCTCATTAGTTTTAAAGTATTTTAATGCTCTTAACCATTAACAAATATAGGAAAACATTTATAAAACAGCATAAAATTTTCTTTTGCCTAAAATTTCTATACGGTTCCACGTGGCATTACCAATCATCACTTGTCAATTAATTCTTACCTATCACACAATGGTCCACTCCTCGGACAGTGAGATTAAACATAAACTAACTTAGTTATATTGATTGCATTTCTTATGAAAAATAACTCTACTGGGCTTTCATCCAGAAGTCTGCATCATAACCTTTTAATTCTAGACTTTATATTAAAAAAGTGATTGTTGTAATCAAACATAGTCTCTGATTCTTGTTGTATATTGAGGTCACAAACTACACAAAATCTTATAGCAATGTTTTTGTGTATCTAAAAGTCTTAAGACAAGAAGTTTTTGGAAAAATTGATATTTGTGGTACATTATTTCATTTCACAGCACAACCTTCCCATTTTCTCTTTTAAATTTTCTTATTTCTACATCATAATCATGTTGATGGTTCCTGGGATTCACAAATGATTCCATTTAGATATATTGTTCAACACATGACTTTTAACTTGGTCTGAAAAAACCCAAAGCCCATCTCAGGGGTTTTACACTTACTCCTTTTGTACAAATTCCAGTAAGAATTTATTTTGGCACAAATATCTTACCCCAATTTCAATTGTCAATTTCTTCTAAGTGGTATAAAGGATCTTAAAATAAATAAATTAAATTAACAACCATTCTTGTGTACTATTGGTGTTATCTTGAGAAAAATATCTTATCTTGAGAAATATACAAAATATGTTAATTCTTTTTTTCTTTTTGTATTGTTTTGGGTAGAGATACATAGAGGCATTTGTAGAAGTTCCTGCAATATTGAAATATATCAAATTTAATTCAATGGACTTTTCATTTACAAAATTTTCCTATGAAAATTTCTATAAGCAACAAACACTATTTAATACAAAGATGTTAAATCTCAGCAATAATTGAATTATGTATTATGTATGAATATTGCTTTACAGATTTTCTTCACAATATAATTCTCGTTCATTGTCTGGTGTTTGCATATATATTTAATTTTGTTAAAATTTCAGCACTCATGAAATTAACTGTATGTGTACTAAATGTCGGCATATGGTTTTATTTGCTGACTTTTCTTTATTTCAGTATATTGTGCTAAAATTCCATGTGTTCCACAAACATTATGGCCTAACATTAAAAGCAACTTAAAGTTACATTAGAGTAATCCATTTTTTTTCATAACATTCTTTTCAAGTCTGGATTCCACACAAAGTAAAAATAACACAATGCATTTTAAAAATTGTAATAGGGATTTATAAATATTTTATTTATTTATTTTTTAATTGTTTGTACATTTATTCATATATGTATACATTGTTTAGGCCACCTCTCTCCCTTGATCTCCGCTACCCTTCCTCTGCCTCCCAATCTCCTTGCTTCCAGGCAGAATCTGTTCTGCTCTCTTCTCCAATTTTTTTGAAGATAAAATGTAAGAGATAATAAGAAAGACATAACATTTTTGCTAGCTTGAGATAAAGATAGGTACACAGAGAGATTCCTAGTATTGCTTCCATTCACATGAGTATTACAGCCCACATTGATTCATCTCTAACCGACCTCTTCACTACTTCTGGTCACCTTCCCATAGTGACCTCTGCCAGTTTAAGATTACTTTATTTGCTCCTCTACAGTGGGAACATCAAACACTTTCAAGTTTCTGTAATAGGGATTTTTAAAAAAATGATTCATTGTGGTTTCTAAGATCTTACTTTTCATTGATAATTGAGTTTATAATTTCAGAAGATAGCTTTTAAATATTCTCATATTAACTTCTCCAGATCTCTTTAAAATTACAAAGCATACCAATGGAGAATATATATATATAGCATAAACATGACACACCAAATATATTGAATAATTCCATTTTCTGTTCTACAACAGAAAAACTATAATAAAATAAATCAAAATAGTAGTATGCCTTTGTAGACCTGTGGGCAGACAGGTGTGATATTGTCTGAGGGGAGGCAGGTAAGTGCCTTCTGGAATGATTGATGTACTCTGGACTTTTCCAGTAGAATATGCTTCCCTGATGTACACAATTGTCAAAACTTTTGAACTGTAATAAGATAAAGGGAGTTCACAAAACAAACAAAATATACACAAAGGTTTAGACTATGCTGTAATGAATTTTTTAATATCTAAAAGGCTAATTTTTGAATGGACATATATGTAATACATAAGTTTTGATATAAAGAAATTTTTAATGTGAGAGAAAGAAAGCATGGAAGAATATGTGGTGGGGTATTTTAGACAGAATGAGAAAAAGGCTTCTTGGAGAAAGTTGTAAACAAGTAAAAACACAAACAATGAGGCCTTGAGCTATGCAGGCATCTAGGCAAAAAGTATTAAAGGCAGAGGGAAATTCAAATGCTGTAATAAAATGAAAAAATTTTTAATCTGTTTCAATTATAGGAAAATGGCTAAAGCTAATAGTGTGATGGCCAAAACAAAATAAAACTAAGTTTTGAAAATATGTTCTTAAATGTAATACCATGTCTTATGAATCAAGGTGTACAAAATTAATTATATCCTTATTAAATATAAGTTAGCTTTATATAAGCAGGGGAAGGGCTGTCTTTCTTGTAAGTGGACTTGTGTGATCAGAAACGTTCATGTAAAAGAGATAGCTTTTACAATACAGAATTACTCAGTCATTTCAGCAGATGTGGGAGCCTTCCAGGATGAAGGAGGCAAGCCAGCAGGGAAGCCTTGAATGAGATGACTCCATAACCTTTTCACCTTTTGTTAGTTGGCTCTTGAGACCTTCATAAAATCGCTTCATATCTTGCCCATTTTTTCCCTTATTACTGCCTCTAGAAATATATTTATAAGTAAGGTATAAAAATCCCTTTCAGATAACTACAATATTCTGAGAACAGAAAAATAGTACTTTCAACATCATACTTGATTACAAATCAGAGTCCTTAAACTATTAAAGTAGATACAAAAGGTTATGATGCGGCTTCATTGTAGGGATTTTTTTTACAAGATCAGTGCTCTAACCCTTGAGCTATGGAGCCCTTGTCTCATTGTAGGAGCTTTTTATTCTTGCCACTTAAAATATAAATCATTTGATTTTATGACACAATAAAAAGATTCCCATTTCATGATTTAGAATAATTAAATGAACTGATAGAAATTATGACATGAGAAATTATATGATATAATTATATTTCTTTGAAAAGATAATTTTATTTTAAAAATTATTCAGGGATAATCCAGGATGAAATTGTGTATGGTGATGGCATTTAGATTTAGATGAAAATCATAACCTATAAAAGTAGTTGTTGATAAGCTAGACTTCATTTAAATTAAAAACTTCTCTGAAAGACATTGTCCAAAGAATGGGAAGACAAGTCACAGATTGGAGAAAAATATTTGCAAAAAGATACAGCTGATTAAGGACTGTGATTTTAAAAGCAAAACAGTCTTAAACTCAATAATAACTGAACAACACAACTAAAAAATAGGCAATAAAACAGCAATAACTTAAGCAAAGAAAATATACAGATGGGAAATAAGCATAAGAAAACATGTGTCTCATCATACATCATCAGTGAACTGCAAAGTAAACTAAGAAATATCACTAAATGTCTATTGGAAGCCAGACCAAAATATGGAACAATGACAGTTCCATATGATGATGAAAGTGTGGAGCAAACAGGAACTCACCTACAAGAATACTGATCTGGTAAAAAATCCCTACAATGTAGCAGCATCATAAGCTTTTGCATCTGCTTTAATAGTTCAAGGACTCTGTGTTTTGTAATCAAGTATGATGTTGAAAGTGCTATTTTTCTGTCTTCAGAATCTTCTAATTATCTCAAAGAGATTCTTATACATTACCTACGAATATATTTGTAGCGGCAGTAATAAGGGGAAAATTGATCAAGATATGGAACGATTTTATGAAGATGAAAGAGGCAACTAAAAAAGGTGAGGAGGTTACGTATTTGTGTCATGGAAGGCTTCCCTTCTTGTTTATCTCATTCATCCTGGAAGGCTCCCTCAGGTGAGAGAATGTGGGAATGTGAAATGATGCAGCCATTTGGAAAAATGTTTGTTGGTTTCTTACAAAACTAACCATATATAATCTTGCAACCATAAAACCCACCATACACCCAAACTCTCATAATTCCCCATATATACCCAAAATTGTTGAATATTTATGTCCACAGAAAAATCTGCACAAGGATATCTAGCAGCTAAATTCACAACAACCAAAATTTGGAGAAAAATGAAAGATATCTTCAGTATGTGATTGGGTAAACTGTGCTCTACATGTTAGATAAAGAATATTATTTAACCCTAAAATAGAATGAGGTAGCAAGCCACTAAAATAGATGGAGAAAAACATTGTAACTATGTATTTAAAAAATGAAAGAAAATAATATGAAAAGGTTCCATACTGTATAATTGGGTGCCAGAGACTGGTTGGTAGGGAGGATGAATCAGTAGAGAACAGAGGGATTTTAGGACATGAAAATACATTTTATGATATAGTAGTGATAGACACATGTCATTATACATTTGCTTGAGGCTAGAGAGTGCACAAAACCAAGGATGAACCCTGAAATGAACTGTGGCCTTTATGTGATAATGTGCCATTGCAGTTTCATCAGCTATAGCAAATGTAACACTTCTGGTGGGGGATGGTGACCACGGAGGAGGCTATGCATGTATAGAGGCAGGAGGTATGTGGAAAATCTCCATACCTTTCTCTCAATTTTGCTGTGAACCTAAAGTATGTCTTTCAATATTAAAAAACAATAATAATGCCACAAACTAGATATTATTTATTCAAATTCTCACAGTTTATTTTATTTACACACAGAAAGTCTTATGGTTATCCTATCTACTGAATGAATGAATGTATTGAAGTATGATTTCTATAAAACAAACATAAGAAATTAAATTTTTAGTCTCATGAGTTCTGACAATTGCATCTACCTATGTATGTGCTAACTCAAACACAGAATAAAACCTTTTCATCATTACAGAAAGTATTACCATGTTCCTTTCCAGGCAATTTTCTGTCTGTTGTTATCTTCATAACCATCATCATCACAACCATTCAGAAACAGCCTTGCTGACATCCAGATTCTATTTTCACAAATTCTCAACTTTTTGTGACAGTGTTGCTGTTAGAGAAAAAAATGGTTATGAATGCTTAAGACAGGCTTCAGTGGGTAGAATCACTCATTGGGGAAATCGAGGGCCAGAGGCTCATTCAAAGATCTAGAAATACATCTTTTTAATGACAAACCCATAGGTGATTGAACTCAGGACAAAAGGTTACAATAGCCAAAGTCATACAAGACAAACTTGATAAAATGCAAATTTGTTGATTTACCATAAAAAACATTAATTATAAAGGGGCTAGAATGTTTGTATCCATTAGGTAATATGTTTTCTTCCAATAAGAACAGAGAAATGGAAGTAAAAATTTTAATTTAAAAGGTACAATTAGAATTAGGGAATTGAGGGTAACTACTTGGGTTCAACTAATTTTGCTGCATCCGTTTATGTTGTTGGAATAGGCATGTCAAATTTTCTGTTTAAAGCATTCTTTCTCTTAAGAATGATGAAGAGAAAGTGAATTATTGTTTCCCTTAAGTTTTCGTGGTTTTTTTCCCAAGTGCATGTCGTTTTTAAAAATAATGCCTAATGTCTACATTTTTGGAAAATATTATATATGTTAATGAGTGACATCAAAACAAAGCAATAATGACTTTTAGAGAGTTTTCTTTGTCATTGATTCTATGTCAAGGATTTCTCATGCATTCTTTTAACATAATCTTGATGATAAACTAAAGAGATAGAATTATATTCCCATTTTATTAATAAGGATACTAAGATAATGTTTACCAATTTCATCTGAATATGTGATATTCATATTCTTTGATTCTATTGATATGTGGCTTTCTACTAAAACAAACCAACCAATGAGCAAAAACACTATTTTTCTAATTGGCCACCTAATTTGCACCTGGAGTCCCATTTTTAATAAGTTCCTGGGTAAATACAGACAGCAAATTGAATTGTAGCCTTTTCTAAAATTAATTATGGTAAACCAAAGCTTGCTGACAATTTAGTCTGATATGGACTCTGTTACATTACAAGTAATTCTGGAAATAGCACTCAAAACTGTCTTCTGTTATTTTAACAATTCTAATATGAGTTTGTAAATGTAAAGATTATTTTAATTCTACCATAAATTGAAACATATTCCTGAATTTTATCAATGAGGTGGAGCAAAGTCCAGTTTTTCCTTAAATTAGTCCTAATTCTTTCAGATCTAAATCAGTATCTCACTTTGGAAACTTGTTAGGGATCTTTTCTTATATGTGCCATTTGGAATGCACAGAGGAAACAATTTGCAAGCTTTCAGATTTTGGTAGATTCAATAGCATGTGAAAAAAGCATGAAAGCTATGAAAACTGCAGTGGGTTAGTGTTTGATTGTTGGTGACCCAGCATTAATGCATTAATTCAAAATTAAGCAACTGTGCTCTTGTCCTCTCTACCATTTTACCATTTTATATCTGTGCTCTTGAGAACAAATCAACTAGCATCTCTTGGCATTTTTCATGTGCTTTTCTTTGCTTTTATTGTTTGTTTTCTTGTGAAGTGACCAACTCATTATTTGTTTGTCCTCAACATTAACAAGAGAACAAGAGAAATGGTTGTGTTTTTACAAGTTATTTTGCAGTGGTTGTGTGTTTGCTTTTCCATGGCTTTGACAAATACCTGAAAGTAACAATTTTAGGGAGGAAGGACTTATTTTGGCACATGCTTTCAGATATTTCAATCCCTGGTTGCTGACTCCATTGTCTCTGGACCTGTACTGAGGCACAGCATCATGCTCATTGAGCTACATCCCCTAATATAATGACACTTTGTCACCATGATTTATAGAGAATACTCATCCATAACTTTGTGTAGACTGGCCAATGCCTGTATTCCTCTTGTCAACTGAACAGGTAATTTGGATTCCATGAGAAAAGTAAACATCTCATTACCGCTGTATTTTGTTTGTCTAAAAAAGTAACACTGTACTTTGAGTGGATTTGCTTTGAGCTCTGTTGCCAGTGATACCTGGCAAATCCATATGCTAAATCAATTACACATGTAAATCCATGGCTTTGTGCAAACAGAACCATAAACTCATCAGAGGGAAAGTGCTGCAAAAGCATAAGTATCCAGGCCAATGGATTACAGGTCTGTGGCTTTATGGTCACAGTTGAACCAGATTTAGGATGGTGGTATTAGTAATAAGTAAGCTTACTTCCTAACCTCAGCAATAATATGTATTTCTTTATTTGTAAAAAGAAATTTACTGATAATTAAAAATATGGATCAGAATTGTAACCAAAAGACAAATTATTTTAAAATACATCTTGATAACACGTTTTCTCATGTATTTAAAATTTTTCATTTATTTATTTATAGTACCAGGGTTTCAACTTAAGGCCTTGATCTTGCTAATTGAGCCATACCCCTTGCCCTTTTTTATTAAATATGTTAGGTTGACACAGATGGGAAAGCCAAATAAGAGTCAAATGACAAAGCAAGCAGGCTTTATTGAGATTGCACTCTTGGGCGAGGGTCACCGTCCCCTAAGAACAGGGCCAGAGAAGTCGCACCCAAGAAATGGCAGTCTAGTTTTTATAATCTGGGTGAAGTCAAGAGCTTAGGGTATTGAGGAACACTGGGATAGGTTGAGGCCTAGTGAAGGAGGGGCTCAGGGTAATATGGACCTATAGGATAGGTTGAAACCTATTGCCCGTGGCAAGCATAGGGGGAGGAAGAAAAGGGAGGGTGATTTCCCGCTGGCAGGAGTTGCTGGCTGCAGCAGAGTTGCTGTGGCAACCAGAGGGAGAAGAAAAAGGAGGGTGGAGTGGAAAGACCCTGATCACCATGCGGTGGCTGCCCACCAGCTAAACATCCCAGACTCTTTGGTATAAGGGGTGCAGAATCAGTTCTGGCTACTTCCTGCTGAAAGGGGGCAGAGTTAGGGGCTAGGGATATTTTGGGTCATTTGACCAGTGCAGCCGGACCCCATGGAGAGAACCTGGAGCATCATTTGGTTGAAGGTTACCTGAGTTAACTGGTGTAGGCGGTCCTGGAAAAATCTAAAGAGAAAGTGCCAGAAGCAGAAAGAGAAAAATAATTACTAGGAGACCAATCAGTGGGGTGAGAATGTTAAACAGGGGTGAATTCCACCAGCCAGGGGTGTCAGTCGAGGCAGTATTGTAGCAGCACATCTCATCACTGAGCTTTTGAAGAGACTGGACACGAGTTTCCGCCAGGCCTGACTCGTTAATATAGTAGCAGCATTCTTCCCAAAGAAAGAAGCAAGTTCCCCCTTTATCTGCCATGAGAAGGTCCAAGGTGCGGTGGTTCTGTAGGGTTACCTGAACTAGGGAAGTTATCTGTCTTTGAAGAGAGGCAAGGGATGTTACTGAGTCCTCAAAGCCTGCCAGGACCTGCTGAGACAGCCTTTGGGTCTGGATTACTGAGTGAGCCAGGGCAACGGAGCTGAAACCGGTGGCCGCCACTGAGGCTGCCAAAGATATGCCCATAAAGACAGGCAGGAAGACAGCCCTCCTAGTTCTATGTTAAGGTGAAGGCTGGATTTTTGACGTAAGGTCTATGAGTTGGAAGAATTCTCCTCTTCCATACATGGTAAGCTGGGGATCCATAGAGACAGGTAAGCAGAGCTGGGAAGTCAGGGTCTTTTGGGTAAGATTTTTTGAAAGTGTGTTGTTACACCAAAAGGAGCCTCCTGGAGGGGCCCAGAGGGAGTCTGATATGGTAGAGTTAGTGGTGTTACACATTTGGCCAGGATCAGAGTAGTAAAAGGGCAATTGTGGGGATAGAGGATCTCTATATAGGAAGGCTCCCATGATGGGGGTGGGCAGAGCTGTGGAGGCTGACCCGTTTAATGGGAATGGCCCAGGTAAGGGAACAGCTATGATTGGGGGCCTGGGCAACATGGCACAAAGGAAACATTTAGTTACATTGGCCAGACTTGACCTATTTAGCAAGTTGGCACCTTCCTGCGCCAGGGAAAGCCAGGAAATAGGGTCCCTCCGGGTTTTGTTTTGAAGACTGTTTTCTGCTTCCCTAATGGCTTTTGCTTGGTCCTTTAGTACATCAAGGATCTCGGGGACCATTTGCACATACTCCCTCCAGATCTTGAAGATTGTTGAGGGGTATGAGGAGGCCCCATGTGCATATCCCTTGGCTATTACCCCATTTGTCCATTTAGAATCCCAAGAATCAGGAATGTGGAGGCAGAAATTGGAACCATCATAGTAAGCATGTAGCTTGTCTTGGGGGGGGATAGTAAAAAAGGCATCCTTGACATTGAGGACAGAAAAATGAGTAGTATCAGGAGGGATGTTGGAGAGGGTTGTATAACGATTTGGGACCAATGGGTAGATGGGGATAATAGCCTCATTTATAATGTGTAGATCTTGGACTAATCTATAAGACCCGGAAGGCTTTTTTATTGGAAGGATAGGTATGTTACAGGTAGAAGGAGAACTTGATTTAAGAGTTTGGTAATTATTAATTTTATGCCTCTGTGATGAGTTTCTGAAATAGGACATTGGGGTCTGCAGGGGTATTGGTTAGGGTCCTTAAGAGAAATGTGGATGGGCAGTTGGTGTGTAGCCACAATTGGGAATGAGGTGTCCCAGACAATGGGGTTGACCGGAAGGGGAAAGGTGGGCAGAGCAGATCCAGGAGGAGGAGGGGCTAGATGGCTAGCAGAGGCCAGAAGGAGTGAGTAGGCGGCTAGAGGTTCAGTGGGTCAGGAGGGATGGTTCTGGAGGTCCCAAATTTTGATAATATCTCGACCTAGAAGTGGGGCAGGGCAGGATGGGATGATAAGGAAAGGGTGTGGAAATATTATACCTCCAGCAGAGCAAGGAAGTGGCAGAGCTTTATATGGGCAGAAGGGAGAGCCGTCAATTCCCATAACAGAGACTGATGAAGGAACTGTTAAACCTGAGTGGGCAAGGGTGACTCGGATCCCTGAGTCAAGACATTGTCAATCTTCTGCCAGTCCGAGAAAGTCAGGGATCTGGATAGCTGGTGGGGCTGACTCTCCATGAGGAGCTGTAGAGGGTAGCCCTGTCCAGGGCAATCCGATTCCCAGTGACTCACCTGTTTGTATTTTGGGCAGGGCTTAGTTGGAGGTCTCAGGTTGGGGCACTGGCGAGCCCAGTGGCCTTCCTTGCCACATTTGAAGCAGGCTCCCAGAGGAGCTGATGGGAGGTTCGGGTTCCTCCTTTGACTCAGGGCTGTAATCCAGCCAGCCTCAGGGCTGTTACCAAGGTTTGGGTTTGGAGGGCCACCTTTTGTTGGAGGTGTTTTTGGCGGGTTGACTCTGCTGCCTCTTATTGGGCATTAAAACTTTAAATGCTGTTTTTATCAAGTCCTGTATAGGGATTTGAGGGCCATCTTTGGCCTTTTCTAGTTTAGCTCTAATATGTGGTATGGACTGAGATATAAAATGTCCAGCCAAAATTGATGCCCCAGCGGGGGAGATGGGGTCTAATCGGGTATATTGGGTGAGGGTCTTCTGGAGGCAGTTAAGAAAAAGGGCCAGATTTTCATCAGCCCCTTGGGTTATCTCACGCAGTTTGTCAAAATTTACAATTTGGTTGGACACCGTGTCCATGCCCTGTAGGAGGCATCAAATCATTGTCTCTCCGGCAGCATCCTGGAGCTTCAGGTTGGTAGTCCCAGTTAGGGTCGTGGTCGGGAATTGCATCTTCCCCAACAGTGACCGGGGGTCAGTCAAGTTGTTGATCAGCATAGCGTCGGGCTGCCCCTTTGATGCGTTCTCGTTTATTGGGGGTAAACGTGGAGGCCATAATGATGAATATATCATGCCAAGTTAAGTCATAAACCTGAGATAGATTAGCGGAACTCTTTGGCATAAGCAGAGGAGTTGGAGGAGAAGGAACCCAGGCACTTTTTTATCTGTGATAGGTCCTGGAGGGAGAAAGGAACATGGACTCAGACTGGTCCTTCTACTCCAGCCACCTCTCAGAGAGGACAAAGGAGAGGGGTTGGGGAAGGGCAGTGTGAGTGAGTGTGGGAGGCAATTGGGAATGTTGGAGGGCAGGGAGAGGAGGGTGGAGCAGAAGGTGTGGGAGGCAAGGTCAAAGGAAGCAGCTGATTGGGCGGAGGGGGTTCTGTGGGTGGGGGAGGGGGAGAGGAAGCCGAGTGGGGTGATGGGGTAGTTGTTGTGGTTGGGGAGGAGGGGCAAGGAATTCGGTGGACTCAGACAGAGGAGAAGAATTGGGGTATGGGGGAGGGGATCCAGAGGAGTTGGGTGTTTGAGGGAGAAGGATCTGGGAAGGGGAACATTGGAGGCACAGAGAGGGGCAAGAGCGCAGTTCCCAGAAGGCCTGCACATATGGGACTTCAGACCATTTATGGGTTCGATGGCAAAAATTGTCAAGATCAGTGAGAATATTAAAATCAAAAGTGCCCTGTGGAAACCATTTTGAGTTGTTGTTTAAGGTGTATTGTGGCCATGCCGTAGTGCAGTACAAAATGAGCTACTTGTGGCAGAGGTCTGGAGAGAGTCCCAAATTTTGGAAATTTGAGAGGAGATAGGACAAAGGAGTCCCTGAGTCTGGCTTGGATTGGGAGGATCCCATTCCTGAATTGTTGGAGGTCTCAACCTTTAGGGAGGCATCCCTCACTAAAAGAGGAGACCCGGTTCAGAGGAGGCAGCTTGGGTAGGTGCAGAGGAGAGCTTGGGAGACCTCTCTCCAGGTGCCCAGGTGCGAGCAGAAATGGAGGGGCTGATCCTAGCGTGGCCACGACTAGGACAGGGGCCCAAGGAGGAACAAAATGGGAGAGGAGACTCACCCAAGCCGGAGCCCGAGCGTCCATCCGGAGAGGAGGAAGGGCCTCAAACCAGGGCCTGGCCCAGGGCCCCAACTGCCTGGAGTTGAGTGAGGCGCACTTCCTCCTGGGTTTTGGCACCAAGTGTTAGGTTGACACGGATGGGAAGGCCAAATCAGGGTCAAATGACAAAGCAAGCAGGCTTTTCTGGCAAGGTTCACCGTCCCCTAAGAACAGGGCTGGAGAAATCGCACCGGAGAAATGGCAGCCCAGTTTTTATAATCTGGATGAAGTCCAGAGTTTAGGGTATTGTGGAACGCTGGGATAGGTTGAGGTCCAGTGAAGGAGGGGCTCAGGGTAATATGGACCTATAGGATAGTTTGAAACCTATTGCCTGCTGGAGGGTTGCCGTGGCAACCATGAGGGGAGGAGGAAAGGGGAGGGTGATTGCCTGCTGGCAGGAGTTGCCAGCCACAGTGGAGTGGCAACCAGAGGGGGAAGAAGAAGAGGGAGGGTGGAGTGGAAAGTCCCTGGTCGCCATGAGGCGGCTGCCCACAGGCCAAACAAAATAGAGTCTCACATTTTTGTTCAGATCAGCCTCAGGCTGACATCCACCTATGGACATCTCCTGCATAGCAGAGATTACAGGCATGAGTCACCTTTCTTATCCCCCTGTATTTTTATTTGTTAATTTGAACAAACAACTTTAAGACCAAAAGTGAGTTTTTAAGTCTTCTGACACTTCATTTATTTCTCTTTTCTCTGTGGTATGGTAATAAGTAAATAATAATTTTCTTGATTTTTAAAAAAAATTTGTTGAACAAACAGGAAGGCTCAAAGTATCACTATGTTTTCATGAAAACAAAGTCACATATACAGATGAACATAGTATTGACATATCTGAACTGCAAAGCAGCACTGTTCCCATGAATCTAATTTGCTTCAACTATTTGATTCTTTCTTTAAGGCAGATGTTGTTGCTTAGCTGAAGTAGACTTTCTACCAGAGGATTTACTTTACTGTTAACAATTATGTATTCTGCCTTGGCTAATTTCATGACTTGCTTGTTATCATTTCATTTGTATAATTAATAATTTTATGTATAAATATTTTAAGTGGTGAGCCCTTATTTGGAAAACCCCTTTCATGATCTTTGCTCCCTTTATTAAATAGTGGCATTAAAACTTCCTCAAATACTATGACAATAATTTTCCAGGGACTTGATTTTTTTATGAGTGTCTTCATTAATTAGTCTGTGGATGGTTTCCATAACAGCACAAGTTGAGTAAGTATAACAGGCATGTTGAAGTTTTAGTGAAGATTTTCAAGGATCTTTTACTTTTTTCCTAAAACAGCCTGCCAATTTATTTTCAAAGTGTATTTTCTTATGTCTTTGTACCTTTGACTCTTTTCTTAATTTCATTTATTATGTTTACATTACCAGAGATTCTATATCAGTGAAGAAGAAAACAGTTGCTGAATATGCTCATTCAATATCATTGTAGAGAAGGTAACTAATTTACAAATTTCATAATGTATTTGCCAGTTGGCAAGAACACATAGGTAGGCAATTGAATGTCTGTATTGGAAACTATATAAATCAGTTTTTAAAAATTCTACATTTTTCATTATTTGGAGAGAGTATAAAAAAGTATAGGGTATTTTTATTAGTTTTCTAACTTGTGAAAATTTTAAGGTATATTCTTTCTAGCAATGCTAGAGTAATTTTATACAGTACAGCAAAGGAGAACTACAAAGCAAGCAATAAAATTCAAATAAATTTATTCAAATACAAGTTATACCTTCACACATAATTGAAAAATCAAATGTGTACATCCTTTTGAGAGGGGAAATTGACATTTTAAACAAAATTTCATATCTATGTATCTTTGATATAAAATCCAATTCTGGGTGCTTCCCTGTGTTTAGTCATAAAGTACTCCATATTAAAAACATTCCTTGCACCATTCTTTCAGTGAATGATGGGAAACAATCTAAATATCCATCAATAGCAAAACAGTTTGATATTATGCAAGGTTATGCAATGATTTTAATGAATTAGTTTCATGCGTATGCATCTGCAAAGTATCATCCAAAGTAATCTCAGGAATATGTTCTGTTAGAAAATCCCATTTAAGCCAAGAAATAAAAACAACATTAATCATACTTAAGAATTTGGAGAGGAAACTATTATGGTAATTTAAGTGTTTTCTGAAGTAGATTAAGGCTAAGGTCATCATGTGCAAAAATCTTTTATGAGCAGACATTAGGACTGTTAGCAGAAAAATTGAACAGAGGCCCAGAGAAGGTCATTTCTACATCAGGTTCACATGATGAGTCAGCTCAAATACTACAAGCTCAAGACAACCAATTTCCAGCTCTAATGCAATCGCACACTGCTACATAAACAACAAATGGGGTCACATAAGGGGATTTCTTTTCTGCTGGATATTATGACATAAGTAAAGAGACATATACATTTTGGCCATTTTTAAGTATTTAAGTTTTGGGAGACAGTATTAGGATTTGAACTCAAGACCTTAGATTGATAGGTAGTCACTCTACCACCTGAACCATGAACTGAGCTCTATTTTTTGACTGCTTTGAAGAAATGTCCATTCAGATGTTTGCCCAATTTTTAATCAGGTTATTTATTTATATTGCTCTTGAGTTGTATGAGTTCTTCATAAATTTTGGACATTAGAGCCTTATCACATATATGCTTTGTGAATATTTTTTTCAATCA
This sequence comes from Castor canadensis, assembly GCF_047511655.1. NCBI lineage: Eukaryota > Metazoa > Chordata > Mammalia > Rodentia > Castoridae > Castor > Castor canadensis. Next base: position 46,512,443 of record NC_133392.1, on the reverse strand, counting down.
ATAGGCTGCAATTTCATTCTGTTATTTGTTTCCTTTGTTATGCAAAAGCATCCTAGTTTGATGTTGACCCATTTATTTTTGCTTTTGTTTTCTGAGCTTTTTGTGTGATATCCCAAAGACCATTGCCATGGCCTTGTCCTGGCACTTTCCTCAGTCTTCTCTTCTCAATGTCTTATAGGTTGTTTAGGTCTGTATCTATTTTAGTTTGTTTGTGTGTACAGTTTAAGATAAGGGTTTAATCTCATTCATTTGCATGTGGAAATGAAGTTTTACCAGGACCATTTGTTGAAGAGATAATCCTTTCTAGATTTGCTGAATATCACTGGTCATCAGGGAATCACAAGTAAAAATGACTATGAACACCTGTTCATAGTCCACACACCTGTTAGGAAAGCTACTATCCAAAAGATTAAAGATAACAAATGTTGGTGAATGTGTGATGAACAAATGCTCTTGTATACTGTTAGTAGAATCCTGGTACGGAAAATGGAAGCTTTTCCTGTTAAAGTCATTTTAAAAAGGGGTTCGGGGAAGAAAGAGAAGAATGAAGAAGATGAACCAAACTGGTGTAAAATATATGTATGTATGGAAACGTCACAATGAAAACTCCTGTACAACTATCATATATTAATAAAAGCATTTTTTTAAAAAGTGGAGCACAGATTTGTAGAGCATAGAAACTATTCAAAATTATATTATAATGGTGGATACATTTATTATGCATTTGTCAAACCCACAAGAAGAATGAATCCTAATATAAACTATAAAGTTTTGGTAATAAGAAAAAAGACAATGGAGGTTTCTGAAGAAGTTAAAAATAAAATAACCATATGATACACCAATCCTTCTTCTGGTCATTTACCCAAAGAAAATGAAATCATTACCCCATAAAGATAGCAACACTCCCATGTTCATTGAAACATTTATTCACAGGAGTCAAGATATGGAAACAACCTAGGTGTCCCTTGATGGATGAATGGTAAGAAATACCCATTATCCCACGTATAATACCCATTATTATATGGAATATTATTCCATATGTAAAATGGAATAATATTCAACTCTAAAAAGAATGGTATGTTGCCATTCTAGATGGAACAACAAAGAATGACAATAGAGGACATTATGGTAATTAAAATAAAATAGGCACAGAATAAAAAATATTGCATGGTCTCATATGTGAAGTATCAAAAAATTAAATATATAGACATACAGGAAGCAAAGAGTGGCTACCTTGGGCAGGTGGAAGTGAGAAGAAATAGGCAAATATAAGTCAAATAATAAAAATAAAAGATATGTAGGCAAAACATGTCTTAAGATAAAAGTACCACATGAGGGTTAAAGGTGATAAAATTGGACCATATGTAGGATTCATGATAAATTAGTAGACTTTATCTGCACTTGCCACAAAAAATGGGTATCTGCAATAATTGATATGTTAATTTGCTTCAGTACAGTAACTTTTTCACTATCAACATATATCACAAAACATTACATAAGTATACACAATAAAGGTGACTCAAAATGAGGAGACAGGTGCAGCATTATATACAGTGACAAAAGTTTAGTTATGGAATTAATTTAAATTGCCTTATCATCATAAGACAAGGAAACAGACATTTTTTACTTTAAGTTGAGTAAAATGTTTGTATAAAGTTAGTGCTGCATAGAATCGTCATTTAAACCAATTATCTCTAAAGTTAAAAACTTATTCTAAAGCATGCTTATTTTGTTTTCAAGAAGAATTCATCATTAAATGCATACATAAAGTGGCATGTATCATTTATAGTCTTGGATGTTCATTGTTGTACTAAATCTGCATTCATTTACTTACTCTATACTATTGATGGAAAAAAAGTCTTACACTTGATTCTCTTAAGGGGATTCAGAATACATGGTTTCAGAAGTTTATCTTCATGACAATAATCAGACCACATACACAAACACACATTCAGTGTCTTGCAATTTAAGCCTGTGATGTATTCTTGTTGAATAAGTATCATTTTATTGAACTATTGTGGGATATGTGGAAAAACTGTCTGCATATGGTAACAAGATTAATAGCTCCTGTTTAAAGAAATCAGATTTCTACTAAGAGCTTTGAATACATTATTATCTGGCCTCACAGAAACATAATTCTTGTTACATATTACAATTCTCTATGTGGTAATGAGAGTTCAGATTACTACAGAATCTGACACATTTTAGGTGTTCAGTTACAATCTTCATTACTTTGCTAGTTTTTGGCCATCAAAAACCAACCTCAAATTTGTATATTATTTGTTTGTTTATTTTTTGGTAGAATGGGAGTTTGAACTTAGAGCTTCACACTTGCAAAGCATGCACTCTACCACTTGAGCCATGTTACCAGTTCATTTTGCTTTGGTTATTTTGGAGACTGGCTGGCCTTAAACGGTGATCATCCTCATATCAGCCTACCAAGTAAATAGCATTATAGGAGTGAGCCACTGGCTTACTTCATATTTCAATGAACTACTTAGTAAATTTAAAGGAAGAAAAAAAGAGCTAAATAGTAGTTGGAAACAAAAGGTTTATAAAATAATTCAAAAAGTAAATAAATGCGTGCCAGGAAATGTATATAGAAGTCACAAATATGGTTGTTTGGATAAATCAAATATGTACAGATTATTTTTCACATTTTCCCACAATAATGAATAGTATATAAATATCAAAATAGTAGGTATATTATTAACAATCAGAATAATAATAACTATTCAAGTGTTTACCTTGAGGCAGAGATTGTGTTAAACAAAACTGAACATATTGAAACTTCCCATAATTGGTAGAAATCACCATCAACCTGATAATTTCATAGCAATGTTTCAAAAGGGAAGTCAGAATTTACATAGTTAGGGTGTTGAGGAATGGGTAAAGTGATCTAAATAGGGTTTTTTGAGGCAGGGAATTATTTGGGATTGTACAGTGTTCGTGATATAATAGTTTAAGAATGATGGTCATGATGAGAGATTCTTGAAGCAAGCTGTGATTAATAAACTGTTGTTTGACAAACAAGCTATTGATTCAGAAAAGCATAGGGTAAGTAAGTTGATCTCTGAAAATTTTCTCAAGCAAGTGTCAAAATAATTGGCTTATTGTCTTTTCTAAGGAAAAGCAATATTAAGGATATGAAACTTGTGTCATGTTTCTTAATCTGAACCAATGAAAAGTTAAAAATAGTGGAAAAATTAACAAAGCAAGCATATAGATAAAGCATTTACTCTCTTGCTCCAGTCAATTAGATTATATTTCCTTAATTTTGTGGGAAAATTCTCCATGTCACACAGTTATCTTCTTTTTTTTTTTTTTTCTTAGTGGTACTGGGGCTTGAACTCAGGGCTTCATGCTTGCTAGGCTTTGCTAGGCAGGCGTTCTATCACTTGAGCCACTCCACCAGCCCTACAGTTATCTTCTTAATCCAAAGCTCATGGAGAAAAGTTATTTCCAGTTAAGACCATCAACTTAAAATTTTTAGGAATTTTTTAAAAATTTCTACCTCCATTTATCACTCTGTGAGATTCAACCTTTCTTAAAATGATTAGGAAGGCTGAAGAAGTAATTTTAAATTAAACTCATACACACACACTCTACAAACCTATTAATATTTAGAAATCCAGGGAAGAGATGGAATTACTAAAGTTTAGCTTAAATCTTAGAGGTGCAGTATTTTCAGAAAAGTTGGGAACTCACCACATGCAATAACCTATGAAATGCACTCCAAAGAACTTTTTAAGAGAAGCTTTTTGTTAGTATGAAAAAAGGTTTGAGCAATTTGAGGGCTGGAGGTGTGGCTCAAGTGATACAGCACCTTGCCTAGCAAGCATGAACCCCTAGTTCAAACTCCAGTACTGCAGAAAAAAAGAGAAGTTTGGAACAGTTTTTAAATTCTCCAGAGGGATATGTTTTTCTTCCTTTGGGCTAAATCATGCCCTGGATAATGCCTTTTCTTTTTTCAAAATTATATTTTGTCTTGGACACTTTAAATAGTTTCTGAAATTAAGTAGTAATTAGTCAGTGTCAAAGCCCATTTTGGTTTTAGATCATACTGAAAAATTTGCCTTTGTCTTGTATAATAATACAATTCAAGAGAGATTTAAAGTCCTTTGGGTTCCAGTTTAGGAACTATTAAAAGAAAGAGACTGCCTCATTACCTGTCCGAAGTGAAAACTGAGCATATTGTTGATTTTCTCAGGAAAAATCTAAATAAGTACTTACTATCTTCATCTAAAAAGGACAATAATGGAAGTAGAATATGGAGTTTGAATGCTAAAATATATAATGCAAATTAAAATAATATAGAAATCTGACAACACAGAGAAATAAGGTTAATTGTTTTATTTATGATCTTAAGGTGCTAAATGGATGTATACCTGGCCCTCTAGAGTCCTTGGCTGGAAGAATAGGAGTGTTTCAAGGTATATTTACTCCTTACTCTATTAGACTTTTGACTACTGACTTTTATCATTTCCCTGTTGATATCTGGGGGCAAGTTTATATGGAGGTTTACATGGGTTAATCAGAAATGTGATGAATTTTTCTTCATAAATCCTGACATATCATAGATTTCTTTTTCTGCCTACAAATAATTGACATCGTCTACAGATATTCAACTTAGGCTTGATTTGGATCCCAGGCTACTGGTAAAATGATTGTCTAAATGAGAAATAATGTGGTTATGAATGGGTGAGTCTTTAGAAATCTCACAAGAAAGGCCATCATGAGAACATTTAAATGGGTAATTCTGTATATTTAATAGATAGTATACCCCTATCCATTAAATGAGTGGAAGTGCTTTCTCAAAGGGAGGAAAATTAAAGAGCTAAGAGTTAAAATTAAGAAATACCATTATAATTTGTAGATTGCTACAGATAACAACTCCAAAGTATTTCATTGATTCTGAGGGAGAGATTATGGGGCTCTGTCAAGATTTTTGGATTATATTGCTATACCTAAGTCAATGAAAACCCTCAATATTGAGAGAAATTTGTTCTTTTGATCTCAAGCACAAAATGGGAAATGGGGAACATATTTACTCCTTTTATTAGTATCACCTTTCTTGATCATATTGGTCCTATTCATTTTCCTTTAGTTTCAAGGTTAGTGCAGAGTAACTATTTTCCTGGTGTTCTATTTTGAGTATTTTTCCTATATCCTTTCTGCTCAGTTATCTACTGATGTCTTTACTTAGAAATCTTTCTCTCTGGAGCTTGATGAATTGTGTGGAAATATCTTCTTGTTCCTTTTTTAAGGCTACTAATTTAGTTGAGTTTTATTTTGCTTTTGTTTCAAGTTTGTTTTAGTTATTTATTTTTAATATTCAGCAAGCAATTGAGGCAATTGAGTTCTGCCTGGCAAAGCGGCCATTTTCCATTCCAGTTTTTTCCTCCTTGATGTACTCTAATTTTTTGCTTAGGACTGTTTATAAAAAGTGAAGATTGATTTCAGATCCTATCTCTTTCAGAATCTACTGAATATTTTTAAAAGGTGATAATGAGTTTCCAAGGGACTCATACTTTTAATTTTTCAGAACTAGACAAGAGCTTAATCTGTTTTCACAGGAAATACTTTGAGGATAGCCTCCAAAATATTTTCTCCACTAAGTAACTGAAGAGAGAATTAAGATTTGTAAATTTCAGGCTGGACATGAGATAAAGAGAACTAACTGATCAGAAAAGGGAATAAGGCAGATACTACTAAACAAAAGCTGTAGAAGATATAAAGTAGAGAATGGTCACTACATTAAAAATGTATTAGGAATTTTTCCACCTTCTTCTTCTGAAACTCCTTTTAAACTAAGAATTTTGTATCACAATTTCACAAACAAGTCCCTGTAATTTTAATTATTCTCAGTAAAATCAGATCTTTTTGAAAGTCACATTTATGAAGTAAATATATATAAGACACACAAGATCCTCTCTAAAAATTAATAAATTCAGATTTACGATGCTACAAATGCACACGAATCCTGTAACAGGATAAACTCTTGCTTTTATAAACTGTTTCTCAGGACCCCAGATTAAAACCTCAGAGACAGAAATCTCGGTGTTGTTAATCAGAATGTTTCTTATGGATGTTTTATATGTAATGTGGTCTCATAAACTTATCAAGATAAGAATGAGAAGTATTTATTTACATAAGGCTTTAAAACGTAGCAATAGTCGAAATTTATGCCAAGAATGCCAGTCTAAGGAGGACCCATCTGAACTCAGCTTCTCCCAGGCTGGTACTAGGTATCAATTTGTCAGGGTCACTGTCTGGTTTTTTTCAAAATAAACTTCCTCTTATAGATAAATAAAATGATAAGGTCAGAGGTCAATAATTTAGTATAAGATTTTTGTTAAGTATTAAAGTTTTCAAATCTGATCAGCTCAGACAACATATTCTAAAATAGATATATGTCTTAATAGACAGAATAAAATTTATACTTGAAAACTTGACCAAAGTATATCAATACTTACCATTACGTTTGACATTTCTCCCAAGGATTCCCCAGGGAAATATATTTCTAAGTCAATGATCTTGAGCCACATCAGAGAGGGGATTTAAATAGAACACAACAGTGCTCACAGTCTGTTAAGCCTTGCTAAACAGGTGAGACATTTATAGAGATTTGCCCTCTTAGCTCAAATGGTTTCGTGCAGATCTTTCAGGGCAAGAAACTAATTGGAAATTGGAAAAGCCTTTGCTATACTGAACTAGCTGAAGATTGATAGACATAACTAGGTGAATTTCTTAAGGAAATTAACTATTATTTCATAAGTGAATTATTGTTTGGATGGGCAGGTTGTTGCCTCCAATAAATTTATCTGTAGAAATTTCATGGAGAAATAAATGAAAGAAACATTGTGGTTAATTTTTGGTTATAACTGGTGAACAAACATTTCCTAGAATATAACTGGAGGAGTGGCTCAAGTAGTAGAGCCCCTACCTAGCAAACATGAAGCTCTGAATTCAAATGACAGCACCACTTAAAAAAATACAATACCGTTGACTTAAAATCAACAACTAAGTCACTTTTATGAACTTTTTACCTGAGTCATATTGACATAGCCAACCAGGTGACCTCCACTGTCTTAACTGCATATGTGAATAATTGATCTGCACTTTGCCCTTACTAACATATTGTTTAATAGAAATCAATCTTACAAGTTTTACTACTGTATGGGTTAATCCTTGCAGCAATTTTGCCAGGGAGACACTCATATTATTCACTTTTTGTGAATGAGGAATCTGAGACAACATGCAAGGAACTTTCCAAAATCAAAGGAAGTGGGAGCATTCAGCTGCAATTCAAATCCAAAGAAACGAGTGTTAATAATGCCATTTCAGTTTTCAACACCGTAGAGAACTGATACTGACATTGAAGAGTTCCATACACAGGGCTGACTTCGCACACTGCTATTTGCAGTTTGTGTACAACAACTGGGAATTTGTTTCTTTTTATGAGACTGCTTTTCCTTCAATCATGGACAAAGAATAGCATTGTCTACTTTTCTGGAATTTTGAAAGATTTCATTATTGATTGGATACATGAAGATCAGAATGAGGTGTGGTTCTAGAGAGAAGTTAAGAGAATGTTTTAGGAAACAGTTTAAGCAAATATTCCACGTTGTATATATGCTAAAATGTTCAGGGGGTTCTACAAAATATCTAATTTGAATAAAATAAACCTACTGAAGTTCATGGGGAAGTAGTAGTGGTAGTCAATACAGTACAGCACAAGAGACTTGAAATGATTTAATACAATCGCTAAAGTATGATATCAAAAAAGATAACTAAAATGATACTGTCATCAAATTCAAATTATATTGCCATATTTTAAAATTTAACAAAATTTACAGAAATTAATAGAAGTGAGTCTCAAAGTTATATTTGTGAGCTTTAAAGTCAGCTCAAATTCTTTCAGAGGTTTAAAATACACTTTTATTATGTTCTCCTAAGGAGGCATACTATTTTGGAAGTGATTGCATATGGAAAAAATAAAGCTATTTCTAACAATAGTGTTATTTTTTCAAATCTGACTGAAGTGAACATATTAGCAAAAATGGTAGTCAGATATGCTTTAAAGCCAATTAACATATGCATATTTTTAAGCAAAAGAAATGAATGTGTGTTACTTAGAATGCAGGAGCATTTTAACATATCAAAGTAAAAATTAAATTTTGGTGACCAGATTTTCTAATGTTTATGTGTTTACTTCTATAATATTTTGCCCTGTAATTATTCTTTTAAGCTATATTTCACTTGGGTTAGCTTACTTTCCTGCTGTGATTCATAAATATTTCCTTAATTTCATAATGCCCAAAGCACTCATATATTAAAACTGGCTGATATAATACAATTTCTAGATTAACATACCTTTTATTTGGTTTGGTGCATCTGATTTTTGTGAGAGGCAATTTAAATGCCTTGATTTAATATGGATGAAAATTTATCCCTATTGCCTGTTTATATTTGTGTTTGTATGTTATATTTTTCCTTTAGCATTCGGAGAATTTTGATGTTCACTACATTTGTGATGTAGCAATATTGTTGGTTTGATGGTGTGAATACATGGTGAAAATTTACCCCCCCAAAATATAAAATAAATAAAAGCAATTGTTTTGAAAGTGAATGCTAACTTGTTTTAAACAGAGATACTTTTAATTTTCTCTGAAAATGTTACTTATTCATTATTAAACATATGTAGATTCATATTGTATTTAAACTTAAATAGCAATATAAATTATTAAAAATCTTGTACTGATACTGAAAAAATACTTATATTTCCTGAAAAGCTCTCTAAGATATTCAGCTATCCAAAATTTTACACAGGAAATTAATAAAATTAGCATTCTGTCTTTACATTTCATTACTAAGTAATTAAATATCTCATTGAGTTTTCTTAAAATCACTATTTTGAATTTTTTTAGGTGATTTACTGATTTTCCTTTTGGTGGTTCTGTTGCTGGAGAGTTAATGTGTTCCTTTGTAGTCGTCATGCTGTCTTGTTTTTAATGTTTCTTGTGTACATACCTATGCTGGTATTTGTGCATCTGATGCATCTGTTGCCTCCACCAGTTTTGTAGGGTGGCTTTCACAGTATGTGTCCCCTGGTTGTATTTCTAGGGTGGAAGTTATACAGGCTGTGTTGGCTTTGGTTCCATGCGGCTGTGTTAGTGTTTTGGCTATGTAGCTTCTAATTTTATTAGGGTCCATGACTAATCTCCAATCAATATCGGGGGTATATAAGAGTGTCTTTGTGGCCTTGACTGCTGAGGTTGTGAGACCATATCATCAGCTGGGATGTTATTTTCTTAGATGGGGCAGGTTTGCTGGCAGTTCTAGGCTCATGTACCTGGCTGCAGGTGTGATACATATGTTAGTTTTCCTGGGTTATGTGGAGATGGACCATACTGGCAGGTCAATGCAGGCAAGGCACAGACAGATGGAATTGGAATTGGAGTTGGGATCCCCATTGTTTAAGAAGGCTCTGCAGGAGGGGATCATTCTGTAAGGAGGTATGCTATAACAAGCCTGGTAGTGGGGCCACTCTCCTATCAGGGATATGTAGAGTCCAGGCCACACTTGTGGGTCTTGTTAGCTATGGAGGTAACTTTATGGGGCCTCTTGTGCAGGGCAAACTGCTTAGTGCTTCAGTACCTAGTTGGACTAGACCACTCAGAGCTGGCCACTAGGCTTTTTTCTGTGGTTCTGAGGAGATGGGCAGGGCCATCTAGCTGCCCCATGGGATTATGGGTGGGTGGAATCACCTGGTTGCTTCCCCGTAGCCCTTCAGCCACTGAAGGCAGGTGGTGCCTCTGGAGGTCTTAGGAAGGTAGAAAGTGCCTCAAGCCTAATTTGCAGGGCTGGATCAGCTGAGCTCCTGAGGACTCCACTGATTGCTTCTTTGGACCCTTTGTGGGTGGGGTTTCAAGATTGCATTGTGAAGCAGCATCTTGGGCTGGGGAGGGATCACAGGGCCTGGATCATTCTATGAAACAGTGCTTAGGCGTGGTAATGCAGATGCTCCATAAACTGGGCTCAGACCTGTGAATGCTGCATGCTTTTTTTTAACAAATACTTCAGGTGCCTGGTGTTGGTGAGGACTGCTTGGGACTCCCTTTTTACCATTTCCCAGAAAAACAACATCCCTCTTGTTCAGGGGATAATCTCTGCACATACAGGATGGCAGATGCTGTACTGCTTATTCCCTTCTTGATAAGGGCATGATGTGTCTTCCTGCTCCATGTCATCTCTGCCTCATCTCCACTGCACTCCAACACATCGCTCCGAACAGTCCAGTGAATAGCTGCTGTTTTTCTTGTTTTTGTTCTTTAATGTGAAGGGAAATGTACCAGGAAGCTTTACTCTGCTATATTGATGATTTCCCATTTATTAAAATTTAAAACTATGTTCTAACTAATCCATGGATAAAGAAAAAATCATATTCAGAGAAAAATTATAATTGACAATATTTCATGGGTTTGGAATGTACGTTTAAAAGTGTTTAGGGAACAATTTACTGCTCATTTCTGAAAAGAAAAGCTGAAAATCAATTAACTAAGTTTTCATGTTAAAGAATATATATGTGTGTGCCTATGTGTATGAAGAAGAATATGTTAAAATATGCTAAAAATAAGTAATAAAGAGCATAAAGTACTGAAATAGTAGATACGAAGATTTTTTTGATCAGTTTATGACAAAAATGAGCAAAGAGAGATAGCAATATTGAAGCCATATAAAGAACATAACAACTCATATAGGATAAATTATTAAACATTAGGGGTTGTAATTAGACACAATGTAAAAAAGTATATGCTAATTTTTAAATTTATTTTATCATTTTTGCATTTACTTACATATATATACATTATTTGAGCCACCTTCCTCCACCTATAGTACAGGATGACAGACATGGATCTAGTTTCAGTTTTCTGCAGGCAGATAACCACTTTTCCCAGCAACATTTGTTGAAGAGGCTGTCTTTTCTCCATTGTATGTTTTTGGTGCCTTTGTCAAAGATTAGGTGGGTATAGCTGTGTGGCTTCATATCCGGGTCCTCTATTCTGTTCCACTGGTTTTCATGTCTGTTTTTGTGCCAGTACCATGCTGTTTTTATTTCTGTGGCTCTGTAGTATAGGTTGAAGTTTGGTATTGTGATAATTGTGATACCTCCAGCGTTACTCTTTTTGATCAGTATTGCCTTGACTATTCAGGAATTTTTGTGTTTCCAAATGAATTTTATGGTAAATTTTTCAATCTCTGTGATGAATGCCATTGGATATTGTTGAGCATTGCATTGAACATGTAGATTGCTTTTGGTAATGTAGCCACTTTTACTATGTTGATTCTGCTAATCCATGTAAATGGAATTGTTTTCCTATATTCAATATGCTCATTGAATGGGCAATTCTTTCTTGAGTTTTGGGAAATTTGCTAATATTATTTTGTTAAATATAATCTGTGTCCCATTGGCTTGTACCTCTTCATTTACTTCAATGCCCATGATAATCAGATTTGAGCTTTTGATTGATTTGCTGATATCTTCCATATTCCTTTCACAGGTCTTGAGTTGTTTCACTAAGATTTGTTCTGTTTTTTTTCTTTAATGGCGGCTTTTTTATTTTTTAGTTCTGAGATTCTGTCTTCCACTTGTTCTATTTTGCTGAAGTGGCCTTCCACTGTGTTTTTTGTTTGAACAAAGGGATTTTTTTCCCCAGGATTTCTGTTTGCTTCTTTTTTTTTCTGAGGTTTTACATATTTTTATTGAACTCCTCATTTATAATTTGTGTTGACTTATTTAATATATCTCTTTTTGATAGTGTCCTTTATTTGTTGAAGTCCTCTCTGAGTTCATTTAGTCTTTTCTGTGTCTTCTCAAGTTTTTTATTTGTGCTGTCTTGAAATTTCTTGAGTGAATCTTATACTTTTTGGTTAACCTTGTCTTGTAGCTTCTCCATGAGTTTCTCAGTGATGTCTTCCATGATTTACTCTTTGAGAGATTTTTTTGAGGGCATCATTGAGCTCATTTATCACTGTTTTGTTAGGGTCAGTAACTGGGTATTCATTTTCTTCATGTCTCACAATATTCTCTATTGAACTATTTTTTAGAGGAGTATCATTTCCTTGCCTTCTTCTTCTCTCCATCATTCTAATTGCTGATGTGCATCTGATTGGCTACTTGGCAGTTTTAATTGCTTCTTTTCTTTCCCTTGACTTAATTTTTGTATTGTGACTGGCTTAGTTGTTAGCTAGGTTGATGTGCTATTTCTGTCCCTGACCTTTAGGTATAAATTAGCAATAACAAATTCACAGGTTCAATTCCAGACCAGTTGTTTACATGTTATTTACAAAACCCCTTAATAATAATATCTATAAACAGTGGGAGTTGGGACAATAATGGTTGTTTGGCCAGAGATAGAAACTTGGGTAAAAGGTGGTGCTAAAAGAGGGACAGACGGGAGATGGGGGGACTGAGGAAGATGTATGGGGGCTGTTTGGTTTCGTGGCACTTGTGTGTGTTTTGGTGTATTTGCACTATTGTAGTTGAGGGTGCTTGTGTCAGGGATTGCAGGGTGATGGCGGTGTGTATAGTAAGCTAGTCAATGGGTGCTGAATGGTAGGAGGGAGGGGTAATGTGGTGACAGGTTTAGGAAGGATAAGAGGGGGAGGTGAAGACAGGGAGAGAGAGTGAATGAGAAGGGGCAGAAAGAGTAGTTGGGGGTGAGAAGAACGTGGAATGTAGCACAAGTAGAGAAAGTGAAGGGGATAAGAAAAGGGATAAGAAAATAGTAACAAAAAAGTTAATAATAAAAAATAAAGGTACAACAACAAAAAATTTCAGTCTTCTTGGCAAAAGTTTGGGACTTATCCTTTTGGCATCTAATCCTGGTATTGATGGTTGGTATTTTGGGTTTTGGGAGGAAGGGTTGCCCCTCTTATTGGACATCTTGTGGGGGAGATGGCTGGAGTGTTCTTTTTTTCTGCTTTCCTTGGTCTTATGGGCCATCCATTAAGCGGGAACCATGAGGTAGTCTCACCAGATGACTGGCTTGTGAGAAGTATTTGGTTTCTTCTGTCCACAGGGACGGGCTGCAATTCGGATATGCGGTAACTCACTACCAGCTTATGCACGATTCAATCTATTGTTTTCATCAGGTGGCCATTACAACTTTATCTGCTCAGCTCCTTCCCCAGCAAAGTGAGGCAGTTCAGTTTTGGCTACTGCCCTCAGTCCCAGGAGACTAGCTCAGTGATCCACCATGCCCCACTTTGGGAGGTTGGCTTGTTGGCCCACCCTCCCTTGCAGCCTTTGTTTTTTGTTCTGTCTTCACTGAGAGTTCAGTTCCTTGTCCCATCCTCATCTCCAAGGTTGGTTCAGTATTCCACCCCAACCCCACTGACAGTGGTAGATTTCAAATTACTGTTTATGCTTTTCAGCTTTGGTCAGGAGGGGTCTAATTTGCCCAGGGGCTGCACTGGATTATTTTGAGAGGGAGGTAGGGGAGTTGCATGTTGCTCAACTATTGGACCTACAGATTTATGCAAGCAGCTTTGAAGCTGGCTGTTGGGGACAAATGGTGTGCCACTTTTCTCAAGACAGACATTTACTGGGACTGGGTTCAGCCTGGTGGGGCGTAGGTAGGCTTTCTATGGGTTAGAAATCCAGGATGTTGCAGAGTTCAATTCTATTTGATCCTCTATTTTCTGCTTTTTGAAGAAAAAGAAAAAAAGAAAGAAAGAAAAGGAAGAAATGGCCAGTGGGCTTTTTTTCCCCAGGACAGACATGCATTATTGACTGTGTCACACTGGGATTTTCCTGGCTGTTACTTGCAATTAAAATCTGTTTTAAGGGTCAATCCTTGAATTTTAAGTGCACCTAATGTGTTGACATTTATTATTTTGGCTAGAAACAATTAGAATTACCCAAGTGTAGCTCCTATGTATCAAAGGGGTTTCTGGAGTCAAAGAGTTCAGTAATTCTGATTCCCTACCCTATCGACCATCTTGGATCCTCTCTAATATCTTAAATACATTGGGTAATAAGACACATTTCTAAAAAAACCCATTAATTATGAATGTCACCTTTGACAAAATATAAAACTTAAATTATAGAACTATCAATTACCCTTCATAGCTCCCTTACACAAAAAAATCCTAGTCTCAAATAATTTTAGACAAAAGATCCATAAAATACCTATAAATTATATTACCCCCACTTTAAATATCACAGGAAAATACTGTCCCCAAAACCACAGAAGGGCAGAATAAAAAAAAATTAAAACCCATCTAAGTCACATAGAAATTAAAATACTTCCCTCAATTCATTAATAAACTGATTCTAGTAATGAAAAAAATAATGCATTCTAAAACAAATATGATTTAATTTGGGAGCATAGATCATTTTGTTATAGGACATTTTATGAACATAATTTCTCATATTCATCATTTAATGGAGAAAAAACATTGCATTTCTTAATAGCTAGAATGAATGTATTTGAAATAATTTAACCACTATTCAAACACACACACACACACACACACACACAAACACATATACAAATGGCGAGGGGGAAGAAAGCAAGGTTGATCAACAGGTATAATATTACAGTTAAAAAATATGTTGTGGTGTATGTGGCTGATTATAGTGAATGTAAGTAATCATAATATGTTATATATTTAAAGTTAAGTCTATATAGTTAAGAGAAAAGATTTTTAAAGTATTCACCATAAAGAATGGTGTTGGTATGTTGGCTATCCTGAGTTGAAAATTACCTAAAGTGCACATGAATCAAAACACCATGTTCTACCTTGTAAACATTATAAATACTATGAGCCAATCAAGAAGTAAAATCAATCTAAAAGTTACAAGCACATAAATAATCTTAGGATAGAAAAGACATTTCCTAACTGGATAACAGGTATCTACAAAAGCCTAAAGCACCATCATATTTAATAATAGCTAAAAAACATCCTCAGAATCAGGGAGGAGGAAAGGATATCATATTTTATGACTCTTGTTTAACATGGTATTGAAAGCTTAGTTTGTTCATTAAGACAAGATAAACAAAATCACTTGGTCAAGAAAGGAAGAGTTAATAGTGACCTTTGAAGTAATGACTTTCTTTAGAACAAAACTCAGTAATTAGTAAATTATTAGAATTAACAAAAATGTTAAGTGAGTTTAGTGGATAAAAATCAATATGATTCTTTGAATTGTGTGCATTTGTGTTTATAGTACCAGCAATTGTAAAATGCAATAATAAGTATTCCCTCTAACATAGCAAAGAAGTCAGGTGCCAGTTGTTCACACTTGTAAACCTGGCCACTTGGGAGTCCTAGATTGAGAGGATTGCAGTCCAAGACCAGCCTTGGCAAATAATTTGTGATACCCCATCTCCAAAATAACCTGAGCAAAATGGACTGAAGATGTGCTTCAAGCAATAAAGTGCCTGCTTTCCACGTGCAATGCCCTGAGTTTAAACTCCCATCTCACCAAAAAAGAAAACAACAACAAAAAATCCCCAAAATATGAGTAACTAAAAACATTCTACTAGAATGGAAATTCTTAATTCTATTGAAAGGTGGTAAACATAATGTATCTAGGAAGAAGCATGCGGCGCACATGTAAGATTTACACTGTCAAGGAATGAATCAACAGTCATATTCTTTCTTTTTCTTTTTCCTTTTGTTTTTTTTGGTATTGGGGCTTGAATTCAGGGTCTACAACTTGAGCCACTCCACCAGCCCTTTTTTGTGATTTTTTTTTTTTTTTTTTTTGAGATATGGCCTTGACAACTATTTGCTTAGGCTGGCTTCAAGCTACAATCCTTTGATCTCTGTCTCTTGATTAGCTAGGATTCCAGGCAAGAGCCACCAGCTCCTGGCTAAGAGTTATGTTCTTATGGTGGGATTAGGGTCCATCTTGTCATCATAGATAGCAAGGGCATTTCAAAAGAAAATTGAATGAACATTTCTCAGAAGGAATTTGTGTTCAAAAATACATGGAAAATTTCCACATAGTCAGAAAAAAAAGGCAAGATTAAGAACATTAAATATCATGTAATGCTAAATCCCAGTGCTTCATGCCTGTACTAGCTACTCGAAAGGCTGAGATAGGGAGGATCACGGTTCCAGGCCAGCTCAGGCAAAGTGTTAGCAAGACCCTATCTCAGTTTTTTACAGTTATGTAAAAATATCAGCTGGGCATGGAGGCTCACTCCTGTCATCCTAAACTATGCAGGAAGCTGACATTAGGGGAATTGTGACTGCAGGTCATTTCAGGGAAAAAGTTTGCTAGATGAAAAAAGCAGGCTCAGTGCTGTGTACCTGTCATCCCAGCTATGGTGTAAAGCTTAAAACTGGAGGTCCAGGTCAACCTGGGCAAAAAGCAGGAATCTATCTCTAAAATGACCAGAACAGAAAGTGCTGGAGGTGTGGCTCAAGCAGTAGAGTGCCTGCCTGGCAAGTGCAAAGGCCTGAATTCAAACCCCAGTATTGCCACAAAAAAAATCATGTCACAACAATGAAAATGACAAAAATTTAATATCAAGTGTTGTGGGGAGAAAGGAGCTATAAGATTATTGGTAACTGTGAAGCTGATACAGCTTTTTTAAAAAACAAGTTGTTGTTAACTCAGTAAATCTAACCATGCACATTATCTAGGTCTACTACTTTCATTCCTAAGATGCCTTAAAATATCATTCCAATTATGCACCAAGAGAAATATACCATAGGAGTAATTTGATCACAGTAAAAAACAACATTATTGTGTTTACAATCCCACCACTGGGGAATAAGTAAATGTATTGTAGTTAAGTTGTATAAAGGAATATGCTGCAGTATTAGATCCATAAGAGTATATACATTAGTATGGATTAATTTTTAAAAAATATAAATTCAGAGAAAGAATCAAGTTGCAGAAGAATTCATACCCTCTGATTTGACTATATTAAATGTCAAATCATCAAAATTCTAATATAGGACACACGGAAGAGTTATAAGTATCTAACAATATGTCAATATTATTATTCATTTTAATATAATATTACTGATTTTAAAACTCTAAAAGTATATTAAGTACCCTTTTAATGTAGTTTGTTTCACCAAAAAGAAAACCAAAATAATCCAAAAGAATAGTGAAAAAAGCCAAGAGCTAGTGGCTTACACTTGTAATCCTACTTGGAAGGCAGAGTTCAGGAGAATTGTGGTTAGAGGACAACCTGAGCAAAAAGTGAGACCCTATCTGAAAACGACTCAATACAGAAAGGACTGGCAGCGTGTCTCAAGTGGTAGAGCACTTGCCTAGTAAGCATAAATCCCTGAGTTCAAACACCAGTATCACTAAATAAGTGACAGAAGACAGTTAGATGGATCACTGAACATTTATAGAACATTTTGTTTGAGAACTAGCAGTAATAAATGACTCACTAAATTTCTGCATGCCCAGAAGTTATGTTCATTTTCAAAAATCTTATTAGCTTACCTAGTTAATGATGGAACATATCTCCCTATACAATAAATGGAAGAAAAATAGAGTTGAAATAGATGGAAGATAATTGAAGTACTGGAAAATCATAAACGTCAACAATACTGGCTGAGTTATGGCACTTCCCTGATGTGCACTCACCTCTGATCTGAGTGTGAAGCTCCTGGCTATAGCTATCTCACAATGTTATGGCAGCCGTCATGAGGCAGGGGCCCCTAGCTCAGCTGCCCAAGTGAACATAAACTTACTGACTCTTTGAGATCATCTCTGTCATGTTGCTATTGATACTCTGTCCATTTTTAAAATTTGAATTAATGTGGACCATGCTGTGCTGAAGGAGGTATTATGCAAGAGCTATGCTCTTCAAAAAGCAGGTGAAATGGCAGTAGCTTCTAGAGGTCTTCAGTGTGAGAAGGTGGAAGAAGGTATATACCATGGCATAATGAATTTTACATATAAATGTGTTCTACAGTAATAGGTCACACATTACAGGATTCTTTATTTCACTTTTACTATAGCCTTATTTATTTTATTTAGAATCTTTATGATACTCATCCTAAATATTTTCCTTGGTAAGTGAAGATCATTTCTTTCTTCACAAGTTTTGTAACAGGTTGTCTTATAAATTCAGTGCATGGATGACTAAGGCGTTTTGAAGACCAGGAAATCATGGACAATAGCAATAGTAGTACTTACCATTTAACTGTTCAGTATTGAATGTTTTCTTATATACAAACAAAAATAAGTTCAGTATTTACATCATTAAAACTTGCATTTTTAAAATTTATTAAGATATATTCAGTGTACAGGGGGATTCATAGTGACATTTCTGATTAGGCTTATATTGTACATTAGTTACATCACCCCCATTGTCTCTGCACCTCAATCACCTCCCCAACTCATTTAAAGCAATTGTGAGAGATTTCTTTGTTCAATTTCATAAGTACATGAAGTCCATAAGCCATATACCTTCACCTTAATCTGCTTCATTCACACTCTCCCCCATTTTATTTTTTAAATTTCTCATTATCATTGCTCTTTACATAAAAATTCTTCAACATGAATCACATTTCATATCACAAATGATAAATTCTTACCCTCTTTCATCAGGGATGAATTTATTAACATGTGACAGATGACTTAGAAGGGTCAGAAAGCTAAGCTTGGATACTACAGATGCAAGTTCAAAGAAGCCAGAGAAATACATAAGTATAGTTTTGAACAATGTACTGGAAACAGCAAATGGTACAAATTCCCAACATGAAACCTAGGATGCTCTTGGCCTGACACCCATGTGTGTACCATAGCTGACCACAGAGAACAATACTCTTTATGCACAGTGATTAATCCATTTCTCTTTGGCTTACTTGATACTTTTTCTTTTCAAATGTCATGAAAAGACAGGAGGGAGAAATGACCCAAGCCTTTTACGTACATATGAATAATAAAACAATAAAAAAAAAATAAATAAATAAGTAAAATATAAAAAAAAAATGTCATGAGAATGTATTCTAGCTGGCAGATTACAAAATAAAACCTATTGGCAAAAGGGTCAGCAAAGAGCAATTTTAAACTTTTCAACCATGACAGGGCAAAAACAAGCAAATAAACAACAACAAAAAACTAAGACATTGAAGTGAGTGGTCCAAAGTACAGTTATCAGTAATGCCTGCAGAGTATGTTGAAATCATAATGATTTATTAAAGTTCTATAACACTTCACTATTATAAGTACTCTTAAAGCAATAAATACTTTTTTGATTATGTCTAGATTAGCATAATACCTGAAATAAAATTTCTGGGTCAAAGGACCCTTTCTTTTTTTTTTTTCATTTTTCTTTTATTATTCATATGTGCATACAAGGCTTGGTTCATTTCTCCCCCCTGCCCCCACCCCCTCCCTTACCACCCACTCCCCCCCTTTCCCCCCAATACCCAGCAGAAACTATTTTGCCCTTATTTCTAATTTTGTTGTAGAAAGAGTATAAGCAATAATAGGAAGGAACAAGGGTTTTTGCTGGTTGAGATAAGGATAGCTATACAGGGCATTGACTCACATTGATTTCCTATGCGTGGGTGTTACCTTCTAGGTTAATTCTTTTTGATCTAACCTTTTCTCTAGTACCTGTTCCCCTTTTCTGGTTGGCCTCAGTTGCTTTAAGGTATCTGCTTTAGTTTCTCTGCATTAAGGGCAACAAATGCTAGCTAGTTTTTTAGGTGTCTCACCTATCCTCACCCCTTCCTTGTGTGCTCTCGCTTTTATCATGTGCTCATAGACCAATCCCCTTGTTCTGTTTGCCCTTGATCTAATGTCCACATATGAGGGAGAACAAACGATTTTTGGTCTTTTGGGCCAGGCTAACCTCACTCAGAATGATGTTATCCAATTCCATCCATTTACCAGCGAATGATAACATTTCGTTCTTCTTCATGGCTGCATAAAATTCCATTGTGTATAGATACCACATTTTCTTAATCCATTCGTCAGTGCTGGGGCATCTTGGCTGTTTCCATAACTTGGCTATTGTGAATAGTGCCGCAATAAACATGGATGTGCAGGTGCCTCTGGAGTAACAGTCTTTTGGGTATATACCCAAGAGTGGAATTGCTGGATCAAATGGTAGATCGATGTCCAGCTTTTTAAGTAGCCTCCAAATTTTTTTCCAGAGTGGTTGTACTAGTCTACATTCCCACCAACAGTGTAAGAGGGTTCCTTTTTCCCCCGCATCCTCGCCAACGCCTGTTGTTGGTGGTGTTGCTGATGATGGCTATTCTAACAGGGGTGAGGTGGAATCTTAGCGTGGTTTTAATTTGCATTTCCTTTATTGCTAGAGATGGTGAGCATTTTTTCATGTGTTTTCTGGCCATTTGAATTTCTTCTTTTGAGAAAGTTCTGTTTAGTTCACGTGCCCATTTCTTTATTGGTTCATTAGTTTTGGGAGAATTTAGTTTTTTAAGTTCCCTGTATATTCTGGTTATCAGTCCTTTGTTTGATGTATAGTTGGCAAATATTTTCTCCCACTCTGTGGGTATTCTCTTCAGTTTAGAGACCATTTCTTTTGATGAACAGAAGCTTTTTAGTTTTATGAGGTCCCATTTATCTATGCTATCTCTTAGTTGCTGTGCTGCTGGGGTTTCGTTGAGAAAGTTCTTACCTATACCTACTAACTCCAGAGTATTTCCTACTCTTTCTTGTATCAACTTAAGAGGTTGGGGTCTGATATTAAGATCCTTGATCCATTTTGAGTTAATCTTGGTGTAGGGTGATATACATGGATCTAGTTTCAGTTTTTTGCAGACTGCTAACCAGTTTTCCCAGCAGTTTTTGTTGAAGAGGCTGCTATTTCTCCATCATATATTTTTAGCTCCTTTGTCAAAGATAAGTTGCTTATAGTTGTGTGGCTTCATATCTGGGTCCTCTATTCTGTTCCACTGGTCTTCATGTCTGTTTTTGTGCCAGTACCATGCTGTTTTTATTGTTATTGCTTTGTAATATAGTTTGAAGTCAGGTATTGTGATATCTCCAGCATTGTTCTTTTGACTGAGTATTGCCTTGGCTATTCATGGCCTCTTGTGTTTCCATATAAATTTCACAGTAGATTTTTCAATCTCTTTAATGAATGTCATTGGAATTTTGATGGGAATTGCATTAAACATGTAGATTACTTTTGGGAGTATCGACATTTTTACTATGTTGATTCTACCAATCCATGAGCATGGGAGATCTCTCCACTTTCTATAGTCTTCCTCAGTCTCTTTCTTCAGAAGTGTATAGTTTTCCTTGTAGAGGTCTTTCACATCTTTTGTTAGGTTTACACCTAGGTATTTGATTTTTTTTGAGGCTATTGTAAATGGAATTGTTTTCATACATTCTTTTTCAGCTTGCTCATTGTTAGTGTATAGGAATGCTAATGATTTTTCTATGTTAATTTTATATCCTCCTACCTTGCTATAGCTATTGATGATGTCTAGAAGCTTCTGAGTAGAGTTTTTTGGGTCTTTAAGGTATAGGATCATGTCATCTGCAAACAGGGATATTTTGACAGTTTCTTTACTTATTTGTATTCCTTTTATTTCTTCTTCTTGCCTAATTGCTCTGGCTAGGAATTCCAGTACTATGTTGAATAGGAGTGGAGATAGTGGGCATCCTTGTCTGGTTCTGATTTTAGAGGGAATGGTTTTAGTTTTTCTCCATTAAGTATAATGCTGGCTGTAGGTTTGTCATATATAGATTTTATAATGTTGAGGAACTTTCTTTCTATTCCTAGTTTTCTTAGAGCTTTTATCATGAAATGATGTTGGATCTTATCAAAGGCTTTTTCTGCATCTATTGAGATGATCAAGTAGTTTTTGTCTTTGCTTCTGTTAATGTGGTTTATTACATTTATTGATTTTTGTATGTTGAACCACCCCTGCATCCCTGGGATGAAGCCTACTTGGTTGTGGTGAATAATCTTTTTGATGTGTTGCTGAATTCGGTTTGCCATTATTTTGTTGAGGATTTTTGCATCAATGTTCATTAAGGAGATTGGCCCATAGTTCTCCTTTTTGGAGGTGTCTTTGCCTGCTTTTGGGATAAGTGTAATACTGGCTTCATAAAATGTGTTTGGCAGTTTTTCTTCCCTTTCTATTTCGTGGAACAGTTAAAGGAGGGTTGGTATCAGTTCTTCTTTAAAGGTCTGATAGAATTCAGCAGAGAATCCATCAGGTCCTGGACTTTTCTTTTTGGGGAGACTCTTGATTGCTGCTTCAACTTCATTTTGTGTTATAGGTCTATTCATAATTTCCTCTTGGTTCAGTTTTGGATGATCATATGTATCTAGAAATCTGTCCATTTCTTTTAGATTTTCAAACTTATTTGAATAAAGATTCTCAAAGTAGTCTCTGATGATTTCCTGGACTTCCATGGTGTTTGTTGTTATCTCCCCTTTTGCATTCCTAATTGTACTAATTTGGGTTTTTTCTCTCCTCATTGTAAAGGACACTTTCTTGAAAGTATTGTTTTATTTCCTTACATATTCTTTGTTTCTTTTTTCTTTCTTCTTAAAAATATTAAAGTTCTACCCAAATCATCTAATGATTTTTTAAATTTTCTTACACTCTAACCAACACAGAATATTAATCTTTCAATAGAGTCTTTGACACTTTGAAAGAATAAAAATATTGCCTTATTTCAATTAACATTTATTTTTGGTATAAACTGTGATGGTGTAAATCTTTCTAAAATATATTTGATACTTTTCATTTTTTAAAGAGTTGGAATAATGTAGCTATTGTGTAATGAGTTAACAAAAGTAGTAATTAGTACCACTTACTAAAAGTGGTGTTAGAGCTATTTTAGTAGAGAAAGACATTATTTACTCCAGACAAATATGCTTTGTAAGTTTGTAGAGTTACTTTAATAACTTTTACTTGTGTGTCTTTGACTTAAATTTGAAATTTGTCTTCCTTAGCAATGTCCTTTTTGTTCTACATAATCTTGATTTTTACTAGTGTTTGTAATCCATTCTGGAGTTTCCTGTGTCGGGCTTGTGAGTCTAAGACATTTGGGATCTTAGGAATTATATTCATTTCATTTGCTGGTTCTTTCTTATGATTATGATCATTGAAATTTTCCAAAAGATAATCTCCTGATGAAAGAAATATCAACAAAGATTATAGCATAAAAACCCTAATAAAATAGGACATCCAGCATCATTCTCAAATAAATTCATTTGAAGAGAACTGTAGTAAAATGATGTCAATGTAACAGAAATTCTGAAGAAGATTATCTTCTACTCTGTATAAAGTTTTCTCCCTATTTTTGATTATCATAGAGAAAATTGTCATGTGTACATAATTAACTGTACAATGTGGATAATGGAATACTGATTTGGAGATAAGAAATGTGGCTTTTAAAGCAATGTAAAAAAGTAATTATCAATTATAAAGTGTTCTTTGGGGTTTCTGTTTGTTGGCAAAACATGATTTGAGCCAAACAAAGAAGTAAAGTGAAGAGTTCCATTCTTGAAAAAGTCTTGCAAATAGCAGCAGGTCTTCAAAACTGCAGGCATCTATACAGAAGATTGTGTATAAGTGGTAGGCCCAGCAGGAGATAAAACTGTCTTCATTGTTTGTTCTACATGCGAATATGAAACGTTCAAAATATCTCTAAATTCCGATGGTGCCAAAATATTGGTTCTCAGTATTTTACTATTTTTAGTTTTTGAGAACTATAAGAAAATTTCTGAGATCCCAAAATTCAGTTATCAATAATATGTTTTTATTCTTATTGCCAGTGGCAAAACTCATTTAACCACTAAATTTGAAGAACTTAATATGTACTTATTTCAACCTGAGGCCATAGTGCCTTCTGCAAACTTACCAATAAAAGTGTTCTTTCTGCTCAAAACAGGTCAGATCCCACTACTACTTGCAGTTGGCAAGTAGCATCATGAAGCTTGCATAAGGAAATAATATCTTTTTAATAGTTGATGCACAGATATTACCCTCTGACGCTCATCTGCATTATGAAACAATGCAAAGAATATACTTTCATTTGGAACTTGTCATTCAAATTTCTGTAAGAATGACTTCAGGCTGTATGAACCTAACTAAACTGTTGCTAAGTAGAACTGTATCCAAGGAAGAGCTAAGAAAGCAATATGAAATATATGGAGAAAGTGGCAAGTGGTTGTTTGGGTGGTTTGTTTTAAATTTAGTTTTTAGTTTCTTTTTGTTCCATAGCATTCAGCCCCAGTCCGTCTCCCCTCAAACTTTCCCTTTTGGTAATAGAGTCTAAAACCCAGGTCTCACTATGGCATAGAGAAATAAGAAAATAGGACAATGGAAACATATTGCTTAATTTGTTATCTATATATATATATTCATATATTTAAATCATTTTTTAGCTCCTGATGCCAAGTTCTTTTTGTTTTGCTCCTTGTAACAACTCCTGTTTCATACATAAATTTTGTAAAAGTTAATTGAAGTTTCAATGTTGACACATTATTCCAAGGTCACAGAAATGTAGGCCTATATTATTTCATTTAATTAGGAAAATTTCTACAATACACTGTAATGTGTGGTCTGGCAGATCTGTTTCATATTGAAGGATTTCACACTTACAAACAGATGTGAAATTTACATGAATATGTATTGAATTTTATACGTAATTGAATGCTAACAATTTTGGCTTTTGTAATCCATAGAGTTTGCTTTTTTAATGAAAGCTCACATTTACATAAATGAATGGTGGCAAAGAATTTTATTTAAAAAGGTACAGTAGGCTGCAGAGACTTATTAAGAATCTATCTGCTTGAACATAATTTTAAATAGCAATGATGGTACTACAGCTTTTATCTTTTGACCTTGTTTAGTATCTTAGTGAGAATCATGATTGAGAATTTCTGCAGAACCTTCTCATTGAGAATAATTAGAAAATAAAATAGAATGGGTTTTCAGAAACAATGTGGATGTAAACTACTTGACTGTCATAAAGTGCTTCTCAATGATTTTGCTTTGCTCATGAAAACAAAAGGTTATCTCTTCCTGTCCATTTTAGTTTTCAATTATAAGACATAAAGACAATTTTGTTAATGTGATAGAATAATCCAAACAACAGAAAAAGTCTTTTAAGGAGACTTTAGAACAATAAGATCTTATAGTTTATAGAAAGGTCGTACCATCCATTCATATTAGATTACTAAAACAGTTACTTATTTTTAGTTTAGTTGTACATGTTCTTCTAATTTAAGAAACAAAATATATTCTATGATTCTTATATATTCTGACTAATCTCTGGCCATTTAATTAAATGTATTAAGATTCTAGTCCAGTATGTTAAATGTTCATAAAATTTCTAATTTGATGTACAAAATAAATTTTGGCTCTTCTTTAAGTGTTGAAAATATAAGAAGTTGCTACTAAAATATTTAAAAATATGTAGAAGTAATTGCTTTTAAAATGCAAAGATGTTGTGATAGTATGAGATTAACTCATTTGGTTAGAATAAAATTTCCCCTAATAAAAATTTAGGAAACATTTAAAAAAAAAAACCAACACTACTCTGTGAAGTGTAAGTTTTACCAATAATGCAACTGAACCACAGAAAATTTAACTTTCCAAGGTCATGAAAGCAAGTGGCTATGTGGTGCTACTCTTGAGGTTAGGCAATGTGTCTCTGAAGGTCATGTTCTGAAGCACAACTCTATTCTCTTCTGATGTCAGTGGTTATATTACACATCAAGAATTGCTCCATTCATCTTAGTTTTCTCAAATGTAATTGCAGGTGCTTGCTCAAAGTTTCAACAAGCATGGAAAAATTAAAACTGTTAATGTATGGAAAATTCAAACAATTTCTAACTCAAAGAGTATAACTTGAATTTAAGAAAATTACATTTGGGTATAAAGATTAACATTTTGGACATTATTAAATTTATACAAAATTACAAAATAATAAAATAGAGTAATACCCCAGTGAATGTGAACCACCTTAAATTTATTTATGTGGTCTTGTGATCAAATCATGTATTTCCTATCCTGAATTATTACTTCAACCCCTGATTTACCTTGCTTTTAATGGCATAAATCCTTCAACTTCCTTAGAATAAGAGTGGGCTTCTTCTCATTCCCCAAATGCCATTTGAAAACAGGTACAGTATTCTGTTTTGATCTACTGAAGAAACCATGACCTTGATAGTAAACTGTCCTGATGACACAAAAGACATTACAAATACATTATTACCTCCAAGGTAAAATTTGAAATTTGTAAATGCTAATGTGGACAGAGTAATCATAGAGAGCATATCTTAATCTTGAATTAAAAATGACTTCATTTGCTTTTCTTAGGGCATGCTCTGACTCCATGGCTTTGTTAACTATAGTTTTAGATGATACAACCTACAGCATTTTTCCAATGATTTTATAAACATCAAAATCAAACTCTTTTACTTTTGGATGAGATAACCAAAGTGTAAAACAAAGAGTTCCTATTTTAAGAACCCATTCCTGTGTGTATTTTTTTTGAAAATGAATATTCTACAGATCAACACGAAAAATGAGAACAGTCCCTCTGCTGCTGATTGTGATACAACTGAAAATAAAAATTTCGTGTAGTGTGAAATTTAAAGAGAGCACTGTGCATCTGTGAGTGAAAGGAATTACTTTGAACTAAGCAACTGACTCAGTGTACATACACTTGTAAAAATGCAAACACGTAAATGAAAGAAAGGAGATGACTTTGAATATGCAAGCTGATAGCAGAAGAATGTTGACAGGTGCAAAAATTTTGAAAATATATTATCATTCCTTGATATTTTTCATTTGGTCACTTACACATCAATACAGTTCAGGACCGCAGTAATGTCAGCAGAAGACTATGATCAGCCTATTCTCTCTGAAACTCAAGTTTAAGGATTTTGTTTCTCCTAGTAAATTCACTCTTGGATAGTGCATCTTAGTTGGTATTTGAGATCAAAATTTCAGATTTCTGACCAGACTGACCACTAGTGACATTCCATGTGATCACTTTGTCAGTAAGAATGTACTCCATAATCCCATATATAAATAAGATTAGTGTTCCCTGCATATTTAGAGAGACCACAAGGATTAATGAAAAAAATGGAATAACTCTTCACATATCTTTCTCATGAAAATAAAGATAGCATAATAATAAATATATATCTATTCTTCTCATATATAGTTCTAAGAAATTACTATAAATTCTCTCAATTGTTATTGTAAAAATATGTGTTGGATAGTCGTACTTACTATTACTGCATTTATGCCAGTGGAAGTACAAAAAGTTAATAGTTTGTCTATTATTTTACAATTATTTAAAACCAAAATTAGAATTTGAACATAGGTTTTCTAAGTCTAAAGCACAAGTTGTTAAACAATATAATATACCAGACATCACTTTCTTTTCAACATAGCTATACTAAACTTTGGTGAGTTATTTGTTTTGTTCATTTGCATTGAAGAAGAAATTCCCAAATTTAACAAATATATGGCATAATTTTAATAAGTTAAATACATTTTAGCTGCTAGAAATTTCACCAATATATAGGCAGCTGGAAAGAAAGTAGCTGAATAGATATTCTATGTTGACTAATAAAGTAGCTATCATTGATTTTATATCTTTAGTATTTGAGGTATTTGAGTTTTCTTTAATGTATTATTTGATATAATCATGATATCACTTTTAGTACATCCTCAGTATTAATTGAATATTGGAGTAATATCAGTTAAGTCCAAACAATTGAATAGTCTGTATGGATTTCTGTTCGAAAAACTATAGATAATTTAAACCAAATAAGTGAACATAATTTCCTTCTTTCTCTTATCATTACTGCTCCTCACTATTATAGTGAGTTCTCTCTAATATTTCATAAATGGTACCAAATAATTCCCAATTCCTGAAGTATTGTCTATTCCCTTCTTTCTTTTATTAGAAAGTTTTCATGTTTGCTTAGATAACACTAATTTTCCTGTCTTCAGGCAATAATTTTATTGACCATCCTTTCCTCTTTACTTATATTTGAGGAAATTTTAACAATTGAAATAAAATAGGATTAAGTTATAGAGTGTTTAAAAATATTTGTTCAAGATTTGTTTTGGAACATCCATTCTTGATTTAATAAATAATTTCTGTTAGTAACTGTGTGCAAAGAAATCTGTCCATAAGACACACCATAAAGAATAGAGACAAAGCCTGAGTTGTATTGAGTTTGCTGTCATTAGGAATCAAGTAGTGTTAAATTCATACTATGAGGCAGAGAGCAATGATGGTGCGTATCAGGGAACCTTTCCCGGGCTGGGGATCAGAAATGCTTTCTCTGAGAAAGTGAAGCATAAGCTAAAATGTAAAGAACATGTGAGTAAAAGATAGGTTGGTCATAAAGATTCAGAATGGGAAGTAATGCAACACTTAAGGTAGCTCAAGATGATGTATAAAATAACTAGGGAAAAGAAAAAAATCTGGAATTCTGGAAGTAAATAGGACCGTGGACGTTGATGAGATTGTTGAAAAAAAAAGAGGACTGTATTATATAGCAACTTGTAGCCCATATAAAATATTTTGGTTGTTGTCCTAAAACAGTATTAAGCAGTAAGATCTAGGTCACAAAATGTTTTAGTTTTTAACCTAAAAGAAATGACAAGTCATTGAAAAGTAAAGCAAATTTTATTTGTCAAAGACCACTCTGGATAAAGATAGACAATTAAATTAAAATGTTGGAAATAGGTTGACTATGGGAAGAGTAATTAAGTGAACCTACTTAAGCTAGGCACCTTTGGCTAATATCTGTAATCCTTATTATTCTGTAGTCTGAGATAGGGAGGATCTTAGTCACAGACCAGTGAGACCATCTTCATGGGAAAAGCTGGGTGTGGTGGTATGCCTCTGTCATTCCAGCTATGGCAGGAAGCTTAATACAGGAAGATTGCAAGTTCAAACCTGTATGCCAAAATCACTGGAGCAAAAAAGGTTAGAAGTATAACTCAAATTATAGCATTGAGTTACTTTCTAGTAATGTGAAGCCCTGAGTTCAAATACCATTACTGCCAAAGTAAAAGAAAATGTACTTGGTTAGGAAATTCCTTCAGGAATTACAATCAAGTTTTCCCAATTGACTCAATACAGAAAGAATTGGAAATAGTGCAGGGCAAAGGTGAATCCTTGGTTTCTAGTTTATGCAACTTGGTGCAAAATTTTGCATTTCCTCAAATAATATGTTCTAGAATAGATCAAGTTTGGTTTGGTGGTTGATAGCAAGTGAAGGCCATATGAAATATTCCACAGATCAATAGGGAAAATCAGAACAATCCCTTTGATTTTGTAATGCTACTATGAAATTCCAGTTGCAGATATTGTCTGTGTGGGCAATGGGATTCAGTGAGAAGAGAAGACCCTGTAGGAAAAAGAATATCTAAGTGATTGACATACAGATGGCTATTGCCTATTAATATTTGAAATTAAGTGAATAGTCTTGCAAGTTTATAGAAAACACATTGTATTTGGGCTGGGATGTAGCTCGATGGTACAGCGCTTGCCTAGCATGCGTGAGGCCTTGTGCTCTATCCCAGCACCAAAAAAGAAAAGACAAAAAAAAAAACCTCTCCCCCAAAAACACGTTATTTAATCTTAACAGGAAAATTTGAGAAAAGATTTGTAATTTTTGGCTGCTCCGTATTCTTGGGGGAAAAATTAGCACATTTGACAATTGTGGATTATTGTCTTTGTTCAACTTGTCCTCAGGCTATGATAAGAATAAAATATTGCAAGGTTGGTGTCTTTGAAATCAGTCATTACATATTGTTCTAGTACTTCTTTCTAAATTTTAAATCTAACCTGTTGTATAACATTGCTTGAAAATAGATGGCTTACTTTTTAGCTTGGTGGCAAATCTTGAGAAATAAGTCATCTTGTACATTCAGGTATTGATATTCATATCCTGCACTTTGCAACAAATTGAATATTGGAAACTGGTAGGGGCCTAAGAGGTTAGAATTTGTAGGCATGAAAAACAATGAATTTGTGATTTAACCAGGACAGTCAAGGGTGAAATTAAATAGATTACAGAAGCCCATTTCCAAAGTACAGACGTCAGCAGCTAACCTGTCTTTCCTGTGGCAGACAGATTATTCATGGACCATAGAGAACATGATCACACTCCCCCAAATTGCTTCCTAGTCTTCACTTTGATCTCAATTAGGATATTTTAAATACATAAGACATCCTTCTCTATTCCATCTAAAATTGCTTTCTTTTTAAGACAATTTAGAATATGCTTATTGTTATTGAAATGCTTTTTTACATTTCAAAACTAATTATACTTTAATGAATGCATCATTATAAAACAAACACTTTGGCTGTTTTGAATAATGTTATTAATAGATTATTTTTATGTGTCTGACTAACCTCTCTTCATTACCATTTTGAGTCTAAAAATGTTAAAAAAAATGTGTTTTGACTGATACAGAAGTATCTGTTGTACATGAAAATATCCTACTGCAAGGATTTAGAACTTGCTAGAGTAGTAAAGCTTTAGTGGTAGTCAGCTAAATGGGACAGACTAGGAAGAAGTGTAGTTGGACCTTTTGTCCTGGGCTGGTTCTGCTAATAAGGGAAATGTGAAGACAGAGATTTCTGAGTAGCTTTCATGGAAGGACATTCAATGGGTGATAGTAGTTGCACAGACTACAGTTCAGAAATTTTCAACAAATATTCTTTCAGGACCAACTCTTCTCAAGTTCTGATTACCCAGAGTAATGACACAGTCTTGGTTTGAATGAACCCTTGTGAGACAGAAGATTCATTAATATGTTTTATAACTGGGTAACTAATCCAGTGGAATTCAGTGGATATTGTAAGAATACAAAGAAGAGGTGTTTAATCCACAATGACAACAAGGAAAATTTTCTAGGGAAATGATGTCTTGTCAGATTTTTGAAATAGAAAACCAGTGAATTGGCAAAGAAGAGGAGAAAGTGTATTTCCCGCAGAGGTGCCACAAACAAATTTTGTTAATGTGACTAGAGAATGAACTATGAGAATAGAAAGAGTAGGATGGCAGACAAAGCTGTGATAGACAATGTATTATTTGGCTTATCTCTAAAATATTTTTATCCTTAAGTAATCAACTGGTGAAAATTTTTAAGTATTTATTTCCAACTTTCCCCTTCTTTCCTTCTCCTTCATCCTGCCTGCCCGTAAAGTGACCATTTGGACATCTATTTGTCTAATAATATTCACTCTAAAGTATACACTTTTATCTACTCCTTGCAACTATGATGGTCTTATGGTAGTGGATATGTATATATAAAGGGAACAGTATTGAAAAATAAGTGCTTTCTACCATATAACAAAAGAAATAGTGAACATTTCAAGAATTTGCTTCTTTAAGAACCGATCAGGACACTTTTTCTCTCTGTTCACAAAATGAATGCCTCTGCCTTCTTGATATCCTATTTCTACTCTGCACTCTTTTTATTCTTTCAGTCATTTGTGTTATTAGTAAATTTATTACTAAACCTCAATGCAAAATGTTACTAAACCTTTGTGTGCATACGTGACTTTGTTCTTCTAGTCTCTACCTCTCCACACAAGTTCCTTAAAGAAAGGAGTCATTGATTCTTTTTATTCTAGTGTGATACATAGGTATAATCTATACACTAGTACATAGTAATTAATGTACTAATAAGACTAAACAAAGCAATAAATTTTAAATGTATAAAGGAATGAAAAGAAACAAATACAATATTATGAGAACATGGAAGCAAATTCTGACTGAGAAATATTGTAAAGCTTTTATGGAATAGGTAATTGATATGTATGGAACAGTTTTTATGCAATAAATGTCCACCAAATAAGAAGAGATTTTCTAGGGGGAGACAAAGGCAAAAATGAATCTAGGTAAAAAAAATATCTAAGTCAGACATGGTGGCTCACATCTGTAATCCTTTATACAGAAGAGGCAGAGATCAAAGGATCACTGTTAGAGTCCAAGTTAGGCAAAAATTTCATGAGACCTCACCTAAACCAGTAATTGGACATGGTGACATGTGTCTGTAATCCCAGCTGTGTAGGAAAGCATAAATAGGAGGATTGTAGTCCAGTCCAACCATCGCATAAAGTGAGACACTATCTCAAAAATACCAAAGTAAAAAGTGCTAGCGGGATGGTTCATGTGGTAGAGCACCTGCTTAGCAAGCACAAGGCCCTGAGTTCAAACCAGAGTATTGTCTCAAAAAAACTCTTCCTTAAAACTACAAAGTGCTTTTCACCACGTGTAAGTGGTTTGGTATGACTAAAAGGTAATTCTTAGTAAAGGGTGTTTGGGAATGTATTAGTAAATTCTCTGTTGCTATAACAAAATACCCAAAGCTCAGAAATTATAGTGTTTTTATTTATCCTCCTCTTTTGGACACTGAAAACCGAAGACTGGACATTTCCATCTGCTTGGCATCTGTGAAGATCCTCATCATGGGTATCATCACAATAGCAGGAAACTCAGTGTGTGTGTGTGTGTGTGTGTGTGTGTGTGTGTGTGTGTAGGGGGGTAGTTCACACAGTGACACAGGAAAAGAGAGAGGAATTTAGGATCCTGACTTGGTTTATAAGTAAGTTTATAGCAACTTACTCTTATGGGAATTAACTAAGGACCAGGAGAACTACAATTCCATCTGAGAGCAATGCCTGTTCCAAATAACTTCCTCCTGGGACCTACCTCTTAAAGAGAGCACCACCTTCAAAGACTGCCTCATGAAGGACCAAGCTTCCAAATCATGAACACTTGAGGGACTGTTAAGCCATATACAAACCATAGAACTGCACAGCACGAGAAATTAGAAATGTTATAAAGGAAGCATTTAGGCATTTATGCAGAAGAATGTCATTATTTTAAGTTAGATTTGAGTCCATCATAGTTATTTTCAAGAAATGCATGAATGAATATAGGATAAGAACAAAGCTTCTGGAAGAGCAGGTGGTAAATAGTGAGGAACTGAGCTGTGTCAGGATATATAGAAAGGAGAAGAAAGAGTGTAATGAGTATGACTTACTATAGATATGAAGATATTATGACATGGAAATCCTCAAATATGACGAAGATGAAGAGAAAAAAACTGTAGATCTCTTGGCTTTTTTTGCGTCATAAGAGAGGATCCACACCTTAAAATACAGAACAGTGCTCGTCAAAGACATTTTTATCCATGCCCATGGGCATAAAAATTGCAAAAAAATATACAAATAAAGAAACCATGTAATAATTTTCTAAATAAAAATTGTTTCTGCAAAGTTAATTTGGTTTATGTATACACATATGCCATATATCTCATGTATATATGTTCAT
The DNA here is from genome assembly GCF_047511655.1 of Castor canadensis. Lineage (NCBI taxonomy): Eukaryota > Metazoa > Chordata > Mammalia > Rodentia > Castoridae > Castor > Castor canadensis. The sequence goes on along the minus strand of NC_133392.1, from coordinate 46,479,123 downwards.
GCATATATATGTGTGTGTGTCCCTTTTAGATATGTATGTAACACAGGCCTATTGGTCTCCCTGAATAACTCTTTGGAGAGTGCTTTATGTCTCAGAAATGCACATTGTACACTGCAGGTAGAAAACACATTTTATTTGTCATGGTTATTATGGCTCTTGATACTATCTCTTTCATCCATAACAATGTGATAGTAACTTATTAGCAGCATTTGAAAAATGAATTAATCAGCACTTCTGATTGACAGGCACTATTTTGCACTTAAGAATAATAGAGTGTGCTTAAATAATTTGTATTTATATGTTATTGTCCAATCTACCTAAAATAGTTTCTAAAATGCTAATGCTATATATTATTAAGTTATTGTGTTAATATTACATTGCAATTACAAAATCTGACTTAAAGATTGTATATATTCCATTAGGTAATGTATAGTATTATGTAATGCTTTTTAAATCTTAATCTCTCACTAAATATATGTATATATTCTTTCTTCCTTTCTTTCTTCCATTTTTCTGATCTGCTTCCATTGATGACTCTAAACTTTTGACTCCAGACTGGCAATATGAGGGTAAGATGACAAAAATAAAAATTGCAAGCAACCTCATGAGCATTGCTTGTCTGTCTTTGTTTTATTCTTTTAAGAACATTATTAAAATTCTATTCACTCTCTTTAATTAGAACTTTTATCACAATTAAAGTCCAATTATGTTTGCTTCTGTTGTGAGGCCTTAATTATAATTTATCCTTGTTAATCATTCCTTTATGTTATTTCTTTGGGTTAAATTACCATCCCATTATCTCTCTCCTGAAGGACTTCTCCTTTCCAGTGATCTCTGCTGGTGTTTCCTCGGTAAAAGTTAAATTTTTGTTTCAGTGTACAAAGTGACTGTTTGATGATGTTGTAAGGCATCTATGTTGTTCTTAGCAAATATTTTTAAAATAGTGTAACATTAAAAACAATGATGCATATTAATTTGATGGTAGGATTTTTCTTTATTGATATTAATATGCACCTCATTGAATTTGATCTCCAGGTGAGTGCTCCTGAAATTTGTAATTCTTATCTTTGATCATTTTCTCTCTCTAGATTGCAAACTAGCTAGGGGAGGACCCCCAGCTACCATAGTTGCTATTGATGAAGAGAGTCGGAATGGTGAGTAAGCTTTGTATTTCACCAATGTCTTATCTAAGATGAGTTTCTTTAAATTTCAGCTTTCAATCTGATATGAGTAGAAATGTTAAATGAAACCCTCTACCCCATTTCCCTCTAGTTTTTCTGTTTTATGCATTCAAATTATGCCAGTCTGACAAATGCTTTATTTGATCATGTAATGAGAGACTCTTTCATTGATGAAGTTGTTTATCTCTGATTAAGGACGAGGAACTTTATTGTGAGTCAGACCAGACATGCATACAGATATGGGCTGGAATTTGTGTGTGTGTGTGTCAGTAGGTAGAATTGAAAAATCTTGCATATAATTTTCTAATTTAAGTAGAATATGTTCCTTCAAAACAGTGGACCATGAGGTAAGCCTTATACTAGTAACTTAAATTGTCTTGAATCAGGCAAAAAGTAAGGTTCAAAGCTAGTTAGACATAGTGATTGAGAATGGGATCACTGAATGGGAAACCTGAATATACTTGAAGGAAGAACATGGTGATAGTTTGAGAGCAGAGGAAGAAGTCTGAATTTTCACTCATGGTCTCTGCACAACACAACAACTAATACCTAATTTATACAAATCCTTATTTCCTTTCACAATCAAAGTAAATATGATCTAAGATTTTGTTCTGGAGCACTGTTGTCTCCTCTTTGAACTTTAATGTATGAAAAGATTTCTGGGCTTTGCTTTAAACTATTTTGTGTGTGAATGTGATCTGTGACTAATTTTGTCTACTAATTCTAAGATGGATCTTCCATTGGGTTTATTTGAGTTTCTATTTCCTGTTAAACAGTGTGTTCTTTCAGATTTATATTTTATAAAAAAGAGTTATGTGAACTGGGTTTTAGAAACTGGCCTTTCTTCTGTAATTCAGCCTGAACACACATTGAAAACTTTTATAATTCATTTAATACCTACATACAGCTACTTCATTATGGATTTATTTTGCTTCATTGCAGACACTCCTTTTTCTCATTTAAATAGTTTGCACAAACTTTTTCTTGCACATTCTTTGGAATCATTCAAAGATGCCTATAATAGTGGTAGTCTCCATTTAAACAAATTTAAGGGCCTACACTAAATTTTGTAATATTAATTAAAATATGAGAATTTTGATTATATTAAAATTAATCTCATTAACAACAAAAGCATTTGGGGTTAGCTTTATTATAACCCATTTAAATAAGTTCAAAATATTTCTTAAATACATCGGATAAAAATACATTAAAACCTTACAATACAAAAAGATTCTTTCTCATGTAACTTATGATTTACTCTGCTTGAAGATTTTTATTTAGAAAAAAAAATCTGTATTTTCTTAGTATTCTTCAATGAAATGTTTGGCTTTCCTTAAACCAAAAACAAAAAGTCAATAAACATGATAAAAGTTCTATGTGTATTTTCTTTTTTAATTGTTACCCAGTTCCCTTGAATGTAAAAACTGAACTGAGTGGGCATGATGGCTCACACCTGTAATCTTAGCTTCTCAGGTAGCAGAGACCAAGAGGATCATGATTCAAAATCAGCCCAGGCAAATAGTTCATGAGGCCCTGTCTCAAAAAACCCTTCACAAAAATAGGGCTGATGGAGTGGCTCAAGGTGAAGGTCGTGAGTTGAAGGCTCAGAACTGCAATAAATAAATAAATACATAAATATGCTGAAGTAAAAGATGCAGTTTTACTAAATATATTTGTTTTAATATGTGATTCTGTATAGTTTATTTTGCTACCAAGATAATTATAACCCCAGTATGATGATATTTTGTCTCCTTTTCTGCTGATTATATTCTACTTTTTAGAGGAGCTTGAGACTCTACAAAGATGTTGTCATAGCTGTGCTGTACAGGAACATGTGATGAAGGTTTAATATTTGTGTTTTAGAAGAATGTGACACAATATAGTATGGTAACACTGGGCTCCTTGCTTGGCATATTTTGTAGAAACTGTCAACTGTTCAGAAGTCTGCCAAAGTTATTTGAGTGTCATCCCAAAGAGTGTAACTATGGACATAGACAATAAATTCTTGCATTTTTCTTTTATATTAAATTTGTAAAAATATAGTTATTAAATGAACTTCTGCCAGATATTATAATGTAGTATGTAATCATCCTTGTTTTCAAAGGAAACTATTCATGAAAATGGTTTTCATATTTTTCGTTTGGCAATCAAAGACATTTCCCAAAAAGAAAGTTCTTTTTAGCTCAGCTTTTAAACTCTCTTAATTTCTCCTTCCCTGACTCTTTTAATCAGTAGTAATAAGGTGTATGTGTATACTAGTTTGTCAGTATGGTGAGCACTCATTTCTAGAGGTTTAGGGACTTCTTAAAAGCAAGGACTAGGAAACATTTCAAGCCAGATTAGTAAATTCATTGTGACTAAACAAGCCTTTGAATCGCTTTATTGATGTCTATTGTTAATGTATTGCTAGATGCATCCTCTACCCAATCTTCCCTGATTATTTTTAAATTTATACTTCAATTTTTCTTACATAATTCACTGAGATACATTTATAGGGAGTCTGTATTTGTTCATGTGTCTCCATCTTTCAAGATTTTCATACTTTGTAAGATTGAAATATTTTCAATATTTCAATTTTTGTAAATGAATATACTAAAAGCCTTTACATATGCTTGAACTAATTATAGACTTAACAAGCAGACATCCACAGACTTTTTTCTTCTTTCTCAACCCAGGCTATTACATTCTTCACTCCCCGATCTTTATCTTCAATGATATACCAATGATAATTTCAATAGAGATTAAACCCAAGGTCTTACACATGCTAGACAAGTGCTATCCTCCATCCTCTGTCTCCAACGTGCCTAGGGTTATACTCATGTGCCTCCTCAACTGTTTAACATCATCCTTGATAAGAAGTTCATTTTCATCATAACTATCAGACTACCAGAAAAATCACACTTAGCATCCTAACACGACAAATTGGATAAAGAAAAGTGGTTGTCCTCAGAAAGCTCTTAAGCTAGTGTATAGAGTCTGTATAATTACATGTTGAAGGGAGATTGCATATAGAGAACCAGACTTATAACATTTTAACTGTATTTAATAAATGATGATGTCCAAAACAACTTTCTGAATATATTTTATGTTCCATTGGATTCTGTGTTGCTTATGGCACTGAGACATTATTGGAAAGAGAGAGGCCAGGGTGAGTTACACTGAGACTATTTAAAAGCCCAGTTCTGAGTGCCAGGCAAACCAGTCTGAGTCTGCTGTGATAGGAACAAAAGATTGTCATTTTAACTGCATTTTGAATCACTGGTTTAAACTAATTCTCAGAATCTGGATAAGTGTATATGGATTGCTGAGTTAGAAGATGGAGAAAAATCGACTTTAAGTAATCATTAGAATATATCACTGTGATAGTGAAAAAGGGGGAAGATTTAGAGACAAAAGGATGTCACTATGTGGAAAATTTGAAGACCCTTGCAAAGAGTCATTTGTGGATTTTAAGTTTAAAGTGATATTTTGGGCTTTTAGAAGATTTGGGCAACAAAAGGTGACACTTAGGTGTCTCTCTCATTTGAAAGCAGCATCAACCAAGGATGTCACAACTGACTCATGGAAAACACTTGAATTTTTTGTAGGATGCATTCCAGAGTCAGGGTATGAGCACTTCTGAATCATGGACTCTCCTTTTCTGTCAGGAAAGTAGATGAGGTCTCATTAAGGTCTTATTAACACTGATTGCATATGGTCATCAGCCCTTAGTGTTTCTCTGCTCTAAGCATGTGGGTAGGAAAGGGATAACATGGATATCAAACTTGTTTCTTCATTCGAAAAATTTTTATACTAAGGAGAATTTAGATGTTGTCCTTAGCATCTTTTCCTTCCATTGTTAGAACTCCTAGACTTGGAGTAAATTAAATTTTACATTTTTTATTTTTTTCTTCTTAAATATTCATTAATTTTACAACCCTTTTATTAACAAGAAAAATTTAACCAAACACTTCTCTGAACACCTATAAAGGATCCTCAGGGGAATTGCACATACTTCTTCTAAAAGAGACTTTGGACTCATGCAAAGAATTATCAGCACATGTTTATAGATGTTCCTGAAGGTTAAACAAGTATATGGGGGAAAAAGACTTGACCTTCCTTCCTTCTTTCCTTCCTCTCCTCTTTCTTTTCTTTCTTTCTTCCTTTCTTCTCTCTTTCTCTTTTTTTGATATCTAAATATTTACAACCCACCACTTTTCATGGGTTAAACTTGTCCCATACTCTCCAGAAAGATTGAACCTAGTAGAAATATTTTGCAAAGAATATCAATCAGAGTAAAAGAAAATTAGATTCTTCATTGAGTAGATACTGCTTGGATAGCCATGTCTCATTGGGAAGAATAAAAACCTACCAAGATATACTGTGTGCTAAGAATATATAATAGTTGGAAAGATGCTTCAATACATTTCAGAGACATGTCTTTAAATATTGAAATCCATATCTGAGCCATTCTTCTTTCAATTTGTCAAACTAGGACACTGATTTCAGATGTTTCTGACTTTCATTTTCATCCCTTTTTCTTTGTCTCTGTGCTTTTCTTTCTGTCTTATTTCTATGGTAAGTATTTTAGCTATTTCAAATAAAGTCCATAAGTGTTTTCTATATAAATTTCATATTTATGTAAAATGAGAATAACAGTATACCATCTTAGATATTAAGATATGAAAAAAATTGAGTAACTATTATACAGCTTTTGGGGTATAGTATACATGCTTAGTTTTAAGTAGTTACTCTAGGACTCAGTTTTGCCCCAGTACAATTCTGCACGGTTGTCTTACAGCAAAGGTAAGTAGACTTTACTTCTTTATTTGATGATATTTAATATCAAAATCCAGAAAAATAATTTTTTTTTAATTTTTATTTTATTCATATGTGTATACATTGTTTGGGTCATTTCTCCCCCCTTTCCCCTGCCCCCTCCTTTAACCCCCGTGCTCCATCCCTTACCCCCTCTTATCCCTCTCTATCAGGCAGAAACTATACTGCCCTTATCTCTAATTTTGTTGAAGAGAGAGTATAAGAAATAATAGGAAGGACCAAGGGTTTTTGCTAGTTGAGATAAGGATAGCTATACAGAGAGTTGACTCATTGATTTCCTGTGACTGTGTATTACCTTTTAGGTTAATTCTTCTTGATCTAACCTTTTCTCTAGTTCCTGGTCCCCTTCTCCTATTGGCCTCAGTTGCCTTAAACTATCTGCTTTAGTTTCTCTGCATTGAGGGCAACAAATGCTATCTAGTTTTTTGGGTGTCTTACCTATCCTCATACCTTCCTTGTGTGTTCTCGCTTTATCATGTGATCAAAGTCCAATTCCCTTGTTGTGTTTGTCCTTGATCTAATGTCTGCATATGAGGGAGAACATACGATTTTTGGTCTTTTGGGCCAGGCTAACCTCACTCAGAATGATGTTCTTCAATTCCATCCATTTACCTGCGAATGATAAATTCTTGATCACAGGGTGATTACCTCTAAAATATGGTAAAAGACTAGTTTGTTTTTGTGATTTGAATCCATTTTATTTGTAAACCTAATTTATGGGGATATATGAACATATAATAAATGCACCTGTTTTAAGTGAATAACTTTTCCTTGAGTTGCAGCAAAGGCATACAACATGGAAACCCTGATCAAATGCAGTTACACAGTATAGTTTCCAATCCCAGATCATTCACTGCAGTATATTTATAATGAATCCTTCCAAGATCACTAGCCTAATACAAATGTGGTTTTAGTCACTGTCGACTAGCTTACTATCTTGAATTTTGAAATTAATTACCTCAACAGAGTACATATTCTTTTGTGCCTGACACGTTTTCCTAGCATGATGTTTTGAGATTTTCCCTTTTGTTGCTTATATTAGAATTCATTATTTTTTCAAAATATATACTATTTTATTTTCCATTTAAATATAAATAACTACAAAAAAAGAATTTCCAGGAAAAAGTCTAAGACCATAAAGAATTATACCTGGGAAATGCATATTATCTTCCACTTTTTATACAAGACTGAAAATAACTTGCATTCAAATACTTACCTACCTACGTATCTAACTAACTAACTAGTGATTATATCAACACTGGAAGCAGTTTAAACTATAACTTATCCCCAAATACCTATCTTAATATATTTGGATAATAATAAAACAGGCATTTCTGCAATAGATAGTTATCCTAAACAATCCTACACTAGTGTTGTGACTGCATAAAAACACTCACAAGACATTAGGCAAATAATATTGATAGTGACAAAGTAACCATGAATCAAAAAGAAGCAGTCACTATACACTATTTGAATATATTCTATACTGAATTTCAAGAATAATTGTTCTAGAACCTGAATGATATATTGTTTTATGTATAGAGGACATTAATTGGTTATGTTGCAGAAACCAGACTTTTTTATACAAATTGTTTCACATAATCATCTTTTTCTAGGAGTTTTAAACATCTTAATTTGTTTTTGACTAATAGTTCCTCAAAAATATTTTCTTAAAGATTTTCCCTGAGTAAGTTATAAATTTGGCATTTGACACACATTTTTTTTCAAAATAAGCAAAATTAAATGTATATATACTAAGCTCGTGACAGATTGTGGATTGAATATTATGAAGAAAATACTGATATGACACTTCAAAAATTAAGGAATTTTTCAATATTTACTTGTGTAACTCCATGGCTTCAATCTTGATTGAATAAACTAAAGCACATTTAAGAGATTGATATGGACAGTCACCATTGTCTTACACCTGTAATTCTAGCCAGATGGAGAAGGCTAAAGTCCACATTTTCTCTCACATGTGGATTATAGAACTAATACAAATACAGCAATAGTATGAAAAATAGATAATGCTAAGAGAGGTCCCATACAAGAGGGGAAGGATGCAAGAAGGAAGTTAAGGTGGATATGGATGATGTACTCTCTGTACAAGAATTAATATAGAATTTTTAAACCAATTTAAACCACCATAAGAAAGGAACTAAGGGAGAAAGAAGAAAAATGGAGGAGACAAACAAAATCAGGCTACAATACATATATACATGGAAGTGTCACAAGGAAACTCCATGTATAGTTATCTTAAAAAAGCAAAAAGGTCATTTTCTCTTCTTTTTTTTCTTATACAAAATCAGAGAACAGGAGAGCAGAACAGGTCCAGCTGGGGGAGTTAGTAGTGGTAGGAATGGGGAGAGGGAGGGGAAAAGTTGAAGAAGGGTGAATAAAGTAGAAATACTGTATACACCTGTGTGTAAATGGAAGAATGATATCTGTTGAAACTACTCCAGGAATGGGGGTTGGGAAGGATGAAAGGGAATGGTGGAGAGGGTGAATTCAAGTATGAGATGAAGAGATAGTTCTAGGCGAACCAGGGCAAAAGATTACAAAAACCCATCTCAACCAAAAAAGCTGGAATGGTGGTCCATGACTGTCTTCCCAGCAATGACAGGAGCCTAAAATAGGCATAGTCCAGGATGGAGTGAGCAATAAACAAAACTCTCTATCTTCAAATATCTAGAGGAAAAAGGGCCAAGGACATGGCTGGGTTATACAGAATCAGCAAGGTTGAATCAAGCTAGTGACTGTTGGTATAATGTGACAGTTACATATTTTTGGATAGCTAGAAAACTGTTTTCCTTTTGTTTTAAATTTTGTCATATCCTAACTTGATTCTTTAAAAATTAAGTCTGTTTATAAAACATTAGTGGCACTCTGTCTAGATTGGTTGAACTTGTTGCATAGCATCAAAATAATCATTCAAATAAATTCATTACCATTCCTTATTTTCCTTTTCCAACTCATCATCATTTCCCTCATATTCCAAGATATTTAGAGTGAAAGTGCCAATATTGATGAGGAAATAGGTTTTCCATAACTTATGAATGAGTTTTTATGCCCAATTCCTTCTGTATTTTAATTCTCTTATTATTATTATGACAAGCCAATTGTAATAGAAAACAATTTGATTCCACTCATTATTGGAAAAGCAGCATATGCAGGTATGCATTCTGCCTTTTTCATTTGCAATAACTCATTTTCTAAAAGGTCAGCAGTTGCAAACCTTTTGAATGTAAACACTAAAATGATAAAGAAATAAAGTTTTTAAGCATGAAGAAAATTGTGGTACTTTTCTCCTCAATTTATCTACAACTTTCTTGAAATGTTACCATGTTATATATTTACTTATGGTCTTCCTTTTCTACTTTGTTGACTAAATAGCACCAGATATGCAGTGAGATTGCTGGAGGTAGTGGAATGACTATAAAATAAGGGGGAAAAGTGCACAAAGCAGACAGAACTCACAAAGACCAGCAAACTAGGGCATCTTTAAAGGGAGAAATAATTCTGTAAAATTTAGTGGCCCCTCAATTGCTGTTTGAATTTTAATATGCTAATTCTATTAAGCATGGTAAAAACACTAAATTGTGCACACAATTCCTGGTTTCTAAGAAAATGAACATCACATTTAAGGGACATAATTTTATTCTAGTTGCTTTTTTCTTTTTGTTTAAAACATTTTAACCTTATGTCTAGTAGTAATAAGCCTTTATTGTACAAAATTAAATTATGTCACAAATGTATGCTTTTAATTGCAAATGATAGTATGATAATGAATGATTTTCTATGAGTAGAATACTTAAACTATAAGTCATTAAGGAAATCATTAAATCTAGTATTTATTTTATTTGCATAGGCCTTTTGAACATGGTCCATAGTGGGAAACAAAAATGGACCTGTTTAGTATACTGAAGAAAGACTTTCTATTTTTGACCTTTTCAGCAGATTCTCCAAGTTTTCTCACAATGCAAAATTCTTTGTATTAAAGAGAAGTCATTCTAATTCAAATTCTGTTATCTTTTATAAACTGAAAAAAGATGCATGCCTCAGAAGGCTCACACTTTAACAGTGTTTTGATACTAATGCAGGCAATAGGGATGATAAAAGTGAATTAAGATCATGTAAAAGTCAGAGATTCTTGTACAGGAAGAAATGAGCATCTGTAGGACTACATTTTGTGTGAAGGGAGTGAGGGGCATTCCTTTCCATTTGCTTTTGTAGATCCACTCAAATATTTGTATTTATATTGTCTACTATTTGAAGTCATTTGGGGAGTCTCTAATGGAAATCATTAGGAATCTGAAGGTGAGGAGGCCAAGCTCAACTACTAGGTTTTTTCTTTGTTTTGCTTCATTTTGTTTTTGGTGGGATTAGGGTTTGAACTTGGGGTTTTGTAGTTCCATAGCAGGTGCTCTACCACTTGAACCACACCTCCAACCCATTTTGCTCTGGTTATTTTGGAGATGGAATTTCTTGAACTATTTGCCCAGGCTGGCCTCAAACTGGGATCCTCCTGATCTCAGCCTCCTAAGTAACTAAGATTACAGGTGTGAGCTACTGATGCCCAGCCACAACTACTAGTTTTCAAGTAAAGCTCCTGGGATTTTTCTCTAAATAGAACCATCCTAAACACTGTTCATCCATTTTTTCTTCTGTATGCAAACTCTCTTGTGCTTTTAAATTATGCAGTTCCCTGTCTCTCAAGTCCTTTCTTTTCCAAATTTCCTTTAAGGGTAAACAGTTCTATCTTACACCTGTCCCTCGTGATCAAATACTGGCCACTAAATTATTGATACATGTTTGTTAGACAGTTGGATAGTGAGTTTTCTTTGTTAACACAGAATATCTAGAATGGGTACCGACCCTTACCTTTGGATAGAATGAAGTAATCAAAAATTTGTTTCTTCTTAACAATCAGTGAATGAAAATAGTAATTTCAAAATTATTTGAAACATTTTTTTAATTTAGCACGCCTCTTGCAGCAATTTCCAAAACAAATATTAAAATGCCAACTCTTCTTAAATGAAAATATAAGTAGTTGATTTAAATGTAAATATACTTTGTTGATGAAGGAATATAAAAATATCCTTCCAGGTATAGTTGCTTTATAAAACCTTGGAGTATACAAAGAATCTAGCATTTGTTTAAAACTTGTATCACTTTGAGCAAATAGTGCAGAGTCCTAATTATATCACACTAAACAATAAAAGGTTTAGGGAATTGTTATAGCATTTGCATCATTGAAATACACCGAACTTTAGAAATGGGTTCATCAAAAAGAATGTGGAGATATTAATATATTACATAAAAAGTACTTTCTTTTTAATCTGTGAAAACTATTATTTGTAATCACAGTCAAGTAGTATCTAGATTCTACACTTTGCTATATGTTAATTTAAATTTAAAAATTTTTAAGTTCAAGTTATCTTTTAATGTCCTTTTGTTTCTGCATAATACAATTATCATTATTTACTTGATTTTTTTGAAATTTTTAATATTTTTTGATAACAACATTTAAAAAATAATTTAATTATCATATATTAATTGTAGAAGATGGTTTAACCATGGTATTTCATACACATATGCATAATACTTTGATCAAGCTACCCCCCTTTACTGATATGACCCCATCCCTATCTAGTGTTATCATCATACAATCTTCATACATAGACCCAAAGTACTGTGATATTACTGACACTTCATTTTCTCCATTCCCACTCATCTCCCACAAACAGACCCACATTTACATTAATGTTACGTGCATATATATGTGTATAAACTAGATTATATATGTGATTTTTGTCTTTCTGAACCTGGTGATTATGCTTAACATGATGATCTCAAGTTTAGTTCCATACATTTTCTTGCAAATGATAGAATTTCATTCTTCTTCATGGCCGAAAAATGTTCCATTGTTTACATATACCACATTTTCTCTTTTCGTCAGCTAAAGGGAAACAGAATATTTCCATAGCTTGACTATTGTGAGTAGTGCGTCAATAAACATGGGCTTGCAGGTGTCCTCATTGCATCCTGATGTGCATTCCCTACGACATAAACCCCAGAGTAAAGTCACCATGTGATAGTTTTATTTTTGTTCTATGGGAGGAATCCCCATATTGATTTTGATAATGGCTGTATTAATTTTCATTTTTATCAAAAGTGTACAAGGGTTCCTTTTACCCACAACATCCTCACCAGCATTTACCATTGTTTGTATTCTTTATGACAGCCATTCTGACTGGAATAAGGTGAAAGTTCAATGTCATTTTGACCTGAATTTCCTTTATGGTTATGGAGGTTGATCATTTCTCCATGTATTTATTAGCAGTTTTTACTTTTTCTTTTGAGAATTGTTTAATTCCTTTGCTCATTTACTATTTGGATTATTGGGTCTTTTTAAGTTTAAGTTTTTGGGTTTCCTTTGTAATCCCTTGTCATATGTATAGCTGCCAAAGATTTTCTCCCATTCTGTAGACCCTCTATTCAATTTTCTTTTCTGTGTAGAAGCTATCTAGTTTGATGCAATCCCATTTGTCATTCCTTGTTTCATTTCCTGAGCTATTAAGATCCATCTCAATATATTTTTAGACTATACATATATGTTTTAGACTATATACTTCCCAGTGTTTTTCTATTGCAGTTTCGAAGTTATAAACACATTGAAACAAAATCAATATACAAAAATTACTACTTGTCTTATACACTAACCATGAGCAGGCTGAGAAAGAAATCACGAAAGCCTCAGAAAATAAAACAAAAAAGTTAAGAAAAACATTAACTAAGAAGGTGAAAGATCTCTACAATGAAAATTGTAAAATATTGAAGAAGGAAATCCATGAAGACACTAGAAGAAAACATCCCCAAATCATGGATTTGTAGAATCAATATTGTCAAAATGACTATCCTCCAAAAAGCAATATATGTATTCAATACAGTGGCCATTCAAATTCCCATGACATTCTTCACAGAAATAGAAAATGAATCCTAAAATTTATATAAAAATTTACATGAGAAGACCCTGAATAGCCAAAGCAATCCTGACCACAAAGTAGTGTAGGAAGTATTCAAACACTGATCTTGAAACTCTACTACAAAGCCATAGAAATGACAACAGTATGGTACTGGAACAAAAACAAACATGTAGACCAATGGAATAGAATAGAAGACTCAGAAGCTCTAGCCAACTGATTTTTGACAAAGGTGCCAAAAACTTAGACTGGAGAAAAGATAGCCTCTTCTACAAATTTCACTGGGAAAACTGGATATCCATCCACACATATAAAACTGAAACTAGATTGGTATCTCTCACTCTGTACTAAAATCAATCGAAATGGATCAAAGACTTTAATATATGACCCAAAACTTTGAAACTAGTAATGTAAGCTTTAGTTTCTTGGTCTCAAGTGCTGAGCTGATTATATTAAATTTTCCTTATTGAACTCAAGAAACTGAAAACAAGTCTCTTTCATTCATAGAAACTTTTTTTTAAAAAAAAAACTTCCTTTTCCTGCTTTTGCTTTTCCTGGCATTTTTCTCTTTGTTTATTTACTTCTGAAAATTTACAAAAGTACTGAGCAGTGATTTGATCTGTAAAATTCATGAAGAGTTAAGAGGATTGCTTCAAAGAATGTAAGTGAAGGAGACCACTTGCTTGCGATTTTTCTTTTCCTATTATAACCTACAGCAAATGCCTGTTGCATAACAATTGTCATTTCAATTGCGTACTCATTTGTTCAATCATCATACAAGCATTATTTATTCCTCTCTTCAAGATCTAATTACTGATATTTCCTGACACTGCATTTTGTGAGGCTCTAGTCTAAAACTGGGGATGTTTTCTGGAAGAAAACAGTCAAAACGACCCTCACATGCAGAAAGAAGCAGGTAACCATGGAAAAAAAGTAACACAGAGCAAGTGAACAGAGAGTAATGGACAGGTAAGGAGGAAAGGGATACAGAATGAATACTGAACATATAAGGCACATATTAATTTACACTACAAACAGGAAAAACAAATTCAAAGCCTTCAAGAATAAGTAAAAGTGGCAATTTTAAGAAATGATAAGAAGATTTTTGGAGAAGATGTATCTGAATAAGCAGTGAAAATAGACATTGAATAGATGTAGATTAGTTACAAATGTTTTTGATTTGTTATTGATTTGTCAGCAGATCAGTTGATGTTGATATAATGTATCAACCTGTAGTTTACAAAGCATTACTCTTCTTATGCCACTCTCAATGCCCGTTTTGCATAATTCAAAATTAAAATTCAAAACTATGTGTGTATGTATGTTTGTTTATAATCTCAGATGATTTTATCCATGGAAAAATATATTACACTAAAAAATGTGAGATAATCCATTAAATCATCTATTTTGGCTTGATGGTATCACTGCCTCATTTAACACGGAGGAGAATTACTTCAAAAACATCCCAAAGATCAGTGCAAACATGATCATTTTTCATCATAAATGAGTACTGAAGGTCTGAATGTTTGACAGTGTGGTGCCATCAAAATAAAAACTCCACCAAAAATCTCCTTTGTACCACAGACAGCTTCAGTAAAGCAGGATGCAAAATCAAATTGCAGAAATAAGTAGCTTTTCTGTACACCAACAATGAACAGATTGAGAAAGAATATAGGAAAACAATTCCATTTACAATATCCTCAAAAAAAATCAAATACCTAGGAATAAACTTGACAAAGAATGTAAATTACCTCTACAAGGAAAACTACAAACTACTGAAGAAAGAGATCAAAAAAGACTACAGAAGGTAGAAAGATCTTCCATGCTCATGGATTGGCAGAATCAACATAGTAAAAATGGCTATACTACTAAAAGCAATTTACATGTTCAATGCAATTCCAATAAAGATCCCATCACAGAACTTGAAAAATCTACCCTAATGTTCATTTGGAAATACAAAAGACCACGAATAGCCAAGGCAATGCTGAGCAAAAAGAGCAATTCCTGACTTCAAACTATATTACAGAGCCATAGCAATAAAAACAGCACAGTACTGGCACAAAAACAGATATTTATGAAGACAGTGGAACAGAATAGAAGAACTGGATATGTATCCACACAGCTATGACCACCTAATTTTTGACAAAGTTGTTAAAAGCATACAATGGAGAAAACACAGCCTTTTCAGCAAATGTTGCTTGGAAAACTGGATCTTTTTCTATAGAAGAGTGAAAGTAGATCCATGTTTGTCACTTTGTACAAGTATCAACTCAAAGCGGTTGAAGGACCTTAATAACAGACCTGAAACTTTGAAGCAAGTTCAGGAGAGATCAGAGAATACCCTGGCAGCAATACACATAGGCTAGGACTTCCTCAGTAGAACGCCAGCAGCTCAGCAACTAAGAGAAAGGATGGACAAATGGGAATGCATGAAATTAAAAAGACAACAGAAGAAATGGTCTCTGAGTTGAAGAGGCCACCCACAGAATGGGTAAAATCTTTCCTTGCTCTACATCAGACAAGGGACTGATAACCAGAATATACAGGGAGCTCAAAAACTAAATTCCCCCACAATCAATGACCAGCAATAGAGGTGGACTAGAGAGGTCTGGTAGAGATGAACTAATTGGGGTTGTAACACATACATGCATGGAAACAACATAAGGAAACTCTGTGTATAACAATTTTTATCTTGAACTAGCAAAAACACCTTGTTTCTCTTTTTATCATTTATGTTTTTTCTTCTACAAAATCAGAGAACAGAAGGATTCAGAGAACAGGTTGTGTGGGGAGAGGGGTTTGTAGGAGGATTAATACATTGCAAATAATGTATACACATGTATGTAAATGAAAAAATGATACCTGTTGAAACTCCTTCTAGGAATCAAGGGCAGGGGGATGAAATAGAGCAGTGGAGGGGTAAGTTCAAGTATATATCCCCACCCAGCACAATAAAAAAAAGAAAAAAATAGTCAGTGACTTTTGTTACATTAATCATGATTAATAAAGAAGACTCAATACTGTGGAGTCACATTTCAGAGAATTCCTTGGAAACATATTCATTAAGCTTGATAAAATGATAATTTTAAAAGCATATTTTAATAAAAATGTTGATTAATGTGCTTGGTTTTATCTTAAGAGTTTAGGACAGGTTAGGAGTGGCATAATTTGTGAAAAAGCAGCATTCCATCAATAATCTCCACTGAAATGATTTACTATCCTTAAAAGTATTTGCTTAGGGATATGTGGAGCCTTATTGACAACAGTCAGACTAAAGATTATAATTGAATTAAAAGCAGCAATTAATTTAAATGATACCTTGAAACTTTGTCCTAAATCTTAGAAACAGTTTAAAATTACTTTGTAGTGAATAAGCTTTAGGGAATAATGTTATTTTAAAAAGTTTTCTCTTTTTATATTACTGATGAACAATTAAAGCCTTTATTACAGTTTCTATTCTATAATGAGTAGGAAATTTGAAAATGAGTTTTCACTTTTTATTTGACACTGTGCTGACACTGTGAATTGTAATGTCTTCTGAAAGATGTCCACAATGAATAGGGTCTTGTCGGTTGATACTATTTTTTCCTTCAAATCTCTTATGAATTCCAGGAGAAAAGCAATTATTCATGTAATTTCAACCTGTTTCTTAATGTCTCCAAAACTAAGAAAAATATTGTCAATTATGTAGTTTCATTGTTTATTTCAATAGCTATATATTATTCTTTGCTTTCTTTTTTTCAGTAAAAATCAACAAAAATTCATGACTGATTTTGTGGAGATTAAAATACCAGTTTGAAATTATATAAGATATAATTATCTTTCCATATAATATAAAGCTGCCAACCTTATGTACTTCTCTAATTTGGAATTTTTCAATATAAAACCACTAATAGGAAACTGTAAATTTTGTCATAACTATACATCTACCTAATTTTACAAGGCAGCAGAGAACATCTTTTGGACTTCAGTTTCATAAATGCAAGCTGTTTAAATTAATGTTGCTGGAATATTGGGTAGCATTTTAAATATCAGTATGAATTTATTATCCTTCTTCATGATACGTATGTCTTTGACTTAAATCTTATGTTCTAAAAATATGTTTCTTCATTCTGTGACATTGTTTTCAGAATGAAACAGCTATTCTGCTATACCTGAGAGAATGCTCTCTGTGACTACATGAGGAAAGCATATGATTATAATTATTTTAATGCAGTGGCTGAAAAATAAGGAGAATCCCCTTTTAAATTTATAGAATTTGGTTATCTTATGAATTTTAAGCCATGCTGTGAGATTAAGTCAGGATGGAAGGCAAATGTTTGGCTAACATTTTTCTACAACAACATGTTTTACCCTAAGATGGAGAATATTGGGAACATTAAATTTCTTAGATTATAACTTCCATGAGAGCAATGACTCAACCTGTTTCGCTTCATGCTATAATACAGAGTGTGCCTGGTACACACTCAGCATTTGAACACTATTTTTTGATTCAACTAATCATTACCATTCACATGAATCCCACAAACCCTATTTAGCTGCCATTGGAGTTCAGTGACATTTACCTGTCTATTTAAGATAATTTGGAGTATTATTAGAATTATAATTAATTATAATTAAGAATGTAATTATCAACCATTAATCAAAATTCACTGTGCATATATAAAATGTGTATTATATCCCTTTTTATTTGTTTTTTATTATAAATTTTTAGCATGATATATTCATTATTATATGGGGGATTAATAGTGACACTTCTGATTAGGATTATATTGTACGTTGGTTAGATCACCCTCATCTTATCTCTCACTCAACCCCCTCCCTGCCTCACTTAAAGCAATTGCATGGGGTTTCTTTGTTCTCTTTCATATAAGTGTATGAAGTTCATCAACCACATATCCTCACCTTAATCTCCTTCATTTGCCCTTCCCCTTCCCACTAGTACCCCACCACACACACACACTGTACCTATTTTACAGTCCTATATTTTCTTTATTAATATTAAGTCAAAGATCAAGAGGTTTCTCAATGTATCTCCACAGTGAGTATACTTTACTTTGGTCTATTCAACCCTTTCCATTACTCTCCCTATTACTTTACCTCTCATCACCACCCCTTTTTTCTACAGCTTTCAGTACACATCCTTATATCTTCTACCTCCACAGATGTTATGTTTTATGATATTACTGATGCTCTATCCTTTTCTTTTCCTTTCTCTCCTTCCAGGAGTTCCCCTTGTTAATTACATATTTTCATTTTGCCTACATGGACGTGAGACAAAATCTTCAAATGCAAAGATTTTGTTTATATATGTATGTAATCATACTGGGTATTAAGTAAAGTTAGAGAAAAATAACCTAATTTTAATGTGTTTTATATCATATATTAGGACTTATGAAGGTATTAAATGTACATGTATTTGTACTTTTACCTATTTAAAAGTGTTTCATAAAATGAAAAATCCAATTATATAGATAATTTGTTAAGTTCACAAAATTTCACTTTATTTTGTTTATTTTTCGAGTATTGTAAAATTTCTATGGAACAGTTAAATTTATCATCATTTCAATTTATCATCATATTATATCATGATACCAAGGTGTCTGTGCAAAGTTATAGCTAACTTTAGGATAATGTTATGTTTTGATTTCTAAACTTAGATAGTGATAAAATAGGTATATTAGTCTTAAGGTAATTTGTATGAATTAGATACATCTGCATAGGTGACATTTTGAAGAAGCATAATTAAATGAAGTATGATATTTTGAAGTAAATGATTATGACCTTATTTGCAATATTTAAGGTAGGAAATTAGCTTACATTCTCATCAACAAGTGAATGAATAAAGGAAATGCATATATAATGAATATATATATATACATGCATATATATATATACGTATATATACATATATATATGAGGAGTGTATATACATAATGGAATGTTATTTGACCATAATCAAATCATGTTATTTGAAAAAAAGTTAATAAAACTGAGGGACATTATGTCAAATGAAATAAGGGAGACACAGAGAAACAAGGACTACCTGTTCTTATATGCTGAAGCTAAAAAAAATTAACCTAAATGTAGAATAGTGTTTAATAGAGATTAGGAAGGATGTCTGGGGGCTATGGATAAAAATCATTTGATTTTCTCAGTACATGCTGTGTGCATGTGTGGGAATATAATGTTGAACCCCAGCAATATGTACAAGTAATACTTCTAAGTCCATATTTTAGAAAAAATTCAAACTATGATAGTTTTTTTGAGTGCTTACATGCATAGATATTAGTGAACAAGGACTACTCAGCATTTTTTTAACTTAACAAGAGCTTTATTTCAAATCTCAGTAATCCACATTAACTTCATATCATGAAAACTCTGTGCCTTCTTGGGGATGCTTAGAATAGATACTGGGAATTTCTTCATCAGAACTGAATTATTTCATTTAAGAAAGTGAATATGGTTGATGTACTTTCTACAGAAGTGTGAATATGAAACATTCAAACTTTTTGAAATCATCATAAAGAGAGATCAAAGGTAGAAAGGAAAATAATGGCAGGGGTGGATCAATTCTAGATATAATATGTATTAGGAAATATAACAATGAAACTCCTATATAAACATCATAAACAAAAAAATATCTTTTTCTTTTTAATGAAGAACAGAAAAGTAACACTGGACCTGTCCAGGGATTGGCACCAGTAGGAAAAGGAGGGGCAAAAGCAAAAGGGTGAAGAAAGCATAAATATGGTGGAAGTATTATCTACTCGTGTTGAAAATGGATCGATGAGATCTACTGAAACTTTTGTGAGAAAGGAGAAAGACGGAGAGCATAAATCTATTCAAGATATTCTTGTAAGCACTTTTGTAACTGTTACCTTGTACCCCTGGTAAAATTATAAATGCTAATAAAACATAAAATTTAAAACAGAAGCATTAAGACTCCATCTGGCATTAGAAAGAAGACATCTCTGTGCATACACTTATCACTTGATTAGAAGATACTGGTTTTTTTAAAAAAGTTAAGAAAAGATTCTATGATAATATATCTTACATGTATATATATATATATATATATATATATACACACACACAATCATTAGAATACATATACAGCCTTAAAATTCTTTTTCTCCTTTTATTTTATCTTTTTTACATTTACTTATATGTATATACATTGTTTGTGCCACCTCTCTCCTACACTTTAGCCACCAATCCCCCACCTTCCAGGCAGAACCTGTTCTACCCTCTTCTCTGATTTTTGTGAAGAGAAAACATAAGAGATAATAAGAAAAACATATTGTTTTTGTTAGTTTGAGATAAAGATAGCTGTACAGAGAGATTCTTAGCATTGCTTCCATGCACTTGTGTATTGCAACCCACATTGGTTCGTTTCTACAAGACCTCTTTGCTCCGTCCTGGTCCCCTTCCCATAGTGGCCTCTGCCAGTTTCAGATTACTTTATTCATTTCTCTTTCTTCATGTGAAGTAAGCACATCAACCACTTTCAAGTTTTAGGTTTCCTTCCCTTTCCCAATTCCTCCAATGTGTGTTCTCCCCTTAGTATGTGACCCATGTCCAATCATATTACTGCATTTGTTTTGGGTCCATAATCCACATATGAGGGACAATATGTGATTTTTGGCCTTCTGAGCCTTGCTAACTTCACTTAAGATGATGTTCTTGAGTTCCATTCATTTACTTGTGAATGACAAAATTCCATTCTTCTTTATGGCCGAGTAAAATTCCACTGTGTATAAATACCACATTTTCCTGATCCATTCATCAGATGTGGGCCATCTTGGCTGTTTCCATAGCACAATTATTGTAAATTGTGCTGCAATAAACATGGATGTGCAGGTGCTTTTGTAATAACTTGAGTCATATTCCTTCAAGTAGGAATGGTATTGCTGGATCATATGGCAGATCTATGTTTAGTTTTTTTAAGGAGCTTCCATATTGTTTTCCAAAGTGGTTGTATTAGCTTACATTCCCACCAGCAGTGTATGACGGCTCCTTTTAACTAACATCCTTGCCAGTATTTGTTGTTGGTGGTGTTTTTGATGATATCTATTCTAACAGGGATGAGTTGGACTCTTAGTGTGGTTTTGATTTGCATTTCCTTTGTGGCTAGAGATGGTGAGCATTTTTTCACATGATTTCTTCCTTAGAAAAAGTTCTGTTTAGTTCACTTGCCCACTTCTTTATTGTTTCATTGATTTGGGGTTAGTTTAGTTTTTTTAATTCTCTGTATATTCTGATAACCAGTCCTTTGTCTGATGTATACCTAGCAAATATTTTCTCCCACTCTGTGGGTGGGTCTCTTCAATTTAGAGACCTTTACTTTTGTTCTGAAGCTTTTTAATTTCATGTAGTCCCATTTGTCCATCTTTTCTCGTAGTTGCTGGGCTTCTGGAGTTCTACTGAAGAAATCCTTGCCTAAACCTATTGCTTCCAGAGTATTCCCTGCTCTTTTGTGTACTAACTGCAAGATTTCAGGTGTGATATTAAGGTCTTTTATCCACTTTGAGTTGATACTAGAACACAGTGATAGGCGTGGATCTACTTTCAGTTTTCTGCAGGCAGACAGCCCCTTTTCCCAGCAACATTTGCTGAAGAGGCTGTCATTCTCCATATGCTTTTGGCACTGTTGTCAAAAAAAAGGTGGGCATACATGTGTGGATTCATATCCAGGTTCCCTATTCTGTTCCACTGGTCTTCATTTCTGTTTTTGTGCCAGTACCATGCTGTTTTTACTGCTATGGCTCCGTACTATAGTTAGAAGTCAGGTATTCTGATACCTCCAGCATTGCTCTTTTATAAATGCTCAGAATTACCTTCGATAATTGTGGATTTTTTTTTGTTTCCAAATGAACTTTAGGGTAGATTTTTTGATCACTGCAATTAATGTCATTGGGATTTTGATGGGAATTGTGTTGAACATGTAGATTGCTTTGGTAGTATAGCCGTTTTTACTATGTTATTCTACCAATCCATGAGCATGGGAGATTTTTCCATCATCTGTAGTCTTCCTCAATCTCTTTCTTCAGTTGTTTGTAGTTTTCCTTGTAGAGGTCATTTATGTCCTTTGTTAAATTTTCTCCTAGATATTGGATTTTTTTTTTTGAGGCTATTGTAAGTGTAACTATTTTCCTATATTCTCTCTCAATTTGTTCATTGTTGGTGTATAGAAAGGCTACTGATTTTTGTAGGTTGATTTTGTATCCTGCTACATTGCTGAAGCTTTTTATGGTGTCTAGGAGTTTTTGGGTGGAGTTTTTTGCGTCTTTGAGGTATAAGATCATGTCATCTGCAAATAGAGATATTTTGACTATTTCTTTACCTGTTTTTATTCCTTTTCTTCTTCTTGCCTTATTGCTCTGGTTAGGAATTCCAGTACTATGTTGAATAGATGTGGAGAGAGTGAGCAAGCTTGTCTCATTCCTGAGTTTCAGGGGAATGGTTTCAGTATTTCCCCAATAAGTATGATGTTGGCTAGAGGTTTGTCATATATAGTCTTTATAATGTTGAAGTACATTTCTTCTGTTCCTACTTTTCTAAGAGCTTTTATCTGGAAGTGGTATTGAATCTTATGTATTAAGATGAGCATGTGGTTTTTGTCTTTGCTTCTATTTATGTGCTGTCTTACATTTATTTATTTGTGTATTTGAACCATCCCTGCATCACTGGGATGAAGCCAACTTGGTTGTGGTGGTTGATCTTTCTGATATATTGTTGGATTAGGTTTGCCATTATTTTATTGAGGATTTTTGCATTGATGTTCATTAAGGATGTTGGCCATTAGTTCTCCTTTTTGGATGTGTCATTTTCCAGTTTTGGAAAGAGTGTAATACTGGCTTCATAGAATGAGTTGGGAGTGTTTCTTCTCTTTCTATTTCATGGCAAAGTTTAAATAGTGTTGGAATTAGTTCTTTGAAGGTCTGGTAGAATTGAGATGAGAATCCATCAAGTCCTGGACTTTTCTTTTTTTGGGAGACTCTTTATTGCTACTTCAATTTTTTTACATGTTATAGATCAGTTTTGGTGGTTAATATCTTCTTGGTTCAGTTTTGGATAGTCATAAGTATGTAGAAATTTGTTCATTTTTTCAAGATTTTCCAATTTACTTCAGTATATGTTCTCAAAGTAGTCTCTGATGTTTCCCTGGATTTCCATGGTGTTTGCTGTTATCCCCCATTTTTTGTTTCTGATATGCTAATTTAGGCCTTTTCCCTCCTCATTTAAGCCAGATTTGCCAGGGGTCTGTTAATCTTGTTCATTTTTTCAAAGAACCAGCCTTTTTTTCATTGATTCTTTGTATGATTTTTGTGGTCTCTATTCCATTAATTTTGATCCCTGTTTTTACTATTTCTCTGCTGCTTGTTTTAGGTTTGCTTGTCCTTGCTTTTCTAGGAGTTTGAGATGCAACATTAGATCATTTATTTGAGGTCTTTTTGTCCATTTAATATATGCACTCATAGCTATAAACATTCTTTAGGACTCCCTTTGCTGTGTCCCATAGGTTCTGATAGGTTGTGTTTTAATTTTCATTAGCTTCCAGAAACATTTTTATTTACTCTCTTATTTCTTCTATGACCCACTGATTATTGAGCAATGTGTTATTCAGCTTCCAATTATTTGTGTGTTTTCTGCTGTTGTGGTTGTTGTTGAGCTCTAGTTTTAATGCATTGTGATAAGATAGAATGCAAGGGGTTATTTCTATTTTCTTATATTTGCTAAGGCTTGCTTTGTGTCCTAAGATTTGATCTATTTTCAAGAAAGTTCCATGGACTGCTGAGAAGAATGTATATTGTGTTTTTATTGGATGAAATATTCTGTAGAATCAATTAGGTCCATTTGATTTTTGGTGTCATTTAGTTCTAGGATTTCTTTGTTGATTTTTTGTGTAGATGACCCATCTATTGGTGATAGAAGTGTATTAAAGTCTACTAGGACCACCATGTTGGAGTCTATATGTGCTTTTAAGTCCTTTAGTTTATGTTTGATGAAATTGGGTGTACTGACATTGGGTACATATAGATTGATAATTGTTATTTCCTTTTGGTGTATTGTAACTTTTATTAGTATAAAGTGTCCTTTATTATCTCATTTGACCAATGTAACTTTGTAGTCTACTTTGTCTGATATAAGTATTGCTACTCCTGTTTGTTTTGGGGAGCCTTTGGTTTGGTAAATCTTTTTCCAGCCTTTCATCCTAAGCCAGTGTTTATTTCTGTCAATCAGATGTGTCTCTTGTAAGCAACAGATTGTCATATCTTCCTTTTTAATCCCATATGCTGAATGGTGTCTTTTGATAGTAGAGTTGAGTCCTTTAACATTCAGTGTTAATACTGATAAGTGGTGATTCCTGTCATTTAGTAGTTTTGTTGTTTAAGGTTTGATTGTGTGCAATCGAATCAATGCTACTGTCTGCTTGCTTGTCTTTTCTTCTCCTATGGTTTGACTCTTCTTGTCTTCTCATGGGTTTGTTTGCTATCATCTTCTATGTGCAGAATTCCATTTAGAATCTTCTGTAGTTGTGGCTGTGAAAGATTGTTATTGCTTCATCACTTTCGAATGATAGTTTTTCTGGGTAGAGCATACTAAGGTTGAAGTTATTTTTATTCAGTGACTGAAATACCTCACTCTCTGCCCTTCTTGTTTTTAAGGTTTCTGTTGAGAAATATGTTTTGTTATTTTAATGGCTTTACCTTTATATGTTATTTGTTTTTTTCTCTCTTACAGCCTTCCATATTCTTTCTCTGTTTTCTATGCTTTTTGTTTTGATGATAATATGCCACAGGGAGGTTCTATTATGGTCAAGTCTGTTTGGTGTTCTGGAAGGTTCCTGTACTTGAATGGACAACTCTTTCTAAAGATTTGGGAAATTTCTTTTTATCATTTTATTGAATATCTTATGTATACCTTTGGTTTGCACCTCTTCTCCTTCTTCATTCCCCATGATATTCAGGTTTGGTCTTTTGATGAAGTCACTGAATTCTTGTAGAAGGGAGTGGTAGTGTGGTGACAGGTTGGAGGAGGATGGAAGGAGGAGGTGAAGACAAGGGAAACAGTGCAAGAGAAAGGGCAGAAAGAATAGTTGGGAGGAAGAGCAATGGACTGTAATACAGGAGAAGGAGGGAGAGTGAAGTGTAAGAGAATATTGATAAGGCAATAGTGATGATGGAGGTAATAATACAGCAATAAAGAAAGAAAAGAAAAAAAAAACAATAAAAAAAATCCAGGTTCAGGATCCTGGTTCAGTTTAGTCTATTAATAAAATTCTGGAGTTATTCCTTAGGTGTCCAATCCTGTATTGTTGTTCAAGTGGAAGCTCTGATGTGGTCTCACCTGGTGACTAACTTGTGAGTGGTATTTGGATCTTCTGTCCACAAAGTTAGTTGGAGTTGTGAGGTGAGGTAAGATTTTCAGCTCATGCAGGGTGGTCAGAGCTATTTTCAATGTGCAGTTGTATTGTTGTTCATCTGCAGCTCTGTTTGTTCAGCTTCTCCCCTAGGAAGGTAAGGCAATTCAGTTTTGAATGCTGCTCTCTGTCCCAGAGATAAACTCTGGGATCCACCTCTTGCCCTGCTTAGGGGGGTTAGATTGTTACTTTGCTCTCTCTCTCAGCCTTTATGCCTCTTCTGATCTCTGCTGGGTAGTGGCTCCTCTAGGTGGTTAGTTTATCAGCCTACCTCCACTGTCAATCTTTGCTGCTTTATGGCACATCATGGAGAGTTCCCTGCCACAACCCTGACAGTTCAGCAGTGACAGATCAGCTCCTTGCCTCTCTCCCATTCTGCAAAGCAAGTTCAGCATTCCACTCCCTCCCAATGTCAGTGTTAGATTACAGTTCACTGTTTATGTTTTTCAGTTTTTCTTCGGGGGCTTTCAGGCCACCTATAAATTGCACTGGATTATTTTCCTGAAGTGGGAGGATGGGTAGCGTTGCTGTGCATGGTGCATGATTCTCACCTGTATTTTCTGCAGTTTCATGCAGGCAGCTTTGGAGCCAGCTGTCAGAGAGAAATTACATCATTCATCATGATATAGGGAGGCTTTCCATGAGCTAAGGGTCAAGGATGTTGCACGGTTTGATTTTGATTGATGCTCTGTCTTCTGCTTGTTGGGAGAAGAATGGAAAATTTAAAAAATAAATAAATAAATGAGAAGCAGTCAGGGGCTTTTTTCCCAGGGTTGGAGCCTGACACGCTGAGTAATATGTCCTTATGTGTGTGTGTGTGTGTGTGTGTGTTTATGTATATATATATATATATATATGTATATATATATATATATATATACATAATCATTAGAATCCAAATGTAACTTTAAAGTTCATTTGAAAACATTCTCCTTGCACACAGTATATTTAAACTTTCTCATACTTTCTATCCATATTTTATGGCATTTTGGTATCATAGTAAACACATTCAGAGACTTATATTAAACCTTGCTATAAATACATATAAAGACAGAAAATATACAAGCATTGTAAGTGTATTTCAATCATATCTCAATAAGTAAAGCTAAAAATGTGTTTGGTTTAAGACTGAGAGTTAAAGAAGTAATGAGTTTAATGTGTCTTTCAAATTAAACATGATCACCTAATATGGATTATCTATAAAGTGAATATTTTTATCATGTAAACAGAATGTTTACATGATAAATCACAATGTTCAACATAGAATAGAGATTTCTCACAGAAATGAATTTGACAAAAATGAATGATTGAAAGGCTTGTCATCTGGTGGTAAACCTGAGGAAGAACAATCATCTAGGCTGGAAGTTGGGGACACTAATTAATGTGAAGCAATTGAGAGCAAAAACAAGCAGTCATCAATGAGGACAATAGTTGGAACCCACATCTGTTACCACCTATATGCTTTTCATTGGGGTCAATGTCATGCGACAAGGTTAGTGGCAAATCAGCAAGGGCATGTGTAGGACATAGTAGGACAAAGCATCATGACAAATTTCAGGTATACTGGCTGCTTCCATATTTTTAACAGCAAAGGTAGTTCTTAAAAATATTGGTCTTCTACTACCCACCTCTCAAATTAACATCAATACATTGTTTTTATGCCATGTTTACATTCTAAAGACAACAGCAAAATCATGTTTCTTCCTTGTGCAATGCATGTATCTCTCTAAGAAGTAAAAGCAAACTCTTTCAAATTACATAAATATTTACTTAAGCCACTTAAGTAGCCTCTAGGTGATGGTCATTGCTCTTTTGAGATAGCTCCTTTATTATAATATTTCTCAATTACAGAGATATAAGATTAATGAATGTTAACACATCTTATTTCTATAGTCATTCACATTGTCTTAACAGTTTTAGAGCCCCCTTTCTACATTCAATTGATATCTTTATCTTCAACAAGAACTTCACAGCCATTACTGAACAGAGTAACCTAAAACTTCATTCCTGGACAATTAACAGTCAAACCTGTATTAGATTATCACAGTTTTCCATTAATCTTGATCACAGGACAAAGTAGTACTTTAAGGAATTCCAGGGGATCACCTGTAATGTATGCAAGGAGTGGCTGGAGATTATGGGTCACATAACCCATCTGCTGAAGTTACTCTTCAGTTAACATTTACATGAAACAAAAATATCTTCAAAGTCCATACCCAATTGGAGAGAATTAACAAAATATCTCATCTTTGGAGGTCTTTATCACAAATGCTCCAGCAGAGGTCATTTAAGTACTGATTGCTGAACCACTGTATCAGCTCTGCCATATGTATCAGGATAGTTAAAGTCTTTGACTATTCCTCATTTAAGGAAAAATGGTTTGCTGCTCAAAGTTCTTCCAACTTTCACATCCACAGGGTTTACTTTCACCAATATCCTCAGGTCTAATCTTGAGTGGATCTACAGTGGTATAGTTGCCCACTGCCAGCTGGTACCAGAATATCATTCACTATAATAATCCCTAAAAAAAGACTTATTTTTTCTTCTTCAATTAGCTGGTCAAAAGGGGTTCCCCATGAGACCACAGAAGATAATAGAGACAGGAAAGGAAATGCATCATGAGTAGAGTCCATGGTCAGGAGCCACTTACAATTGGAATTTATCTCTGCCTTAACAAACTGTGAATCTAATTACATACATACTACTTCTGCTTCTTGATAAAAACTTCTGTATATACCCAATGTTAACCCAATGGCTAGTAGGTGAGACAACACCTAGTGTGTGAGGAGTAACTCAGTTTTCACAGGAACCTGAGGTCTGGTAGTCAAGTGCACACCATCTGTGAGACTCAAGTGGCAACTCAGAAGCTCTTTTTCAAAAAGAAAAGTTCTCTTCAGAGAATGGTAGAAGCTGGCTACAAATTTCTAGTAATTGCTATTTGGTTTATAGGGCCCACCAAAGGGCTATTTACTGTGAACAGAACTATGGAATTTGCTAGCATAAATTCCCCTTTTGGAAATATTTTTGAGCAAAAGGGAGATTCACTAATAAAATTATGCAAGGAATATATACATAAATTGAAATTATCCTGAGCAAGCCAGAATGTTTGGCAACCCTAATGAAACCTAGCATTTAAAATTGAATTATCAGACATTCAAAAGTAGAATTTATAAAAATTTTTGAGAATCTTATTAAATAATAGGATATTCACTGTTACATTTTAATGAGTATGAGGGATCTGTACAAAAGCTATTAGGAAAAGTGAACAAACAAAAACAAATTTCTTTGAGTCAGATGGAGCAGGATATTAACCCCAGATAATTAATTTACTTATTTCATTGTCAGGAAAATTGCTTGATCTCTATAACCCTTAATTTTCCTAACTATAAAATAGGAGTTGTGAAGCTTATCTTATTTTGAGGACCAATCAGAGGAAATAAGATTCATAGTTCTCTTGGTAAACACTATGTGCTTGGTAAATATAAAATATTATTGTCACCTTCACTTCTCTCACTGGAAAGATGTCTATGTATCTACACTGAATTTTTATGTTGTGAGCATCCTAACAGTGACAACATTCCTCAAAATTTTCATATGTGTAACCTGAGGCTCAGAGAGAGGAGGTGATGTTCAAAAGTAAAAATGATAGTTAACTGCAAAATTAGCTCTGGTAGAGGCTTAACATACTGCTTAAAAAACGTAGAAGCAACTATTCTTACTGGATACAATGAAAATTGCAGCATGGTCATGTAACAGAATGAAAGATCAGAAGAAGAATTAACTCCTTCAGCCTTGGGGAGAGGATCCAAGATGGTTACTAGGGTGCAGAAGCAGACAGCATGAACTCCATAAATCAAAAGTCTTGCTGAAAGCTAGAGCCACACTTAAAGGAAATAAAGCACCAAGAGCAATAAAATCTTCGACACCCTGACCCCTAGTCCCATACAAAGCTTCTCCATGCTATGTCACACTGAGAAAACAAGAGGGCTCCTGCACTGCCAAGCACCAGCTCCAAACCTGCTTGAGAGACATTTGACAGACAAACAGGATGGCTGGTTGGCTAAAGGGCTGATCTCTGGAATCTGAGGACAAGCCACACCTCACTGAGGGAGGAGCTGACTAAGAAGCTGCCACTGAAAGACAGAAGAAAAACTAGCAAGACACCAAAACCACCTGGCAAGACTAAGACAGAGCTTCCACTTAAATTCCAACACCAGGACTGGATGCTGAAGGAGTAACACCAGAACTACTGAGACTGAAATTCTACTATTCCTGAACTTGGAGTTGTTTTGTGTGTGTGTTTGTTTGTTTGTTTTGTTTCTTGTCTGTTTGTTCATCACTCCCCATTGATTTCTTTGGGTTTGTTTTGTTTTGTTAGTTTTACTATTGTGAGTTAGTTGATACTAGTTAAATTACACCCAGACTAGGGACAGAAATAACATACATACACCAAGCTAAAAATCCAATACACCACAAAACAAAATTTAACCAAGGGAAAGTAAACAGGTGATGGAAACCACCGATAGCCTATCAAGAACATAGTTTCACAGTAACAAGTGGAGCAATGGGAATATGAAAAAGGGATGGAAACCATTCTCCCCTCAAAAATAATTTAACACAGGACTCAGAGGGAAAAGAAGACAACAGGTACTCAGTTCCAAACTCCAACAAAACAAAGAAATATGACATCAAGGAATGCAACAGTGTCCACAAGAACCCTCAAATAAGAAATTCTGCAAGTAGTCACTGAGAATTTCATGGAGATGTTACTAGACATGGTCAACCAAAATGTGCAAGAGGCACTCAAGAAACTCCAAGACACCAAAAATAAAGAGTATAAGAAGATACAAAAATAAGTAAATGAACTCATAGGAGCCCTAAATAAACACCAAAGTGAAACAGAGAACACTATAAATAGAGAGGTAAATAAATAAAAGATGAAAATTGACAATATTAAAGAGGAAGTGACCCACAATATGGAAAACCTCAGAAAAAATAATGAAACAGAAATGCAAAACATAACAGAAGGCCACTCCAGCAGAGTAGAACAAATGGAAGACAGTATCTCAGAACTTTAAGATAAAATGGAAATTAAAGGAAAAACTGAAGAACTATTAGTCAAACAACTCAAGACCTGTAAAAGGAATATGCAAGAACTCACCAACTCCAACAAAAGACCAAACCTGAGAATCATGGGCATTGAAGGAGAAGAGGTGCAAGCAAAAGGGATTCATAATATATTCAATAAAATAATAGTAGGAAATTTCCCAAACCTAGAGAAAGTTATGCCCATTCAGGTAAAGGAAACCTCCAGGACATTAAGCAGACTTGATCAAAACAGAACTTCCCCATGATGTATTATTATTAAAAAAAACAAGCACAGAGAATAGAGAAAGAATATTGAAGGCTGTAAGAGAGAAAAAACAAAAACGTACAAAGGTAAACACATCAGAATCACAGCAGATTTCTCAAAGGAAAATTTAAAAGCAAGAAGGTCATGGAGTGAGGTAATCTGGGTAATGAATGAAAATAGCTTCAACCCTAGGGTACTCTACCCAACAAAACTATCATTCAAATGGAGCAATAAAAGTCTTCCATGATAAGCAGAAACTAAAACAATATTTGACTACCAAGCCACAACTACAAAAGATTGTTCAAGAAAATCTGCACACAGAAAATGAAAGCAAACAAAACCATGAGAGGACAGTCAGTGCCAAACCACAGAAGAAGAACAGACAAAGAATCAGAGAGTAACACTGATTCAGCTGCACACAAACAACAAAAACAAGTAAATGGCAGGAATCACCACATACGTATCAATACTAACACTGAATGTTAACAGACTTAACTTCCCCATCAAAAGACACCATTTGGCAAACTGGATTAAAAAGGAAGATCCACCAATTTTTTGTTTACAGGAGACCCATGTCATTGATAGAAATGAGCACTGGCTTAGGGTGAAAGGCAGAAAGAAGATTTACCAAGCCAATGGCTCCCAAAAACAAGCAGGAGTAGCAATTCTTATCTTGGACAAAGTACACTTCAAACATACACTGATCAAATGAGATAAAGAAGTACACTCCATACTAATAAAAGGTAAAATACACCAAAAGGAAATAACAATTAGCAACCTATATGCACCCAAAATCAGTGCACCCATTGTCATGAAACATACACTGAAGGTCCTAGAAACATATACAGACACTAACACAGTGGAAATGGGAGAATTTAATACCCCCTATCACCAATAGATAGGTCATCCAACAAAAAATCAATAAAGAAATTCTAGAGCTAAATCACACCATAGAAAAATTGACCCTAGCAGATGTCTACAGAATATTTCATTCAACTTCTGCACAATATGCATTCTTCTCAGCAGCCCATGGAACCTTCTCCAACTTGATCATATCTTAGGGCACAAAGCAAGCCTCAGCAAATGTAAGAAAATAGAAATAATACCATGCATTCTATCTGATCACAACACATAAAAATTATAACTCAACAACAAAAACAACAGTAAAAAAAATGCAAACAGTTGGAAGCTGAGAAACACATTGTGCAATGATCAATGGGTCATTGATGAAATAAAAGAGGAAACCAGAACCTATGGGACACTGCAAAGGCAGTCCAAACAGGAACTTTTATAGCCATGAATGCATAAATTAAAATGATAGAAAAATCTCAAATCTATGACTTAATGCTACATCTCAAACTCCTAGAAAAATAAGAACAAGCAAATCTCAAAAGAAGCAGAAGAAGAGAAATAATAAAAAGAAGGGCTGAAATTAATGAAATAGAAACAAAAAAAAATACAAAGAATCAACAAAACAAAAAACTGGTTCTCTGAAAAAATAAACAAGATTGACAGACCCTGGGCAAACCTAACGAAAATGAGGAGAGAAAAAACCCAAATTAGTAAAATCAGAAAAGCCAAAGGGGAGATAACAACAAACAGCATGGAAGTCCAGGAAATCATCAGAGACTACTTTGAGAACCTATATTCTAATAAATTTGAAAGTCTTGAAGAAATAAACAGATATCTATATACTTATGACCTTCTAAAAGTGAACCAAGAGGACATTAATCACCTGAATAGAACTACAACACAAAATGAAATTGAAGCAGCAATAAACAGTCTCCCAAAAAAGAAAAGTCCAGGACCTGATGGATTCTCAGCTGAATTCTATGAGACATTTAAAGAAGAACTAATACCAACTCTCCTTAAACTGTTCCATGAAATAGAAAGGGAAGGAACACTGCCTAACTCATTTTATAAAGTCAGTATTACACTCATCCCAAAACCAGACAAAGACACATCCAAAAAGAACTATAGGCCAATCTCACTAATGAACAGTGATGCAAAAATCCTCAATAAAATATGGCAAACCGATTCCAACAACACATCAGAAAGATCATTCACCACAACCAAGTCAGCTTCATCCCAGGGATGTAGGGGTGGTTGAACATATGCAAGTCCATAATCCATAAATGTAATACAGCACATCAATAGAAGCAAAGACAAAAACCACTTGATCATCTCAATAGATGAAGAATAAGCCTTCAATATTATCCAACACCACTTCATGATAAAAGCTGAAAGAAAACTAGGAATAGAAGGAAGGTACCTCAACATTGTAAAGGCTATTTATGACAAACTTTAGCCAACATCATACCTAATGGAGAAACACCGAAACCATTGTCTCTAAAATTAGGACTGAGACAACAGTGCCCACTATCTGCACTCCTATTCAACATAGTACTGGAATTCCTAGCCAGAGCAATTAGGCAAGAACAAGAAATAAAAGGAATACAAATAGGTAAAGAAACTGTCAAAATATCCCTATTTACAACGAAATGTTCTTGTATCTTATAGGCCCAAAAACCTCCACCCGAAAACTCCTGGACACCATAAACAGCTACAGCAAGGTGGCAGGATACAAAATCAACCTACAGAAATCATTAGCTTTTCTATACACCAACAATGAACAAATTGAGAAAGAATATATGGAAAAAATTCTATTCACAGTAGCCTCAAAAAAGAAAAAATCAAATACCTAGGAGTAAACTTAACAAAGGATGGGAATGATTTCTACAAGGAGAACTACAAGCTCCTGAAGAAGGAGATCATTGAAGATTACAGAAGGTGGAGAGATCTCCCATGCTCAGGGATTGGTAGAATAACATAGTAAAAACGGATATACTACCAAACGCAATCTACATGTTTAATGCAATTCCCATCAAAATCCCAATGATATTCATCACAGAGATTGAAAAATCTACCTGAAAGTTCATTTGGAAACACAAGACATCACAAAAAGCCAAGGCAATACTCAGCAAAGAGAGCAATGCTGGAGATATCAAAATACCTGACTTCAAACTATAATACAAAGCAATAGAAATAAAAACAGCATGGTACTGGCACAAAAACAGA
Source organism: Castor canadensis (assembly GCF_047511655.1). Lineage (NCBI taxonomy): Eukaryota > Metazoa > Chordata > Mammalia > Rodentia > Castoridae > Castor > Castor canadensis. The sequence goes on along the minus strand of NC_133392.1, from coordinate 46,445,283 downwards.
TATGAAGACCAGTGGAACAGAATGAGAACCTGGATATGAATCCACACAGCTATGCCCACCTTATTTTTGACAAATGCACCAAAAAAATACAATGGAGAGAAGAAAACCTCTTCAACAAATATTGCTGGGAAAAGTGGTTATCTGCCTACAAAAAAACTGAAAGTAGATCTTTGTTTGTCACCCTGCACTAATAGCAAGTCAAAATGGATCTAGTGCCTTAATATTCTTGATACTTGAAACTCTAAAGTTAGTACAGGAAAAAGCAGGGAATATTCTGGAAGTAATAGGTATAGGCAAGGACTTCCTCAGTAAAACCCCAGCAGTTCGGCAACTAAGAGAAAGGATGGACAAATGGGACTTCATAAAATTAAAAAGCTTCTGCATGACAAAGGAAATGGTCTCTAAACTGAAGAGACCACCCACAGAGTGGGAGAAAATATTGGCCAGCTATACATCAGACAAAGGACTGGTAACCAGAATATACAGGGAACTCAAAAACTAAACTCTCTCCAAATCAATGAACCATTAAAAAATGGGCAACTGAAGTAAACAGAACTTTCTCAAAAGGAGAAATGCAAATGGCCAAAAGGCACATGAAAAAATGCTCACCATCTCTAGCCATAAAGGAAATGCAAATCAAAACCACACCAAGATTCCACCTGACACTTGTTAGAATAGCTATCATCAAAAACACCACCAACAATAGGTGTTGGCAAGGACATGGGGAAAAAGGGACCCTTGTACATTGCTAGTGGGAATGCAAGCTAGTGCAACCACTCTGGAAAACAATATGGAGGTTTCTTAAAAATCTAAACATATTCTGCAATATGATCCAGCAATCCCACTCCTATGGATATACCCAAAGTTATGTGACTCAGGTTACCCCAAAAGCACCTGCAAACCCATGTTTATTGCAGCAGTATTCACAATAGCCAAGTTATGGAAACAATCAAGATGCCCCACTACTGATAAGTGGATTAAGAACATATGGTATTTATAAACAATGGAATTTGACTTGCCCATGAAGAAGAATGAAATCTTATCATTCGCAAGTAAGTGGATAAAACTGGAGAACCTCATCCTTAGCGAGGTTAGCAAGGTTTAGAAGACCAAAAATTATATGTTCTCCCTTATTTGTGGACTTTAGATCTTGGGCAAAGGCAGTAACACGTTAAGGGTAGAGCACATATGGGAGGAATGGGGATAAGCAGAGAACCCAAAAGTAGAAAGTATTTGATGTCCTCACTGCAGAGGAGTAATAAAGCAACCTTCAAATGACAGAGGTCAATTTGGGAATGTGACCGGGAAGTAGTGAAGAGGTCAGGTAGAGATGAATCAACTTGGGTTGTGATAGACTTATGCATGGAAGCAATGCTAGTAATCTCTCTGTTTAGATATCCTTATCTCAACTAGCAAAAACACTATGTCTTTCTTATTATTACTTATGTCTACTCTTTAACAAAATTAGAGAAAAGTGCAGAACAAGTTCTGCATGGAAGTGAGGAGGGTGGGGTTGAGAGAGAAGGGGTGGGGGCAGGGGGGAGAAATGCCCTAAACAATGTATACACATATGAATAAATGAATAAAAGAAATAAAAAATGAGACAGTGGAAAAAAAAAACCTAGAACCACATTCGTATGTTTTAAATATTGGGTCTTTTATTTTCTTACCATAGAGTCAAGCTTGTTTTAAGCACTAGATTTCTGGATTAAAAATATATTCTCTCTATGCTACTTCCATCCTTGCCTATATGTAACTAGAATATACCACTTAGTTTTATTTGGTCTCAATAGCCTATGACAGTACCTGCCCTCGTTTCTCTTACTTCATAAGCATCAATTGTTTCCTGTTCAAAAATTACTGTAGTATCAACCATATTCCCTTCTTGTTTTGCTCCATCTTAAATTTTGTTGTCTGAGATTCACTTTTGATCTGCTATGCCAATTGAGGTTCAAAGGTCATCAATGTCTCCCAAGAGTCGTTACATCCTTGTTCCAAATTAATTATAAATCCCAACACCTACAAAAACAATTTAGATTTTATAATAAACTGAGAAAAATCATTTTGCATGTATTATACCTGAGTCAAAAATGTAAATCCAAGGAGGATCATTAGTAGCAAGAGATGCTTATTGTGTACTTACTTTGAGCTAACTAAGCATTGTTACATAAACTAATGATGTTTTGGAGAGATTTGCAATCTCATTGGAGAGATTGAATGTGTGTATATCAAAGGGACAATAACATTCAAGATACAGTAGAAAGAACAACTGAAATTCAGAAAGGAAAACTGAATTCAAGTCTAATTCAACAGTTTACTACAACCTGGAAGAAAGCATTCAGCCTCAGATTAGTAATAAAACAGATATCATAGTATCTATCTCTATGGATATTCTGAGGGTAAATATCAAATGAAATTATCCAGTCACTCAACACCTACATGTTAAACAAGAAATATTGTGCCATATATAATATTAAAGCATAGACACACAATGTAGCCTAATACAACCATATTCCTGCTTGTTTAGAACTCTTATTTTAGTGAGAAAAATGAGGGTGAAAAGATGTATAAATAAACTGATAGTAAAACATGAAAGAGTGAAATAACAGTTGTGAAAACTCTAAGGCAAGAATTAGTTTGACCTGTTTAAGGAAGAAAGAGAAGGCCCTTGTGTTTGGATTGCCAGGGTACAGGTGAAAAACATGGTAAGAAAGGCTCCAAGATAAGCAAGGAACAGTTAGCAATACTCACATGGCTTCACTTCCCTCTATGTGCCAGCGATTATATTAAACACCTTCTATATATGAATATTTACTCTTAATGCAATAACGTAATTGCATAGGTACTAATTATCATCACTTTATGAGTGAGGTATCTTGGCATCTTGCTGGAGGCAATGTATCTCATGGATCCAAGATTTGAATTCTATACTGTAATTCTAAACTTGATGTTCTTATCCAGAGGGAGGGATTAATACAATTGAATACAATAAAGAAAACACTGGGGAAAGTAGTGGAGAAGAGGAAGAGATGAAAGAGGAAATGAAGAAGGAATGTGAGGAAGGACAAGGGAAGAAAGCAGTTCAAAGATTACATTCAGAAAAGTACTAAAGCAAGCATTTTACACTCCAAGACATGCAAAGTTGTATATGGACATGCATGCATGCAGAAATTGAAAAATATAAGAATTTGCTTCACCTTGATGAATGATCATGGCATTTTACAAATGAAGTCATAAAATAATATGTATGCAATGATTTTATTTAAAATCAAACAAAGCAAGTCATATATATTTATGGTTTTGCATATGGATAAACATGAAAGAATAGTATTTTGAATTATAATAACATCATATAACTCTAGAAAAGAATTTGAAAAACTGAGGAGGAAGCTTAGTGGTTGAGCATTTGCCTAGTATTCATGAAGCCCTGGGTCTTGTCTCCAGCTTAATAAAAAATTAAAAATAGAAACGTAGAATAGTTGAAGGGAGAATAAAAGAAGAAGAGCATTTTTTCTCTTGTGTCATTGGGTGTTCATAAAGTATATACTGTCAAAAAGTGGAAAGAGGCATACAGATTCTGGCATGAAACTGAAGTAGGAGGCTCTTCAAAGTTTGGGGTAAAAACTGTGGAGATCAATTATCACTTTAAATTGAATAATATGATATTTATCTTATTAGTTATGTATTGTTACCAACACACTCTTGAAGACCACGTGAGGCAAATTAAAGAGCTATGTTAAATCTGTTCTGCACATCACTTATTTTATAATTCCCCAATATTCTCATCTCCTGTATTCAAAATGCTTAAAAATTCAATATGCACTTCCTTCGTTATAACTACTCTTGCTTTGATTTTTGTATGCACCATGTGGATTCTTCTCTGGAGGTTATATCATTCTACAGTCTTGTACTGTCTAAAGTAATAGTAAATGGTTTGGGGGTTCTTTGTTTTAAGTATTTCTTGATAATGTATTTATAATCACCTTACCATCTCTAAATACAATAATACAGTTGAGTAAAATGATAAATTCAATAAAAATAATGATAAGAAAATCTTGGCTGAGGCACCAATGACTCAAGCCTGTAATCCTAGCTATTCTGGAGGTAGGGAACAGGAGGAACGCAGTTCAAAGCCCCTACAAGGCAAATAGTTCATGAGCCCCTACCTGGAAATATCTCATCACAAAAAAACTGCTGGTGGAGTGTCTGAAGCAGTAAAAGTGCCCTGAGTTCAAACTTTAGTGCTGCAAAAGAGTAAAAAGAAAATCTCAGGGGACTAGATAATGGGTAAATGAGAATGTATTAATTACAGCATTATTCTTTTGTATATGTTTGACATTTTTCTTTTAAAAAGTTAAAAAGAAGATGACACATGTGTATTGTGAGAAACTGATATACTTCCTAATTTTAAATATCTGTCAACATTGTTAAGTGGTTAAGCTTAGTAGAAGTGTTATAAAAGGGCTAAAATAAATTATCAGGCCATCCTTTGGTATTGTGATAAAAATACATGAGCTGAAAACTTCCAGAAACTGCAGTGTAATCAATTTTTTCCATTGCAGGGAGATGTGTGTGGGAAGCAGCTCAGTGCTTTGTAGTGGTGAATGATATACAAATATACTAGAATGTTCACATTCTACACTGCTATTCTTAATATACAACCTTTGACTTCATGTTCACACTATGGTTTTTGATACCTTAAAACCTCACTACTTTATTCCAGGCATTAAACAGAAAAAAGGAAGTGCCAAGAAAGAAAGTACAGCATAGATTTAAGGAGATAAAACTCCTTTTTCCCACTCTGGTCACATTGTCCAGAATTGTGTCACATGGAAATACTTATCTGCAAAACTACCCATATTTTAAACTAAACTTTAAGTTGGACACACTGCTACCTCTCAATCAAACTGAAACCATACTAGTGAGGAAGAAAGAATGTTTATTGGATAGGCAGATGACAGTATTTGTTGGAGTGGACCTATTGACTATGTGACATCTTTATGTAAAACTGAAAACAGACATGGAGCAATATTATACCCATCTGCCTCCCTTGTGAGAGAAAATGTCTGAAATCTATTCTATTTTAAAAAGCTATCCAATCTCCAGAATTTTACCTTTACCTGGAAACCTTATTGTCAAGATTTCTGCAATAATTTTATTAAGGTAGTAGAAATGCTTACAGACTTCTTACTAAGAGATCACAGTCACTGGAGTGTGTGGGAGGAAAAATCTGACTTGAAAAGGACCAAGTAGGAGGCTATCTGAAACTGAGAGACAATTAGGCAATGTGAGACTGAATAAAAAAAAAGGGGAGTTGAAGTTTGAACAAAGATCTCAGTTGATAATTGAATGGATTAAGGCAGAGGTGGTTAGTAGGAGAAAAATCAAACATGATGTCAAGGTTTAAACATGTGGTAAGTAAAGACAGGAAAGCTCTACCTTTGTGTTCTCTAAATTTTTTAATTCTATCTGTGGTAGCAGAAGGAGGTGGTAATGTAAATTTTTCTCAATGGAACATTATAATCTCTTACTTCTGGATGCTCCTCTTCAATTTACGGAGAGTGGTAATGATAACAAACACCACTTACTTCATGCTTATTACTAGCAAGGTAATAAAATTTCAATATTATTTACTGTAATAATTACTACCTAATATTTAAGGATATATATTTCCATTTTACAGATTATACAGAAATTATTTAGAAAAGATCACACAACTAGATTTATATCTGATTTTGCATTGCTACAAAAGATAAGAGACATCTTTCTTACTATGTTATAATACCTTCCACACATTATCATCCATATCCTGATATATTTGCTTTTTTTTTAGATTTTAAACAGACTGTGGAAATTACATTGGAAGAGAAATCCCTTTCTAGGATATTAGAGCACTGTTAGAATTTTCCTCCCTAACTCTCAAATCCTCTGTATTAGAAGTTTCAATCCATTACATTTGAATTTTGGAAATTTCAGACCTCAAAAAAAGTATTATCAATATGGTCAAAGGAAGTAGTAAACTGGGAAGAGAGGAAATTAGCTGGAAGAAGTCAAAGCTATTGGAGAGTCAAACTATGCTAAAGATACAGGTTGTGAGTTATACCGTTGGAAAGTTTCAGAAACTAGGGCTTCAGGAATTGAATCACAGACTCAGTGCTACCAAGATACTCACTTCTTTTACTTCTCATTCCTCCCACCTCTGCTTCTTTTGGTGTTCATTTTTTCTCTCAAATACAAAACAAATTTGAATTCAATCAGGAGAGACTTTATTCAACAGGATATTACAAGGAGAAAAATATTACTTACAATAATCTCATAAGGGTTAGAAAAACGAGACTTTTATAGAGAAAAGTAAGCAAGGTGAAAAGTGACAAAATGCTGACCTGAGTAGATTATAGGTCAGAGAAAGTTTTGAGGCCTGTCTATTCTCAGGAGGGGTTATATGCTGATTTAGGCTGAAGATGAGTTAACGTTCAAGGATATAAGGAAAGGAGAAAAAGTCATCCAAACTTTGGTTCACAAATATTTTCCCAATTCATCAGTAGGGGTAAAATATTTCATCTACTCACTTATGAGGCACATATTGTGAATTTGGGGTTCTGTGTAAGGATGGAAGTGTTTATTAACCTCTACTTATCTCTGGGACTATAAAACTTGGGTAAATTCAACATTATCATGTGTTTCTACTAACACATACACTTAGCAATCAAACAGCAAAATTTAGAAAATTCTGTGTTGTGACACCAAGATTTCATATGCCAATATCTGTGTTCAGTAGAGACATGTTTAGTGGGCAATGATATAAAATGCTATTTCCACATGGTAGAGTGGGAGGTGCCACCATCCATCCCCTCGAGGATTTCTTCCCCTAGAGAAAATAATCTACAGTTACCAAAACTAGAATTATAATAAATTATGCTGTCCTGACAAAAATAATAGCCACTATAACCCACACACCCCATTTCTTTATAATTATTCTGGAAATGTTACTTTGACTCATTCACAGTTGGAAAACAATTTACTGAGAACTGAAAACTGATAGTATCTGCCTCAAACGACGATCGAGTAACATTGATTCTTGAACGCGTGAGTGCAGTCTCTGTAATGTGAACAGTAAGGGTCTTGGTGTCTCTCATTCCTCTGTAGGTGTCCATGTTGCCTCTCCTAGTTTTCTAGGATTCTGTGTGTTACTGACATTGTAAGCTTAGAATGTGGTTCACCTTGAAGGCTCATATTACACATAACATATGTAGATTTGCAGTTTTACAGCTGTCCTACTCTTGATGGGAAACAGAAACAGGTGTTAGGGGATAAGAATAGATATCTGAAAGAAATAAATAATCACAACATGTATAATATAAATTTGAATTATATTGTGTGCTTTTGTAATTAACCTTTTCAAACCAGTAAAATTAGATTTTTCAATTAGTTACAAGTGATTTCTCAATGAGATTTGAATTCTTCATTTTTAAGATAAATTAGTAAAAATCAAATGAAAAAACTTTAAAAAATTGTTCCTAAAAGTGACAGTGCAATTTTGGCTTTTCAGAAACTATCCAAAAAACCTAAAACAGTTTCTGTTAGATTTTTACTGATGAATTTAATCACATCCTTCTAAACTGGAATTTGAGGTTTATTTCCAAATGAGCATTTGGAGAATTGAAGTCCTCAAAGCACTCTTCTCTTTCTTTTTTTCTTTCTTCACCTTCTTCCTTTTCTTCTTCTTCCTTTTCCTTTCTTTTTTTCTTATCTTTCTCCTGCTCTTCCTCCTTCTTCTTCAAAATGGGGTTTTAAATGGTAAAAAGTTATCATTATCAGAACATTGATTATCAAATTTTTTCTGTATTGCTTTTCAGAATGATAAAATATAATTATTTAACCTAGTTCCAACTAGAATAACTTAAACAACTGTTTTTCATATGGTTTCCCTTGGCAGTAACAAATAAGTGACAGTTTTTTTTTTTCTTAACCTCTTAATAACTCATTACTTCTGAAGTATCTTCTAAACATCTGCAATTCATAGGAATAGTCACTAGGCATATTTTCAATTTCTTAAAAATATAAAGATTGTTGAAAAAAGAATTTAGGTACATTCAAAATACATGCTTAAATCTAGAACTTTCCAGTTGCCAAATGTATGAGCAAATTTCTTTTTTTTTAACCATAAGAATAATATTTTGCCAGTCATTTATTTTTTTTTTGGTTGGTGAGACTGGGTTTGAACTCAGAGCTTCACACCTGCAAAGCAGACACTCTACTGCTTGTACTACACCTCCAGAATATTTTGCTCTGGATACTCTTTAGGAGATGGAGTCTTCAGATCTATTTGCTCAGGCTGCTTAAATGGTGTTCCTCCTGAGCTCAGCCTCTCAAGTGGCTAGGATTATAGGCATGAGCCACTTTAAAGTCATGCCATGAACTTCTAACTGCATCTAAGGTAATTTCCTGTGCTAAATTGTCATACCTACCTCCAGAGAAGACTTCTGAGTGCTGCCTTCTTTCATAGATGTATTTCTTAAGGTTTGCTGAAGACCACACTGTCATCACTATGGAAATATGCCCTGGCCTGAGGGGGATAAAGTGGCTGAAAGCAAATCATCTGCAGTCTCATACAACTCTTAGTTCTGCACCATTATTTCACTATCTGTCTTTGAGAAAAGTTCTATTTTTGAGCATGTAGGTAAAATATTATCTCCTGATTTTATGTCCTCACAAACCCACTTGTTCAGTGAAGCTAGAAAATAAACAAATTTGCCAAGAGACTTTCTTATGAAATTTTCAGTAAATATCTACTTTTCAACTTTTATTACACAGTGAATTCTTCAGGTAAGATTTGTAAAAATACTCTAGCTCAGGCACTCTGATTCAGCAGCTCTGAGGTGTGTACCCGTTTTTAAGAAAACTCCATGGCTAGTTCCAGTATATGTCAAAGCTTAAAAACTTGTAATTTAGTTCTTCCACATAAAATTTAGCATGTATATTCTGAGTGTTCAAAGTTTTTATAAGGGAAATTAGAAAGATGCACAGGTATTAATTCTTTGATATTAACAGTTAGGTTTTTCCTCTGGCTCTAAACCACTCAATGTTTCTCTGTAATTAAGTGTAAAGAGTATTACACATGTTTGAGCAGCTGAGATAAAGTCTTAGTGATGGACAGTTTTGAGTTTCTTATAAGGATTAGATCTGTAATTTATTTAACCCTCACCATGCTCCTGTTATTGAACGAGACATTTTACTCAGATTTTCTGGTGGCGTTATTTTTCTCAGGTCATACTTAAGGGGCATAAAGTGAGGAGAGTTGGGGATCAGTGAGAAAGTACCCATGCTCACTTTCCTAAAAGAGGGTATTGGCCATGCATGTTCCAGGCAATTCTGAACCTGGACCGCCTACCCTTAAATTTCCATCCTTTTCAGGAGTCAAATGTTTGAAAATTATAATTTAACACTATATCTGGTTTCTTTCTACTTAATTTCCAGCATCATTCTTTCCTGTGAAGTTTTGGAAGTATCTTCTCAATTTTTGCTTTGGGAGAGATTTTAAATATGTGTGAGAAAATTAAATAAAAGCCAATATTACCTGTTGAAGGCAGTTTTATATGTTTTTAGGAGACAAAGCACATCAAATGGGAGAATAGTAAGATCCTCTGTTAAGCTATCAAATTCCTGTTCATAAGGATTTTTGTAATGTTAACAATGTTCTTGTGAAGTTTAGAGTACATATGACCATCTTTAAAATATCTAGAGTATACAGTTCTAAAATATGTGCATCTCTTTATATATATTCATATGTAAATATATGTACATATGCATAAATATTTATATATTTTTATATAAACATAATTTAAATGTGTGTTTTATTTCTGAAGTTTTACACTCTAGAGATTTATAAATATACATTTTACCTGAAATAAACTGTATTAGAAAAGCATTTTATTTAAAAACACTTCTTTCACAATAGTAGAGCTTTGTAGGAAATGTGGAATCAACAAACAGGTACAGTTATTTTCCACATTACTATTTTATTGAATAAAAGGCAAACATTTATAATTTTCTCTTGTATTCAAATGTAGTATTAGGTATCAAAGACAACCTAAAATTACATATTTCTAAAGTTAGCACCTAATCTTAAGAGACAGCACCAAAAGAGCTTCAGAGAATACTTTTTCATTTGATTAAGAGGGGAACATCAATACTTAAGAACAATGAAAAATTATAGTTTGACTTCCTGGTGATCAAGAGAAAATACCTTATTTTAAATAAACATAAGAAGTACTAAGACAATTTTAAGCTGTCTTAGCTCTCTCAGAAATGCGAAGACAATTCATAGGATAACATGGTTATCACAAATGTAGAAAGTTATTCTGGTGAGCTAGTTGAGCTATAAAAGGTAAAGAATAACCTTGTTTTCTCTCCTTCAAATCAGACTGAATTGTCCAATACTAATTAATTAATTTAATGGAAAAAAATCTCTGGTTTTGCACTGTTAATATTGGTAGTAAGAGATTCACAGGCTTCGTTAATATTTCAATGTTAACTGACCAAACACCAAAAATGCCCCAGCCTGGTCATAATTTTAATGCGTTCCACTGCCAGATTTATTATCTTGCAAAGATTAAAACCTAAGATAATTAAATTCAACCCCAAATCTTCAAATTCCTACATTCACTCAGGTTTCATCATTAACTAAACTCTTTTGCAAATGAAAACATCTAATATTTTTAGATAAAACTACTCTCTTCCCCTAAGTAAACACAAGTATACTTTGTTTGTATGCACACTTTTCCTTACAAATTAATATAGATCATAATATACTTTAATGTTTTATATTATCACTTATTTTTTACTAGTTAGCTTCTTTATTATGCAGTGAAATGGAATAAGGTCTGTCTAATATCTCAGCAAAACTAATTACTAAAGTACACATAAGATTAAAGCAGACAACCCATGTTCTTTTTATTACTTCTTCAAAGGCAGATTAAGACACTTTTTATAAAAGTGGTCCAAAGTTACAGATACTCTGTAACAAAAAAATAAGAATCCAAGGACTGTATATATTAAAAATCGGCGTGTTTAGCATACATTGTATTCTGTCTTTGATGAAATCAAATTAAAATATTTAAAGAAAATTCGCTTAAGCTTTAATACTGGGTCAAAATTATACTTTACTAACATAAACGTATGTGTTAGTATTATAATCCAATTTGAACATGTAATTTTATATTTTTTAACTCTTATTTGGGAGTAAAGTTAACTTAGTTTATTAGTAAAACAAAGCAAAATTTTTAGAAATTTCATATTAATCTGTCTTTTGTTGAGGAAAACACTTATTCAAAAAATAAAATGTACAATTCTCTTTCTTATAGCATCAAGGAAATGGTATTCAGTGGGTTTAAAATCCAAATTACTAATCTGCTCTTATTTGTGGAAGGATTTACTTTATTTGTTCTTGATGTATTTTTGAAAAATACTTCATAGCTCCCATTTTTCATAAAGAAAAGGGTTTTTTGCATCTGTCCTGTTTTTTTCCCATAAATGTTAGCCGTCATTTTAATATTAAAGTACTAGGAGTTCAGGTTTTTATTTTCTGAATTCAATCTGCAAAGTGATATTATGTTTTTATACACTTAGCACCTTCTGGCTATTTTTTCACCCTCTGTGGTCAGTATCGGAAATTGAACCAGGGCCTTTATGTTGTTTTTTCATATAAGATTTCACTAGCTTTGTCAGACTGGCCTTCAACTTGCAGTTCTCCAGCCTCCTGGATAACTGTGATTGCAGATATCCACCATTAAGCCTGGCTCTTCTAGTGACTTTTGACCATGACCTTAAGTGAGTAAAGGACTTTGATTAATGTGTCAATTTTTTTTCTTTTCTTTTTTGGCTGTACTGGCAGTTGAACTCAGGGCCTCATGCTTGTGAGGCAGACATTCTAACACACGAGGAAACCTGCCAGTGTGGTTTCTGTTGGTTATTTTTCAGATAAGGTTTCACTTTATGCCTGGGCTTTGTTAGACTGTGGCATTCCTATATGTGCTTCTCCACATAGTAGGATGATAACAAGTGCCACTGTGCTCACTCATCAGTTAAGATGGGGTTTTATGAATTTTTGCCATGCCTGGCCTTGAACTGCAATCATTTTGATCTCTGCCTCCTGAGTAGCTAAGATTATAGGTTTGAGACATCAGTGCCCAGCAAACTTTGAATCTTTTTATAAATTTGTTTAATTACCTTTAAAATAAATTTTATATATAATTATATAATTTCCTTCATATCATATGCTCTATATTATGTTATATACATACACATATAATTTTTTTGTAATTATTTTGACTGTAAATTATCAACCACATATAAGTAAGGAACCCTTATAAAACTAACAAGGCAAAAGTTGTCCTTATGCTAATTTTAAGACTTTTGAAATATTTTCAGAGTAAGATAATTTAGTACATGACTTAGCTTCATGGAACAGAAAATGACAAAGTAATGATGACTCCAGTATGAATGGCCGTGTACTTCCTGTAAGAGAAATCTGGTCTTATGAAGTCAACAGCTTCTGTTGCTGCTGATCTGAAGACTTAGCTCAGACTCCTTCCAGCTAATCATTCTTCTGTGGTTAAGTTCTGACCCTTGTCTTTATGATCTATGATAGTTCCAAGACAAAAAAGAGTGGAGAACAGAAGATAAAACACCAAACTCCTATTCTTCCAAATTTGCTTTCTTAAAGTTTGATACACCATTCTTACATATAAGCAATTAAACTTTTGTCTCTACATTACAAACAATTTGAGCAGAGAATGGAGAGTTTTATATTCTTTAAGACTGGCAACTAAAAACGAAGATTTTTGCTGCTAAAGAAAAAGGAAAAATGGACATTTGTCAGCAATTAGTGATTTCTGCTACATGGAATTAGATCTAAGTTTAACATCTGTGTAAAGCTGTTACTTATTCATCAAAAGGTATAAATGTGATTCAAATTATCTTAACTATTTTAAGAAGATGCAAAGAACAATTATTGATAGATTCCAAGAGTCATTGCTGCAGTATAGTTCTTTTAAATATCCATCTACATAGCTTTGGAGCTTTCCAAAGGTGAGTATGGATTAAGGAAACCCTGTTGTCACATAGTAAGTGTTTTCTGCCACCTCCTTAGACACTGTTTACGGTTGTTTTCTTAGCTTGCTGTAGTTCTTAAGAACCAGCAAGGCCCTGACCCCTGGGTGGACTGGATTGTTCTCTCTGACATGGCTGGGACAACTCTGAGCCCCATTTGTAACTTATTGTTCCAGGTGGCTTTGCAGTCTGTATTGTCCAGATTCAAATCAATAACTACTTGATTTGTTTGACTATTTGTAGAACACCAGCCAGCAAATTTCACTCACAGTGCTAAGTCATTTACTAGACATTACAATTGATAAAAGAAGATATATTTATTTATTTTATTTGTAAATAGTTTTGAGACTGAGTCTTGCTATGTAACCCAGACTAACCTCAAACTTGAGATCCTCCTGCCTTTGCCTCTCAGGTGCTAGAATTAGAAACTTGTGTCACCATACCAAGTTTACCACAGATATTTCACTGTTTTGTATTACAATTATTAAAAATCTACACTTTCAATGGTTTTGTCTTCATTCCAATCTCTAATGCCATTCTGCTATGAAAAAAGCTTTAAAGCTTTTAAGTTCTTGTCTCCCATCCAAGAACTAACCAGGCCCGACCCTGCTTAGCTTCCGAGATCAGACGAGATCGGGTGCGTTCAGGGTGGTGTGGCCGTAGACTTAAGTTCTTAATTGAAAGAACATGCCTCAAAGATTTTCTTATTTTTTTGCCCAATCTCTGAAAGAATAGGCAATCGTGTTGTAGAACTGAAACATGTGTATACTTGTGTGGATGCTCTCTGCTGAGCACTGACTGAAGTTTTGAAAAAGAAATGAGTAAAAGCTCATCATCTGTTAAAGGTTAAAAGAATCTCCATCTGTTTTGTTTCCTCCAGGCTGAAATCCTCCAGCTTGTTATTTCTCATGAATATGTCACAGTTGAAGTCTAGCAACTGACTAACATCTAACTTCACGAAAAATAGAAACAAGTGGCCTACTGTTTTTATTTTTTAAGGATCAGAGACAGAATTCCTCCTGGGAGGAGACAAGCATGAAATCTATCAAGCAATATGCTATTTTGATTATCTTATTTTCTTAAACATTGGGTATAATTGACCCTTTTTTGCTCAGTATCAAATTTTGGTCTTACTTTGATGTACTGCTCACAAAAGAAAAGCAGTTCAATAGCTTGTCAGAAGACTTAGAGTCCCTCATGACAGTTTGGAGACCCATTCTAGGGACCTGTGTTCAGCTAGTGGGTTCTTTTGATTTCTTAGGTCACAAAGAAAATGAAAGTTTCTAGCATACATAAACTTAGAAGAATTATTTATTATTCAAAAATTCTAACATTAGTGCTGTTGACAGGAATTATTTCTACTTAATTCCCCAAATGAATATTATGAACAAAAATTTGAGGAAAAGTTGTTCCTATTGTGCTGTGATGCCATCCCTTCCTAGTTTAAGTTTGGCGAGATTAATGTTAGAGTTTAAGAGTCTCTTCACAGAGAAAAGTCTTATTCTTCCTTTGGCTCTCATGATTGTACATCTTAGATATTTGACTAGAAAGTTTACTATTTATATTCATTCTTCTTTGCTATCATTAAATATTCTTACAGTGGTCACATGCAACTGTGCAGTCCTTACTGGGCTATTTTAAAAAGATTTATGGACTTTAAAAGTTCATTATGGATACAGTCAACACCATCAATGCTTCTTGGAACTTAGAGACTATTGAAACAGTAAGCATTTTTCTCTTTGTTTGTAACTTTTTTCTAATTCCCTGCATTGCTGTATGATTTTGGTTATGAGTCTATTATCTAACTTATTGATTTTAAATTCATCCCAAGTTTAAAAGAACCTCTCTCTCCTCTAAAGCTTTGAGATTGAATTTATCACATACTTCTCATGTCAACTCATTAATGTGACTTGCATGTGATTTATAGCTACCATCCACTCTTCTGCTTCCTGACTGTCTCTACTTGTGCATTTCTCATTTGTGATATTTCAGCTTTCCTTTGAAGATTCTTCCAATTCATGTGAAACACATTTAAAAAAAAAAAGTATTTGTAGAGACTGCAGCTGGAACCCCTACCAACAGAAGTGAAAATACTCTAACTAGGGAATTCCATTAAAGGTTGAAAAGCACAATTAGGTGTTTGAATGAGTCCCTTGAAAGTGTGAGAAGAAAAAGCAATCTCCTTGCTTCATGCTCAGAAAAGGATACTTCTATACTTCATGCACATACTGTCAAGCAGCCAATTTGCAAAAATGGCACTTATGCTCGGTTCACAATAATAGAAGTTGGTATTTTTTTCACTTGTTAAAAAATCATTACTGCCTTTCTGTTTAGTTCGAAAGGCTGTCATCACTTGTGGGTCTCTATTGTCACAACAGAATTGCAATTTGGGATTCTATATCCTATTTTCCCCCTAAACAAGTAAGGAAGAAAAAAAGAAGGACACATTTCTGAAGGTTATGGAAAATTTTAAATAATTTCCTATCTACAGTAGATGAAATCATCTATAACTAGACAACATAGGTGTTACAAATGTGTCATACATAGCTTGGTATTAGCTTTTCTACTTTTTTACTTTATCAGTAAATATATTTAAAAGTATTCATAATATTTATTTAATGAAGTAGACATAGGTCTGAAATAGAAAATATTTTAAGGGACCTAGTATAAAACAAAAACTAAAATAATAATTTGTGCCTTTCTCTACATTTTTGGAATTAGAAAGGTAGTTATTTAAAAAAGTAGAAAAAAAAAGGAATATAAGATTGAGGGGCAAAATATAGCATTCATTCCTTTCTGTTGTTGCTCTGTTTTGTTTCTTGTATCCCTTTCCCTGCAATCCCATCATCATCACCTGGTAACAACATCAGAATTTCCTTGTTGGGCAATTCATCCTCCACTGTAGTATGAGGGCTGACAGCCTAGGATTGTCAATGTAATATCTCCTTTTTTATATGATTAAAGGTTGATTTTTCCTTGTGCAAAGATTAACATAGGTCTGGTGATCCTTGTCATTTTTCTAACAACTTGGAAATTCAATTAAAAAAGAAAATCACAAAAGGATGAAAGTTACGGGACTTGATATGATCTGATGGAAGTTTCTTTTGAAATGAAACCCATAAATTCCTGAAATAGAAAACCTCCACTAAGATTCAATATTTAGCTCTTTCTATTTATAAAAATCGCAATTTTGCGCAAAATCTCACACCAATTATAACTTTTTCTTTGTCCATAATAATTTCAATCTCTCCCATATTCCCAGATGAAATTCACTTGACTAACAGATGTTGTAGATAGTACTCTTCAGGTGTTGCTCTCACTCATTCCTCATGTTCCTCTTCACTATACTCTGGAGTCAACAATCATTTTTAATTATAAATACCATAGTATTTTCTTTCCTTTAAGTCATTCTCTAACATGTTGAAATGTAGAAGATGGATGGAAGAAAAAGGATCATTTGCTGTCATAGTCTCATTGTGATATTTGGGTATCGGTGTCTTATTGATCTAGCTGCTTTTCGACCTTGAATCTCTGCCGTGAATCTTTCCAATAGCAGGTAAACATACATCTGCTTACCATTGTTTGATTGTGGCCTGTGCCTCACTATTCCAGATAATCTTTATGTTCATTCTTCTTAAGTGCCTCAATGAACTCACCATTTTGCTTCTATTCATTCAAGAAATAAGGAGCCATAGAAGAAGCATATGAATAGCAACAATATTAGAAAATAACATCATTTTGCAGAAGCAATGCAGGTGGAGGTCTGTTGCACACTATCCACATGATCCCAAGCAAGTTACTTAAACTCCCTAAGCTTTCACATCCTCATCTTAGATGAAGTACAGCTTTCTTCCTATAAATTTAAAACACATAGCAATTTTCTCTCTCCCTGGTCTACCTTCCCTTACTTTCACCACCTATACCTTGCTTCTCCACTATATGCAAATGTTTTTAAACATTGTGAACTGGGGCTATGTCAAATCTGAAGGCTACTGACTATAAATTAAGAAAGAGGATTTGGATAACTAAATCTACTGGCAAGTATTTCAGGTAATCAATTTTTTTTTATTCCAACCTCATCCAAATTGCCTGATGAAATACCTGATGCCCTCTGATGCCGAGACATTTGAGAGAATCTCAGGTATAAATAATGTTGCTTCCTGTCAAATCCATTCCTGTTGTTACTATGGTGTCATTTCTTTCAGCTATGTTAAGTCATTTAAATACTTCCTGTTACCTCCCAATTTTTCTTAATTTTGTTGACATCTCTTAATGACTAAGTTTTTTTAATAAGTTAGCGGTCTTCTGTTCCTTTCATAAAGTTATCTGAATGTAGTAGTGATAAATTTATGTCAATACTTTCTATTATCTGGAACTCCAAGGAGATGGTCCTTTAAGCATCTGAAATCATCATAAATTATATTCTGTGGTTTTGATATGAGTGCAGTTTGATGCCCACGTATTCATAACCTTGACTCAAAATTAATTTACTTATGAAATAGTAATTGTATTTCATCACACATACTTACCGAAAATGTTCTTTGGGAATTCAGTAGAAAGTATTTCTTTTGCTTCACTTTGTTAAACTGATTCTAATGTGTATTTGTATTTTACTTTTTAGAAAATAGCTACATGTCTGTTTTAAATATTTTTAGAATATAAGCAGAAAACAAATGACATGAAAGATAGAGATAGAGTACACTCTGTACATTTCTACCAAAGTGAAATGTGTTTTGTTCTCTAGAATTGAAGTAGAGTCTCAGTGTTGGTAATTCAAACTGGGTAGTGTTGAAATTTTTTCTACTAAGTGTTTTTTATTCTTACTATAATTTTGGACACATAGTGAATACTAAATGTTCTGCATTTCCACATAGACACCAGTGGGGTGCATATGAGTAAACACATGCTCTGCTTATCTACTCAAAATAAACTTGGGAAGGTAATCCCCTTTTTATTGGAAACTACTGTAACTTTTCAGGGAAATTTTATAATGTAATTGCAGTGTTAATCTCTAGCTCTTCAATCTGGTTTCATACTCTCTGTAGAATACAATATTTGTTCATATGATATACTTGACATAATATCCCTTCCTATCACATATTATTTTGTTACTGAAGAGAGAATTGTAATTTTGAAAAAGATACATCTTAGAATGATTTCATAATAATTCAATTATTCATAGCTAAATTTTCAATTACAATTCCAAAAATTTTAAATATTTTTAAATGTTTTAGATGTTCAAATGATAGATACTTTTGTCATTTTTAATTAACAAGTGACTGATTATATTACCAAATCTCAGTTAATTTCCAATGAGCCATAGTCTCAAAAATAATTGTTTTGTCTAGAATTGCTTCATTTAAATACTATGAGGATGATGTGTTTGAAAATGGATAAGATTTGGAGTTGAATCTTTAATAGGATATTTAAGTTTTCTGCTATCCTAGCCTTTACCTCTTCCAGCTTAACATTGATAATAATGAATGTAATTTTGTATGTAAAGACTTGCTTTGAGTATTGAAATTTTAAGAACTCTATGTAAAGCTTGGAGTGGTGGCACGCACCTGTAATCACAGCACTAGTGAGGCAGAGGCAGCAAAATCGTGAGATTGAAGCCAGCTGGGGCATCTGGCAAGTTCAATGCCAGTCTGGGGTACATAGCAGGACTCATCTCAAAAAACACAATAGCGAACAAACAAACAAAAAGTTCTGTAATAGTACTATTACTCACTTTCTAAAGCTTGTATACAAATTTTATAATTATTGAACCTGGCAAGGTAGCTCATTCTTGTAATCCCAGCTATATGGGCTGCATAAATTGGAGAATCTCAGACCAAGTTGGACCTTGGGCAAAAAGTGTGAGACCCCATCTGAAAAAAAAAAAAACATAAAAGGGTAAAGGGCTGTGGACCAGGGTCTAAGTTTCTCAAAAAAGTATTACTCAAAAAGGTTATTACTACTGAATAATAAAAATTAGATTTAGGATAATTTACTATTTATAACATCTTACACTTACAGTGTTTATTCATTATAGAAAAGTCAAGAAACACAAAATAATATCACATGCAGTCCCATCTCCTGCAAAGTACGAATTTTGATATATACATGCTTGTTTTGCAGGCAAAACAGCCATTCAAAATATGGCAGACATTACAATAAACTCCAGAGAAAGCTTTATACCTTAAAATAACTTTATCAGATTTTTTTACAAAATCCTATATATGTTAGTAAAAGACAAGGTCTTTTTCATTTGTCATCTTTTTAAATTTTCCTTTATTCATTTATGTGATTAATTTTGGGGTTCATGCTTCATGCATGCTTGAGCAAGTTCACTACCACTAAGCTAGTCCTCACTGCTGTCTCTCTTTCCTTAGGAGTGGGGAGGGCAATGTTAGTGAAATTTTATCAGCAACAACTGCAATGTAGGAGTACCACAACTTGCAATTTTTGGAACAAACATAAGCAAAATAAAATAATGTGAATATTTATATTTATTGGTATTTCTGAGACTCGTTTAAGTATTTTTATTATTACTCGTATTTTACTCATACAAAATATAGCCAATTAGACAGATCTTTAATATTTAGTTTCTTATAACTAAAAATGAAGTAATTCCTAGTAAACCCAGAAAATTTAAGGTGCAATGTACATGAATTAGAAGAATATAGGCAAACTACAAATTCTTGTGAAACAGAAAGATTTCTTCAAAAAGATGTATAGGTCAAAGTGAATTTGACCTATACATAAGTGATATAAATGCTTTAATGTATTCATATAGAAAGATCAAGTATCGAATGGGTCAGAATCTTTAAAATTCTATTAAATCTAGAAATCTCAGACACTAATATATGAGTTTAGTATCAAATTCTACAATCACTGTTTTTAAGGATTGAGATGGACACACACGCAGTTTTGTTTTGTTTCGTTTTGTTTTTTCAGTAGTGGGGTTTGAGTTTTTAGGAAAGTGTTTTACTACTTGACCCACACCTCAATTTTTTTTTTTTTTTTTTTTTGCGTGAGGGCGGAGGGATGCAGTTTCTTTCTTTCTTTCTTTTTCTTTCTTTCTTTTTTTTTAACTATTGTTGTACTTCATTGTGACATTTACAAAATTTCTTACAAAATAGCCTAGTTGAGCCGGGTGCCAGTGGCTTGCTTCTGTAATCCTAGCTAACGAGGAGGCAGAGATCAGGAGGATGGCGGTTGGAAGCCAGCCGACCAAATAGTTCCGCAAGACCGTATTTTGAAAAACCCTTCACAAAAATAGGGCTGGTGGGGTGGCTCAAGGTGAAGGCCTTGAGTTGAAGCCCCAATACCCCCCCCAAAAAATATATCGTGTTTGAATTCTCCCTTCCATCATTCTCCTTTATCTCCTCTCCTTCCATTATTCCTGGATAGTTTCAAGAAGTCTCATTTTTCTATTTTCACACGAGTACATAATATTTTCACTGATGCTTTTTCCTTATATCTCCCCCATTCCCCTAGACAGGACCTATTTTACCTTCCTGTTCTCCGTATTTGAAAAAAAGACATTTTTATTTGTTTAAGATAGCTATACAGGCAGCTTCATTATTGCTATAGTGCCTCTTTGCAGAGGATGCTGCAATGCCTCCATTCGCTTTTTATGAGTATAAATCATGTCTCTTGACTTTTATCTTAGTGATAGTATCATTTTTCTTATAAAATCTGCTAGAATACATTCCAAAAGCAGCTCAATATCACCAATGAGGATTTAGTTATTAAATTGATTTAAAATTTAGTCTTATCCATAAAATTTCCTAATGTTTGGCCAACATATTATCCTGTTACTTGATAACTGGCCTACTAACAGGCTAGCAAAACTGCTGTGCGCTTAATTCGTCTTGTTCCTAGATCTGATTTTTTTGGGGGGGGGTAACAGGGAGCAGTAAGACCTTACCTGAGTGTACTCTACCTCCAAGTTATACCTCTAACACCTAGAGCTAATTTTAACACTTAACTTTCACACTTCTCTCATGTGAATATTTCATTTTTATGGTTTTTTATTTCGTCCTTTGGGTCAATTCTGAATTCGTTGTTACGTTTTAAACCAAAGAATTTAAAATTCACCTAAAGCAAATCATCAAAGACAGAGAAGCAAGGTTTTTGTGGAGACAGTGGTACTGGTTATGTAAGCTGTGATGGCTGAGGTAGCAAATTGAGGATAGTAAGTGGCATATGACATTAGTCATACCCAAAGTTGTAAGAAAACACTTAGTTTTTTAACTCCCAGTATATAAGGTATCTTTTCCTTTTTTATGTAAAAATAAGAGTCATTATTCTAGAAGGAATTCCTTTTAGAATATAATTCAAAACAGACTCAGGCAGTTACTGAAATATCATATATAAATTAGACAATGAAGTGTAGCATTACCTATATTATATTGAACTATTCAATCAAAAACCTGTATGTACACTTTTCAATTTCAACCACAAATACAGTGCAATTGCTTGAGGTTCCTCTCAAAACAAGACCTGTTACAACACTAGGGGATTAATAAAATAGGGAAGCACCTGTATGAATAGCTTTAGGGTAGAATTTAATTAGACCCATTCAAATTAGTAAAATCACTGAATTAAGAAGGAATGTTAGAAACTGATCCAGAAAAACATTTTGGAGGTCCATATTAATTCAAAGGAAATTTCTCTTTGATTGACAATTTAATAAGAAATCCAATTAGTGTATAATTTCTTTACAAAATTTATTACCAACCCAAAATTAGAATGTACTTTTTCTTCATTTATATTGTTGTCTACAATATTTCTCTCTCTCTACCTCTCTCATTGCTTCCTTGGGAAGAGCGTATTGTGCCAATTTTGTGAGACTGGATTCTAGTCATAACTGCAATTATGTTGCATCTGGTATTTCTATTTTTCTTCTAGACTTGACTGTGATCCCAAGCAACACAATATGTTAACATTTAATTTTATAATGTCATTTGCACATTTTTTTTCTTTTTTTAACATCAATTATAAAAAGTGAAATTGCAAAAATAAGTCTGTTGAAGATATAGGCAATAAAGGGAAAATGATGGTACCAATAAGGAATTAATTCAATTTTTAAAACAGCTTGTTAGCTTTGGTCATAGATGGAAAAGTTGGAATGGTGGTATGAGACTGTGGCATGGAAATCATTTATATAAATGACTCAATGTACTCTCCTGAAAGTAGGCAAATATATTGTTAGGTTAAAGATGGGTTTTCTTGTCATTTCTTTTTGAAGTCTAAATTATTTTTTGTGTGAAGATTTGGCTTAAAGGAATGAGATACATTTCAAACTTGCTAGTATACACATTTAACATATTTCCTTTCCTGAAAAAATAAAATGTAAGTATCTGAACCACAAACAGAATGAATTTTGTTGCTACTACCTATCATTACAGTTTTAGGGCATTTAATTTTTGGGTTTATTAGGTTAGTGGTTTCAAAAGTCTTTCTTTTTAGAACATGTTTTAGTTAAATTTTCTCTATAAACTTCATACTATAAAATATTTTAATTTTCTTTCTAATAATCCAAAGCTATAAATGCCAGGCAATCAATTTCCCATGAAAACCAGACAACCAGTCATCTCACTTTAGGCACAAATGCTAGATTATTTTGTGTAGTATTGGGTGTGTAAGAAATTGGTTAATAAGTAGTCAATATCTATGGCTATTGTGAAGTGCAGGATATGCTATCAGGGTGACAAGACAGGTAGACCTTTCAACTTGGCCATTTTTAAGGTCCTCTATAGAAATAAAAGTACCAAAATCTAGGAAAGTGAACTTGGATATCTAAAACTGAGCACAAGGTTTAAGGAAGATATGATGACTGTGTAATAGTAGGTGGTCTTTGAGTGAATATTTCATTCATTCAGTATTTTATTTAATCATTCATCACAATGATGAATGATCGTTTTACTTATTGTAAAACAATAAGTTTTACATTGGCACAGTGATTAGTCTGTTCTCTATAGTTACTTATCATAAATAATTTACAGTTTTGTGATGGTCAAAAATATGTAGAGGAGAGATATTAACACATTGCAATAAGTGCTGTTACCAGGACAGGAATAATGGTCATTCAACCCAGATTTGAGAATCGAAGAAAGCTTCCTGGGCAAAGTGATTTCTTAGTTGCAAATTGAAGGACATACTGGAGTTGGTTTAAGAAAAAATATGTATGAGGGAAGGAAAAAGGAAGAATAGTGACAATAAGATGGAATAGAAAGTACTTTGAGAAAAATACAGAATGTTCAGTAAACTCTATTGTACTATGATCTGCCTTCCCTATGCATGCATGGATTCCATATCCATGGATTCATCCAACCACAAATCAAAAATATTAAAAAATTGTGACTCTATGTGAACATGTGCAGACTTCTTATTTCATTATTATCTGAACAATATAGCATAACTACCATTTACATAGTACTAGCATTGTACTAGATATTTTAGGTAATCTACTGGTAGTTTAAATTATATTGGCTAATGGGCATATGTTACATGCAAATACTGTACAATTTTATAGAAAGGCTTTAACCATCTGCATAGTTTGTATCTGATAGGTCCCTGAAACTGATCTGCTGAGACATGAGGCTACATAGATGAGTTAGCATTGGATCATAAAGGTTCTCATTTCATTGTGAGGGTAATGAGGATCTTGTAGAGGTCTTATCAAAGGCATGATATGATCCTGTTTGTGGACTGAAAGATTCATTCAGATAGCACTAATGGGATGTATTAAATGAGAAAGACTGAAGGGAAGAAGTCAGACCCTATTGTAGAAACTAGGGAGAAGAACTGGTATCTGACTTAAATTAATGACAGTTTTGGGGGATGGGAGAATTACACAAATTCAATTTATATTTAGTAATTAATGATAGATTAAAGATGGCACACAACAGTGACTATAAAGCCAATATTATAGTTTTGCCACCATTATGGCTCTGAAGACTCCTTTATTCACATTAGGCACAAACCTATAGGTAAATATAGAAGCTTACAAAAAGAACCTAGATTGTAGATAAACTTTGGAATCTATAACTGAAAAAAATATATACTTTCTTGACATCTGAAATCTGTTGATTTCAGAATATAGAGATAAAAGAACTAGAGTCATGACTGAACATAGTGGTTTCTGATTATTTGTGTCCTTTCTGTGGCAGCCACAAGACAGCAGGAGGGGATTCAAGTACATATAAGATATGAAGTCAGAATGTTTGCTTAAATCTGGCTATGGTATGGATTTTCAACCAGGTACTTTGGCACTTAGTAAGTAGAAAAAAATTGCCTCCTCGTAGTGCTATAACACAAATAAAAACATATAGTATATTCTGAGTGAAAGTGTTAAAGCATTCAGCACAGGTGTTGGAAGTGCCCCATGGATATTACCACTGTGCACACATATACTGTGGCAAGGCCTGGCCTGGAGGAATTTGTCAACAGTTTACATATAGAAGGATCAATGTAGGTTTATTGCCATTTTTGAAATAACTCCTATGCCATCCCCTGGCAGTAACAAAAATCACTTCTTAACCTGTAGCCATGTAGACAAACATCACAGACACCAGTTGTTTATTAGTCTCTTCTCCTCTGAGGCAATACAGAAAAGTTAATAAATTACATAGATTTTTGTTTTTGCTTATTGACTTACATTTTGTTTATCTGATAGAGTGTATAAATAGGACACATTTAGAATAAATATTTTATCATTATGATTACTATGATATATAAGTGTCTCCATAGGTACAGAGGAGTAAAATACAAGTGAAATAATATTTAAGTACTAAACACTTTGCAGGTCCTTTCTATGTAATGTCTAGGAAAGAAGTGTTAGCAGAATTTTATAGAAAAAGATATTAAGGCTCAAAAGCAGTAATATATTTTTCAAGAATAGGCAGTTAAAACAATAATGGATCTAGAGGGTAAGTTTAGGTAAGTTGTCATACCCCTAAATGAAGTTCAGGCTCCAAATAGAAAAAAAATGATGGGCTGGGTGCTGTGCCTCATATGTGAAATCCCAGGTGAAGATGAGTGTATCACAGTTCAAGGTCATTGCCAGGACAGCCTGGACAAGAAAAAAACAAGATCCCATCTACAAGATGCCAGGTGTGGTGGAATTTAACACAATAAATGCCAGTTTTTGTTCTGACATGAAATTCTTCCCGAGGAAACCTCAGGCAAATTGCTCATTCTTTTTGGATGCAATTTTTCCTTATCTGTGGAATAAGGATTGATTTCAGAACATTTTTTCCTTTACTTCTGAATGTCTATGCTTTGTCTCTCTTATTCCTAAGGTTTCTTCGATTTGAAAAATCAGGATATTGTTTTATGTAATGTGTTCAGTATATATCTTTTGGGCAAAATGTATACACAATACAAGTAGTGTAATTATTATTAAGAAATTCTTCATATTCTAAACATAGAAATGAAAAGGTTTACATCTTTGTACTTCTGTTTACAATAAATTTACTTTGTAAAATATCTGTCTTTAGACTTTAGTTGTTTGAAAGTCTAATGTATTTCATTAATTGTATTTTCTTGCTGGTTTATCTTAGGAAAATCTTATATGATTTGAGATATTCATACTCACATAAACAAAAATTATTAATATTTTATAAATATACAGTCATATTTTATATGAGCTAAGGTTTCTAGATACACTATTTGGAGATGGTAAAATAATAATCTAATGATAAAATAATTAATGACACCCTTTCAATGAGTGTTTTATGATTGCCTATATTATCATGAGAATCCAAAGGCTTCTAATAAACTGAAGATGGTGTGGTATTTTAATATTGAATGTTCAGGCAAATAATTAAAGCACTTATTTTACCAACCACTTTAAAGAGAATGAAGTGTTAACAATAAACTAGAGGTAAAATTTAAAATTCAGTGAGAAAAACTTGCATCTAAGTAATGCTGTGCTGAGAGAAAGAGAGAGACAGAGACAAAGACAGAAAGACAAACAGAGACAGAGAGAGGTACAGAATGCATTCTCTTCTCATCTGCTCACACAGAATGACCATTGTATCTCTGCAGCCCTTTCTTCATTGCTTAACCTAATCTTTCTCAGACCAGAAAGAAATTTATGAATCATTTCTCTTCTCTAACACAGTATTTATAGATATATTTTGTTGGCAATATTTTGCTTGATATGGTTCAGATATCTCCCTTAAAAAGAATTCTTTACTTACTGTGTTTTTACTTTTTTAGAAATTGGCCTTTGAAGATGTCTTTCACATGTATCCGGCCAAATTTTAAACAGCATTTGCTTTTGTAGCTATATCAGAGCAGTCAGTACGTTTTCTTCTTACCATTTGCTGACTCTTACTTATTTGATCATTACCTAAAACTGAAGTATGCAAATTCTGCATAACAAAACGAAGTCACCAGTCCAGATCTAGCTGTTCACTGCATTCCAATGAAACACAGTGCTATACAATTATGGCATTTTTTAATTTTTATCAACAATTTTCTTCACTCTAAAAGTGCTGCATGGTGATTACATGGGAGATAAGTTTAAAACATTATTTTAAACTGTACAGATAGATAATGTACTATTTTGTGTATATATGATGCATTTTGCCATTTAGTCATTTATATTCTCCCATGCCTGTCTATGTGCCCTTCTGCATGACAACCTGTCCACTCTTTTCAGTTTCCCACTCATCCTCTAAAACTGTGGTCAATTGTTAATGCTTTGTTGTAGGTTTTCTTGCCCCCTTGTTCTTCCTCCCTATAACCCACTGTGCTTATTGGCGCCATGGCATGTACACCTTCTTTACTTTAATATTTCCAACTTTGCATCAATCTGGCAAATTGTAAAGTTCTTGAGAGTTCTGATGCCTAAAACACTGGATGATCCATGTTAGATGACAATATTTATTAAAATTAGATAACAAAATTTATTAAAAGAATGCTTTGTGTCTCCAACACAAGCTTTTTTTTTTTTTTAACATAGTGATTCTTTGGATAGTGCCTAAGGATATATGATCTGAATGAACATGTGGCTTTTGCCATTTTGGAAACCTTTTTTTATATGCACTTAATATTGGAATTATTGAAAGAAGGAATAAGTTGGTATAAATCCTTCATAAACTTAATAGCAAGTTATTGATTTAACTAGTTTCCCTAGCAAATTGACTTTAGTATGATATTTGGGTAACAGCAATGAATACTATTTCTTCTTTTATTCCAAGTTACCTGGTTTAAGGAAAACATATTAATACAAAACACTTTTGCAGTAGGATAATATTCACAATCAGTCTTAAGATACAATTCAGAATTTTAAAAAATACTTCACATTTTGTACTGTTTTAAGACATAGCTTAAAGGCCATACTTTTGATAGTCCTTATTCATAGTTACAAGTTGCAGGCTCTACTTTACCGCTTTGTATTTATGTTTGGAGAATTACCTGTACAATTTCACCAGCTTATTATTGAAAAATAATTTTGACTACCATAAATCAGATTGTTCTATAACAATCATTTTATTTCTGTGCCATAATTGTACAGTATTCATCATGAAACAGTACAATGACTTTTCCTGAAATGAGATGTTTAAAAGTATATGACACTTAAGAAGAAATATTTTAGAGGTTCTAAAACAGATCTTATTAATTTATAAGCATTTTAAATTTTGACTTAGGCTATATTGTCATACTTGATTTATTATTTCAAAAATGAATCATAAACATTGTCCTTCACCATATAATACCTCATTTTTTTTATCATTACTTTGTGGGAAAACATTTTCTATAATCAAGAAATTAATTTTAAAAAGATGAATGAATTTTAAAATGGCAACTTCTCTTATTTTACTATCAGCCATTAGTTAAATGCCTACTATGTGCCAAAAATCATAAAATACTTCAAAACTTAAGTAAAAGAAGATGTGAATAGTTGCTTGCATAAAAGAAACTGTTATAAGGTATCAGTCTATGGGAAACAATTGCTATGGTAGTTAAAAGAAAGAAGCATTAATTCAAATTTGAATAGCCTGGGAAGTGTTTGTAGGAGAAATGGAACATATGATAAAGACATAAGAAACTAAGATATTTCAGAGAAATATAATAATATGATAGGATCCAAGGATAAAGAAATAAGAGAAGTTTAAGAGCAGACTTCATAGCCAGAGCATAGTAGTCTGTAAAACTTGTATTTCTCTTTAATTCCCAACAACTAAATTTAGAGTCTCCTTCCTCATTTTACCTACTGAAGCACTTGTAATCATTCACTCTCTCTGTCTTCTGTGAAGAGAATTTTCCTCTTTTAAAACATGGTATTTTCTTCAAAAATGAACATAAAATATCCAGGACTTCTAAATGCTTTTGAAATCAGATCACCAGATTTATCACCTTACTTTGGTTATAAAGTACTAAATTAGTTGCGTACTCTTTTTATATTTATATAATCACTTGTTTTGAACTCTTTGAAAACTTAATTTGGTAATCTTTAATATTAAAAGCTTCCTTTTATGTGGAAGTCATTTTTAACCTACCACTAACTGTGTCTTTATTATACTTTATTCAAATTTGCAAGACTATTGTGTGGAGAAATTAATTTCAATCACACTGAGTAAACTTAAGGTTCTGAGCAGTTCTTGGGAGAACTTCCTCAAACCAAAGTCATTTTTCCAATGGCCATAGTGCAGCAGGGCTATCTATCCATACAAGGCTGTGAAAGTAGAGCACTTCACCTGGAGTAAGGGCTCTCCTCCTTCCTAAACTGTCATGTCTCCCTGTTCCAAACTTCTCCCACACACTGTAGCTTCTTGTACATTAAAATTCCCATTACCTAGATAAATCACGTATTTCTCCATTTCAGGCCATCTTTCACACATATTTTTTTTCTCTCTCAAATGTCCTTTCCCCTGAATCTATTCCCGAGTACCTGCATGCATTTTTTAAGGGAGAGTTCAAGTGTCACTTCATATATAAAACCTTCTTTCACTATCTCTGCTAGTGTTCTCTCAGCACTTTGCCATAAAATAACAACACATATTAAATGAGGTATTGTGAGAAGCACTGGAAATAAAAAGCCAAATAAAACATGGTGTCTGACCTTGAGATTCTTCCAGTACAGTGAAGATTATTGTCTGGTAAAAGTATTTATTCTTCTCTTAACAATATTACTTTTCTTAAAGAGTTTGTTTACTTGGCTTTCCCTGAAAAGACAGTGAGCTTTTCCTGGCAAAAATATGATATATTTTATAAACAGAACTAGTGGCTTAGATAAAAGATTCTGAAGTCAGACCACCCTGATTCAATTTCTGGCTCTCTGACAAGCCAACTCTGTGACCCTGGATAAGTTACCTATCCTCACAAGGTCTCAGTTTTCCCACTCATATATTAGCTACTCCTTTTTGTCTTCCTATCATTATAATTGGTTCAAAGTGATTGTTTTTAAAATTGTTTCAGATTGTAAATGACATTTAGTGATAGAAAACATAGTTTGAAATTTACTCTGATAGTAAATGAAAGTCATAACAAAATACATAATGCAAATAGTAACATCAAAGCAATACTTTAAGGCATTTCTTTATTAATATATATACAGAGAGAGAGAGAAAAACTATTTGTATTCAACTTATTATATTTATATAAGCTTCTTTAATGCACAAGCACAATTGAGCATGTGTCTCTCTTCTTTATTAAACGTGCTCCAAATGTACATCTGCTATGCAATTTCAGTTTGGATAAGATAGTATCTCATTTGTGCTTGAGTTTTAGTATGGTTAGCTAATCTTTTAAACAATATGATTGTTCCTCTGTTAATAGACAATTCTACTATATATAATATTGTTTTTTTATGTTTTTAAAAGTTCTAAAAAGTTTTGATTCTTCATAAAAAATCAATCACCCATGCTGAAGGATGAGAATGTGAAAACATGCATCAATCCAAATACCTAATATATAGCAAAAACAAAGTCTACAAACTGAGCTGAAGCATCAAGGTAGAAAGAATTTCATGAAAGACACGTATTTTAATGGGGAAAAGTTGATATTAGCAATGCAAAATAGACATATGCCAATATGCATCCAATGTACACTTTTACTTTGTATTAGATAATATATCCTTATGTATGTGTTTGTGTTTTTCTCCAGAAACTGGGATGTAAATGCTAAATGCAGTAGTTTAGCTCATTCAAACCAACTTGACTGATAGTCCTATAACTTGCCAATATTGCCAAGAGCTATAACACATATCTGGAGATTTCTCAGATTCTGAAAATTAACTACTTGCTATATTTGCTTTGAGTGACTATGAGAGTCAATATAAAAGATGTCCAGGTAGGATTATTTTACATTTGCCTTAACAAATATTTCAACCTGTGCCAAGCATATATTGCTAAGCAATCTTCTGTAAAAACTGCTAATTTTTAAGTTGTTATTATACATCGGTTAAGTGTTCTAAGATCTTTACTTATACTAAAGCACTTAATTATCACTGTAGTCCTCTAAGGGAAGCTCTGAATTATCATTGGTTTTAACTGACTCTGAGGAAATAGATGCACAGATAGTTGAAAAAACTTGTACCAAGTGGCCTGATTCCAGATAATTTCCTATAGATTCAATAGGTAAGTGATGGTTGTTTTTCTGCAACCCAAAAGATTGATAAGACTTGGCAGTTAAACCTCACATGGCAAAACTCACATGGACACAGATGAGATTAACAGATGAGGATAACAATTTCCTTTTTATTTATTTTTTCTATTGTTGATCGACTACATGAAGCACAGACTATTGTATATAAATTGTTTCCAGAGTTAACCAGTTGTACCTAGTGCTAAACAAAACCAAATATGTACTCATTCTTTGTAGAAGAATAATTACTAAAAGATGTTGCTAGGCATTACATTTTATCTTTTATTTATTCATTTAGGAGAGAGTTTTTGAACATAATGAAAAAAAACTTCAATATTGCTTCTGAAACACATAACTGAACATGAATGCCAATGGCTATTGTTTTGTCATTCTTATAACAGGTGATGCTAAGTAGCAATTTCATGTTATAACATCATTTAACTAATGAATTAATAATTTATAAAAAGAAACTTCTAGGCACTTTGCTTCTGTTATTCAGGCACCACTGTAAATGATACTGATTCAAAATATGTTTCTCTTATGATTTAATTTCACCCTTTCTCTTTCAAATGTTGCTAATTACATTTGGCTAGATATGGGTTTAAAATCTATTTAATCTCCCCCCTTGGCTTTGTCAAGTGTGCTTCAAATTCGTTGTTCAAAATTCACACCATTTTTCAAACCCCTCCCTCTAAAAAAACAAATTTCCTCCAGTTTTCTTCCCTTATTAAATGTCACTACCACCTACAAGTTCCTCAAGACAAACAGATGGAAGTCATTTCTGATGTCTCCCATTTCCTCATCCCCACATTAAATGCATAAGGACATGTTTTTAATTATTCCCACTACATGTCTCTCAGTGCTTCTCAGTTTATTCTCTGCCACAACCAGATTCAAGCACCATGTTTTGTTTGCTAGCTTCTTGGTACTTTGTGCTATGCTGCATTAGCATCTTCAATTGTTTCTTTGCAATTGTAATTGGCCCTCTTTTCTATGGGTTCTGCATCTGCAGGTTCAACCAACATAGATTGAAAATATTTGCCAAAAAATTTGCATCTGCACTGAACAATTGCAAACATTTTTTCTTGTTGGTATTTCTAAACAGTACAAAATAGCAAATATTGCTATCACAGTTGCTTTGTATTAAGTCATTTAAATAATTTAGAGATGATTTAAAGTAGACAGGAGAATGTGCATAGTTTACATACATATACTACACTATTTGGAGCAAAATACTAGTGCATCTGAGGATTTTGATATCCATAAGTGGTCCTGGATACTAAAGAAGGGATGTACTCTATTTTCCTCCACTTTCTGTCTATCTTTATGTCTCTTTGTGTCTCTGTCTCTGTCTTTGTCTCTGTCCATGTTTCTCTCTCTCTCTCTCTCTTTCTTTGAGACAGAGTCAAACAGTTTCAAAGTCACTCTTACAGCCCAGGTTGGCCTCAAACTTGCAATCCCCCAACTCAGTCTACTAGAGTGCTGGGGTTATAAGCATGTGCTATCCATGCCCAGTACCAACTCTCTTAAAACTGTATTCCAGAGCGATGTTTTAAAACTTGATATATGATTATATCATTTCCATTTTAAAACCATCAATGGCTATCCATTTCTAGTATGTTTTTCACTTATGTTTTTGCAAAGTATTATTATGAATTATTATTCTCTGCCAGAATTCATACTCAACAGATGTGAAGATGTATAAGAACCACATCTATTCTACTACTTAAGATCAAAGCAAAGAATCTAAGAAGTGCTCAGTAAATAGTTATTATATAAGTGAATTTAGCCAAGACTCAAAATTCCCCAATAGGTTACTACAGAATCAGAATGCCTTATTGGGATGCTTCATACCCCATCTTACTCCTCTGTTTTAGATTACCACTCTCTGCCTCAATATTGATATTAGACTTTATCATTTCTCTTTTGTTATTCTTCAAGCCGTCTGTGGAAACAGACCACCCCTTGACTTTTATTTTTTACATTTTGAAAGACATCATTGTGGGCATATAATACACAAAACAATGTTAAATAAGGATAGCTAAAAGACATACAATACCTAAAAGTATTAAAGCAAGGTTTGTGACAAAGTATATTGCTGATATTAAATAAGGATAATACAAAAGTTTCTGGATAAATAAACCACTGAAGTAGGAATTTAATTCTAAACCTGCTTCTGAACTTTCTGTGTGACATTAAATGGTTTCATTTTCTCTCAATCTTATGTTGGTGTGGATAGTGTATGAGATCCAGGAAATAATAAAACTGTGATTCCTTATAAAAGTTATTCTGTCTTTAGGAAGAAAGTTTGTTATATTTCTTTCTCTGATTTTTATTCTACCAAAGAAGATTACTAGTGTGTGTGTGGTGGGGGACGGAACAAAAATCAAACACAGAAATACAACATTCTTCCTAGAACAAAATCACTTTTTCAGAGTAGGAACCTTGGCTTTAGAAAGTGTTTTTAACCACTGGGCTACCCTGCCTGCTGAGTGCAGATGTAAAGGTAGGTTTTGAAGGAGGGCAGTTTGGTAGATACTTGTCATCAAAGATCAGATCCTAATTTGTTGAAGAAAAAAATGTAAAAGGTAATAAGAAAAACATGTTGTTTTTGCTAGATTGAGGTGAAGCAAGCTATACAGGGAGATTCCTTGTGTTGTTTCCATGCACTTGTGATTTACAACCCATCTCTACTACACTGCCTGGAGGCAGGGGCACGGAGGAGGAAGGTGCTCCAAATAATGTATGCACATAAGTAAATGTAAAAATGATACAATAAATTTTTTTTAAAAGACCAAGTCCTGTACAAATAACTAAAACTACTAAATAATCCATAATAGATATTTATGTCAATGATTCTGGGTGAATTTATGATTTTTTGACCTTATAATTAGCAAAAGTCAATGTTTAGTAGAAACTTTACTTTCATTTTTCATTTTTGTCTGGCCTATGGAATGATTCATGGTACAATATTCTCTCCAAATGTCTTAAGGTTTCTTTTTATGATTTTATTTTTCTGAATATTTTTTATTATTGTACTGGGTGTCGGGAGGGGTACATTGGAGTATATACAAAGGTTCTTACAATGTATCAAATATATCATACTTGAATTCACTCCCTCCACTGCTCTCCTTCATCCTCCCTACCCAGATTCCTGGAACAGTTACAGCAGGTATCATTTTTATATTTATAGAAGTGTATATACATTATTTACAAGATATTCATCCTCCTACCTCCTTCCCCACCACCCTTCTTCCCAACATCCCCCAACCTGTTCTCCAGTTTTGTAGGAGAAAAAGCATAAAAGATAGTAAGAAAAGCATGGCATTTTTGCTAGTTTGAAATAAAGATAGCTATATAGGGAGATTACTTGTGTTGTTTCCATGTATATATATACTACAATCCAAATTGGTTCATCTCTACCAGTCCTCTTCACTACTCCCTAGCAACCTCGACCAGTTTAAGATAACTATATTCATTCCTATATAGTGAATACATCAACAGCATTCAAGGTTTTGGTTTCCTTCCCTTTCCCTATCCCTCCCATGTGTGGTCTCCCCTTAGTGTGACCCATGTCCAATAATATTGCTGCATTTATTTTAGGTCTATAATCTGCATATGAGGGAGAAAACGCAATTTTTGGTCTTCTGAACATGACTAACTTTGCTTAAGATGATGTTCTCCAGTTCCATGCATTTGCCTACAAATGACAAAATTTCATTCTTCTTTGTGTACTTGGTAAAATTCCATTGTGTATAAATACCTCATTTTCTTAATCCATTCATCAGTAGTGGGGAATCTTGGCTGCTTCCATATCTTGGCTATGCTGAATAGCGCTGCAATAAACATGGGTATGCAGGTGATTTTGTAGCAACCTGACTCACATTCCTTTGGGTATATCCCTTAGAATAGTATTGTTGGACCTCATGGCAGATCTATTTTTAGTTTTTAAAGGCAACTTCACATTTTTTTCCACAGTAGTCTATTAGCTTACATTCCCACCAGCAGTGTATGAGGGTTTCTTTTTCCCACCTGCTCATAAAATTTTTTGGTTTTGGTGTTCTTGATGGTAGCTATTTTAACAGGAGTGAGGTAGAATCTTAGTGTGGGTTTCATTTGCATTTCCTTTATGGCCAGTGATGGTGAAAATTATGTCCTGTGTGTTTTAGCCATTTGGACTTCTTTCTTTTAAAAAGTTCTGTTTAGTGAAGTTGCCCATTTGGTTATTAAGTAATTGATTCTTTGGGAGTTTCGTTTTTTGAGCTCCCTGTATATCAGCCCCTTGTCTGATGTATAGCTAGGAAAGATTTTCTCTCATTCTGTGTGTGGCCTCTTCAATTTAGAGATAATTTCTTTTGTTGTGCAGAAGCTTTTTAATTTTATGTAGTCCAATTTGTCAATTCTTTCTCTTAGTTGTTGAGCCACTTCAGTTCTACTGAGGAAGTCCTTCCTGGTGTCTTTTTCTTCTGGAGTATTCCCTGCTCTTTCCTGTACTAGCTTCAAGGTTTCAGGTCTGATATTAAGATATGTAATCCACTTTGAGTTGATAGTTTTACAGGGTAACAAACATAGATCTAGTTTCAGTTTTCTGCAGGCAGATAACCAGTTTTCCCAGCAACATTTCTTGAAGAGGCTATCTTTTCTTCATTGTATGTTTTTGGCATCTTTGTCAAAATTTAGGTGGTGAAGCTGCTTGAATTCATATCTGTGTCTTCTATTCTGTTCCACTGGTCTTCATGTCTGTTTTTGTGCCAGTACTCTGCTGTTTTTATTGCTATGGCTCTGTAGTATAGTTTGAAATCAAGTACTGTGATACCTCCAGTATCCAGTATCTTTTTGTTCAGTATTGGCTTGGCTATTTGCTGTCTTTTGTGTTTCCAAATGAACTTTAACGTAGATTTTTCAGCCTTTGCGGTGTTTCATAGGTTCTGATAGGTTGTGTTTTCACTTTCATTAAATTCCAGGGACATTTTGATTTCCTCCCATATTTCTTCTATAACCCACTGACCATTGAGAAATGTGTTGCTCAGCCTCCAATTATTCACGTATTTTCTGCTGCTGCTTTCATTGTTGAGTTCTAGTTTTATTGCATTGTGATCAGATAGTATGCAGGGGATTATTTCAATTTTCTTATATTTGTTGAGACTTGCTTTGTGCTGTAAGATATGGTTTTTTTGGAGAAAGTTCCATGAGAAGCTGAGAAAAACGTATAGTTTGTGTTGTAGGGTGGACTATTCTGTAGACATCTGTCAGGTCCATTTGACTCTAAGGTGTCATTTAGTTGTAGGATTTCTTTATTGACTTTTTGTTTGGATTACCTATTTATTGGTGATAGAGAAGTACTAAAGTTACCCACTACCACTGTGTTAAGGGGATTTTAAGTTTTAGGGTATGTTTAATGAAGTTGGATGCTCTGACGCTGAGTTCATATAAGTTGATAATTGTTATTTTCTCTTCATATATTTCTCCTGTTTTTGGTATGAAGTGACCTTTTTGTCTCTTTTGAATAACGTAAGTTTGAAATCTACTTTGTCTTGTATAAGTATTTCTACTCCTGCCTGTTTTCAGAGGCCATTAGCTTGGTAAATCTTCTTCCAGCCTTTCACCCTAAACCAGTGATTTTTTGTTGTTGTTGTTTTGTTTTGTTTTTTTGTCAATAAGTTTTGTCTCTTGTAAACAACAGACTGTCCAATATTCCTTCTTACCCCAATTTGCCAAAATGGTGTCTTTTGATGGGGAAGTTGAGTCCGTTAACATTCAGTGTTGATATTGATAGGTATGTGGTTAGTCCTGCCATTTACTTGTTTTTGTTTAAGGATTTGAGTGTGTGCAGCCAATTCAATGCTACTTTCTGATTACTTGTCTTTTATTTTCCTAAGGTTTAATACTCCTCTTGTGGTTTTGTTTGCTTTCATCTTCTGTGTGCAGAATTCCTTGTAGAAGCTTCTGTAGTCGTGGCTTGTTGGTCATACATTATTTTAGTTTCTGTATATTGTGGAAGGCTTTTATTCCTCCATCAACTTTGAATGATAGTTTTTCTGGATAGAGTAACCTAGGGCTGAAAAGTTTTTCATTCAGTGCCTGAAATACCTCACTCCATTCCCTTCTTGCTTATAAGGTTTCTGTTGAGAAATCTGCTGTTATTTTGATGGGTTTTTCTTTATAAGATATTTATTGTTTCTTTCTTACAGCCTTCAATATTCTTTCTCTGTTCTCTATGCAGTGTTTTAATGATAATATGCCATGGGGAGGTTATATTTTGGTCAAGTATGTTTGGTGTCATAGAGGCTTCCGGTACCTGGATGGATGACTCTTTCTCAAGGTTTGGGATATTTTCTTTTTCCATTTTATTGAATATATTACATATCCCTTTGGCTTTCACCTCTTGTCCTTTTTTGATGCCCATGATTATCAGGTTAGGACTTTTGATAGAGTTGCTGAGTTCTTGCATTGTCCTTTCACAGTTCTTGAGTTTTTTCACTAATAATTTTTCTGTGTTTTCACTAATAATTTTTCTGTTTTTTCTTTAGTATCTATTTTATCTTCAAGCCCTGAGATTCTGTATTCCACTTGTTCTAGTCTGCTGGAGTGGCCTTACACTGTATTTTTTATTTGATTAAGGAGACTTTTTATTTCCTGGATATCTGTTTGATTTTTTTCTGTTGTTTTCCATATCTTTGTTCAACTCCTCTCTCAAATCTTGTGCTGTCTTCTTTACTTCTTATATCTCTTTTTCATAGTCTCCTTTGTTTTACTTTGGTGTTTGTTAAAGTCTCTCTGAGTTCACTTAATTGTTTATGTGTCTTCTCAATTTTTTTTTATTTATGGTGTCTTGATACATCTTGAGTTCATTCTGTACCTTCTGTTTAACATGGTCTTTTAGTTTCTCCATGAGTTTCTCAATGATCTCATCCATGATTTCCTCTTTGAGACACTTTTTTTGTGAACATCACTAAGCTCATTGTCATATTTATCATTGTTCTTTTAGGGTCAGAAACTGAGTGTTCATTTTCTTCATTTCCCACTAAATCATCTATTGAATTGTTCTTTTCAAGAGTGGGGTTTCCTTGCCTTCTTCTTCTCCTCATTTTTCTTACTGGAGCTGTGCTCCTATGTTCTTGATTGGCCAATTGGTGTTTTTAATCACCTGTTTTCTTTACCTTGATTTAATTATCATGTTTTGACTGGCTTATTGTTAATTACATTGAAGTGCTATTTCTGTCCCTGGCCTTGAAGTATAAATTAGAGTAACGCATTCACAGGTTCAGTCTTAGACCAGTTGTTTACGTATTATATAGAGAACCCCTTGGTGATAATATCTATAAACAGTGGCATTTGGGTTGCTAATGCTTCTTTAGATAGAGGTAGAAACTTGGGTAATTTGAAAAGATGGTGCTCAAAGGGAGGGTGGAAAAGGGGAATGGGGTGAGTTGGGAAAAATGTGTGGGGACTGCAGGGTTTTGAGGACCCTGGTGTGTGTTTGGGTGTAGTTCCACTGTTGTAGTGTTGGGTGCTTGTGTCAGGCATTACAGAGGGCTAGGGGTGCTTATGGTAGTACAGTAGACTAATCAAAGAGTGATAAATGTGGG
This sequence comes from Castor canadensis, assembly GCF_047511655.1. Taxonomy (NCBI): domain Eukaryota; kingdom Metazoa; phylum Chordata; class Mammalia; order Rodentia; family Castoridae; genus Castor; species Castor canadensis. The sequence goes on along the minus strand of NC_133392.1, from coordinate 46,406,995 downwards.
GGAGGGAGGGGTAATGTGACAGATTGGGAAATGTTAGGAAGGGGAAGTGAAATCGGGGATAGACAGTGGATAAAAGGGGCAGAAAGAATAATTGAGAGGGAGAACAACAGATTGTAGCACAAGGAAAGGAGAGAGTGAACAGTGTAAGAATAGAGATAAGAAAATAATGGTAATAATATTAAAAATACTAAATAGAAAAAAAGAAAAACAACTACACATCAACAAAAACAGTATGGTCAATTCCACAAGAGTTCTGTACTTACTCCTTTGGTGTCCAATCCTAGTACTGGTGCTTATGACTGGGGATTATTCAGTGCTTATCTCTTCTCAGCATTGATATTCTGGACTATGTGTGGAAAGTTGTTTCCACTATTGTCAGACAGCTTGGGGGGAAGTCAGCTGCAGGGTTTTTTCTGTCACTTTTCTTGGTCTTATGGGCTGTCTTTTACCAGTGGGAACTCTGATGGGGTCTCATAAAACAGCTGGCTTGTGAGCAGTAATTTGTTCCTTCTGTCCATAGGCCAGGTTGCAATTGTTACCTGTGGTAGCTCACCACCAGTTTGTGAAAGATGGTCTGATCTGTTGCAGCAGCTGCATTGCCCTACAGCTGGAACTCTGGCTTGTCAGCTCCTGCTCCAACAAAGTGGGCAATTCAGTTTTGTGTACTGTCCTCAGTCCTAGAGAATAGCTTAAAAATACACCATGTCCTCACTCTGGGAGGTTGACTTTTCTCCCCAACCCTGCTTTCAGCCTTTATTCTTTTCCCTGCCTGTGCTCACGGAGAGTTTGGCTCCTTGTCCCACCCTTGTGCTCTGAGGTTGGTTCAGCATTCTCCCTCACCCCCACTGTGAGTGGTAGGTGTCTATGTTTTTCAACTTCATTAGGAGGACATTCAATCTGCCCATGAACTGTACCCAGGGTGAGTGGGTGGGGGTCAGTATGGTGCATGGCGCTCACCTGTTAATTCTGCAGATTTAAGTAGGCAGCTTTGAAACTGGCCAGCAGGGAAAAATGGCAGGTGACTTTTCTCAAGGCAGGCACTTACTGGGGCTAGGTTCAGCTTGGTGGGGCATAGGTATGTTTTCCACAGGTTAGTGGTCAAGTATGTTGCAAGGTTTGGTTCTGTTTGATGTTCTTTCTTCCAAGTGTATCTCCCACATCTCAAAGTGATTTCTGAAATCACAGAGCCCAGAAATTCTGATTCTCTATCTCATCTGCCATCTTGGATCCTACTTAGAAGGAAGGAATTTTTATCACACTCACATTTTTTTACATAGGTGGCATGACAAGACACATAGTTCTAAATGGCACACAACAGGTCAAGTTGGGCAGGTGGAGTAAAGAGCTGAAAGCAGGAGTCTTGGGTCCACAAGTGCCACCAATATCCATCTTCTTGGTCTACCTCCTCCCTTGAGAACCACTTTAAGTTTTCTAAGTACTTTATTTTAGTTGGAAATTCATCGTAGTGTATAAGAAAGTAACTCTCCATGGACTCAGTGTTACTGCTGGACCTAACTTCATCTTAAGAATTGACTGGTTAAAAAAAAATTAGGTGGAAAGTCTAAAGGGAAACTGAATCTGCCAATGTCATAACAGAAGAGGATATAGGAAGACACATCCTTGAAATAGTAGAAGTACATTAAACTCATAAGAAGTGCACATATTATTGTCAAACTAGTCTCATTCAACAGTAACTATTATAAGCATGTCTTTATGAAAGCAGAATGGAAATTCCATTGTTATTCAGTGGCTATTAATATATGGTAACAACATCCCATAACCAGCCAAAACTATTCTCTTTGAGACAGGAGTACTGCATTATGCTTGTGCATAAAACAATACTGAATGTCTAGTAAGAACTCTACACATAGGTTTTATAGTCTTTGCGAGTATTTGAGAACTTTTGTATTACATTTTTCCTGTTTGGTTTATACTTATAATTTTGATACTACTCCATTTTATGTGCTTATAACCATGCTTTATCATTAAATTTTAAGTATATTTTTAAATGTTATTTGGCAATAATAGATGTGACTATATAATTTTTATGCCTAGAATTTTTCCATGGAAACACTTTGCAAATTAGTTTTCATCTACCAGATGAAAAAAGTAAAATTTCAGCTAAACCATTTTTCTCTAAACAGAAGCTGAGAGCAGTAGCAGGTGGTTCAGACACTGGGGAATATCTGATTACATTCTAACTGCAAGGCAGGAAATTCTGAAATGGTTCAGTACAGCAATGGGATGTGAAGGATTAGGAGAGCTGTGTTTTTCAACACTTAAGTTCATCTTCCTTAGAACAGAAAAGAAGACACAGAAGTTACCTGAAGAATAAATTATCCAGAGGTATAGAAGGAGAGGACATCATTATGTCCTTGGTTTTTATCCATTACATTATGGGTTTCAATCTTCCTAATATTCCTCATTGTTTAGTTTTTTCTGTTTGTCAGTAAAAGAGTGCATATATTTGTAAGTAAGGCTGACTTTAATAGCTTATTTTCTTGTCACTTTGACAGTTAGAGTTGAAATTACTCCTCCACAATGGATTGTGTTGTACAGTGCACAATATTGTGGTCTAAATTACCTTCTAAATTCATGATTTATATAAGTCTTTGCAAGCCTGATTTACACTTTATTACTCTTACCTCAGCTTGAATTGCATCCCTATGAAATCAAACCTGAAAAAGAGACAAACAAAAATTGTCAAAACATACTAATATAGTTTAAAAGTTTATAAAATGTAGCCTGCATATACTTGCAAGGTATTACTTAAAAGGATTAAAGGACAGAAGAAAGTAAGTGGATTGTAAGTAGTTCTCTTTGCACTTAGAATTGTGTTTGGCTTTCTTGTTAGAATGCAACACTTTATTTGTTTACATTAATTTGCCTTCTTTTTTACTGTGAAATTATAGAATAGTATTAACACAGAACATTAAATCATATATGTATATGGATGCCTATGTATAAACACATTTGAAAATTATTGTAAATAAGTAATTCTCAGAAGCACATCTTAAACCTTTGATGAATAAATTTCTGAATGTAGAATGTTATATAGCATGCATTACCTTTATTAAACATCCAAAATATTAACATGTGCTTCCAACTTTCCTTTCTATTTCATTCTTTAAAATTTGAGAATGTTATAGTCTTCATATAAGTTTTAATTTTTTACATATAGATAAAAACAACTATTAAAATGAGAAGTTATGTTTAACAATGTTGAATAAAGAGATAAATGGTACTTGAAGTATTATAATTAGTCCTACATTTTATATAAGTTATTACAAGATGAATAAATTTAAACAAACAACTTTATTTTGTCAAACAAAAAATGTCATTGTATCACAATAATGTGTGAATGTTTTATATTTAGCATTTATGTTTATATTTAGCCTACTTTTATTAAAAAGTTTCTTAATTGCCCACAGAGATGCCTTATAACATATAAAAGAAAAGAAGCATTATTTTGCTGTAATGAATACTTTTTCTGCTTACATTTTTTGTCTTTGTCTTACTAATTGGAAATCTATCTGAGACATTTCTGTAATTTAAAAATGAAAAGTATATGTACAGCTATATACCACATAAAAACATTTTAGTTAAGAAATAGCCACAAATATAATAGGGTCCCATAAGACTACATCACCTAGTGATGTTGTAGCTATCTTAGTTTGCATAAAGTGCACTCTATGATGTTTGTACAACAAGGAAATCAGTAAAGATGCATTTGCATGAATGTACTCCTGTTAAGTTGCATATGCCTATATATTTATAAACACATTTAAATACATTTTTCTCTTTGTGTGTGTGTGTGTGTGTGTGTGTGTGTGTCTTTAAGGACAATAATTTGAAAAGGACAGTATCATTTGTATTAATTTCTCTAAGCCATCTCTTGATGGCTTAGAGAAAGAGATATGTATTATCTCATAATTCTGTAGTCAGGAAGTCTGAAATGAAAGTGATGTCAGGGCCATGTTCCCTTTGAGGGGTCTAGGGGAAGAATTATTTTGCCTCTTATAAGCTTCTGATGGATCTCAGAAGTTCTTACCATTACTGGGTGCTGGTGACTCACGCCTGTAATCCTAGCTACTCAGGAAACAGAGATCAGGAGGATTGAGGTTGGAAGCCAGCCCAGGCAAACAGTTTGAGAGACCCTATTTCAAGAAAACCCATCACAAAAAAAGAGATGTGGAGTGACTCAAGATGTAGACCCTGAGTTTAAAACCCAGTAACTGCAAAAAAAAAAAAAAAGAAAAAAAGATGAAAGAAATCCTTAGCATTGCTTGACTTGTAGCTGATCACTTCAGTCTCTGCCTCCAACATGTGACCTTCTTCCTTCTGCCTTTCTGTGTCTATTCCAAATTTATTTCATTTATCATACAAAGACTTGAGTCACTGGATACCTCCTCAACTCCAGTATGAACTTACTTACCTACTATGTCTACAAAATGCCTGTTTCCAAAATAGGCTCATGTTCTGAGGTTTCAGGTAGATGGGAATTATGGGAAGACACTCTTCAACCAGGGGCTCCATCCAAACTTACATGTGTGGTACATGATTTTATTTATTCAAGATGCAAAAAAATATAGTCCTAGTCTTGTCACAGTTTTTTCCTTGTTTCAACTGTGGGTTCTTAGAAAAGAATTGGACCTTTGAAAAAATTCCAGTCATCTATTTTTAGTGCCATTATAAACAGAACTTTGAGAAACCCCAGAAAGATATATCCAGGTGTTTTATACCAAGTCTAGAAAACAGGAGAAAATGAGAAGGAAAGGAAATGCAGTAAAGGAATTTAGGTCCACCAACTTTATTTCTAGTGTTTTCTTTTAAATTTTTATTATTGTTATTGGCATATATTAATTGTACATAGCAAGGGTTTTCATTATGATATATCCATACACGCATATAGTAGTCTAATATACTTAGATCATATTCATCCTCTATTTTCTTGTGTTCTTAAGAGTATACATTTTAAAGATATATGCATGTATGTATAACTAAGGTATATTAATATATCTTCATTGAATTTATTGGGATAAAATATAGGTAAAATTGTATCAATCAATCACAAAATAACTACACTGCACATTAACTCAGTGTTAATGAGTTAACACTGAGTTAATGTGCAGAATGTGTAAAATTCTGCACATTAACTCAAAAGACTAAAAAATAAGACATAGGATGGAGAGGTATTTCATAGGATCACAGGTGAAAATTACTTCAAATTTTTCTTTGGTTGCATAATAAGCACAAGTCAATAATATGTAGTCCAGATACCCTCCTTCATCTTACCAATTATGTTTTGGTTGTTTTAATGAAAGGAAAGTGTTTGATCTGACTTTTTTTCTCTATTAAGATAGATGTGTCCAGATTGGCATCTTTTGAGATTTATGAGGCACACCCAATCCAAATGACATTAATCCCAGTCTTCCATAGAATATTTATTCAAGTAAATGTCAAATAAATTTCTGGGATATTTAAAAATAAAAAAGACAGAATATGCCAGAAAACTGGCTTAGAAAACTGAACTGTGATGTTTTGTGGGGAAAAAAAAGTGGTTTGCATGTATTCTATATTATGGTGGACATTAGTAGAATGATTTCTACATAGTGTCGAATGTCGGCCGTCAGGAAATCTAATAGAAAATTCTTAAAGGAGTACTTGATAGTTAGTATTAAAGAATAACTGCCATAAATCACATAGCTGAAATTTGCTCTGGGCCTATGAATAATTTGCAAAATCAATTTTTGACGAGATAGGGAATATTTTTATTGAATCTCTTCCAAAGCCTACTAAAGGTTTTCAAATAATGTAATTGTAAAGTAAATATTTAAATGATATATTTGTATCATAGAAACTTAAGGATGGCATAACTTTGAAATTTCCATTATTTCTTCGTAACTATTAGGCAATGATGAGAATCGTTAAAAGTTTACCTGTGGGAAAACTATCCAATCTTACTCTGAACATTACTACTCTCTCAATCAGTTGTATTTGCTATCAATTTAATAGATTTATTCAGTTCTCACAGTACTGGAAAAAATGATAAATAATTGTAGTTTAACTTTCCAAAACGCAAACACTAATTGTGTAAGTAAAACTCTTTCCAAATAGTTTCACCAGAATCCATGAAACAGAAACATCTGTTGTTCAGACTCATCCAAGCTATACCTTATTCTGTATTCTGTGTTTATAAACTACAAAAGACAATGCTCTCTAGTTGTTAAAGTCTATAGACTTTCATGCATTATTTATAAACAGTGAGTAAAAACTTCAAATATTTGCATAATAATGGATATTAACAAAAAGAATATGAGATTATAAATAGTTTCCTAGTGCCAATAAATGCCAATGGTGGAGATAAACAGAAAAAGATGATATTTATCACAGCTAATTTAATAATGTTTTTCTTTTATATTTCAACAAAATCAATAGGATTTTGGCAAAGAAAAAGAGAGACCTGAGAACAATGAAAAACAAAAAGAGAGAGGAAAAAATTTTGTATCATTAGAAATAGCATTTAAATTACATCTTTGTATGTAAGCACATGCAGATAATAAGGGTAAAATTTTTAAGATTTTTGAGTTATTAGTTGAATTTAGGTATATTTGAATATAAATTTAATAAGATTTTATATATTCATTAAAGGGGAACTTCACATTGAATTATTTATTAGTCAGAAAATCCAACTGATAAATTTGGATTGTAACTTTTGCACATTTATGCGGCTACATTTTAGTTGTAGTGAATAGCTATGAGAGATATTTTGTTTTCAGGAAATTATTAAAATAAATAGAATTGTTAAAAAGGTGAATGATTATTTCATTTGCCTTTGAATGTGAAGAAAATTCCATAAGATTTTTTAAACTGCAGGGGGTAAGATTCTTTCATTTAAGGATAGCTCTATAAATCAGAGCAAAGTTATTCTGTAAATTTTATTCAGAACTATCTGGGCTGATTATCATTACCTGCAGAATTTAGGGGAGCCCAAGACCATTCTGCTTCTGAAATTTCAGTATCTTCTTCAAGAAGCCACAACAATTATATGTTGGGCTATATACAAAGTTTATCTATTTAAAGAACTTTTCCGAGAAGATAGTTCATGATTTAAAAAAAAAAAAAAACGAAACACAAAGTGATGAAATAGCAAGAATCCTTAAATAAATTTTCAAGTAAAACTTCTTCTAGGGTACCATTTCTGTAAGTGATCCACTCTTCAATGGCTCCCAAATTTATGTGACAGGAAGCCCAAAAAAATCTTTTTTTCCTTCCAGTATGGAAAGATTATTCATCTGCTGCTTCAAACTTTCTTCTAAAAGTGGGAATGCTGATATTTGGAGATTTTCTTTTCTCTTCTCCACCTGAGCTCTTTCATCTTGCTTCTTTCAGTACCTACTCAAACTTTGCCATATTCTATACTTTCCTAGATTTCAACACCACTGGCACAGTGATCTTCCTTAGATCAGCAACAACAGGTCAAGGAATTAATGCACATTTCTAGATTTTTACACTTTTACCAGGAGAAAGCAAGAAAACTTTGTGTGGCAAAAAGGGAATACTCCTCCACAGTTTCTCTCAGCGTTTTTATGTTTTATTTATTTTGTTGGCTGGATGTTGGGAATTCCACTTTACCCCCATGCCTAGGAATTTATAGATACCAAGACTCAAAAGAGAAAATGGACATGAAATTAATTATTCAAATAGCATTATTAGATAGTAAGGAGCAAAATGATTTCCAGTGAAAAGGGCTCAGGTTTAGTTAAAGGTAGATGTAAAGAGAGGCAGTATATTTCTTGTATTTAATGCAGTTGGGGGGGTCAGCTCAGGGTGAGTACCACTCCCCTCAATTAAAAGACCAGAATTTTCATGGTTTGAACTTTTCTTCTACAGACAAGTGAGGAAGATCCTGAGTTCTCTTATTGTTGGTTTGGATGTAGGGAACAGGGAAGAGCAGGGGTTAAAAGTTATCAATTAACAGCAAAAATGGGAAAAGACTATTACAGTATGATAAAAACTAGGCATTAAATGACAAAATCAAGCTATTTAACATGAATTTCTTCACCACATTTTCTTATTCTTATAATTATTACTACCACAATTATTGTTACTTATTGTTTTGTAATGAGAACAATTAACTCTTTTAGCAATTTTCAAATATATAATATAATGTTTTTAACTGTGATTACTATGATGTACAATAGATTTCTTGAACTTAATTCTTCTATCTGTCTATCTGGATTTTTATGCCACTTGCTTAACATCATCCTAATCCTATGACCCCCCCCCCCAGCCTTTGATTCTCTGTTTATATATGTATGTTGTACACAGTCCACACATATGTGATATCATGTTACATGTCTCTCTGTGCCTGGATCAGATCACTTGACATATTATGCTCCAGGTTCACACCTTTCATAAGATCATGTTGTACAGCATAAATGTATACAAATTTCACGTATCAATTAAGAGTAATTAAAAAACATAAAAAAGATAATGGTATGCATTATGAGAGAAAGATTCCAGAAAATAGTGAAGAAAAGAAAAAAATGGTCAATATTGGTTTAAATAATTAAACATAAATATTTAAATAAGCAGAGCTATATTTTGATGGAATAGTTGGGAAAGAAAAATGTTTAAAGCAAAATGCATAATCTAATTTATTATAAATATCAACTTGGAGACACAATAGGAAAGTATTTAGGTTTTGTTTGGAGCTAAATATAGTTTGTAAACCAGATTTGAAATTTATCATCATGTAGTGAATAACCAACCATTCATAATAGGCAATTTCTGAAGAAGTAAAATAAAAAGTAGACAGAATCTAATACCTGAGTCTTATACAGTATCATCATTCTTAGTGCATGTGTACAAGTTCATTATAGAAATGCTGGGCCTAAGAAGAATGAGAGAAGAAACAATCACTCTTCGATCTAACCCTGTCAGAAGATATTATCATGGATTTGTCATAGGTCCCAAAAAAACACAATTCCAAAAATCATAGATAAGTGATGAACAGTTTAATCTAAAATTTGAAAGCATACATAGTGAAGAAGCATTGTCTACAAAAGCATCAAAGAGACTACAATGCAGTGAGCTAATAAAGGAGAATTCAGAGAAGAGTTACGGAATAAATTTGATACAGGGGGAGGATTCTAAAGAGAAAATACTTTAGGGAGAAACTTAAGCAAAGAAATATAGTGAAATAAAATTAACATAGAATTTATATAATAAATACCAGCTATGTGGTTTTAAGATTGGGTGAAGGAAAACTATAAGGAAATAATAATTAAGGAGATCTCAAGCCAGCCGCCACTGGTGGCACATACCCATAATCCTAGCTACTCAGAAGGCAGAGATCAGGAGGATCATGGTTAGAAGCCAGCCTGGGCAAACAGTTCATGAGACCATAGCTTGAAAAACCCATCACAAAAATAGGGCTGGTGGAGTGGCTCAAGGTGAAGACCCTGAGTTCAAGTCCCAGTACCACAAAAAAAAAAAAAAAAAGGAGGAGATCCCAGAAAACTCACAGGCTTATATATAGATATCCACCAATATTTATAGTTAAGGAGTAGGCTTTCATTAGAGTATATTTATAAAGAAAACTACCAAATGGAGACAAGCCTTAACCTTAGTGAACTTCAGCAATTATAGTTCTTTGGATTGGGAATGAGATGCTTTTGTGGCATAAAGGGTGATAATTTTTTTTTCCTGAAAGTAATGTTACCTAAACTAATTCACCCATGACTGTCTTTCATAGTTTTTAATCTCCTGAGCTATGCAGCAGCAGGCTCAAAAATAGGAGAAACCTGTGGTTTGCTCCCAATACAGTGGGTATTCAGGAGCAAATCAGTGATATCAAGTGGCAATTATTTTCCCTTTTACTACTTTCATTCTAAACAAAATTTACACATACCTCCTCCTAAGGGAAGGATTATCTTACTCACTTCGTCTTGGCTTATTATATGAACAAAGTATGGGAGTAAATATGAAGAAATAGATGAGTGCAATTTCTATAGGACTCTCATAGCATGTATGAATTAGGAAAATAAAAGCAGAAACAAAACAAAAATCTCAAACAAAATAATTGGTAAGAGAAAGGGCAAATTCTTTGACTCAGAGACCATGCATAGTGAAGTCGAGGGAATAGAGTACATAATAGTTGAGAAAAGGAGAAACATTTCCATGGAGACAGCAGAGAGTCTTTCCTTGACCTCAGGCGGAAAAAAAAAGCTATATATATATTTTTTTTGACAAATCAAATACAAATTTCTGTGGCCATATAACTATGTATAATACAAGATGAGAAAGGGTACTTGTCATGTGGCTACCTATGAAGGACATTGCTGATCAAGAATTTTACAGGAGTTAAACTTTCTGCCTATATTGAGGGGGAAAAATAGAGAGGCCATATTAAATTCCGGACACCAGTCTAAACCAAGGTACTCAGAGCCAAAGATCTGTAGGTGCTGTAGGAAAGAATTTATGTGTGGTTAGGAAAAGCAGTTGGTCTTGTAATCCTATCAGAAGTTTCTGTATCTGGTTTAAAAGTACTTTAACCTAGAAAAACACAGTGAAATAATTCTATTAGGCACTTCTGACAATTGAAAGTATATGAAATTGAAATAATCAGATTTCAGAACAATATGTACAGTATGATTTCATTTATAGAATTCTATATGAAGGGATTTATAATGGAAATATAACCACATAGTTTAAAAGCCTTTGATAAATTTGGAAAGATCTGGAGATTCAGGTTAGAGAAACCCTAACATAATGTAAGTAAAACTTAACAGGTAATTATGAGGGAGTTCAAAACACCAGAATGCCAATTCAAATGTCGATAGAAAACACTGTTCTCTTAAAGTGTCAGATTAGAATGAGAACCCTATGAGGAATTGACTTGAGGCCATTTGTGTTACATTAATGCAAATAACTTTTGTACATTTTCTCTATGGCCTAAGACTTTGTGTGAGACTCAGTTTACAGGTAACAAACTAATCAATGTGGAGGAGGAAATTTCAAGGGATCCCACAATTGATGCTGTGGGATAGGAATATATATGGCTGCATTTAGCCAGATGGATAGTAAGTATTAGGAGCAAAAAGCTGAGCAGAAAGGTTTAAATCACTTGCAGTTTTTCAGAAAAGGAGTACCTTTAATGTTGCAGATAAGAAAGATAACAGTAAAAAAAAAAAAAAAAAAAAAAGCCAAGTGCTTTCCTTTGGACAATAGGGCAAGACAATAGGAGAGATGCCTTGAGGGCATCTGAAGAACTATCCAGATACCTTTTGACAGGCTCAAGGGTAACTTATTTGAAAGATTTTGCTTTGAGAAGAGAACTTGAGGGCACCCTGATTATACAGGACCACATAGGGAAGTTATTTCCAGGTTCTGCTACCCAGCTTCTGAGAAGCCACTGAAAAAGGTAGTCCAAGGGTGCCCAGCTACTCCCCTAGTTGACAGACAGTGGCATCATCCACATGATGCTTGTTTTGCAGGCATGCAGAAGCCAAGATTTACGGGAGCATGGAAGCTTCCATATAGATTTAAAAGCTGGCCTGGGAGTCTAGGTGATACTAGTGTTGAATACGTTGGGTTCTTATCCTGCCAAAGAATGAAGAGCCTGTACAACAGGTGGGTATCAAGAAATGAAAGAAGTTTACTGAAATAAGGAAAACCAGAAGTCCAGCATGTGAGGGACTTTAGGTCAGAAAGACTTAGTTGAGGCAACTGTGCTATCTAAGAGTTTTTATCTAGTTTTTAAAGTACTTTTGGGGCAGACTTTGCAAGGACCCTATAGACAGCTTTCTGGCAGGTTTGGGGTCCTTAGGTAGGCCCTTTTGCCTTCTTTATACTAAGCCCATACTTGCTTTCTCAGGGATGTCTGTGCTATCTCTGTTCTCTTCCCTGACATCTGGTTCTTGCTAGCTTTTAATTACTCCTTTGTGGGCCCTACTTGTGTCCAAGTTTCAGCACTCCTGAAAGACAAACCACATTCAAACATAACACTTAATTTATCTCATTGCATTCTGTGTTCTCAATTATGAGTGTAAAAACTTTTTGAAAGTGTTACAGCTAATGAATCATGAGTCACAATGTCTTAAATTGTGCTCTATGGGTTCACCCCCAGGTGTTCCTCACCTATTAAGCCAGAAATCTATGAGAAAATAGAGTAGCAGTGACTCCAGAAGACTGATTAGTTATTGGACATTCTGAATTTCAATAAAGGATGATGGATTCTTTGGGTTTAATAGTAATTCTTTTATCTTCAATTCCTAAAATATAGTGGTGCTGGTGTTCACATGCCTTAGGTGGTTCTGCTCTTAATTGGAACAGAATGGAAGAAATATAGCAACACATATACTTTTTCTATTGTAAAGTTTCCTTTGTCTTGATGAAATGATCAATAAGTGAAAAATCTTGAATTACTACACATTAATATCTTTTGCCAATTCCCATGTCTATGTGAATCTTGGGAAATTCAGGGAAGTGAAAGGAGTTTGAGATTGAGAATGCAACACTGTCTTAACAGATGACTATTATGTAATGTTAAAAGATTAACTGATATTTCCAAATGTTTCCACTGAAACTCAAAGCTATTTATTTAATTATGTACCTTATTTTACTGTTATACTGGTTAATGCTAGATGGCTTCTCAGTAGCAAATTATTTTACAGGTTATAAAAGAGAGATTATAATAAGGGAGTAAAATACCAAAATCCACAATTTTGTATCTGGAAATTTGGGCATGTTTTTGTAATTCTTGTCATTGTGTGTTTGTGTTTCACTTTTTTTTTTTCTTTTTTGCAGTACTGTGGCTTAAAGTCTGCCTACACACTCCACCAGCCGTTTTGTTTTATATGGGTTTCTCGAGATAGGTCTTGTGAACTATTTGCCTGGGCTGGCTTTGAACTGTGTTCCTCCTGATCTCTGCTTCCTGAGTAGCTAGAATTACAGGTGCAAGCCACAGGTGCCCAGCTATGTGTTCCACTTCTTAAAGTATCAGCTTCTTTCAATTCACTTTTCCTTTGACATACAACGATGTAAGACTACATCTCTTTTTCTCAAGGTGTTATATTAGCATTATTCATTGCATAGGTTAATAACAAAAGTGTGGGCCAAAATGAGCATAAATATGTATAAAAAGGGAGGATTTTTTTTAAAAGTAATTGATATTTAGGCAAAACAAAGCATGGGTCAAGGAGGGTATTTTGCCTTGAATATTCAGTATTATTTAAAGATTTAATTCTCTAAATTAAAGAATATACACAACTTTGATACCACATTACACACGCAAAGAAGCTAAAGAAATATATCTAGATTCCTGTGGAATTTTCTAAATTATTGATTACATAATAAAAGAAGAATTTTCATATGAAATTGAACTATAAAAGGATAAGTGATTTGGTATTGAATTTTATTAGGAAATAGCATAATAAATTTGACGGAATTTTTCCTGATGGAGCTAAATTTTAAGCATAAAACATCTTGACCCAGTTTTTTAATGATATTTTACCTCCTGTCCAAAAGCCACCTGCAAATAGCTTATTTGCATGTGGATAAAGCATAAGGCCTTCATCTCCCTTTTACTCATTACTGAGATAACAAACCTTTCTTCTCAAAGCACAGCATCATTATTGTTGCAAGTGTGAAATCAGCCAACATCCTCTGACACGTGGCTGCTGATCTGTAAGCTCTGAATAAACAGTACACACTCAATTGCCAACATCCATTCTTGCTTAAAAATGGGAATTTTTCCCCAAGTCAATTGCCATTTAATTATAATTGCATTTCATCTTTCAGAAGAAAGAATTTAAAAGAGATCATGTTTTATAGAGCAAAGTGGAAAATATTTATTAGATAATCTAAAGAGAAATGTTTTAGGAGTTCGAACTAAACCTTCTTACAACATCCAATTGTCCCTAAATGTTAAAATAGTTACTATAGACATAACAATTTCATGGTATCATAAACTAGTATTTGTTTTACAAAGTGATTTATACTCCTTTTTGAGAAACTTACAGCAAAGTTATTAATTTCATGAAGAATCTAGAATCAACCTGAATGAAAATGTTAATGGTTTTCTGCAGGGCAAAGAGGAATAAAACATTTAAATGTAGTAGGTACAACATATGGCATTTTAAAATATATTTAATTAAAAAATAAAAAGAGCTACAGCATCCATAAAGCTCAAAGCTTAACATCAACATTTATTTCCACTGTTTTCAAATGGACCTTATCCTCTCTCTTTTAAACTTTCAAAATCATTGCTGATAGTCAGACTTTTGTAACTATGTTTTACTGTATATGAAAATTCACTAGCATACTATTTTTGAGAAATAGTCATGCCTCTTTAAAATACCTCACCATATTGGGTACAACTGTAAAATATAATAAAACTTGTTCTTATGATTAAATTAGCTACCTTTATTAATGAGGCTTCACAGTAGTGTATCCTTTCTACTTTCATTAGGAAGCATATCCCAGTTATACTTAGAACCTAATAGAAAATATATATACTTTTGCACTCACACTTCTGCTTATTCTTCCCATATAATTCTTAAACTTTTTGAAGTTTGTTAAGACCTCTGCTTCAAACTGAGGTAATTTTGAATCGTTCTTCCTTTTACATTGGTACCTATCACTACCCAGCTCGATGTTATCTGAAAATGGATATTAACCCCTGTTATAATTTACTTTTAGTTATAATTATCAGAAGATATATGTAGATATCTATATATAGAACATTTCCATATCTCTCAAACTTTTATTTACTATAAAATAAGAGATTGTTGCCCAGAGATTCTAAAGAAGAACAGCTAAGGCTTTGCAGGACTTTATAAAAAGTAGCTGGAGAGATTATGTGACTCCTAAATCTTCACTGACCTCAATTACTTAAGTTCGTAAGTGAAGAGACAATTACAGATTCTAAGAGAAATTATAAAGAAAAGAGGTCTTTATCTAAATGAGAGTGCTTTCAATCATTCGTGGAGAAGTATGGTCAAGTGGGGAGAAGCATCAGAGAGTTTGGGAGTGATTTCAAGATGGAAAGAACTGGACATCACCCTTGTCTTGCACTACAGGTGCCTGTTATACAATAACACTGCAGCATGAGATAGTTTGCAGAAAGTGTGATGTATGTTTTCAAGGTTTTTAGCATTTTTCCTAGTTGAGTTAAGGATAGCTATACAGAGAGATTCCTAGCACTGCTTTCATGTACAAATGTGTTAAGAGTTTGAGGATAAAGTCAACGTTGGCCTGATCTGTCCTTTTGCCTGCTTCTTTCTTTCAGAATTCTGAAGGATAAATAAGCAGTGAGGCAGCTTTTGATGGCAGGGGAAGGAGAGGGGAAAAAAAACTGTCAGAATACACCTACACATTTTAAGTAAGTGTAATATTACACTTACTTAATATTACACTTGTAGGCAAGTGGATGCCAAAGAAGACAGAAGAGACTTGGAATGTTGTATTGGTTGTCAGTTGCAAGAAATCAGCAGGAGAACAAATTGTCCTGGTCAGAAATTATGGAGATGCAGCATTACAAAGAACTTAATATTCACACTGTGACTGCACAAGGATTTTGGTTACTGCCTCTCAAGAGAAATAAAGCTCATATTATTCATAAAATTTTCTGCTTCTATTTTAAAAATGTTTCTTCTGCTAGAATTTTTTTCTCTAGTACAATCCTGAGGGAATTATTAATAACAAAAAGGGAGCATGATAAATGAGAAAAGTGGCAAAATTGACTACACTTCATGTTTCCTATTAGTTCTAACCTAGAGATAAGTAGCAAAGAGTGAGCATGTATTGATTTGACTGCAAATCATGGTACTACTGATTAATATTCAATTAGATCATTAAAAACCTGAAAATAAAGCAAATTTATCAAAACTAAATGTATTACATAATTTTCATTTTTGTTGAAAATTTATTTGAGGCCATGTTTGAACGCATCAATGAGAAGAAAAAAAAGTAACAATGGTTTTCTTCCTTTACACTAATAGATATAATGATAACCCTAACTGATAAACCTGTTATGTAAGAATTATGAAAATTTTACCCAGAAGTACTTTCTTATTTGGTTGTGTTTCCATTCTCAAATTTATGACTTGTTGGATCTCACCATATTTCTTTTTCTTGTCCTATATGCATTACGATATTTCCTGAGTTTCATTTTATTAAGGGCAGACAACTAGGATCTAGTTCCATCAGCTACTTGTCAATGAGAAAACCACAAATTTGGATGTAACTTCTTTCATTCATGTTTGCAAGGTAAAATAAAACTCAGTTCCTCAAGTTAACTGTTTTCAGGAGTGAGATATTTTAATACATCTGTGAACATGAGTGTGTGAATATTTATTTATTTATGTTTTCTGGTTGTACTGTAGTTTATAGAACTAAGTTGTGCCTTGAGAAATAAGTCCTATTAGTTCTTTTATTGAATTAAGTAGATACATATTGAAATTGTAAATGTTTTATGTTGATTGAAGAGAAGACACAGTGATTTTAAAAATGAATTGAAATTTGATTCCATTCTACACATGAAAATATGTGGTTTACAAGAATGTTTTAATTATACTAAAGAAGGCAATGCCCAAAATATGTCAGTGGTCATGTCTTTGGAAATCCTCATTTTCAATCCCCCAAAATACCTGATCCAAGAGATAATATGTTTATTTACAATATGAAATATGTCAAATTTATTCATCATCTTGCCTAAATGTTCTTTGTTTGACAATTAGTGATTTGTGGCAGTCTTAGGAATTACCAAGTCTTATAGACTTTATTTTAGATGCCTATCAATCCTCAGAATATGTATATCAATGTTCATCCACTCTTCTGGTGAAAGCAAACACACTTTGTTGCAAATGAAGATTATACATCTTTGTGATTTCTGGTAAAAGGCATCAAATTTTACAGATACAACAAAATCCTCTTTTGAAGGCTTCTCACCTCAATTTGGGATCCATACTGTGCAACCAGTAGGAAAAAAGGAAGGCTCACTCAAATTTCTCATGACTTAAATCAGGACATGATGAATTTTAGCATAATTATTTTCTGGTCCTTTTTAATAAATATTGTGAATCAAGAGGCAACCTAAGTGTCCTAGTACAAAACAGAGTTGGGAAGTTATAGCAGAGACAGAGGGGACATTTTTCTTAATATTTTAAACTACTAAACTACTATAATTTTTCCAAAACTGATAGAAATTTTAATCTTGGATTTGCAGTATTTATCTATTTAATTATAAAGGCATTTGTTATAAGTTTGTTTGTGAAGCAAAATATGCATGCACTTTCCCTTTTTTGTAGTGGTATATTTGGTGTGTAGGTTAAGGAAAGTCAGAGCTAGCATTAAAGGTGAAAAATCAATTTATTGACTTACTTTTTGTGCTAGAAATTTTCATGAATATTTTAAGAATTTCTAGAGGTATAGTGGCCCTTGGAGTACAATATCTCAAATAGTTTCTTATTGTTATAGATGTCTTAACTTATTAATATTTCAGAAAACTATGCTGCTTAGCTGTAAGCTTTCCTATTTGTTTCCTTTTTAGAATTTTATTTTGTTCAATTATAAAACATTTTTTCTGACTAGTAAGTCAAAATGCATTGCATACAAAAGTCACTGATTTACTTTTGTTAAACTATCTAATTTTATTGTAAGCCAATCTGATTTTTCTTTCTTTAGTTAAATTTGTAAAAAAGAAAAAAATATGAAATTAGGATGTTTGTT
Organism: Castor canadensis; assembly: GCF_047511655.1. NCBI lineage: Eukaryota > Metazoa > Chordata > Mammalia > Rodentia > Castoridae > Castor > Castor canadensis. The sequence goes on along the minus strand of NC_133392.1, from coordinate 46,389,259 downwards.
CTTTTTGAGTTTTCATTATAATTCATTTTTATTGCTTTCTTTTCCATCACTGGATCTAATCCTAATATCCCTTTCTGTTCTGTGTCTATTTTTCTTCTTGTTTGCCTCCAGATATTCAATCAAACACTTAGAAATATTTTGTGTTACTGAAGGCTAATGACACCAAGAACAAAGCTCAAAAATAAGAAATCCTTTCTTCTTCTAAGAGATATTGTTGGGCAGTTACATTTGGAAACTTGCCTACCATAAAGTGCAGGCAACAGACAACAAACTAATGGTTAATCGCAAAGCTTGGAAGCCCCAGAAGTGTTGTGAGATACAGCCTAATCTAGATTACATAATGAAGCTATCTTCAGGAATGGATATTTTATTTTAAATCTGAAACATCAATAACAATTAGCAAGAACAAAGAGAAAAGAAGGGAGCACAAAGTTCAAGCGTAAGAAATCTATGATTAAAGGCATCATGGTGCATAAAAATCCATCAAAATTATGGTGTGGCTGGGACTTAGAAGGATTTTGAAATGGGTCTGGAGAGAAGTTACATAAATTACAAAAAGATTCATATTCAGTGGTGAAAATTTTAGACTTTATCTCACATAAAAATATTATAGACTTTCAAAATGAGGAAGAAACTCATATATGCTTTAAAAAAGTAAAGGGAAAGTAAATAAATGGATATGTTGTAGTCCCTGAACCCCTTTTCCAGTTAAAATCCTCCTAATACAGTTAGTTTTCAATTGCTTCCATTAATTTTGTCCCACTAACCAGGGATAAATTCTATTGTGTCCTGTACCATGCACTCCAAGTAATACCAACTGATTGTCATTGATAATAAAAGAAGAAATATATTTTTATTTGTACAAAGAAATTGTGACAATTTTGTGAAAAGTTATCCTGTTTTCTTATTCATTCTGACTTTGTTGTAGAGGGTGAAATTGTCAGAAGGCTGGAAGGCTCACCATTTGACAACTTTGTCTAATACACATTCCTTAGGGGCAGATGTGTGCAACCAAGTTCAGCATTTTTATTAGTTTATTTCTTACTCCCCTTTGAAGAAGACATAAACTGTGATGAGTAAAGATGAGACATCAACATTTATTCTATAATCTATGTTATTCTTAAGGTGTAATGAATGTTACTAAAAAACAGGAATAAGTATTGATATTAGGTTAATGAAGATAAATATATAGAAGTGTCTTCATGTGAACTATTTTGGGGATATATTTCTGTGTTATATTTCAATAGGTTCTGGCATATATACTTGTAAAACATTTACTGGAAAGCTCTGGTAGGGAAGGCAGATCTGGGCAGATAGAGATGTTTACCTATAATGTAGATGCAAGTGATGTAAGACTGGCAAATTTAGCAAATAAAAATGGAGGATGGGAGGTTGAACTTGAATTTCCAATAATGAATGTGGCTTCACCTGTGTAGTTATCAAATATATCATTTATTTCTACTAAAAATTTGGACTCAGCTAGGAATGTATTTTCTCTAGCACCCCTACACCAAGAAATCAGCCATTTCTATTGGAAGTTATTCAGAGTTGTCTCAGATTAATTCAAAAGAGGTGCATATTTTAAAACTTACATTATGCAGTCAAGGGCCCATAGCTGCTCCTTGGAAAGGGGCATGACTCTTATAAGTCAGTTCCTTTTAGTTTGCCTTAATTCCCATGGGCAGGTCTACAGAAGAGTACAAAAGTGCATGGTCAACTGGAAATATTCCCTATGACTGTGAGCTGGATGTGTTGCATGAGAAGGATATGTGGAGGGTAAACCATGGTGTCTAGTATAGTAAGTTAGTCCTTTGAGTGATGTTGTCTAACTATTTCTATATCCTAGTTTATTGTTTTGTTGTTTTTATTATGATTTTGTCCCCCTAACTGTTAATTTTTCACCATTTTACATCTTATAGAAAACTGAAGAATGTAGAGACAGATGATTTACAACTTATAAGAAATTTATGCAGAATTAATTGATGACTTTTCTCTAGCTTTTACTAAATACAAAACACAAATGCTAAAGATGAATGCCTTATACAGTTTGTCTATTGAGATTTAATTAATGAAAATAAATGACATTATAATTATCACCTTTTTATTGAGACAGAAGAAAGAGAAAAATAAAATTTAATATTTCTATGTACAGAAATAAAATTTCAAAATAGTTATTTTTACAACTCTAAACTATAATTATATAAAATACTTAATTGGATATTTCCTTAGTAATGTGAGAACAAGTTCTAACAAATAAATAAAAGGATGGCATAGCTTACTAGCAATAGAAAACCGTGCTTAAAGAAGGACAGTCCATACTAATAAAAAGGGAAATAGGCCAAAAGGAAATAATAATTATCAACCTGTATGCACCCAATGTCAACGCACCCAATTTCATCAAACATACCCTGAAAGACCTAAAAGCATATATAAACGCCAACACAGTGGTTGTGGGAGACTTTAACACCCCATTATCATCAATAGATAGGTCATCCAAATAAAAAATCAATAAAGAAATCCAAGATCTAAAATATGCAATAGATCAAATGGACCTAGTAGATATCTACAGAACATTTCATACAACCTCTACACAATATACATTCTTCTCAGCAGCATATGGAACCTTCTACAAAATAGATCATATCCTAGGGCACAAAGCAAGTCTCAGCAAATATAAGAGAATAGAAATTATACCATGCATACTATCTGATCACAATTCAGTAAAAGTCCAACTCAACAACAAAAGTAAAGACAAAAAATATGCAAACAGCTGGAAACTAAATAACTCATTACTTAATGAAGAATGGATCATCGATGAAATAAAAGAGGAAATTAAAAAGTTCCTGGAAGTCAATAAAAATGAAAACACAACCTACCGGAACCTATGGGACACAGGTAAGGCAGTCCTGAGAGGAAAGTTTATAGCCATGAGTGCATGTATTAAAAAGACTGAAAGATCCCAAATCAATGACCTAATGATACATCTCAAACTCCTAGAAAAACAAGAACAAGCAAATCCCAAAACAAATAGAAGGAGAGAAATAATAAAAATAAGAGCTGAAATCAACGAAATAGAAACCAAAAAAACCATACAAAGAATTAAAGAAACAAAGAATTCGTTCTTTGAAAAAATAAACAAGATCGATAGACCCCTGGCAAACCTAACTAAAATGAGGAGAGAAAAAACCCAAATTAGCAGAATCAGGAATGCAAAAGGGGAGATAACAACAAACACCATGGAAGTGCAGGAAATCATCAGACACTACTTTGAAAACCTATATTCAAATAAATTTGAAAATCTTAAAGAAATGGACAGATTTCTAGATACATATGATCATCCAAAACTGAACCAAGAGGAAATTAATCACCTGAATAGACCTATAACACAAAATGAAATTGAAGCAGCAATCAAGAGTCTCCCCAAAAAGAAAAGTCCAGGACCTGATGGATTCTCTGCTGAATTCTATCAGACCTTTAAAGAAGAACTGATGCCTACCCTCCTTTAACTGTTCCACGAAATAGAAAGGGAAGGAAAACTGCCAAACACATTTTATGAAGCCAGTATTACACTTATCCCAAAACCAGGCAAAGACACCTCCAAAAAGGAGAACTATAGGCCAATTTCCTTAATGAACATTGATGCAAAAATCCTCAACAAAATAATGGCAAACCGAATTCAACAACACATCAAAAAGATTATTCACCACAACCAAGTAGGCTTCATCCCAGGGATGCAGGGGTAGTTCAACATACGAAAATCAGTAAATGTAATAAACCACATTAACAGAAGCAAAGACAAAAACCACTTGATCATCTCAATAGATGCAGAAAAAGCCTTTGATAAGATCCAACATCATTTCATGATAAAAGCTCTAAGAAAACTAGGAATAGAAGGAAAGTACTTCAACATTATAAAAGCTATATATGACAAACCTATAGCCAGCATTATACTTAATGGAGAAAAACTGAAACCATTCCTTCTAAAATCAGGAACCAGACAAGGATGCTCACTATCTCCACTCCTATTCAACATAGTACTGGAATTCCTAGCCAGAGTAATTAAGCAAGAAGAAGGAATAAAAGGAATACAAATAGGTAAAGAACATGTCAAAATATCCCTATTTGCAGACGACATGATCCTATACCTTAAAAACCCAAAACACTCTACTCAGAAGCTTCTAGATGTCATCAATAGCTATAGCAAGGTAGCAGGATATAAAACCAACATAGAAAAATCATTAGCATTTCTATACACTAACAATGAGCAAACTGAAAAAGAATGTATGAAAACAATTCCATTTACAATAGCCTCAAACAAAATCAAATACCTAGGTGTAAACCTAACAAAAGATGTGAAAGACCTCTACAAGGAAAACTATACACTTCTGAAGAAAGAGATTGAGGAAGACTATAGAAAGTGGAGAGATCTCCCATGCTCATGGATTGGTAGAATCAACATAGTAAAAATGTCGATACTCCCAAAAGTAATCTACATGTTTAATGCAATTCCCATCAAAATTCCAATGACATTCATTAAAGAGATTGAAAAATCTACTGTGAAATTTATATGGAAACACAAGAGGCCACGAATAGCCAAGGCAATACTCAGTCAAAAGAACAATGCAGGAGGTATCACAATACCTGACTTCAAACTATATTACAAAGCAATAACAATAAAAACAGCATGGTACTGGCACAAAAACAGACATGAAGACCAGTGGAACAGAATAGAGGACCCAGATATGAAGCCACACAACTATAAGCAACTTATCTTTGACAAAGGAGCTAAACATATACGATGGAGAAATAGCAGCCTCTTCAACAAAAACTGCTGGGAAAACTGGTTAGCAGTCTGCAAAAAACTGAAACTAGATCCATGTACATCACCCTATACCAAGATTAACTCAAAATGAATCAAGGATCTTAATATCAGACCCCAAACTCTTAAGTTGATACAAGAAAGAGTAGGAAATACTCTGGAGTTAGTAGGTATAGGTAAGAACTTTCTCAATGAAACCCCAGCAGCACAGCAACTAAGAGATAGCATAGATAAATGGGACCTCATAAAGCTAAAAAGCTTCTGTTCATCAAAAGAAATGGTCTCTAAACTGAAGAGAACACCCACAGAGTGGGAGAAAATATTTGCCAACTATACATCAGACAAAGGACTGATAACCAGAATATACAGAGAACTTAAAAAACTAAATTCTCCCAAAACTAATGAACCAATAAAGAAATGGGCACGTGAACTAAACAGAACAAAATGCAGCCATGAAGAAGAACGAAATGTTATCATTCGCTGGTAAATGGATGGAATTGGAGAACATCATTCTGAGTGAGGTTAGCCTGGCCCAAAAGACCAAAAATCGTATGTTCTCCCTGATGTGTGAACATTAGATCAAGGGCAAACACAACAATGGGATTGGACTTTGAGCACATGATAAAAGCGAGAGCACACAAGGGAGGGGTGAGGATAGGTAAGACACCTAAAAAATTAGCTGGCATTTATTGCCCTTAACGCAGAGAAACTAAAGCAGATACCTTAAAAGCAACTGAGGCCAATAGGAAAAGGGGACCAGGACCTAGAGAAAAGGTTAGATCAAAAAGAATTAACCTAGAAGGTAACACACACGCACAGGAAATCAATGTGAGTCAATGCCCTGTATAGCTATCCTTATCTCAACCAGCAAAAACCCTTGTTCCTTCCTATTATTGCTTATACTCTCTCTACAACAAAATTAGGAATAAGGGCAAAATAGTTTCTGCTGGGTATTGAGGGGGTGAGGGGGAAGGGGAGGGGGTGGAGTGGGTGGTATGGAGGGGGTGGGGGCAGGGAGGAGAAATGACCCAAGCCTTGTATGCACATATGAATAATAAAAGAAAAAAAAAGAAAAATATACAAAATATACTAGTGATAGAATATATTCACACGTCAATATGTAAAAACTCAGATTTGTTAAGTTTTTGCATAGCAGCAATGAGCTATTTATTTTCACAAAATTCTAATTTGATATAAAAATCCAACCTTATCATTAAATGGCTATAAATGAAATGAATGGAACTTTTTAAAGTTCTTTTATTTAGACTAATATTTGGTTAAGCACACTGTACACGGCACTTTTAAATATTCAAAATGGACACTTTTATTACTCTTTGTATTGTTATTATACTTATGTTAAAATTGCTATTTCAAATACTCACTGATTATCAATATCTTAACAGATTAGAATACCTAAAAGTAGATTATTTTTCATAAGTGAAAAATAAATTAATTGCTCTGAAATAGGAATTGTGGGCTTAAAGTCAGTATCCTCCAGTGGTAGATAGGTATGACATAAAACAACAGGGACTGTAGTGAAACAGACACTGTGCACTCAGCATAATGATATTTAAATTCAACTTAAAAAAAAAGAATCTACTTCTCATGTCATAGTGGAGCTGAGACAAGCAGTATATGTGAAAGACCCTCAGAGGCATGATGTCATGACCAGTATGGAAATTTTATGGTGTAAAACATAGTTAAAGCAATCAAAAAAGATGTCATTAAAGACATCTTCTTGCAAAAGACAGAAACTTGTTTAAAATTGCCTTGGTAAAATAAGTTAAACTAAGAAGATATAATATTTTGTGTGTGTATCAAAAGAAAAATAATTAACTCATTGTTTATTTTCTCTCTGTTCCTGTGTCTACATGGTTTCTAGTCTTCATTCACCTGTTCTAACATACTTTCTGAAACAGGATTCTAAAGCAAGGCATTTGTTTATTTACCTCCGTCACTTGAGTTTACTTATGGCTTATGGTTGCTATGGTACCACTTCTGGTTCCATGGTTTTGGATCTCACAGTTGAAATGTCTATAGCTAAAAAACTAAAATAAGCGGTCCCCTAAATTAACTCATTGAAAAAAAAACATATATTTGCTCCTTTTTAGTTATGCATTTGTTCTATTTTACTGAGCTTGTACCAGAAAGTAAAGTGATGTGGCACAAATAGGACCTGTTTTAAACTCAGCTTTGTCAGAGTCCCAGACTAAGACATTTAAAGCTTCTACAAACTGTAAAGACTATGTCAACTATTCATTATGTAACTCAAACCCAAATCATTTTGAAGCTAAAAAATACACTATTGCTGAAGGTAAGCAGATAATGTTATCTTATAGAGCTCTGGATAAGACCACAAAAGCTGGCCCTCTCTAATTTTGTGTATGTATGTTTTTGGTATCATAAGTGCCGAAACACTTTTCAGTTTGCTTGAGGGTAACCTGGCTCAGGCTCAAGCCTTATATTATTCTGTCTCTCAGCCTGCATCAACACTCTCAAATCCAGATTATCCCTCTGTTAATAAGCAAAGGTAACAGAGGCCTGTAGATGTCTCCTCTCACATAAAAAGTTGGGAATAGCTGCCTTGGGCAGAAAAACAGCAAGTAAAATGATTGAGAACTTTCACTTTGATCAGTTGGCATCAGATCAGTTTTACAACTTCAGACCCCCTTGTCTGCGTCACTGTGTCCAAGTTGGTTTGATTGATCCACCCATTTATGTGATTCCCCTATGCACTTACCCAAATCCTAACCCTCTTTCCATCAATTTCTAAACATTTCCCTATATCTTTCCATATCCCATTATGTATCTGTGTATCTATCTATCTACACATATACATACACATACACACATATGCACATGTATATATAAATATATGTCCAATTCATAGTTTGTTTAACCGATAAGGAACAAGGGAAAAATAGTAGGTAAATACTGAATGGTGTGACTCTGCTTTCCTTTCTCCCTAGCTGAGAGTCCTTGGTTTATTTAGTAACTGAGAATAATGAGTGCAATATCTCCTACTGGTCTGGTGGCAGGATTTCATCTGGTATGGGTGAATCAGACCTTGAATTTGTAAATGTCACCTGGCAAATAAAGCAATATAAATAAATTCCAGCCTGCTGCTAGTTTCTGAAGCTGTATAGAAACTTAGAAAGATAATAAGTCACTATAAATTTGAGATTAATCCTTAGACTTAGAGAAAAAATGGCTCTAACTAGCTGTGAAGTCAAACAAAAAAAAAATACGAACAGGAAAACAGGACTGAAAAAGGTAAAATTAAGTTAACAAAATGTATGTTTAATTTTCTTATAGTTAATTATTTCATGTCTCTGAAGAAATATTCCAATGATTTAGAAATACAATGAAACAGATAAAGGTTTTGGGCAAATCATAGACAATTAGGTCATATACAGGATTTATAGAACTGAAAGTCTCTATTACCCTAATTGGCAGTGGCAAAATCAAGTGTACAATCTTAACCTTATACTTATTAATGACACTAGTCAGATTCCATCATTCAGTTTTACTTCTGAGATGTCTGGCAATGTCTCAAAGAATTTGTGAATGCTACAGCTCAGTCAAGTACAGGAGACTACTGGTATTTTATGGGCAGAAGCCAAAGGTTTTGTTTGTTAAATGTCCTATAGTGCAAAAATGTCCCCTTCCATACTGAAGAATTCTTTGGTTCAAAATCTCAACATGATGATCTTGAAAGGCTGTGATTTAAATTATTCCCATTCTATTATTCCATCAATATGTGTGAAGTACTAACCATAGTTAATAATCTTTTATCAATCATAAATTAAGTGCCAAGCTGTATTTCAAGAAGTTTCCATTAATTGTATTTGATTTACAGTTACTACACTATAAAATTGGTGGGTTATGTTATAATTCCAATTTTACACATGAGGAAATTGAAGTTAGAAGAAGTAACTTGGCCACAGTCACATAGCTCACAAATGTTAGGTTGGGGATTCAGAGCCAGAGATTTGTCTCTGTAACCCCATTCCACTGTGGAAAAGGAATAAAATTTCCACACAGTATTTCTCTTCACTTCTTCCAAGCTCTGAGAAAAGAACCTCTAAAAACCCTGAGCTATGGAATAATTTTTCTTCTTAGAGTGCCTCAGAAAATAAGAGTTTTATGTTTATGCAGTGTTCCACCATAGGTGTAATAAATACTATCTGCAAAGTTATAATGCATATTGACTAACTAATAATTTTTAGCTTTCCTTTGTTGTCTGATTTTTAGATGCAAACTCAATCCTGGTACCAATATTGATTTCATATTGTAATAATGAAAAACTGTGAATTCAGAGATTATTTCTAACCATATTGCATATACTTTCATCTAAGTTAGATCATTTCATGTTACCTTTAGCTACTTCTGTATTATTGATCGCATTTTTAAATGACAAAAAGCAAGCAAGATTGTTAATAACCTTTACACATAGTATTGATGATAAAAACTTTGAAACTTCAATAGTAATGCTGCAAATATGTATAACAATAGACAGCACTATTATTTAGTGAGACAAAACATAAAATTAACTAAAAATGGCAGAAAACTGTAGCATTAGTATGAATACAGGCAGAAAGGGAAAGAACTTTACTTTCCTTTTTTGTGGTGCTCCAAACTGAGAACCTTAAATGCCTTCTAAATACTGTGTTTACCAATGGTCACATTTCTATGGTGCTGTACTGGCAGTCTTCTAGAAGTGGATTTATGTCCTACCTGTGGTATAAGAACAGGGTTCATTTACAATTATTCCTGTGTATAGTATTTATCAAAAGTTTTCCTTTTGTGCTGAGAATATTTTAGCAATCAAGTCAAGTTTTCTCAGTACTTTCTCCTTTTGTTCTATAACTACAGTCCAAGACAAATATCATCTCTTGCTTGTAAATGAACAATTATCTCCTATTATTTTTCTTTGCTTTCATTTCTGCTACTGTTTGTTCTGTCCTCCATAGAGTAGCCAAAGAGATCACTTAAAAATGTAAGTTAAATCATGTCATCTCTCTAGTTAAAACCATCTTATGCTATGTATTCACTTAGACCATCACCCAAACACTCTTTCTAGAGTGACCTATACCACCTGTTCAGACTTCATCATGTACAACTAATACACTGGGATTTTTAGGCAATGAGGGTCCTTTTTTCTGCACATAGATAGATGTCAAAGGCAAAAAGTCAAGCAGTAAAAATCAGACAAGTTTTATTTGTAGAGAAGAGAAAGAAAAGGATGCATGGGGAGACATGCAGGGAGACCTGGAAACTGGTAGTCCCCCAAGTAGTTTGATGGATTTTAGGAGAGAGGAAACAAACTTGAAAAGTAAGTTTAGAATGCAATATCCAAACACAAGTAAGAGAATAATGGCAACTATAGGATCCAGAAAGCATAGGAACCATGTTGCAGAGGGGAGCCAGGATTTTATTTGATCCCATACCTGTGTTGATACCTGAATTTTGAGGGACTGTTCCTGGAGCCACTTAGTTTGTTGGAGAATGTAGTTTGTATGTTTTTCTACAATGCCTGAAGTATTTATATGTGTAACAAGAAGTATTGGCAATTGTATATACCCTTCCATGTTTTGCCAAAAGAAAATCTAAGGTGTAGTCCACGAGTCTAAGAAAAAAAACATTGTTTAAATCCAAAACTTACAACATCACTTTTAAGTACCATAGGACATGTCTGGAGCCAGTAGAAATACTCATTTGGTCACTACTAAAGTAGAAGGCCCAGACCAAAAATATGATTTTGTGCCTATAAGGGCTTTAATGCTGGATAGCCATACGTACACAAGAACCACTTCTTTAACCCTCTTGGCTTTGACTATTTTTTTGAGAGATCTAGCACAAGTGACTCCATTTGAACTTTGACAGCATTCCCCCTTGCCTCCAAACTGTTTGTCATTGAGCAGTCTCTTCTGAAGATTTTTTTGATTGGTCATTTTGATCATTCCTTGTGAGGATTACCTTTTTCTTTAAGTGTCCCATGCCGTGATGGGAGTCAGGTGGGAATCAGTGCCATCTAGACACTTTTAGCCAAATTTAAGCAACAAAGAGACTTAAAAGGAGTTTCTATTAAGCAGTGGGCTTCTAGATGATGACAATACAAGGCAAAACCTAAAGCTAACTTGGCTGACAGACAGTCATTTTTCTGTGGACTTGATTATAAATGTCCCAGAAGGATCACAACTGTAATGACAAAAACTTAAAACAGCCATGGTTAAAATTTTGATGGACAATTTAGCAACTAACAGAATAGTATGTCAGTACCATTAACATTTTGTTACAGTGGTTTCTAAATTTTGTATTTTAGAATGCCTGATATACTTGGCAAATGCAAATATATTTAATATATAGCAGGGAGCAACAGCATCAGAGCTCTCTAGAGGTTATATACACATATTAGTTGTTACTCTTGGAGTAAAATCTTTGATTTTTTACTAGTTGAGGAGGCAGTGTCAGTGACCCCAAATAGCCTAATCACATGCACATATAGGTTACTAACTACATTAGAATCACCAAACACAATAGTTGTTTAATCACAATTGTGAGGTCACCTAGAAGATTTTACATAAACCCAGTCTTACATGAATTTTTATTTACTTATGACTCACTTATCTTAGTAGTCAAAACCCTGACAAAAATCAGCAGAGAACACAGGTCAATATTTATGAGGAATAAGTGTAGAGTTAGGAAACCTTACGGTTGACATTATCAGCTGGTTTATAACATAGAGCAGGGTTCTACTGACTGTAGCCAATGGAGCCCCGCAAAGTTAACAGGCCAAGAATTTCCTTGGCCTGACATGTGGGAGGAGTTGATAATGAATAGCCCAGTGTTTGAGAGTTAATGATACACAACCCAGTTTTTTTTTTTTTTAGCTAACTACCTCAATTTTATTGACTCTTATGAAGACTTGAGGTCTAAGGACCTCTAGTGTAGTGTTTTATTTAAAAAAAAAAAGGTTTTTTTTTTTTTTATCCATCCTGGAGAATGTACTTTGGCTTTGTTTTTACTTTGTTTTACATGAGTAGATTTGTCCCAAACTACATGTCAGCATAGCAGTGTTCTCTGTGTTTAGTGCCTATTGTCTCCCTGTGTCCTAATAAACTTTTGTTTCTCTACTTGATTATCTTGGTAAATTCTTGGAGCACCAAAGATTCCTGACATTCATTTTGATAGAACAAAAACATTTTTTTAAGAGTTTTTTTTCTGTAAATATTATCAAGAACAGACAGTATGTTTAAGACAGCCTTGTTATGAGCTTAGAAAATTAAGTTTTTGTTTTATGTCAATATATTGAATTTTGACCTTATAAAACCTTTAATGTAACTCTTAGATTTTAGTCATCTTAGTCACTTATTTAAGCACTTATAAACGCCATAATTTTATGGCAACTTACTCTGTACCCCCTGGGGGAGCTTGTCTTTATCCCTTTTTTCCCCATTGTGAGGAGATTTTGAGGACAAAGCTCTTCTTACATATTTTTTCCTATTTCAAAGCCTTTTTTAACTTTTTTTTAAAAACATATTCTTAATACTGTCTATATTTTTTGTTAGGTGTTGAAAATAACTCCTAAAGTCTTTTACCTTATATATGTCTGGAAAAAAAAAAAAACAGAAAGAGAGTAACCTTAAAATTATTTTTTTATAAAAACAATTTATACAAATCCCAATTGCTGATAGACCCATGTATTGTAAAACAGAGAATTAAGTCTCAGATTTTATTTACTTCAGAATGAAACAGGCTAAATTCATTTCTTTACTCAAATTTTAACATTTTTCCTGTAGGGTTGTGGTCAGGGTTTAAAAAAGGCACATGTTTTTGTTTTTTGTTCTTTGGTATTTTTTTGCTCTGAAGTGTCAACCCCCTTTGCGCCTGCATCTTAGTGAGAATTGACTGAAATAAGTTTGAAAACTGTTTTTTTTTTAAGTAGCAGTAGAACAGAGTAGAAGTAACACTGTTTTTACATTAACTGTATAATAAGAACCATCTCAAGATGTTTATATATTTACATAAAAAAAACAACTTAAGCTATTTACCATAGAGTTCTCTAATGTAAATGTCCTGGATTTTTATTACCTTACATTTTTATTACCAATTGTTAGTATAAGAAATTTTAAATGACCCCAAATAGTCAGAGAAGCCATTAAACAAAAAACTCAAATCAAAACTTTAGATGCTTATTCTGTTTTACTAGATGATGGTAAAAACAAACAAACAAACGAACAACAACAAAAGAAAAGCAGCTAATGGTGGCCAGAGTGAAGAGACAAAAAGGAGGTTGCTAGAATAAAAGCAATTCCAGCAGCTGTGGGGAACTGATTTTATGTGTTCTTTCCATCCAGAATCACCCACTGCTGCAAGTGACCAAAGCCTAAAGGCACATTTTCTCTAAAGCTAAAACCAGAATTTTGGGCCCAAGGCCCAAAGTCCTGAGATTTTATATGCCAGTTTTAGAACTCAGTTTTTAAAGCAACAGCAGTTTTTGCCTATCAGTTTTATACACACACATACACATACACACACACACACACACAAACACACACACACACAAACCCATAAAAAGTTTTAGGCATGCCTAAGCTGAAGGCTTAGAAATGAAAAAACCCTGAAAACTGGCCTTAGAAATTAATCATTGGTTTTCTGGAATTCCAGGGGCAAGAGAAGTTTTTGCCCAATGCTTGATAGACCAATACATACATTTATATAATTATATTAGCTTAGGGTACCTAAACAGTTTAGACATAAATTAGGTATAATCTTTCCTGGAGAGGGGATGGTAATGAGATAATGAGATCCTCTGTTTTTGGTGAGCTGTTGCTTGGATATTTTACTAAGACTTACAGAATCTGATATTCCAACTAGGGCTGAATAAGATAACAAGAAATTAAAATGAACTTGAAGAGAAAAACTTTCAACAGAAGCAAGAAAGAGACAAAAAATTGCAGACAGGAAGAAAAATGCACCAAGAGTCAAAAAGCTTTGCTATCCTTGTAACTGACGCTTTCTTCTTCTTTATTTTTATTTATTTATTTATTTAAGTTTTTTTTCCAAGAGCTAAAGCTTATAGGGTAGCTAATGACACCACATTTATATGACACTTTTTTATTTACAAAGTTTAAGTTTTTCCCTCCTTTTTCTAGAATAAGTCTAGTTGTATAATGTTGTTACAGTCAATGTTTTTCCATTTTGGCCAGCACTCCTGGTCTCCCAAAGGATATTTCAGCCAAGCTTGGGTGCACTAGAAAATGAGGATCTTTTTCCTTAGGTTCTCAGGGTTAAGATTTTTTAAATTCCTTAATAAGCAACTGAGGGCAAGATCCCTTGAGAATTTAGGAAATTTGAATTCCCATCTAAAAGAGGGCTTAGGGAGACTGGTCACTTTAAGGAGGGTCTCATGTGCCTAGGAATCTCCAGGGCCAGAGTTCTGGTTTCCCCACTGGGAACCACACTCCTTTGGGGAGAAGGCTTCCCTTTCTTCAGTCTCCTTCTGCCACTGCCACCCATGGCCAGGGTCTTGGGGAAGACATGAGTCTGCCCAGATTGCAACCACTCTGACTGGCATGAACTTTGACCAAGTCTTTGCTTATTTATTTTATAATCTTTTATATTTACTAGTTTTCTAATTATTAAGAGCCTCTAATAATATTTTTATTGGAAGGATCCCAGGACATCCAGGAGGGCTAGCACAGATAGGGGAAGAATTCCTTCCCTAAGGTGGAGACCACAGGAACATGTTCTGCCAAGTTCTGTGAATAGTGCCCACTGTGTTACTATGTCCTTTTGTATTTTTTTATTGAGACTTTTTGAGTATTTCTCCTTTCTCCTAACCAAAAGTCTGGAATTTTTAACTCTAAGCGAGAGAAACCCTACTCCCATCGTCTTCTGTTGGGGGGTCATTAGTCATGCACCTGAAGATCCTAAAACAGCTATGTCTGCCTGAAGAGTAAAGCTGTTAGGTTATATGGTACCTTTGTAGCCCCAGGAGGATTTGTATCTAGCGAGGGAGAATATAGCCAGGGAAAATAATGTTTGCCTAGGAAATAAAGTCTGATAAAGTCTTCCCTCAAGAGTGGTTTTGACCCAAATTTACCTGTTGCCTAGGTCAAAGGGATGGCTACTTCTTCTGATCTACTTGGGGGGAAAAAAAAAGAGAGAGAAAAAAAAGTTGAGAGAAAAGCCTTGGTGAGCTGAGGTTTTAGCTCCACCCAGATAGCATTGGCAGTCAGTTACAAGCCTCTAGCCAGCCCCAGCTATAGTGGGCTTGGAGCTTTTACTCAGATTTCCAAGGTAGAAGCCCTTCTTAAAGAGAGAGAGAGAGAGAATAGTCTGACTGAGAGTTCCACTGTAGCTGAGCTAAACTCTCTTAGAGGATGGACTCCACTGGAGTGAGGGACAATCAGGATCACTTCCTAGGCAGTCCCCTCCAGTACATCACAACTTATACAACCTCAGATGAAGAAAAAGTGTCCCTTCTTGGCTGCCACATAATAGCTTGGATTTTCTGATGGTGACGGTCTTTTTTTCTGCACATACATAGATATCAAAGGCAGAAACTCGAGCAGTAAAAATCAGACAAGTTTTATTTGTAGAGAAGAGAAAGGAAAGACTGCATGGGAGGACATGCAGCAGGACCTGGAAACTTGGTAGTCCTCCAAGTTGGGTTGGACAGCAGGTTTTATAGTTTTTTTATTGCCAGCAGAAGGTGTATGTTTCGGCCTGAAGATTTTGGTGTGAAAAGGTGTTTCTTGGGAAGGAGAAAGGATGTTTCTCCCTGGCTAATCACCATTTTAGGGGAACATGTGGACTTCCTACAGTATGTCATTCCCAAGTCTAATCCCAGTTCACTTTCTCTAGCCTAATCCTCTTTTTTTTGTTTTTGTTAAAAATCCTCAAATTTACTCTTTTCCTGCAGGTATTTTCTATTACTTACCACCTGTTGTCAACCAAAAAAAAAAATCTTCTCAAGATTTCTAATTAAGCAACACACTTATTAAATGAATTCGTTCCTTTGAGTCAGATTTCACATAATACTTTTTTATATTTGAAAGTGGTTGACTTGTATCTCTTGTTCCCTTAAGGTCCTAGAGAAATACATGTGGAGTCTTGCTTGGTATCTCCTAAGCACACCTCTGCTTCTTCCCTCCTAAAATCCCTAGGAGTACCTTTCTGTCTTTACTTTACCCAAGTTCCTTTTTCTCTTCCAAATCTCTGTGACAAAAATCTTCACTCCCACTCTGCCATCTGCTTTTTAGTATTTTTTAATTCATTCTCCAAGTTCCACTTTTACTGATAATTCTCAGCAGAATAAAACTGTTGTCAGTAAATTCTGCTTAAGGAAAACTGTTGCTTGGAGGTAAATAACTACATTGTAGTATTTATCCAGTGGCAGATCTATTATATTTTCAATGGAAGGAATGTCTTTAGTAAGGAATTCAACAAGTTTTAGGAAAATAAGGATATGGAAATGGAATCTGCAATAAGTTTTTGAAAATTTGACGTTGAGTTGAGTGAAAGTAACCAAACAAGGAAATCTAGTTAAAGTAGTCCAAGCACCAATGCCATGTGCTCCTTTTAAATATTCACAGGAAGAAGCAAATGCAAGGGAATGAATTTGAACTGGAGTTACATGTACAATTGCTGGCTCTATATTGGAGAAAAGTCAACAAGAAGTTGGGAGAAATTTTTGTGATGTCCAAATTATGACATGAAAATACTAGACTTATCATTGAGTTGTTAATTTGTGTATATAGGTGTGTGTGTGTGTGTGTGTGTGTGTGTGTGTGTGCATGTTTGTGTGTACTAGAGGTCCAGACTAAAATTGTCTTGACAATGGGATCTGGATTTACAGGAGCAAATGTTTTTGTGTTCTCACAAAATAATAGTATGGTATATTGTTTTCCAAAAAATGTATTAGAAAGCCTTTTCTCCACTTGGGATGTTATTGATTGCATTTCCTAATTTGATAGGTGAAATAACTACTATTGTAAAATTTTAATTCATGAACTTACAGGTTAACAGTTGTTTTTTGTGTGTTTATAATATTTCATACAAACCCTATTTTACATTTCTTATTAATTTGTGAAAATTTCCTAAGATGATCTGCTTTGACACAAATGTTGCAGATTTTTCTGAACCATATTATTTTATTTTAACATGGTTTAAAATTACTTTTTATTTTATTTATTTTCAACTACAAAATTAAACAAAATTGAATAAAACATAATTATTTCCATGTTTGTTTAAATAAAATGTATGGATTGGGACAGTTTTGTTATCAAATGGAGGTACTTTAATAATTATTCTTGAACAAGAGACAAGGAGAAAACATATAACCACAACTCACAATGAATAAAGAAAAAGTATTTTTCTCACA
Source organism: Castor canadensis (assembly GCF_047511655.1). NCBI lineage: Eukaryota > Metazoa > Chordata > Mammalia > Rodentia > Castoridae > Castor > Castor canadensis. The sequence goes on along the minus strand of NC_133392.1, from coordinate 46,372,049 downwards.
CTTAGCAATTTTTTCATAGTTTTTTGGTATGTGTGAATTTTAAAATGTTCTGTCTAGAAAATGTTTATCTTTTACTTTACATATGTTTGACATTTTAGCTCTGCAAGAAATGCACAAATTTAATCAGATTTCCCTAACAAGTTTATTTTCATTTTTTTTTAATAAAGTGAAATTCCATTTGGAACCTACTTTTGGACTAAGGAAGCTAGTAGGATTTTAATTCTCTTTTTTTGTTCTGCAAATGGCCTAAATCACATATGACAGCAATAAAAAACATACAGGCAACCTGGCTCCACCTCTTAACTGCTGTTGCCTTCAGCAGATTCCATAAATGCTGTGCCTCACTTTTCTCTTGTGTTGGTTACATAATATTAGTAGCTGCACCTATCTAACAGGATAGAGAAGTCTCTTAAGTAAATGTTTTCATGTAGCCTACCATTTCAATGTACTAGTTAATACATTGCAAATAGGAGTTAATTAAAGACATGTTAACTTTACCTGAAATTTAATTTCAAATAATAATATAAGCTATGTTACAACTTCCTATTTTTCTACATTTAAATATCTATTTCTGTTCAATAACCCACTCTTATGATTGGCTTAGAATTCATTTCAAGGAGAGTCTGTCTTAATTTCTCTCATTTTATAGAATTGCATGGACTCTTTTCACATTGATTCTATTTCATGGACATAAGAACCTCTTTGGCAGGCCCAAAATTTCTTTTGATTGGAATCATGCCAAATTCTAGATTTACATAAAGCTTGTTCATTAGAGTAAGCTTTAACTCTCAGTACTCAGTCCTCTCACCCAACGTTATGGTATGAATTCACTATATTTAAGTAATCCTTTATTTTTACCTTTATAACATTGATTGTTTCCTATTATATCTCCCATGTATAACTTGCTATGTGTGAAATTAATTATTTTTGCTATCACAATTGGATCTTTTTACATTTTTTATATTCCAATTAAAATTGCTGGGATATAAAAAAATTACACATTTTTAAAAGTTTATTTTTCAACTGGCTACATATCAATACTGATCCCCAAATTAAGATGGAATATAAATTGGCCACTGATTACTTCAATTTTCCAAACAGAAAAAGTCTTCCAGTGTAAATATGATCAATTGATCTCTTACTTTTAATCATATTTATATGGTTTATTTTGTTTATCTAATTCATAAAGTTGCCTAAGACTGCAGTTATTTATAATTCTATCAATTTTTAATTAACTGACTATCAAGAGTCTGGCCATATTTTGGAAAATGGTTTTTAAAACTTTCAGAAAGAAAAATTCTAATGCAGTTCATCATTGTAGCTGGCTGTCTATGTAAGTGGAATATAAGGATGTCAGTAGTTAAATGCTCTCCTGTTAAAGCCCTACTTATGCTACAAACAGCATGGTTCAACTTATCATGCCGTTCATGATAAGAACCAGTGCTTTTCCTTTGAAAAATTCACTTTCCTTAATGCTTACACACACACACACACACACACACACACACACACACACACACACACTGAGTCTCTATATAACATTTCTTTGCAAGTTTTACTAGTAATACTGTAAAGCAACCCTATTCCAGCCATTCCTATAATTGAAGCCTGCAGAGTCAACTGTTGAGCCGCAAATCACAGCTCAGTTTCAACAGTGCCAGCTCAGTCACACTCATTATCTTCTCTTTTGCTCACAGTGGGTCTGTCGTTTTTCAAAATGACTGTTGCCTTTGCATTTCAAATAGGATCCTCACTAAAATATATGTTTAACTCAACTTGCAGGAGCTTACCTTCAAGTTTTGAAGTAAATGGAATCATATTATTGTATCTTTAGGGAGCCTTCTGTTTTCATTTTCTTCAGAAAACTTGTATATTTTCAGTTTCATCAACAAAGTAAATGAGATTATTTGGAAACAGATAAAAACAGGACTCTGAATAATTTGCTCCAAAAGAGTATTTGTCTGCAATTATTTACATGAATGCTAACATTTTGAAAGCTTTTACAGCTATAAGAAATACTAAACCCAGAGCATTTTTGAACACATGTTTATCTGTGAGCTCTAGCTTCCAGAACTTGACAGTCCAGCAAAGGCAAAAAGAAATAAATGAACCATCATGGCCAAATTCAAATCCATGATTATCTGCATTTTTGCATCTTGACTTGATTTGTTAAGAAAGATGTAACAGAGAAATATGATATGATTTAAAAAATTAAAGATGAGCCCAGGTTTCTCCTTAATATCTATGTCTTTGAACAGGAACTATATATGAAAGAAAAACAACAAAAGAAACAGTCATCATTAATCTTAGTCCTTCCCAGACTCTCAGAGGAAGTAACAATTTTTCATTCATGACCTTATTATTAACACAGCTCTGTTCTCTTTGCTGTTTTAATGGCAGAAAATTTGTCTAGATTTTATTTTAATGAAATTACAGTGGTGAGATTCTTACAAATTATAGGAAAATAACCTAGGTATGAGAAGAAAGATGGTTTTGGTAAGACTCTAAGAAAGTAATTGAACATATTTTAAGTAGCTATAGAAGTAAATACTGCTGTAATAGTTTGGGAAAGGGCTTGATAGTATATAATATGGGCCAACTACACCTCAGAATCAAGTTATTTGCCATGAATGTTGGGTTTTGTTTTGTGTTATATGTACTTGGGTGAAGAATCTTCACCTATAGCATCTGCAATACAGTGGTTTGATGTGAAGCCTGCAATATCAATCAAGAGTCTTACTCACAAAGAATAGAATTTATTATAGCTTCTTTTAGAACAAAGGATTTATTAAGTAGTATTAATAGTATTTATATTATTAAAAGAGCAGAAGATATGGACTCTTTTTAGACCTTTCAACAAGTTATTAATGCTACTGTAAAGGAACTGCCATAATCTAGAAGTGAGGAGTCAGTGGTGACTAAAGTCACCAATCCCAGACTCACAGTACTTCTGCACAAAACATCAGCTTTTTACCTCTAATTGGATGTTCTGAACAATGTCACAGGCAAAAATAGCTTCTTGTCAGAGTAAACTAGCTCATGCATAGAATCTTGGCTGTGATAAGAGTTTTTTCAATGTAGCTTTTTACCTTCTGATATTATTCAGTTCAGAAGCACTTGAAAAGAAGGTGGTTTGTAACAAACAGAGTGAACTGATCCACAGTATCTGTTACACCTGTCACATGCTGGCATGTGGTGATCTTTCTCATGTATGGCAATGCACATAGACACACAACATTATATTATAACTCCTAAGTGGTGAGGAGGAGATGAGAGAGAATAATGATGGGGTGAACTTATCCAAGGTACAACTACTTTGCAGTATGAAATATTATAGGCAAATTACTAACATTGACTTAAAAGATTTGTTTTATGATAAAAAATAACAGTGTATATTTTATGGAAATGGAATAATTATTCTTATAACTGGTTTGTAATGAGATTATATATTTATCTTTATATACATAGATAATATGTAATGAACATCTCTATGATAGTACTTTTAAGGTAGGTAATTATATTATTGTGGAGTATTATTATCATCTGGTAAAAATCATTAAAGCATCTACATGGTGTAATTCACACAAACAGAATACAAAGAAGAATTAGTTCTTTATTAAGTAGAGCTAGTTCTGTTCCTAAATATATTGAATAAAACTATGGTTTCCAACAGAAAATCAGAGTATATGAAACTATAGTGAGAGCTACCTACCAGAAATTCAGTTTTCTGTTTTCTTTGCCTCTTTTCCCCTTCTTTCACTTAACAAAAGAAATTAAAATGTTGTTTAAAGTTCAGAAAAATTAAAAAAAAAGTGAAGCACATTCTGCTTGATCACTTCTTTCCTTCAGGAATATTTTACTTGGAGAAAAACAAATCATGTTTAGAAGTTACATTTCATTCATTGAGAAACGACAAGAAATCAATGTTCTAGCAAAATTCTGGAGGAAATTATTTTCAGTTGAAGAGTCTTAAAATTTTATACATTATACCATAAAAATCAAATGCCATAGTAAATGGCATTACATTACATTACCTGGATTACAAAATGATCAATATTCTACTCTTTTTTTCAATTATACCTTTACCTATTAGGGAACTGACACACATGTGATTTTTAAATAAATGTTTCATGTAGTATTTATCTTGAAATGGACCAATATTAACTATATAACTCAACTAATACGCACTCACACATAATGACTACCTCAGTCAAGAAACAGAACACTTAAATTACTCTAAAGAATTTTTAGATATTCCTTTGTGTAGTCAGTCCTCTCCATTCTCTTCCTCATGTAATTGGTTTCTATCACCATAGATTAATTTTGCCTTTTAAAAATTTTGTATCAATGCTGGGTTGTGGCTCAGTGGTAGAGTGCTTTCGTAGCAGTTACTTTTACAATTATTTCAGAGTTTATGAATAAACAACCATACTTTCTGTAAATAGGAGCATTCTTCTTGTTGTTAGGCTACTTGTCTTTCAGTTTTCCTTATAGGAATGGCTAGTATTTTCAATTACTATGCTGAATAGAAATGGTAAAATTTTATATCCTTACCATCTTCTAAGTGTTAGCTTTAGGTTTTCATTTTGTTTTAACATAAAGACACTGCTTATCACATTAAGTTATATCTTATTCCTACTTTTCAGGAAACTATTTTATCATGAATGCTTGTTTACTTTAAGTGAATGAATTTTCCACGTCATTGAATTATATTATCTTCCTTCTTTCATTCTCCTAATAGGAATTGATTTATTTTAAACATTAAACCAACCTTGCATTTGTAGATAAAACTACCTTGGCAATGATATTTTATTTAGTATAAATATTATACATTTGATTTGTTAATATTATTTCTTATATATATATATATGTTTAAGTACCATAGGTTTGCATCTACATTAAAAAGGATATTTTTCTGTACTTACTGTTCTTTGAGTATCTCTGTCAGGTTTTGAGATGAGGGTTATGAATTGCATGATAAAAATGGATTGTATTTCCTCTTTTGCTTTTTCATAAGAGTTTAAGATTGTTTATTCTTTAAATGTTTGATAGAATTAGGCAGTAGTCATTCAGTTTGGATCTTTTTTGTGGGATGGTTTGAGCTAAAAGTAACAATAATAATAACTTCTCTAGTAGATATAGAGCTATTCAGAATTCCTATTTTACTTTTTCTCTCTTTTGGTAAATATTTTGTCTAGTTAAAAGCATTGGTGGGAAATGCTTATAATAGACTTCTGTTACTTTTTAAAAAAATTTTATTATTCATATGTGCATACAAGGCTTGGGTCATTTCTCCCCCCTGCCCCCACCCCCTCCCTTACCACCCTCTCCGCCCCTTCCATCTCCCCCCACCCCCTCAATACCCAGCAGAAATTATTTTGCCCTTATTTCTAATTTTGTTGTAGAGAGAGTATAAGCAATAATAGGAAGGAACAAGGGTTTTTGCTGGTTGAGATAAGGATAGCTATACAGGGCGTTGATTCACATTGATTTCCTGTGAGTGTGTGTTACCTTCTAGGTTAATTCTTTTTGATCTAACCTTTTCTCTAGGTCCTGGTCCCCTTTTCCTATTGGCCTCAGTTGCTTTTAAGGTATCTGTTTTAGTTTCTCTGCGTTAAGGGAAACAAATGCTAGCTAGTTTTTTAGGTGTCTTACCTATCCTCACCTCTCCCTTGTATGCTCTCGCTTTTATCATGTGCTCAAAGTCCAATCCCATTGTTGTGTTTGCCCTTGATCTAATGTCCACACATCAGGGAGAACATACTATTTTTAGTCTTTTGGGCTAGGCTAACCTCACTCAGAATGATGTTCTCCAATTCCATCCATTTACCAGCGAACGATAACATTTCGTTCTTCTTCATGGCTGCATAAAATTCCATTGTGTATAGATACCACATTTTCTTAATCCATTCGTCGGTGATGGGGCATCTTGGCTGTTTCCATAACTTGGCTAATGTGAATAGTGCCGCAATAAACATGGGTGTGCAGGTGCCTCTGGAGCAACCTGTGTCGCAGTCTTTTGGGTATATCCCCAAGAGTGGTATTGCTGGATCAAATGGTAGATCGATGTCTAGCTTTTTAAATACCCTCCAAATTTTTTTCCAGAGTGGTTGTACTAGTTTACATTCCCACCAACAGTGTAAGACGGTTCCTTTTTCCTGGCATCCTCGCCAACACCTGTTGTTGGTGGTGTTGCTGATGATGGCTATTCTAACAGGGGTGAGGTGGAATCTTAGCGTGGTTTTAATTTGCATTTCCTTTATTGCTAGGGATGGTGAGCATTTTTTCATGTGTTTTTTGGCCATTTGAATTTCTTCTTTTGAGAAAGTTCTGTTTAGTTCACTTGCCCATTTCTTTATTGGTTCATTAGTTTTGGGAGAATTTAGTTTTTTAAGTTCCCTATATATTCTGGTTATCAGTACTTTGTCTGATGTATAGTTGGCAAATATTTTCACCCACTCTGTGGGTGTTCTCTTCAGTTTAGAGACCATTTCTTTTGATGAACAGAAGCTTTTTAGCTTTATGAGGTCCCATTTATCTATGCTATCTCTTAGTTGCTGTGCTGCTGTGGTTTTGTTGAGAAAGTTCTTACCTATACCTACTAATTCCAGAGTATTTCCTACTGTTTCCTGTATCAACTTTAGAGTTTGGGGTCTGATATTAAGATCCTTGGTCCATTTTGAGTTAATATTGGTATAGGGTGATATACATAATCTAGTTTCAGTTTTTTGCAGACTGCTAACCAGTTTTCCCAGCAGTTTTTGTTGAAGAGGCTGCTATTTCTCCATCGTATATTTTTAGCTCCTTTGTCAAAGATAAGTTGCTTATAGTTGTGTGGCTTCATATCTGGGTCCTCTATTCTGTTCCACTGGTCTTCATGTCTGTTTTTGTGCCAGTACCATGCTGTTTTTATTGCTACTGCTTTGTAATATAGTTTGAAGTCAGTTATTGTGATACCTCCTGCATTGTTCTTTTGACTGAGTATTGCCTTGGCTATTCATGGCTTCCTGTATTTCCATACAAATTTCACGGTAGATTTTTTTTGATCTCTTTAATGAATGTCATTGGAATTTTGATGGGAATTGCATTAAACATGTAGATTACTTTAGGGAGTATCGACATTTTTACTATGTTGATTCTACCGATCCATGAGCATGGGAGATCTCTCCACTTTCTATAGTCTTCCTCAATCTCTTTCTTCAGAAGTGTATGGTTTTCCTTGTAGAGGTCTTTCACATCTTTTGTTAGGTTTACACCTAGGTATTTGATTTTGTTTGAGGCTATTGTAAATGGAATTGTTTTCATACATTCTTTTTCAGTTTGCTCATTGTTAGTGTATAGAAATGCTAATGATTTTTCTATGTTGGTTTTATATCCTGCTACCTTGCTATAGCTATTGATGACGTCTAGAAGCTTCTGAGTAGAGTGTTTTGGGTTTTTAAGGTATAGGATCATGTCGTCTGCAAATAGGGATATTTTGACATGTTCTTTACCTATTTGTATTCCTTTTATTCCTTCTTCTTGCCTAATTGCTGTGGCTAGGAATTCCAGTACTATGTTGAATAGGAGTGGAGATAGTGGGCATCCTTGTTTGGTTCCTGATTTTAGAAGGAATGGTTTCAGTTTTTCTCCATTAAGTATAATGCTGGCTGTAGGTTTGTCATATATAGCTTTTATAATGTTGAGGAACTTTCCTTCTATTCCTAGTTTTCTTAGAGCTTTTGTCATGAAATGGTGTTGGATCTTATCAAAGGCTTTTTCTGCATCTATTGAGATGATCAAATATTTTTTGTCTTTGCTTCTGTTAATGTGGTTTATTATGTTTATTGATTTTCATATGTTGAACTACCCCTGCATCCCTGGGATGAAGCCTACTTGGTCGTGGTGAATAATCTTTTTGATGTGTTGTTGAATTCAGTTTGCCATTATTTTGTTGAGGATTTTTGCATCAATGTTCATTAAGGAAACTGGCCTATAGTTCTCCTTTTTGGAGGTGTCTTTGCCTGGTTTTGGGATAAGTGTAATACTGGCTTCATAAAATGTGTTTGGCAGTTTTCCTTCCCTTTCTATTTCATGGAACAGTTAAAGGAGGGTTGGTATCAGTTCTTCTTTAAAGGTCTGATAGAATTGAGCAGAGAATCCATCAGGTCCTGGACTTTTCTTTTTGGGGAGACTCTTGATTACTGCTTCAATTTCATTTTGTGTTACAGGTCTATTCGGGTGATTAACTTCCTTTTGGTTCAGTTTTGGATGATCATATGTATCTAGAAATCTGTCCATTTCATTAAAATTTTCAAATTTATTTGAATAAAGGTTCTCAAAGTAGTCTCTGATGATTTCCTGGACTTCCATGGTGTTTGTTGTTATCTCCCCTTTTGCATTCCTGATTCTACTAATTTGGGTTTTTCTCTCCTCATTTTAGTCAGGTTTGCCAGGGGTCTATCGATCTTGTTTATTTTTTCAAAGAACCAAGTTTTTGTTTCATTAATTCTTATATGGTTTTTTTGGTTTCTATTTCGTTGATTTCAGCTCTTATTTTTATTATTTCTCTCCTTTGTTTTGTTTTGGGATTTGCTTGTTCTTGTTTTTCTAGGAGTTTGAGATGTATCATTAGGTCATTGATTTGGGATCTTTCAGTCTTTTTAATATATGCACTCATGGCTATAAACTTTCCTCTCAGGACTGCCTTAGCTGTGTCCCATAGGTTCCGGTAGGTTGTGTTTTCATTTTTATTGACTTCCAGGAACTTTTAAATTTCCTCTTTTATTGCATCGATGATCCATTCTTCATTAAGTAATGAGTTATTTAGTTTCCAGCTGTTTGCATGTTTTTTGTCTTTACTTTTGTTGTTGAGTTCTACTTTTACTGCATTGTGATCAGATAGTATGCACGGTATAATTTCTATTTTCTTGTATTTGCTGAGACTTGTTTTGTGCCCTAGGATATGATCTATTTTGTAGAACATTCCATGGGCAGCTGAAAAGAATGTATATTTTGTAGAAGTTGGATGAAATGTTCTGTAGACATCTACTGGGTCCATTTGATCTATTCCATATTTTAGATCTTGGATTTCTTTATTGATTCATTTATTTGGATGACCTATCTATTGATGATAATGGGGTGTTAAAGTCTCCCACAACCACTGTGTTGGCGTTTATATATGCTTTTAGGTCTTCCAGGGTATGTTTGATGAAATTGGGTGCGTTGACATTGGGTGCATACAGGTTGGTAATTATTATTTCCTTTTGGTCTATTTCCCCTTTTATTAGTATGGAATGTCCTTCTTTATCTCGTTTGATCAATGTAGGTTTGAAGTCTACTTTGTCAGAGATAAGTATTGCTAGTCCTGCCTGTTTTCGTGGGCCATTGGCTTGGTAAATCTTCTTCCAGCCTTTCATCCTTAGCCTATGCTTATTTCTGTCGGTGAGATGGGTCTCCTGTAAGCAACAAATTGTTGGATCTTCCTTTTTAATCCATTTCATTTTGCGGTGCCTTTTGATGGGTGAATTAAGTCCGTTAACATTAAGCGTTAGTACTGATATGTATGTGGTGATTCCTGTCATTTAGTTGTCTTAGTTGTTTGAAGATTTGATTGTGGTTATCTAAGTTGAGGTTACTCTCTACTGTCTTGCTTTTTCTTTTTTGTGGTTTGGTACTGCCTGTCTTTTCATGGTTAAGTTGGGTTTCACTTTCTGTGTGCAGAATACCTTGAAGAATCTTTTGCGGTTGTGGCTTTGTGGTCACATATTGTTTTAGTTTCTGCTTGTCATGGAAGTCTTTTATTGCTCCATCTATTTTGAATGATTGTTTTGCTGGGTAGAGTATCCTGGGGTTGAAGTTATTTTCATTCAGTGCCCGGAAGATCTCACCCCATGCTCATCTTGCTTTTATTGTTTCTGTTGAGAAGTCTGCTGTGAATTTGATGGGTTTACCTTTGTATGTTACTTGTTTTTTCTCTCTTACAGCCTTCAATATTCTTTCCTTAGTTTCTGAACTTGTTGTTTTAATGATGATATGTCGTGGAGTAGTTCTATTTTGATCTGGTCTGTTTGGTGTCCTGGAGGCCTCTTGCATCTGTATGGGAATATCTTTCTCTAGATTTGGGAAATTTTCTGTTATTATTTTGTTGAATATATTATGCATTCCCTTCGCTTGCACCTCTTCTCCTTCTTCGATGCCCATGATTCTCAAGTTTGGTCTTTTGATGGAGTTGGTGAGTTCTTGCATTTTCTTTTCACAGGTCTTGAGTTGTTTAATTAATCGTTCTTCAGTTTTTCCTTTAATTACCATTTCATCTTCAAGTTCTGACATTCTGTCTTCTGTTTGTTCTATTCTGCTGGATTGGCCTTCTGTTTTGTTCTGCAGTTCTGTTTCATTCTTTTTTCTGAGGTTTTCCATATCCTGGCTGTTTTCCTCTTTTATGTTGTCTATTTTTGCCCTGAGTTCATTTATCTGTTTATTCACTGTGTTCTCTCTTTCACTTTGGTGTTTATACAGTGCTTCTATGGTTTCCTTTATTTCTTCTTTTGTTTTTTCAAATTCTCTATTGTTGTTGTCTTGAAATTTCTTGAGTGTCTCCTGTACATTTTGGTTGACCCTATCCAGTATCATCTCTATATAATTCTCATTGAGTACCTGTAGTATGTCTTCTTTTAAATTATTCTTGTGGGCTTCATTGGGTCCTTTGGCATAGTTTATCTTCATTTTGTTGGAGTCTGGATCTGAGTTTCTGTTCTCTTCATTCCCCTCCGGTTCCTGTACTAATTTTTTGCTGTGGGGAAACTGGTTTCCCTGTATTTCCTGTCTTCCCGTCATTGTCTTTGGTGTTGTTACTGTCCCTGTACTGTGTGTAATTAAGTATTTTCTAGCTTGTAATAATAACAATGGTAATATTTAGAATGGAAGGATGAGCTGAGATGGAAAGCAAGAAGTTAAAGAAATGGGAAAAACAAATATACAGACTGGAGGGAGAAAACAGAATAAGGTGTCAGACAAGAAGATTTCAAAGGTATAAACAGGGAGCTTTAGTGTACTAATCGACAGTAAGCTGAACAGACATTAGAGAGACAGAGAGAGGATTGAAAATCAAAATTAAAAAAAATAAAGGTCAGAAAAAAAATAAGTAAATAAAGGAAAAATCTATTTATAAAAATGTATTAAAATAAAATGAAAAAATGGAAAATTTAAAAAAAACAAAAAACAAAAAAACCTCCAAGTTCAAATGCAGTGAAGTCACAGTCTCCAATCCTGGAGATGGTGCCTCAGATGTTGTTCTGTAGTTGTCTCATCAAAGGGGATACATAAAGAAGAACAAAACTACACACACACTCACAAAAATAACCCCACCAAGTGTGCCAAGTTCAAATGTAATACAGTTTCAGTAAGTTTTTCAGCTTGCAGGTGTAATTCGGTTGTTCTCTCATCAAAGGTAGGGAGACAAAGAAAAAGAAAAAAAAGAGTCTGGAGACAGTTCTGAGAATGGTCTCTGCAACTGTGGCTTGCCTGCCCGCTGTTGTCAGCGTGCTGTTGCTGGAGGCATTATTTATGCAGATCTCTGTGGTGAGCTTAGCACTCACCTGTACCTGCAGGCTTTGTTGCTCAGATTTCTCCTGTGCATGAGCCTCTGCTACAAGCTTTCCCCTTTCCAAGCACTGGGAAAGGTGACACTGCACCTGCATTCTCAGGATTGTGTGTTTATTTATAATTCATGTGGGAGGTGGGTCTTTCCCCCTCTCCTGTGCAGTTCTCCTCCCACCACCACTTTCACAAGCTTTCCTGCTCCTGGTTACTGGGCGGTGCTGCTGCTCCTGCCAGCTGCCATGTTTGTTTACAGCTCATGTGGGAAGTGGGTCTTCCCTCCTCTCCTGTGGAGTTTTCCTCCTTCCACCACTCTCACCAGCTTCCCGCTCCTGGTTGCTGGGCGTGTGCCCCTGCTCCCGCCAGAGGCTCTCCGCCCGCCCGGCTTGTTTATTTATAGTCCTGGGAAGGATTCCCATCCCCTAATCTTCAGCGCTCAGGGCGCCCCACCCTCTTTCCTGCGTGTCTTATTTGTTCTTGTTGCTTATTACTCAGTTTCTCTTTTTTCCCTGGGTGAAAGTCCGTCTGTCCAGGGGGCTATGCTGCTCTAGCCCAGGCTTGTCGGTGGGGGTACCGCGGTACCACGAAGCTCACCTGGTCTGCATCTTCCCAAGCCGTCTGAGCGCCAGCGACTCCCGGCCCGGGGGCCCTCCTTGTTTCTCCATTTAACATGAAGTGGAGATTCTCTGCGCTGGCTGGAGGTGCGGAGGGGTCAAAATTATGCCTTTTCTCAGTGATTATGCCTGCAAAGTGTGTCTCCGGCATCTCTCCAAGATTTCACTATAGGAGGCTCGCTTTCTGCTTCCTCCCTCTAGCCGCCATCTTGGAATTCTCTGACTTCTGTTACTTTTAATGCTTGCATGATCTGTAGTAGGATAACTTTCATTCTTGACGTTGGTAATTTGCATTTTCTTCATTTTTTTTAATTTAGCTTAATAATAAGTGATTTGTCATTACTATTTGAGCACAGAAAAGTTTTAAATATTTTTGTCTATAATGTTCTTTTTCTATTTCACTGATTTCTGTTCTCAGGGAAAGGTATTTTTTATCTTCTAATGTAGTTATTTTCATAGAGCTGACTTTACATGTACTTGGAAAATTAGAATATATTTCATTTTTAAAATTTAATTTTTAAATTTTTTTTAATTTGTTTATTCACATGTGTATACATTGTTGGGGTCACTGCTCCCCCCTACTCCCTACCCTGTCCCTCTCCCCTCAACCTCACCTCACTTCCAGGCAGAATCTGTTCTGCCCTTATCTCTAATTTTGTTGGAGAGAAAACAAAAGCAATAATAACAGAGACAAAGAATTTTTGCTAGTTGAGGTAAGGATAGCTCTACAGAGAGATTCCTAGCATTGCTTTCATGTACCAATGTGTTACATCCCAAGTTAATTCATCTCTTACTGACTTAACTAGTTCCTGATCCACTTCTCATGTTGAACTCTGTCACTTTAAGGTTCCTGTATTAGTTCCTCTATGGTAGGAAAATCAAATACTTTCATGTTTTGGATTTCTTACCTATCCCCATACTTCCCATGAGTGCTCACCCCTTATAATGTGACCCAAGTCCAACTGCTTTGCTGCACTTGCTCTAGATCTAAAGTCTGCACATGAGGGAGAACATGTGATTTCTGGTCATCTGAGCCTGGCTAACCTTGCTCAGAATAATGTTCTCCAGTTCCATCCATTTACTTGTGAAGGGTAAGATTTCATTCTTCTTCATGGCTGGGTAAAATTTCATTGTGTATAAATGCCACATTTTCTTAATCCATTCGTCAGTAGTGGGGCATCTTGGCTCTTTCCATCTTACTGTGGTTTTGATTGGCTTTTCTATTATGGCTAGAGATGGTGAGCATTTTTTCATGTACTTTTTGGCCATTTGAATTTCTTCTTTTGAGAAAATTCTGTTTAATTCAATTGCCCATTTCTTTATTGGTTCATTGATTTTAGGAGTTTAGTTTTTTGACTTTCTTGTATATTCTGCTTATCAGTCCCTTGTCTGATATATAGCTGGCAAATATTTTCTCCCACTCTCTAGGTGATCTCTTCAGTTTAGAGACCATTTCTTTTGTTGTGCTTTTCAGTTTTATGAAGTACCATTTGGCTAAACTTTTTCTTAGTTGCTGAGCTGCTGGGGTTCTATTAAGGAAGTCCTTGCCTATACTTATTACTTCCAGGGTATTTCCTACTCTTTCTTGTATCAACTTCAGAGTTTCTGGTCAGATATTAAGATCCTTGATCCATTTTGAGTTGATAATAGTGCATGGTGATAAAAATGGATTTAGTTTCAGGTTTTTGCAGATGAATAACCACTTTTCCCAAAAACTTTTGCTGAAGAGGCTGTCTTTTCTCTCCATCATGTATTTTTAGCTTTTTTGTCAAAGATAAGTTGAGCATAGTTGTGTGGGTTCATATCCAGATCCTCTATTCTGTTCCACTAGTCTTCATGTCTTCTTTTGTGCCCATACCATGCTGTTTTTATTGCTACTGCTTTGTAATCTAGTTTGAAGTCTGGTATTGTGATTCCTCCAGCATTGACCTTTTTGCTTAGTATTGACTTGGCTATTTGCTTTCTCTTGTGTTTGCAGATGAATTTAGGGTACATTTTTCAATCTCTGTGATGAAAGTCATGGAGATTTTGATGAGAATTGCAGATACATGTAGATTGCTTTTGGTAGTATAGCCATTTTTACTATATTGATTCTACCAAGCCATGAGCATAGGAGATCTCTCCACCTTCTGTACTCTTCCTCGATCTCTTTCTTGATGGTTTGTAGTTCTACTTGTAGTGGTCATTCACATCCTTTGTTTAGCTTACTACTAGATACTTGACTTTTTTTTGAGGCTATTGTAAAAGGAATTGTTTATGTATATTCTTTCTTAGTTTGTTATGGGTGTATAGAAAAGCTAAAGATTTTTATAAGTTGATTTTGTATCTTGCCACCTTACTGTAGCTGTTAATGGTGTCTAGGAGTTTTTGGATAGAGTTTTTTTGGTCTTTAAGATATATGATCATAACATCTGCAAATAGGGATATTTTGACAATTTCTTTACCTATTTGTATTCCTTTTGTTTCTTCTTGCCTGATACCTCTGGCTAGGAAGTCTAGTACTATGTTGAATAGAGGTGGGGATACTGGGCACCCTTGTCTCATTCTTGATTTCATAGGAAATGGTTTCAATTTTCTCCATTAAGTATGATGTTTGCTGTAAGTTTATCATATATAGCCTTTATGATGTTGAAGTACTTTCTGTCTATTCCTAGCTTTCTCAGGTCTTTAATCATGAAGTGGTGTTGGATCTTGTTGAAAGCTTTTTTTGCATCTGTTGAAATGATCAAGTGTTTTTTGCCTTTACTTCTATTGATGTGCTGTTTTACATTTATAGATTTGCAAATGTTGAACCACCCCTGCATCTCTGGGATAAAGCTGACTTGGTCATGGTGCGTGATTTTCTGATGTGTTGTTGAATTCGGTTTGCTAATGTTTTATTGAGGATTTTTGCATCGATGTTCATTAAGGAGATTGGTCTATAGTTCTCGTTTTTGGAAGTGTCTTTATCTGATTTTGGGGTGAGTGTAATACTTGCTTCAAAAATGAGTTAGGCAGTGTTACTTCCCTTTCTATTCCGTGAAAACTTTTAGGACGGTTGGTGTTAGTTCTTCTTTAAAGATCAGATAGAATTCAGCAGAAAATCCGTCAGATCCTGGACTTTTCTTTTTTGGCAGATTCTTGATTGCTGCTTCAATTTCATTTTGTTTGTAGGTCTACTCAGATAGTTAATGTCCTCTTGTTTCAATTTAGGATGATCATAAGTATCTAGAAGTCTGCCCTTTTCTTCAAGATTTTTAAGTTTATTAGCATATGGATTCTCAAAGTAGTCTCTGATGATTTCCTGGATTTCCTGGTTTTTGTTGTTATCTCTCCTTTTGAGTTTCTGATTTTAGTGATTTGGGTTCTTTCTCTTCTCATTTTAGTCAGATTTACCAGGGGTCTGTCAATCTTATTTATTTTTTTCTAAGAACCATCTTTTTGTTTCATTGATTCTTTGTATTTTGTTTTGTTTTGTTTTTATTTCATTGCTTTCAGCCCTTAATTTTATTATTTCTCTCCCTCTGTTTGTTTTGGGATTTGCTTGTTCTTGTTTTTCTAGGAGCTTGAGAGCAGCATTAGCTCATTGATTTGAGATCTTTCTGTCCTTTTAATATTTGCATTCATTGCTATAAACTTTCCTCTCAGGACTGCCTTTCCTGTGTCCCATCAGTTCTGGTAGGTCATGTTTTAATTTTCATTAAATTCCAGTAACCTTTTAATTTCCTCTTCTATTTCATCAATGACTCATTGATCATTAAGCAATGTGTTATTCAGCTTCCACCCATTTGCATGTTTTTTAATATTGCTTTTGTTGTTGATTTCTAGTTTTAATGCATTGTGGTCAATAGAATGCATGGTATTATTTCTGTTTTCTTATATTTGCTGAGGCTTCCTTTGTGTCCTAAGATATGACCAGTTTTGGAGAAGGTTTCATGAGCTGCTGAGAAGAATGTGTATTGTGCAGTGGTTGGATGAAATATTCTGTAGACATTGGCTAGGTCATTTGATCTATGCTGTGATTTAGGTCTAGGATTTCTTTATTGATTTTTTGTTTGGATGACCTATCTATTGGTGATAGGGGGTTATTAAGTCTCCCACTCTCACTGTGTTAGAGTTTATATAGGTTTTTAGGTACCTCAAAGTATGTTTGATAAAACTAGTTGCATTGATGTTGGGTGCATACAGGTTGATAATTATTATTTCCTTTTGATGCATTTCCCCTTTTTTAAGTATGGTATGTCTTTCTTTATCTTGTTTGATCAAAGTAGGTTTGAACTCTACTTTGTCTGAGATATGTATTGCTACTCTTGCCTATTTTGGGGGGCCATTAGCTCAGTAAAATTTCTTCTAGCCTTTCACCTTAAGCAATTGTTTGTTTCTGTTGATGAGATGGGTCTCCTGTAAGCAACAGATTGTTGGATCTTCCTTTTTAATTCAGTTTGCCAATCAATATCTTTTGATGTGGGAATTAAGTCTGTTAACATTCAGTGTTAGTATTGCTAGGAATTTGGTGATTAATGTCATTTAGTTGTCTTGTTGTTTAAGGGTTTCATTGTTGGAGTTACATCAATGTTTCTCTCTACTTTCTTGCCTTTTCTTCTCCTATGGTTTGTACTGCCTGTCTTTTCATAATTTTGTATGCTGTTGTTTTCTATATGCAGGATTCCTTGAAGAATCTTTTGTAGTAGTGGCTTAGTTGTCATATATTGTTTTAGTTTCTGCTTGTCATTGAAGACTTTTATTGCTCCATCTATTTTGAATGATAGTTTTGTGGGTAGAGTATCCTAGGGTTAAAGTTATTGTCATTCAGTGCCCGGAAAGCCTCAGTCCATGCTCTTCTTGCTTTTAAGGTTTCTGATGAAAAATCTGCTGTGCTTTTGATGGTTTTACCTTTGTATGTTATTTGTTTTTTCTCTTATACCCTTCAATATTCTTTCTCTATTCTCTGTACTTGTTGTTTTAATGATAATCTGTTGTGGGGTAGTTCTATTTTGGTCAAGTCTGTTTGGTGTCTTAGATGTTTCCTGTTCCTGAATTGGCATAGTTTTCTCTAGATTTGGGAAATTTTCTGTTTTTATTTTGTTGAATATATTACAAATTGCTGTTGCTTGCACCTCTTCTCCTTCTTTAATTCCCATGAGTCTCAGGTTTGGTGTTTTGATAGAGTCAGTGAGTTCTTGCATATTTCTTTCATAGTTCTTGAATTGTTTGAGTAATTTCTCTTCAGTTTCTCCTTTAATTTCTATTTCATCTTCAAGTTCTGAGATTCTGTCTTCTGCTTGTTCAATTCTGCTGGAGTAAACTTCCATTGTGTTTTGTATTTTTGTTTCACTTTTTTTTGGGTGTTTTCTATATCATGGGTCACTTCCTCTTTAATATTATCAATTTTAATCCTTAATTAATTTATTTCTCTATTTATGGTGTTCTCTGTTCCACTTTGGAATTTATTTAGGGCTCTTATGAATTCACTTTTTTGTGTCTTCTTATATTGTTTGTTTTTGTTGTCTTGTAATTTCTTGAGTGCTTCCTGTACATCTTGGTTGACTTTTCTAGTACCATCTCCATGAAATTATCAATGATTTCTTGCAGGATTTCTTCTTGCATTGTGTTCTTGTAGACTTCATTGGGTTCCTTGGAATAGTCTGTCTTTGTTTTATTGGGGTTTCATACTGGGTATCTGTTTTCTTCATTTTCATTTATATCCTTTACTGAATTAGGAGAATGGTTTCTATCCCTTTTTCATTTTCCCATTGTTCTACTTGCTGCTATTTCTAATGCTGTTCTGTGTGTAATTTGGTATTGGTTAACTGACAATATTAAAACTACTAAAATCAAGAAGGGAAGAGAGAAAAGAAAGAGAATGAGAGAAGAAAAAGGAAAAGAAAAAATAAATCAACAGGGAAAGATGATGGACTAACAAACAGCAAACAAGATAAGTACTTAGAAATAGAAAAAAGAAAAAGAGAAAAGAGAAAAAAGAAAAAGAAGGAAAAAAGAAAAAGAAAAAAAAAGGAGAACCAAAGAAATCTGCAAGGAGAGATGGTGGACTAACACACAGTGAACAAGACAAACACTTGACAAGAAATAGGAAGAAAAAGAAAAAAAAAATTCTAGGTACAGGAACAATAGTATTTCAGTCTTAGTAGTTGTAGTGTTACTCCAAGTTCAGCAGCCGGGTCCTCCTGCAGGCTGCTTGCTTAACGTTCACGGGGAAAGCTGCCTTCCTCCCTTCTCAGGTGAAGATGCTCAATAGCGGAATGCTCCTGCAGGCCACTTTTTTAATGTTCATGTGGAAGGCTGCCCTTCCCCTCTTTTCCAGTATGCTCAAAACACCCTGCCCTCTCTGCTGCTTGTCATTTTCAATTTCCAGTTTATTGCTCAGTTGTTGTTGTTTTTTTCCTTTTTGCAGGGTGGGGATCAGTCTGTCCAGGGGGCTATGCTGGCCTTTCCCAGGGGTGACTGTGGGAGTACTGGGTGCTGCTTATCTGCTCACCTGTTTGTCCACCATCTCCCAAGCAGGTTTGGAGCTTGCGGCATCTGGCGGCATGGAAGCTTCCTGTTTTCTCAGTGTAAAGTGGTGTGGAGAAGCCCTGCAAGGGCTGGGGATTAAGGGTGTCTGACACCTAAAAAACTAGCTAGTATTTGTTGCCCTTAACGCAGAGAAACTAAAGCAGATACCTTAAAAGCAACTGAGGCCAATAGGAAAAGGGGAACAGGAACTAGAGAAAAGGTTAGATCAAAAAGAATTAACCTAGAAGGTAACACCCACGCACAGGAAATCAATGTGAGTCAATGCCCTGTATAGCTATCCTTATCTCAAACAGCAAAAACCCTTGTCCCTTCCTGTTATTGCTTATACTCTCTCTACAACAAAATTAGAAATAAGGGCAAAATAGTTTCTGCTGGGTATTGAGGGGGAGGGGGGAGAGGGAGGGGGCGGAGTGGGTGGTAAGGGAGGAGGTGGGGGCAGGGGGGAGAAAAGAACCAAGACTTGTATACACATATGAATAATAAAAGAAAAAGTAAAAAAAAAAAAAAGGTGTCCGAGTTTTGCTTCTTCTTGTTGGTTTTTTCTGGCAAGTGTTGCTCCAGCATCTCAGCAAGATTCCGGATTTATGTAGCTCACGCTGTCAACTACTTTCCTCTAGTCGCCATCTTGAAACTCCTTAGACTGTATCTTGGTGTTGAATTAAATACATTTTTCAATTTGAGGAAATTCTAATATCTTTAAGATTTTAAACTTTCCAATTCAATAATATGACCTATTATCTGATTATTTAGATTTCTTCAATTCTCTCATTCATGCTATAGTCAGTATTTTTTTGTTTACTTTGTTCTGAGTCATTAAGTGTAACCTTTTGATGCTATTGTGAAAAATAGAAGTTTTAGCATTTTAATTTTTCTATGTGCTTTTAGTATAGTGCTTTCATGAGGCTATTTGTACTTGTATTTATGTTTTTTTTAATTTTTTGTTGAAGTGGTGAAAATATATTTAACTTAAAATGTCTTTTTCTAACTTTACAGAAATCATTATTTTGCTTCCTACCAACCTCTCATTCTCCCCAAAGTCCATATGCCCTATTTCCATGAATAGACAAGCAAAGAATTACTGTAGTGAGGAGGTGAAAGGGATTTATAAAAGTCAGGCAATTGATCTGAGAAAAAAATTCCTCCTTTTTGTCCTGAATGAGAGCAAAATACTTTTACCTTCTTTATTCTAAGTTGTTTCAAAAATACATGCCCTGGATTAAAAAAACTCTCGATACTTTTATGCACTAAATTCTTATCAGTGTCTCTTCCCTATGGATAGTCATGTTCCCTTCATTACAACTAAATGAACAATCCATGATCTCTATAAAAATAAATTAAGGATTTCAACTCACCTTTGTTTGTGTGCAACATATTGTTTGTCTCTGTCTCTGTCTCACACAAACACATATATTCTTTTTTTTTCTTTGTCATTAATATGATATCTTTGTGAAAAATAAGTATTTTTTATTAACTTTCACTGTGCAAGAACAACAAATTACACCAGACTCCTACTATATTCTCATTGAGTGAAGTGGAGGAATGCATATTAATCAGATTTTTAATTTCTGGAATACTCATAGCCTACTACAACTCTATATTGACATATATAATTATTTCATAATACATTTTACATATATGTGGAAATTTATGCAACTTATAACTATCAATTAGTAGTGAACTTTTAATAAAATAATCAGAGCTAGCATGTGGTACACACACAGAAAGATAATAGAAGGTACTTTACCCAATTATATGTTATTGAAACAAGAACTTATTTTTCATAATCATAATTTTGACTTTAAGTTTCCTTGGTGCAAAAGACCTACATTTATTGTCAAATTAGGTCCATTTTATCTGATGGATTGGAGAATCATTGGCTTTGCACATCTATTCTTGTATGTTTCTTCTTAAAACTTTTAATTTAACAAATACTTTAGCTCCCACTGTGAAATATATTAAGCATGTAGGACTTACAAGGTTTGATGCAAATCAATTCTATTTTCCTCCATGAATATAACTTTCCGTGCACTCTTTCTTCATTGCCTTGGGTCTTGAAATTTCCTCTCTTACTACTTACTCTTTTCTGTCTGTTTCTCTAATTTGGTAAGTACTCTTCTCCAGCCCCTCCAGAGTTTACACTGGGAGAGTCAAGAGATTTAACAGAGAAAGAAAAGGTCCAGCTGCCATATTTTCCTGCTCTGGTTTTAGCAACTCCTAAGATTATGGACCTCTTTGGAGACTGCCAGCTTTGGAGAGCACTCATCAGTTATTTTCAGTATTCTGTGTAGGTGATTGAGCAGCCAGCATCTCACTTCTTAGCCCTTTGCATTCCTCTTGGTGACTTTCTTGAGCCACACTGAAGATTATCCTTTTTTTCCTTACTCTCTTGAATGTCCCACTTTGGTGCCATAAAATAATCACTGTAGAATGATCTCCAGTGCAAATGCAGTTGTTACCTAAATGCAGCCTTTGAATTTCCTGTAAAAGCCCTTCAGCTATCATCTTTAATAATATGAAGTATGAGGCAGACACAAGTAAACTAATTTTTCTAAACTCCCATAAACTCAGTTCTTCCTCACAAGACATTCTTGAATTTTTCTCTCCATCCTTGTGGTGAAATGCAGATAGTCTGATGCCTCCTTCATGGCAGGATGCTCTCATCACATCCTTTTGCTCTTAAATCCTGTTTCCAAGCTTGCTAGTTTCCTCCTTTTAAAGTTTCCTCCTTTTAATTTTTTTATCCTTTTAAGCAGCTGAGAGACTTAACATTACACAATGAATTCGTTATCTGCAAATTGGCACTCTTCACTATGAAAGTAGGTGGGACAGTTTGCATTCTGTTTTTAATGTTCTGTTACACCTACATTTAGAAGATATACGTGGTTTTGTATAAATGATGTCTATTTTAAAGAAAATACTTATTCCGACATTTGATTCTTTACATATCTTGGCTCTTAGAAAACTTATTTATTTTCTGGTTTCAAACAAACAAATAAGGAAATTAATCAGCAGAAAATAAAACAAGGCAGGTGCTAACATCGAAGTTTTTTTTGTCTGCTTTTTCAGGCTGGAAAGGAAAGAAGTTTCAATGACACAAAAAAGTATTTTGATGTGTAACTTCCTGTTACTTTGAAATAAAAATGAAACAATAAAAGTGACTCTTTAAAAATCTGCTCAAGTGGATTGTATCATTGTTCATTTTGAATTTACCATCTAATAAACTGAATTGTATTGTGATATTGTTAATATAAGTTTTGGATAGCTTTTTGGAAAAATTATTCTGTGCTCAAAATTACTGTAGAAGAAAATTGTAATCTTTCTTTTAATTTTTATTTTTTTTATACCACATTGAGATTCAGAAGCATGGAATGATTATTCACAAATTTTGATTTTTATAACATAACTCAACTTCATGAGGATAACAACATTAAAAACATTTAGAGAGGAACTTCTAGTGTGAGATGGTAGACTAGAAGCTTCTTCTGTGTGACTCCGTGAATGAATAGAGCCAGGGTAACAAATGGCAGATTATATTCCTACAAAAGAAAGAGAAGAAAAGCATCAGGAATCATGAAAGCGATTAGAACAGATGAAAAGCCACAGAGAAATAGAATACACAGAGAAAAGCATAAATCACCCTGCCACCCCAACTCTGGCTCCCCAGGGGAAGTGAAAGCTAAATCTATAGTTACAAGGTAAATCAGGCAGCCCTGGTGACAACAGACTGGTAGTCCTAGGTGCACAGTGTGCACCTTAAATCCAGTGTGGTGATTAGATGTGAAAAAGAGTGCTCCTATCTGGCAGTGTAGCACTGGAGAAGAAATTCATTTATCACTCCCAATATCCTAAAGAGTTTTATATTTGGGCATGATCTCAAGAGAGGACCTAATATTTGAGGCTGATGTTCAAACTCTGAAGGGTTTTGTGGTCAGTTGCACCATATCTGCAAATGGGGAGTAAGCTCTATCATCTATAGATCACCACAGAGTCTGAGCTCTCTAAGCCTAAGCAAGGCCAGAGGATTGCTTAGCCTTCCAGCTGTGTATGGTTTGCTGTTTGGCAGGACCAAGCACACCAAACCCACGTTCAGCAGATGGCTGTATATTCCCAACATCCTCCCTCCATCATGGAGGTTTACCCCAAGAAGAGACATGAAACCACTGAGACCAGCAGGCACTCTGGGGTTCCCTTGTCTTCTCTCTTCAATGCACATGGCATCCTCTATTTGCTCATCCTACTCTCTCATATTCTTGGAAGACACCACTAAGATTGGACATTTGCTACTCAATGTTCACAAACAAGGGTAGGAGTCAAGTGGGAAGCTGCCTAGTCCACAGGTTACAAGATCATTGGGGACAGAAGAAGCTAGAAGTACCCAAAGAAAGGAAGTGCCTAAAGTGAATGCCACTGTAAAGCTGATAACTGACCCTTGATCAGCCTGGCCTTCAGTCCACATTCAGCAGACAGAACAGTGTCCCTGTTGTCAATCTGTTCTTTCTTCTCTATGTGCTAC
This sequence comes from Castor canadensis, assembly GCF_047511655.1. Classification (NCBI taxonomy): domain Eukaryota; kingdom Metazoa; phylum Chordata; class Mammalia; order Rodentia; family Castoridae; genus Castor; species Castor canadensis. The sequence goes on along the minus strand of NC_133392.1, from coordinate 46,348,832 downwards.
TGGGGATTGAACCCTTTTAAGGAATGTTCATTACAAAGAAGTTCCTCAAATAAAACTGGAAGATAAATCCTTCCAAAGATATGCAAAATCACAACCCAGAAATACAAGAAAAAAATGCAAAAGCAACAGAATATGACTTTTTCAAAAGTCCATAACTTCCTAAAAATCAAGTACAAAGACACTAAAATGGTTGAAATGCTGAAGAATTCAAGTCTAATTTTGAATATGATCACATGAATAAAGTAAGGAAATCAATTCAAGACCCAATGAGAAATTCAGCAACATGAACAAAAAATTCAGCAAAGAAATTGAGAGGCAAAAGAAATAAAAGCCAGAAATGTTGGAAATTAAAAAAAAAAAAAAAACCTCAATAAATTGAAAAAACACAGTGGAATTCATCACATATAGTCCACATCAAGCAGAGAGAAATTGAAAGATTGAAGACAAAGTGAAAGAAGTACTACATTTTTGAGACAGAAATTAATAAACAAAAAACACAAACACAAATTTCAAAAACTTGGAGATATGATCAAGCAAAAAAACTTCATAATGCATGGGGTAAAACAAGGAGGTAACATACAATCAAAACACATGGAAAAGCTATTTAGTGAAATTATAGCAGAAAAATGCTTAAAAATATGGACATCTAAGTAGCGGAGGTATTTAGAACCACAAATAGCACAACAAAAAACAACTGTCCACATCACATTATACTAAAAGCCAGAAAAGTATGGAATAATGAATTTCAGGCTCTGGAAAAAAAATAACTCCAATAAAGTTAAGTATATTCAGTAGATATCAATGAACTCAAAATATCATTAGGGAATATTTTGACAACTGATATTCTAATATATTAGAAAATATACAAGAAATAGTTTATTTTATAGTCACATATGATCTACCAAAATTGAACCAATGAAATATAAACAACATAAGCATGTCTGCTATGAGCAATGGAACTGAAGCAGAAATAGTTTCCCAACAAAGAAGAGCACAGGACTGGATGGATTTATTTCTGAATTCTATGAGATCATTAAAAACATGTTCCAGTGCTCCTGAAACCATCTCATAAAAGAGAAAGGGAAGGAGTACTACCAAACTCGTTCTGTGAAGCCAGTGTATGCAATGACACACAAGCTAGATAAAGGCACACAAAACAAGACAATTATAGGCCAATTCCCTCGATGAATACAGAAATAATAGGAAGAATTCACAAACAGGATTGCACCAAATTAAAAAAACTTCTCCCTATCAAAGTGTACAATTAGCAGAGTAAAGAGACAGTCTACAGAGTGAGAGAAAATATTTGCCAACTATGCATCTGAAAAGGGGTAAATATCCAGAATATATGAAAAGCTCAAAATTTAATAACTAAAGAAAAAATAATCCAATTAACAAATGGAGAAATGAATTAAACAAGCATTTGTCAAAATAAGTACAGTGGTAAATAAGTGAGTGAAGAATGTTCAACATCTTCAGCCATAAAAGAAATGTAAATCAAAATGATACTGTGATTACATCTCACCCCAGTCAGAATGGTTATTCTCAGTGATATAAACAACTTTGTTAAAGAGGATATGTGTATAGGGAACCTTTATACACTACTGGTGGGAATATAAATTAAGGCAGCCATTGTGGATATCAGAATAGAGATTTGTCAAAAAACTAAAACTAGAACTACTGTATTATCCCACTATACCACTCTTTGGCATATGTGCTAAAGACTGAAAGTTGACATAGAACAGAAATATCTATACTCTCATGTTTATTGAAGCACTATTCACGATAGTCAAGTTATGGGATCAGCCTAAGTTCCCAGAAATAGATAAATGAATAAAGAAAATGTGGTCTATGTTAAGGCAAGAATGCATACAGGAGGAATAGAGAAAGGTGGGAAACCCCAAACTTGAAAGTGTTTGATGTGCCCACTGTAGAAGTGTGAATAAAGTAATCTTAAGCTGACAGAGGCCACCATGAGAAGGTGACCAGGAAGGGAGGTAGTGAAGAGGCCTGTAAAGATGAACCAGTTTGGGTTGTAATACAAATGTGCATGGAAGCAATGCTAGGAATCTCTCTGAATTGCTAACTTTAACTCAAACTAGCAAAAACACTATGTCTTTCTTATTATTGCTTATGTCTTCTCTTCAAAAAAATTGTAGAAGAGGGCAGAACATATTCTGCCTAGAAGCCAAGGGAATCTGGGGGAGATGGGGGAGGCAGGAGTGAGAGATAGTCCAAACGATGTATGCACATATGAATATGTGAATAAACAATAGAAAAAGAAAATGTGACATATATATACACAATGAAATTTTATTCACCCATAAAGAAGAACAAAATTCCATCATTTATAGGAAAAAGGATGGGACTGTAAATTATTGTTTTAAGCAAAATAAGCCAGACTCATAAAGATAAATATTGCATGAGTTCTTTCCTATGCAGGATCTAAGTCTGAAACAAAAAATTGGAGTGAACAAGAAGGACTATTGAGTGTGGGGGTACAAGTAGGAAGGGGAAAGGTAAAATTGAAGTTGGTGGGGGTTAGTATGCTCAAAGTATATTACATACACAAATAAAAATATCATAATGAAATCCATTCAAAACTGGAAAAAAGAAGGGAGTTAGGGCAGAGAAAGGATAAGAAAGAATAATAGAGGGAGTGAATGTGACTGAAGTGTATTATATGCATGTGTGGAAATATCTCAACAAGACCCATTACTTTGTACAATTAATAGATGCTTGTAAAAATAACATAAACTAAAATAAAAACTAACGAAACTCATTGAAACACTCATTCTCTTCTAGTGTTTTTCATTGAAATTGTAATAAAAAATTAAAATACTTTTAATTTTAACCACTTTTTTGTATTTTTGAAAGGGCTAAAAAATTGTGTTTACTCCTTGTGTGTGACACCTGCCTAAATAGACATCAAAAGAGAGCAAGTTACATGGGACTGAGTCCAAAATTCACACATTACTAAAAAATGGAACTAATACCTGCGTGCTCTAAACTGAAAAATAGAAGGAGTGACAGATCACTCAGAACACCATAACACCTGCCCCTGACTTTAAGATCTGAAATCCTTGCAATAGTGACTAAAATGTATGCTTTGTAAATGTATCATTATGTCAAATCTATCAGAATTTTTAAATTTATATTGTAATGCACACTACAGTAAGAAAAACTCTATTAATACAAAAATTGCTTTGACTGTTTATTTACTTTGATATTTAAGTGCCTAGCTTGTCTTGTTTGATACATAAAAAATATAAAATTTTGGTTGTAAAACACATCTGAATTTCATTTTATTTTTGCCTATGAACTATTTTATAATATGAATATAGTAGGTTATAAAATGAATCCCAGTTCCCCAAAAAAGACTTGATTATGTAAAGTTCATTCGAAGAACAATTTCACTGGATAAATTAAATAAGCAAGGAAGACTTCATTCAAAGCTACTTCAGTAGTGGAAGGAAACTGGTCTCAACTCTTTGGAAATGAAAAGATAAAAGGGCTTTTTACAGACTAGGGTTAGCAAGTATTTGGTAATAGTAGGAAGTTGAATCGTGTGATCAGTCTATGTTTGCTAATGGTTGCTTGTGGAAATTAAGCTCTTATCCTACCATACAAATTTGCTGATAGAGGAACCATCTTTGTTCATGATTACATTTCAAACTGATAGTTCCCAGGTCTCTGGGAAAGACATTGCTAAGTTATAAAAATGGCAAGAAGCTGAGAGAATATTTATCCCAAATAATCAGAGAAATAATTTACAATTCAATATTTTCTAAAGAAATCACTCTAAGAAAACTGTAGGAGTCTACAGTTAGGAAGAAAACTGAGAAAACATTAAGGCTACCTTGCTCAGTGTGACTTTTCATTGTGACTCAGAGGCAATTATTGAGAAATCCAAAGATATGCACAATATTGCAGAATAGTTATTTTAAAATATGTAAGAAAAGTAATTAAACAAAATAAACAGGACATAAGTACTTCTCCTTCAACTTTTATCAGAATATTTTCCATTATGAAAATATTTAAAAAGAATATGTTGGAATGGAAAGTTGTCATTTCCACACTTTTAGAGTTTCAAATCCTCCCCTATTTCATATCATAATTTGAAGTCTGAATAAATTATAATTATGCCAGTTCAAGTGTTCCTTGATGCTTACATTTTATTAGGGTATGTCTACACTTCTTATTAAATATATTTTAAGATATGTTGTCAACTTTCCCTATACTGATTAGTACATTAAATTCCGGAGTCAAAATGTGGCTATTTCCCTATGCTTGTCATGTCAACTTAAACAGGGAAACTAATTTATAAAGCTGTAATTAAATGCTAAAAACAGAACAAAAGGAAACTCTCTGTCAATATCTTTGATCTCTAAGCAAGTAAACATTAAATAGAGGAGTAAAAATGAATGGATAATCAGAAATTTATTAGCAAGAATATTTCATTTATACATAGAAGATGCCCTGGGATTAAGTATTTTTCAAATAGATAGATTTGATGTCTAGCTTATATAGTTATGTATCATCTTCATGAAGAACACCAAATTTTTAGAGACGTGATGAGATAGAGGGAGAGAAAGAGGAACAGAGAGAGAGAGACAGATAGACAGAGACAGAAAGAGAGAGACTCAGTTGTGAGGGGAAGAGACAACTAGAGGGAAAAGACAAATGATAGTTAATGAGTAGTTAGTAAAGCTTATTAATGAACATATCTCCTGTGCCACCATCAGGCCCCTAAAAGTCTAAAAGTTATCTTCAGTGGTTAACCATTGCTCTTCGTGGTTAAGAGGTGGGTAGGAAATGCTTTATCTTTGTAAATTTAGGTCCTCCTTTTAGGCAAGTAGAGAGAGAGCAGAGAGTTTTCCTGCATCTGTTTCTTCTTAATTCTCTTCAGCTCAACCGTGCTTATGCCAAAGACATGTATTTTGTTTCCCCACACATTTACTTTTTCAGTGAAAACTTTTCCTTGAAGGACTCACCAGCTTCTTGATTCACAGTTTCATATGATCTATTTGCAACCATATATTGAGTACTTGTAGTCTACAGGCCATATATATATTTATGGGACTTATGGCCATTTATATATACTTAATTCTGGAAATTGAAATCCAGGTCCTCATTCATGCCAGGAAAGTATTTTTACTTCTAAGCTACATCACCAGTACAATTTTAAACTTCTTAACAATGTGTTTACAAATCATGACTATGAGTTTACAAATAAAACCCACTGCAGAGTTTTTTTATATCTAGGTCCTGGGTTAGTTATTCACGTTTTCATTTTCTTCCTGTTTTCTCCATCTTTTAATACTTCATCCACTTCTGTTTTCTTTCTCATTTCCTTTCTTCCTTCTCTTCCTTCCTTTATCATGTCTTCACTTTCTTACTTTTTTGCCTCATCCTAAAGCATACATTAATTCATATTATACCAATATAGTACTAGGTCATATGAAGGGTAAAAAAGCATATCCAAGAACAGCTCTATCCATTAAAAGTTGGCAACATAGAAGTGGAATTTATGTGTCTACCAATAGCTACAGGATTGTGAGTAACAGCATTAAGAACTATACTGATATGTTACTTGTGTCTCCTTTCCAAGGAAACGAGGAGGATCTTTATAATGAAAATATGAGGTAAAACTTGATTAAGAAAGGGACACTTGTATGGATCATAAATTGTAGAATAACATGCCAAACTTCTTTTTGTCTTTTATTTCTTGGTGCTGGGATTGAACTCACAGTCTCTCCCTGATTGGCAAGTGCTCTACCACTGAACTATCCTCCAGCCCCCAAACTCTTTTGATGACAAAATACAGATTTTACGTTAAAGATATCATGGAGACCCTCCAGTTTAATTTGAAAAGATTATAAATAGAAACTATGGTGAAAGAAATAATGCTTCAAAATGAGTTGATTTATATTCCTATATCTCTTCCTCTTTCAATTTTCCTTCAAACCCAATCCAATGTTCATGTTCCATGTTCCCTTTTCTTTAGTTATTACTGTTTCACCACTTTTTACAGTGACCATTAATGCTAAATCTCTCACTTTGCACATGTTTTGGTAAGTGCTTATAACTTCATGGTTTTTCCTCATGATATATATGTGTCTTATCAGAAACTTCACTGAGAACAAAAACATTGACAATCAACACAGTAGTTCAGATGATAGGCAGTCTGTTCTCTATGATGTAATAATTGGAGAGATGGTGTCATTGCCCCATTCAACAACTTTGTATGTTTACTACTCTTAGGTCAGATTTGTCCTGGTTTCAACATTCTAGTGTAAATTGCTGACAGCTTGAAAGTAGTGAGTCTGGTTTTAGATAGACTTTAAAGTACAGAGACTAAAAGAGTCTTGCAGAATGCTCGAATCTAAAATTCAGATGGAAATGAGTCAAACATCTGAAATTATTAAAATACTCTCAAAACTTTATGATCTCAATCATGTCTAACAAAAGGGTTACTATGTATTTCCTTTAAACATACTCCATCTAGATTAGTAGCTTTTCCTTTCTGTAAGAATACACATTTTTATGGGTTTCATTATGTTGTTGGGGATATGGAGAAAAAGAAAAATGTCTTGGTATCCTGTGTGTCATCATTTTTTTGTTGTTGTTCTAAAAGCATCAATTTAGGAAACATGAAATAGTACAGAACAAGAAAACAGTAAGATGTTTATAAAGTGTTAAATATTTGCAGAAAAACTAAAATCTCTCTTTATGTTCATCCTGCTGTTATTCCCACATTTCCATAGGGAGACAACACTTCTGCATTGTCAAAACTTCTGATGTAACAGTGAGATTTGCAAAATGTCTATAAATGTTCACTATTACACTGAGGAAGTGAGAATGTCTTTTAAAATGTGTTGTCCCATTGCCATCAACACTGTCATTCACATCACATTATAATTGTCTGTTATGAAAACAAATTTAAATTTCTTCATTTGTTTACATCCTCCTCTCTTTCTTCTGCTCTCTCTATTTCAGTATGTGCACATATGTGTGTATGTGTGCATGTGTGTTTTGGGAGTGGGTGTTTGTTTATATGACAACTGTGGCATATGTATTCTGCTAGTGTGATATACTTCAAGTATTTGATGTTCGGGTAGAGGCTTTTGGCTTGGATAGAAGGAATTTAATACAGAGAGAAGGAATTAGTATTGTTGACATTACATATTTATGTCATTCAATGAGTTTCCTAACTTGAAAGTAAAGAGAAGTGTAAGAATGCAGTAGCGTGGATGATGAACTCTAAGCTTGCAATGGTGGCAGTGTATTCATCCATATCTCAAACATTAAAAGAAGATAGGAGGTGAGAAAAAATTGTAGAATTTAATAGTAGTTTGGAAGTGATAAGCATTGAAAAGCCCCAAATCCAATTATGAAAGAAAAGTACTTACATGTAAAAGTTAGTTCTCAACCTTCATTATGTGGTCTTATAGTCCTTTACTATATTGACATCACTGTTTAAGCAATCTAAATTTAACCCAAGGGTAAGAAACATAAATTAAGCATAATGTGAACGATCGTTAGTACCATCTCTTACCTATTAAATCTTCAATCTTTTTTGTTCCTCAGCTAAATAAAACAGAGTGGCAATGTAATGTTATATGTGTTTCTGTCATTCATTCTCTTGATTTTTTCCTACTCTAATCAATAGTGGATATATATCATATATAAATGAATTTTCAAATAAATTTGGCCAATCATACTTGAAATAGACAATTTCTACTTTAATGTACACTACAAAAGTACTATTTTGTAATTATTTCATAATTATTAAAATATGCCTTTGGTAATAAATAAAAACATACATGTCTATAAAAATGGGATTCTCATGGAAGAATATAGAAGTATCAGATGGAACAAACTAATCTAACAAAGTGCTACTGATGCATCATCTCAAATGTTAGGATCTTCTCTCTCAAGCTCTCATCTCCATTACTTAATATTATCTTAATTCTACTAGTATGCATTGCTGTTCATGTGAGTTTTCTTTGAGGAAAAGTTTCTTCAAAAAGAGGTCACCTGCAGTTTGAATTTAAGCCTCAGCCACATGAAAATGGATGGACTCTCCTGGAGCTCATGTTCTCAGTTCTATAATAGAGCTCCGATTGCTAAATGTGGTGTCAGATGCCTTGATGATTCCATGAATAGTGAATCAGGTGTATAACACAACTCCACTTGGACAACTATAAAACAATGAAAGAAAACCATTAGTCATTGTTAACTTGAAACTATTGTTGAACTCCATATCCTAAACAAAGAAAACTGTGAGTGCAGAGTTTTTTCTAATAATACATGTGAATATCTATTTGCACATTTCCATTTATCTCAAAACTCAAGAAGAATGTTTTCCCATATATGCTCATACACACAATCATATATAAGAAGAAATGCATAAGCCTAATTTTACTCAAATATTGATATCACATTTAGTTGTCTGTATAATATTCATATTTATAAAATAAGCTGCATTAGCACACATAAAAGTGAAGTAAATGAACAAACTAAGATTGGATAACATGGAATGATACTTGTATAAAATTCCTGTTATGTTAACTATTCAGATATTAATGATGAGATATGCACACACGTATATTTCCATCCCCAAATTTCAAAATGTTCACAAATTAAAAGAATTGTTACTTTAGAGAACTACAATTACTCATGGATTATACAGGAATTAATCCAGGACATATTTATTTTCAGGGAAGCTGTGCCTGGCATGAAAATATATAAATCAGAATGTCATTATAGGCTATTGTACATAATTGAATAGGGAAATGTTAATTGAGAAAATGATGTAGGAGCATAAGCCAGAAAGTGTGAAGGGGAGAGAGATTCTAGGTATAGGAGGACACAAAGTAAAGAGCCTAAATTGGGAAAGTTATTGATATTAGAGAAGTTGCTTTTAGCTATTGACTAAAAGGACCAAATCATGATAGGTATTTTGTAACAATAATATAAAGATTTGGCTTTTATTGTCTGAGAGATTAGGAGCCATTAGAGAATTTCAAGCTGCTTATATTTTAGAGGGATAATTTATACTGTTGTGTTGAAAATAGTCTAAGGCAGGGTGAAGTCTAAAATACAAAGATCAATTGGGAATATATTGTAGTAGTCTAGGCAAGAGACAATGTGGCCACAGATAAAGTTGTTAAATATAGAAAAAAGTGATCCAATTCTGGATATTTTCTGTGTATAATATTATTTTCTCACAGAGTAGATATGGGGCTTGGGAGAAAGTGAGTCAGTGATGAATAATAAATTTCTACCCAGAAAATTTGGACAATGGAAATTCATTTAACTGATGTGAGAATAAGAAAACACAAGGCAGAAATGTGGAGGCATATGGAAAGGCCCAGAGATTGTTTTAATCAGATCTCAGTTTCATTTGATTGTTAGATATATAAGTGAGATGTGGAGAAAATGGAATATGAGATTTCTGTCCAGGAAGAAGGTCTGGATGGGAGCTTTAAGTTTTGTAATCATAATTCAAGGGTATACATGCATCTCAATCACATAATCACAAAGAAAGATGATATAGAAACACCAGTCATGGAAACAAAGATTTATATGTGGGGTAAACCAAAAAGGAGCATGCAGAAAAGTAGAAGTGAGGCAGAGTGCATGGTGTTCTTAAAGGTAACTGAATAGACTTATATGAAGGATAGACTGATTAATTCTGTGCGATGTTGCTAAGAACTGAACACAGAATTTTAAATACTGGATGTAATTAGTAACCTTCACAAGAGACTTTTAATTGAATGTTGAAATGAAAGTCTGCTAGGATATTTTCAAAAGCATATAAGGTAATAGTGTAGAGAAGGGAATCTGGACAAGTCTTCTCATGAGCTCTTCTGTGAAGTTTGCTTTATCAACGACTAACAGAGTCACACCATTTTATGAGCACTTTGTTTTGAATGTGTTTTCATTTAATCAATTTCCTTTATTATCAGCTTTATAGAGTAAGAGACCTTCACTGCACCACACAGTGAGGATTTTGTAGGCATTTGTTTAGGGCTGAGAGAAAAGATTTCTTGAGCTAAGGATCATCACACATGTAATCACCAAAGTAGGGTTGTCCAAAGTAGGTTATATTTAACTTATACTTCATAAAGACCAGCCTACAGCCTTTTATGTCCATTGTAATAGCCTAACAATCAATTGTATAGTCTAAATGTTACTCACAGGGGAAAAAAGAGAGGTTTTTAGCAGTAGTCCAAGAATATATTCCTAATTTTTAAAAATTGAATAGCAATTAGATGGAATATTGCATATTTTTATAAAATAAGGCACTTAATAAAATGACATGTCAGAGCAAAATGGTGTAGATTTACGTGATGTTAAAAATTCTGTCAATATAGTCTACACATGAAAATCTAATATTTGTTGCTTGCAGTATAATTTTATCATTTGTAGAAACTAATAAGGTTATTTTTCTTAAGCTAGGTTTTAAAATGTGTATGCAGTTGTAGTCCCGGAGATAGAGAAAGATGGAAGCAAAGTACCTATCTAATGATGCAAGTAAGATAACAAGTTGATTTCACAGAGACACATAAGGAAATGACAAAATGATGTTAAATACCTCAGCATTATCATGTTTCATATGGCTTTCCACAACATTATCTTGCCTCAATACAGTATGACTCCTGGTCTACTATAACAATTTCTCAAGTTTTCTTACAGAAATTTCTACTTCTTACCTGAATCGAAGTCCCCTGGTTGTCTTGGGTTGTATTAAGACCCACTGAGGAGAGGCTGCCTTGATATGAAGTAGGTCAGGGTACACATAGAGTCTGTTTGCCTTCATATTCAATCTCCATGTGCCCAGTTCTGTATGTATTGCATGAGAAAGCCTTTGAGATCTCTGTCTTTCTGGTGACCTACCAATGTAAAGTGAAGAGAAGATGAAGGGAGGAAGGAAAGTAAATGCCAGGTATGCCTTGCCTTGTCTCTTCTGTAAAGTTTTCTCAGTGTTTTCTGCTTTTATCCACTGGTCTTTTGGATTCTGGTATTTTGGCTGTTATTTCCTTTTTCCTGATATTTTATTCTGTATCTTTTTCTTTCAGTATGATATTATTCCTTATACTTCTCTACCCACATTTCTGTTAAGCATCGCTTTTCTAAACCCACATTGGATTAGCTTGATTTGGGGGTGACATTTTCTTGCTAACACACCAGCTAATACTGTAATTGGTGCTTGACTTATCTCCAAGGGAAAAATGAAACACCTCATAATGAAATTCTTGGATTGCATTATGAACATATTTGAAAAGCCAGAAACAACCTCATTTCCTGAGGGTGGGTAATCAAAATGGCATATAGCTAACCCATGCCAAACATAGCATTACAATTACTTAAATTAGCACCTGTGATGATAGCATGAGATGAGGAGCAGGTGTAGACTATTGGACCATCTAGTGGCTGAAGTATTTAATCAATATGACAAGAGTAGTAATTATGATTATATTTGGTTTTCCCTGACAACCCTAGAAAATGTACATAAGGAAAATGTGAAATTACCAGGTATGAAATACAATAAGAACACAAGTGGAGACCCTGAACATCTCCAACACAGCTTTGAAGGACCCCCACATTTTTTTGTAGATATAATTGTTTTGGAGTCATAGAGTCATACGAATTCTCAACCCTTTCAGATCTCTTATCCTAAAGAAATAGTAATGAAAAATAGGACCAGGAAAGAGAGGAACTTTGAAATTTAAAATGGGAAAATGATAAGCCTGTAAACATTAAATCTCTGAATTCTAAGAGAGGCTTTGGCCATCAAATATAGATCCTACTTTTTCTAGTACCTAAATATTTATACCTCAGCTTTGTAGCCTTATGCTAACTATATATGAACAATTTCCTCACAAGCTGCTGCTGATTCTTCTGACACCAACCTTTACCAATGCCTCTACACCCATCAAGAATATTGGTTCCCAGCTCAGACAGAAATATAAGATATGTTTCAAAGCATTATATACTACATACCAGTGTAAGTATAGGGCATTATGAAACTCTGTTTGCACAGACACAGACGTCATGCATGGTAGTGAAACCTAAAGGAAGTAGACAATAGAAAATGAAGCTAAAAAATAAACTTGTTTAAGCAGAATTATTTTCCCTGAGTTCATTCACCCTGGATTCAGAGTTTAAGGTGTGAGTTAGCATACTGCAAAGTGGTGTTAATAATCTGCTACTTTGGATAATTGAACCTCAGTCTTGGTGGCAGCTTATAATTAATGAGATCAAAATGTCAGCTTTTCATCATATTATAAAATAACATTCTCAAACTGTAGCGAGCATCAGAATCACATAAATGACTTGTTAAAACAGAATTTTGAGCTCATCCTTCTGAGTTTGTAATTCAGGTGTGGTAGGTGAGGCCACAAATAAAAATGTCTAACAAGATCCTAGATGAAGCTCAAATGTCTGTTTGGGACTGATACTTAGAAAATACTGTAAAGCCTAATTCCAGAGGGAGGTGTTCAGACAAATAATACAAGCCATCACCTCTAAGGCCACATTCTACATTTGCTAAATCAAAGTTGTAGTTCTAACAAGATATCTGTGTTTCATATGCACATCAACACTGAGAAGTACTACTTCAGAGGAGTTTAAGGACTCATGGTGATGGACATGTGGAGTAGACTAATATTTATGTATAACCTAATGAACTACTATTTATCATACTCATCAACGATTCCAGAGGGCACACTACAACAAGGCTTCACAAATGTATTGGTAAAAAAGAGCACCAGATTCCATGAAGAGATTTGGGTACTGTTCTGTTACCTGTAGGTTAGAGAAGGGAGTGAGGGACGCTCTAGTGAAATGGGTTTCCTGATCTTACTGACAATAAAGATGATTATATATATAAGGTGAACGTTACGGCTGGGATGGGATTAATATGCTTGTTCAGCACAATAGTGTTACTAAGACTGATCTGGGTACCTGCCACTGAGTGCTCAACTTGCCAGCAACAGAAGCCTCATCCAAATTACTAATATTGTATCATTTCCACAGTTACCAGCTGGCTTCACAATGGAATTACACCCTCTTTTTCCATGGAAGAGATAGCACTTTGTCCTTGTAGGGATAGATAGGGTTTTGTATGAATTTCTGTGATGTCTCTGAGGATCTTCTGCCTGATTTAACATTCATGTGCCCAGAGAAGCCTTTCCAAGGTTTTTTATCCTTGCAACATAAAATGTACAAAATACTTCTGAAAGAAATGCACTCTACCAGGATTTTAAATTAGGCTTTCAATGAATAAAATGGTTCTGACTTTCATCACTTTTGAGTCCAAGTGAATAAAATAATCTTTGAAAAAATATCCTGAAGAAACTTATTTAATTGGATTTTTTTAAAAAGAGTGATTATTTGTAATATGAAAAAGGGATAAGACTTAGAATGTTTATTTCCTTTGCAGTTAGAAATTCCATTTACTTCAATTTATTTAGTTGGTTTAGCTTCTTCAATGATGAGCCTATCAAAACTTTTATTATTTGGTATATTTGTGGCTCTTCAATGGTCAAACTAAAGCACATTTTTTCTATTACAGATGCTGTGATAGAAAAATGACAGAATTTACTGCCTCAATTATTGTCCACTTAGACATAAAGAGCAAACAGTGCTTGAGCACATAATGGTTTTTCAATACATCCTTCATTTCTAGAGGCAGATTGTCTATTGCACTAAAACATTTTCCTATATTTCTTTTCATTTTCATGTATTACTTATACAAAGAGGTTTCATTGTGATATGTCAGTACATGTATGTAATTCATCTTCATCACCTTCTTTTCTCTTCCCCTTCCCACTAGTTCCCCCTAAAGTCCCTCTTTTACATTCATTATATATAAAACTTCTATGTGTGAGGGGACACATGTGATTTTTGTCTTTCATAGCCTGGCTTCTATATCTTATCATGATAATATCAAATTCCATCCATTTTTCTGCAAACAACATAATTTCATTCTTCTTTACCACTGAATAATACCCCATAGTGTATTTATACCACATTCTCTTCATCCATTCAGTAAGCATGTAGACTGATTCCTTATAGCCACAACACACTCATATTTTACCCTTTGCTCCAATTTCTTATTAAAGAACATTGTCTTGTTGTTTATGGCATTTATTTCTTTGAATGACTTTAAAGGTGAGAAAATATATTTAACTTTAGAATTACTATCACTAAGAATTCTCCTAAAGGTGCAATATAAAAAGTCACATAAATTAGTCTCCAGAGAACAATATTTTAAATATCATACATTATAAATCAATATGAAATTAGGGGCAAATCAAGAAGACTGTAATATGTTCTATTTTGTTGCTTAGAATTTATTTTTATCATCAAGGGATTTGAACTCAGGGTTTCATGGTTATTATGTAGATGTTCTACCATTTGAGCCATGCCTTTTTGCAGAATCCTTTTTGCATTAGTTATTTTTCAGAGAGGGTCTTCCCCATTTTTGCTCAGGACTGGCCTCATAGTCCAATCCTCCTACGTAGGGCTTGTTTGTTGAGATAAGTTCTTCTAACTTTTTGCCTTGTCCCATGCTCTTCCTAATCTCTCCTTTTCATGTAGCTAAGGATTACAAGTGTGAGTCACCTTATCTGGCAGATTTTTTTGGCAATCCCAATCATTGAACTATTACTTGACCTGCATTCCAGTCCTGTTGATTCAAATTTTTATCCACTTTGGAGATCAACCCCAAACTCTAAAACTATAGAAAATACGTGAATATGTTTGAAGATACACCCAGATAAATCCACCCGTTTCACTTTTTCATTTTTATATGAAGAAGAAATTAAGAAATAGTACAAGGTTTATTTATATGTGTGAACAATTGAGAGTTCACTATGTACCAGGGATGTTCGAGGCCCTAGAAATAGAGCAATGTGAAGAAAGAGCCTTTCCTTTGGGGAAAAAGTTCAGCTAATGAGCAAATCAACACCATCTACATCAGGTCACATGGCTTGGATGCAGTTTTAAGGAAAGCAATCGCAAAGAGTCATTGGCAGTGTGGAATGTGAGTGATGCCCCTTTACCTTAGAAATGCAGAAAATGTGGGTTGGGGAGAAGGGATGGCTGGGGCTCTATGGGTCAGACCAGGAACATAGCTATGGCAGAACCCATGTGGGAGCTGATGAGTGGAGGTATCTCTATCTCTGCAGCCTTCCTCCCTATCAATGCAGTGATGATCAGTGCACAAGAAATGCAAAGCTTTCTTTAGACTCTTAAATTATGTCTTCCAGTGTTACATGCAGAAATATACAGAGTGGTAGATTATACTGTGAGAGTTCATGTATTGTTTTCTCTTTTCTGATTCAAATTTAAGTGCTTGTCCATGACACAGAACATCATAGAGCACGTACATTGAAAAGCTCCAAATTTTTCCTTCAAGCTAAGAAAAAGGAACTATTTTACAAAGTTCACCTAAAGGAGCCATGATTTTTAAATTCCCAATTCTAATTTGCTTTTATATAATCAGAAATTTAAAAATCAGATTGCATAAAACAACCTGATTTTTTTTTGTGCTGGTTTATTTTTAACATTTATTCTTGTTGTGGTTTTAATTTCATTTTTTTAACATCTGAGATGTTTCTGTTGCTCAAAAATCTTACTTGAATAGATTAAACAAATTGAAAATACATTTCAGTGAATTATAATGTCAACCAAAAGGAAAGACACTAGAAACCACAGAGAGGTTTTTAGAAGTGAAGAAGTGAAAGTCAGTCATTGCCTTTTTATTTGTCCTAGACTTTCTTTCTTCCCCCCTTTTCTTTTTTATCCTTTCTTCCAGTTATGTGAGATATATCATACATAATTAATTGTTATCCACCATCACTCTGCCATAAAACAGCAGAACTTCTTACTCCTATCTAACTATAACTCAGTACCCAACACAAAACCTTTTCCCCTTCTCCCTACAACAACCATTTGCTGTTCTCTGGTGAGCCCCATTCTTCCCTCAATTCTGTGGGATCAACTTTTTTAGATTCTACATGTGAGATCATGGGATGTGTGTCTTTCTGCACTTAGATGATGGCATTATCATAATGATTTCCATTTCCATCCTTTTTGTTCCAAATGATGAGATTTCATTCATTTTATTGCTGAATAGTGTTCCATTGTGTATATATACTACATTCATTTTTTACTCATTAATTATTTATTAAGCTGCTTTCCTTTCTAGGCTATTGTGACGAGTGCTGCAGTAAATATGGGGGTGAAGATGTAGCTTTGAGAAATTTATTTCGTTCTTTTATTTTTATTGTTGTGGTTGTTTATTTTTAACATTTACTCTTGTTGCGGTTCTAATTTTATTTTTTTAACATCTGAGGTGTTTCTTGGGTTTTAACAAATATTAAATATATTTCATTTTTACAATTGAAAATCAAAATTATGTTTGACTATAAATTTAACTTATCAACCTTGCATTCCTGCTATAAACACAGAAAACTTGAAAAAGTAAAACACTTAATTTTTTTTATATAGTGTTTAGCAATGTTAATTTTTGTACACTATGAACTCCATGTGCAATAATATTTAGTTGAAAAGTTAAATGCAGTCTTCAAACATCTAAAGGACAGACCTTCAACAGATATTTTCTTATATATTTAATTAACCGATTGAGTTGATCAATACATTTACCAGTTGACAAAATTGAATTCTTTAAACTTTGAAGTAGTATTTAAAAGTAAAGCAAAAATCTAGTGCTTTACACACCATGACTTATAACAGCAAAGGCTTCCAATAGCTACATTTACTATAGAACATAAGTTCACAATCTCAACTGACATTTGTTGGAAAATATAAGATTTTTATTCTACCAAAATTTTGATTCGTTGGTTCAGGAGCTGATGAAGGAGTCAAGATTCACAGTTTCTAATGGATAATAGTGGAGGCCTACATTGAGAACTTGAGCTTTTTCTTCTTGACTGTTGGCTTCCATTTTTTAATTAATTAATCTCTCACTCACAATTTAAAGCAGCATCTTCCATGTATGAATATGACCCATGTCAAAGTCATTTTAAGGGGGTGGGAGAAGAAGAAGACTAATGAAGGTGGTGAAACAAATCAGTATTCAATATATGTATACATGGAACCGTCACAACAAAACCCTTTGAATAACTATCATATGCTAATAAAAATATTTTTAAAAATATGTTAAAAAACAGCATCTCAAACATATTTGTCTCTCTTGTCTCACCCTCTTTTTCATTTTGTCTCCCACCTTTCCTTTTTCTCCCCTCTCTCCCTCCATTCTGCATTCTTTTCAGTGATGGAGCATGAGGGCTAGGATTGTTCTTTGTCTAAATTTGAACCACATTTCTAGAATCCTCAAATATTAAGAAGTGTTACTTATAAATCTGAACTACATCAAATTGGTGGTCAAAAAATAATGAAATATTGCATTTTTGTGGGTATAAACCTTTTTTAATTTCATATGCCTTTCAATTGGATGTGTTGATACTTACTTTTGAGCCTCTATATGTTATCACAGGAAATTCAGTTGACCTAGTAAGTAAATACTAGTAATCGTTTTGACCTCAGTAACATGATTTCAATTCCTTGTGACTTTTTCACTTTTTGCTTTAATCAGCAAAAAAATGATTTTTAGCTTCCTGACAAATTTTCACTGATAACTATGAAGAAACTATTGCCCAATTTTTTACTATTTTTTCTTATGTGTTTTTTCCCTATAGGCTTTTATATGTTTTGTAATTCTTTTATCACAGTTGTCAATAAAGCCATATTATATATAAAACTTATGCATAATGTTCATAATTTGATGAAAATAATTAGAAGAAGCACCCATATATGCTTATGTGTGTGTGTGTGTCTCTGTCTGTGTGTCTGTATATCACATGGAAAAGAGGTGGTTGTTTCATGGGACTCCAACTCAGTGTATTCACTTGGCAAGCTATTTTCCTAGCCTGATTTCTACTTTTGTTCAGTCATACTTACTGCCCACTATCCTCTTTTATATTTGGTAAATTTCAAGGTCAGAGATTATATCTATAACTATGGTTATATATCTATATCTATCACATTTATACTTATGATCTAAGGAATGTGGCACTAAGTTCAGGTTGATGATAATTATATTACACTATTCTCCCACATTTTACTTCAGAGTCATTTCGATCTTAATGCTTTAAACTTTTGCCAGCAAAATTATGGGACATAGAATTACAAATAATTAATTTAAAAATTAATACGATTTTTTGCATTAATTTCCCCCAAATTCAAAAGAAAACTAAGAAGGCTTTGTATTTAAGAAACATTTTGTTTATTTCCAAGGTAATAGCAAGATATGGGGAAAGAAGAGCTAAATTGTGAAGAAGTGGAACAAGACTGTGACACAAGGCATTTTGCTTAAGATAACTTTTCTTCCAAAATAACATCAATGGCAATACCCATAACTCACTTTTGAATCTTTGTCTGGATCATAGACTACAATCAACAAATTGCATGAGTTATCCCATTTAGTCATCAAGGCAATTAAACAGATTCTTTTCTAATTCAAATTACTGCATATATAATTGGTAAGGAAAGGAAATTGGTATAATACTGAAGATTTATTGATTCACAGATTATTTTGCAGTAGTTTTATGTTTGATACAATCACAAGTAAAATGAAAAACAGCTATGTTAGAGCATCTTAAGAAAAAATTATGAAAATACAGTTACAAATTTATTTAGTACAGGTATAATCTACATTAGTGACTACATGGCAACTTTAGTTGATAATATATTAATCTTTCTGGGCAATCTGGGAATACATATGCCTGGGATGGTGGCATATATCTGTAATCTCAGTACTCAGAAGGTGAAGGCAGGAAAAGGTTGTATTCAAGGTCAGTCTGGGCTATATTGTAAGATCCTGTCTCAAAAAAAGTTATTTCTCTGATTTCCTGGAATTAAAATAATGGTCTACTAATGAGATTAAATGATGGACCAAGTTTTCAAATTAATTTTATTTTAAACTTTAAATTTATTTTTGAGTGAATTATTATAAAACAATAAAAATTGTGCATATCAATAGAATACCACCTGATATTTCAAACCACATATACATTGGGTAATGTTAAATCAGATTAAACACATCTGGTTAGAAGCAAATAATCCTGAATGGATACTGCTTGACAATAAAGCCCATACTGAAATATTCAAGGCTGTAAAAAGGTGACTGACCTTTCGGATGGAAGTATCACCAAAATCTTTAACTGTGCCAGAATTCTTATTGTGATTATTTTAATTTTTGTTAGTGTTCTAGATACAAGAAAACAAATCATTTTCTGGACATACATAAGGTGTTATAATAGAAGTAACTGTTCAGTTATAGTACTGATTTCATAAAAAATGAAAATTAAGGGTGAATAATGTATTATTTTCTCATATTGCTGGAAACGAGCATCCAGGATTGAAGTCTAAACCTATCAATTTCAGAGCCAGGTCGTAACATCTAGAATATAATATCAAACTAAGTTTAATGTTTTTTATCCTAATTGCTGGCATTTTTAATTATGAACAAAGGACATCATCATTTAAAAAGAGTCTGATCTTGGAAATCACTTATTCTGCAAGGCAGATCTTTTCAGGGTCAACCCCTGTCGATCCCTTTGTTATCATGAAATATGTCATTTTACCACTATAAATATTCCTTGTTCTAGCTGATATTAAGAGACCTTTTCATTTTCCTTATTAGTGTTGCACAGTATGTCCTGTCTTTTCAATTTTTAATTTATCTGTCTTTATATTTAAAATGAAATCAAGGATGGGAATTGATCTGATATATCATGCAGAAGGGGTGAAGTAACTTTTTTGGTGAAAGGAAAGCTTACAAAGCAAGCGGGTGGTTAAGCAACCACATTCTCCCAATACACTTTGAGGATTCTGCTGGCCAACTACTTACCAGTCTTGTCTTCTTTCACCAGGTGCCCAAATCTACAAATCTCTGTTGTAAGAAATTTTTTTTCTGCTGGGATGGAAAAAGAGGGAAAAGGTCCTCAGCCTGGCTGTCACCCATTTCTCTGGTTGGGAGAGGCAGCAGACAGAATTGTAAAGGAAACTGAGATTGAGCACTTGGGTTATTCTTATTTTTTAATATGTTCTCTGTATCATCTATTCCTTGGCTGTCCAGTCTTCCATCTTTTCCTTAAAGTACTGTTATACTTTTGATTTTGGTGTGTGAATGGAGAATTCTGGAAAGTTTAATAAAAAGAAAAAACTTTCTCTTTTAGCCCCGTAGTAGAAATGGTTATTGCTGAGTTTAAGTCACAGAAGAATACAGCAGTCACTTGAGTTAAATCTCCATAGAATATTGTTTTTTAAATAATGAAATGAATTACAAGTACAGGCATGGTGCTTTTGCTTTCATGGTTTAATAGTGATGAACATAACCATTACAACTTTTCTCCTCGTTATAAATCATTTATTTATAATGGCAACTCAATGCCCCCTTGTGTTAGTGCTCCTGCATGCTCTGTGAGCGAGTATCTGCATGTTTGTGTGTAAAATTTATAAAGATTTGCTGTTACTGCTATAATTTACTACTAAGTCAAGGCACAAACTTTAACAACAGTTATCTACCTACTATACATTTCTCTCCTTTTTTTCTTGATCAGAAAGTTGAATACATATTCTTGTTAGTTACATATTCAAATACACACTAAGTACTTTTTTTTTTTAAAGAGTTCTACAGATATTTGCAAACCAGTGCGTGCTAGGGCCTTGAAACATATTCTCAAATCTACTTTCATGTCAGAAGATGCCATGAACATCTGATCTGTACTTTGGGTATATTGTCTGTAGGTTATCTATTTCTCATTTCAAGTAAAAATTAGAAAAATTAGTTTCGTTTAGTATTTACATTTTGCTTGCTAGCAGGTGAAAAGCGGAAGAAAAACCTTCCCATTTATAAGTGTGTATGTGTATGTGTGTGAGAGAAATTGTGTGTGCTTAAACATTATTTAGGTTTGTTGATACAAAAAAGAATGTTTCCTCCCAAAATTTCTTAGTAGATAAAGCACTCTAGTAATAATTTGGTGAAGAAAAACTGTGGCCAATTATTATTAAATTGCTGAGGAAATTTTACAAAGATAATTCCCCTTTATGTAACTATATAATAGTATAAAATTTACGACAGTTTTATGCGTTAAATGTGACTGATGTATTTTGCATTCCATTCTTCAAGTCAGATTCACATTTATGGGTTCTAGATATTTCCCATCTATTTCAGTGTCTTTAGGAGGGTACATTTTTATTTGCATAACTACACCTTTTCTATGTGCCATAAGTTTAATAAAATGGATCTGTTGGAAACGATTGCTCCGAGCAATAGTACATTATTGTTTGGCACAGAGATCATTGCTGGGTGGTGAGATTTGAATTTCAGCTATGCTGCTTGTGTTCATCTTGCAAAATGCATGCAATCTTTACCAGTGTAAAAAAGATTAGAGACTATTCAAGTCCTATCTAAAAACTGTCTGCATTTCAGCCTGCTGAAAAAATAAGAAACCAAGCATCAAAATGTTATACTGAAATAGAGAGCTGTTCTAATCGAGTACTCCAGACATGTCTTGAAGAAGAATGACTTCTATTGTGTGTTTGCACACTAGTTTTGTTTTTTGCATTAAGATTTATGTTTTATGGATTTACTCTAAGATAAAAGAAGAAGATGCAGTTCTCACTCTGGGAGACTCTGTTATCTCTCTTTTTCTTCCTTTCTCTTCTTTTCAAGATATCTCTTTTCATATCAGAAGTCTTACTGAGTGATTTGAAGTATCAAACTCTGTTATTGTAAGCATTTTCTTTTGTTTGGGATAAAATTCAATAACTCCTGTGAGATGTGATGGTCAGGGAGGTTAAGAGACTTGTGTCACTAAAAAGAACAAATAAATGGATATTGAAACTCATCAAAACTTTCAGTCTTTACCTCCCATATTTATCTCCCAGAATATCATTTACAAATAGCACAATGAAGATATTAGTGACACTTATGGCAAAGTATAAATTTTGTGGGTTCCTAGATGTATAGTTGAAATGCTTTTATTTGATGGAAATTTGTAAGCCAGCTGGGATTTAAGAGCATAATCTTTACTAACGAGTGTATTTTAATGAAATATTGTTTCAAATAATTTTTTTTGGTTTGCAGGTACAATTTTGGTGGACAACATGCTGATTAAAGGAACTGCTGCAGGACCAGATCCCACCATAGAACTCTCTTTAAAGGACAACGTGGATTACTGGGTGCTGTTGGATCCTGTTAAACAAATGCTTTTCCTAAACAGCACAGGCAGAGTTCTGGATAGAGATGTCAGTGACTTATTTTTTTTCTTTGTTCCTATTCTATAACTTTATTATAATTTAATTGGCTACATGTTTGTTAATATGATATTAAATTTTCTTTATGTAATTCAAGTTTATTTCTTGGACATATCAAGTATGAAAATTTAACTACTTGAAAGAAGAATGAGAAAGGAAGGGAACATCTGTGTCTATGAAAACCATTGTGTTTCTCTTTTAATACCCTGAAATCGTCTCAGATTTTTGAACAAGTGGAGAATAGACAGAATAGAATAAAGAGGTACTAACCTTGGCAAAGTAGGACAAGTGTGGTTATAATCCACTTATATCCAACAAGGGCAAAGTATAAGACTGCCACTCAGCCCCTGGCCTGAGGACAGAAGTTTGATGTGTGTCCTCAGTTAGCTATTTCGTAAGTACTAAGAATTGCTAGAATGGTGAGGCTATGGTATTATGCTCGTATTGCTGTAAAAATTCAAAGAGAAGATGAGCAAAATTTCCAGTGGTTCTCAAACAGTATGGCATAAGAATTTTAGTAAGTATGGCTAAATTGACAAAGTTGATGAATGTCTCACTTCTGAAAAAGTTAAGACAAATTCAGCAGATCTGTTCTCCAGAGCAACTTTGACTTCATTTATATGCAGAGCAGTCTTCCTTGAAGATCAAGAAGAGAGGTAAATTGTGTGCCTTAGCAGGCAGTCATATCAATTAATTACTGAACAGGGTCCTGGGAAAACTCAGGAACAATATGCAAACATACCTTCTCCAATTTCCCAGTTTGAGAAACCCAAACAGCAGATCCTCAGCTTAGTGAAATGGAATTATCTCTTATCTTTGCTCATAGTTTATGATCTGCTTTATAAAAGGGCTTAGAGTAGATGATCCCTTAATCTCCCACATCTAAAATGTGGAATCTTTAATAAATCTCAATTTGTTTCTTATTTTAGCACAGTTCACTATGTCCTTTATACCTGTGAATCTTTTGAATTCTTGTGGTTCACTCTTTCTGTTGCCACAGGGCTTTTACAGCTTCATTCATCACAGGGCAAATGTTTTTTTTTTCTAAAAATTCCTAACCCAGTGTCCATCTGTTTTCTGTGAAGCATAGACCACTACAGCTAGACAATTAGTGAAATGAATCAAAGTTTCTTCAACAAATCTAATTGCAACTGGAAATGATAATTTAATTTAATTGTAAAACAGTATAAGCATATATGGAAAATATAATAGAAAATAAATGAATATGTCTCAAGGTAATTTGCCAGCTAGGGAAAACAGCATTTAGTATTTTTCCTGCAACAAATTATTCTAAGCCAATATGTGTGTTAGTACATATATATTTAACATTTATTTCTTAAAATCAAATCATACTTTGCATTATGCTATCAGCATGGATTATATATAATTTGAAATTCATTTTTCCCTGGGAATGATTCCACAATCATTTTTAATAACTTTATAATGCTTATGGATGAAAAACCAGAGGTTTTTAAAAATCTTTTATTTTGGACATAAAGTTTGTTTTAACTTTTTAATGATTACAACAAAAATGTTGCCTTGAGAATTTTATAGTGAGAGCATTCATCTTAGCATACTTGTCCAATTTTTGGTTTTGCTTTCTTGTGGTGCTGGGAATCAAATCCTTGGCCTTGCTTATGCTAGGCAAGCATTCTACTGAGTGCTTGGGCAGATGTTTTAGCAAGATAAATTTATTTATTTACTTTTACTGAACTACTGGTATAATTATATGTGTTTTACTAAATGGTCTTCTATATATACCAACATGAGCAAATAATTATAGAATTTAAAATTAAAAAGTATAATAAATAATTATTTTTCTTCAACATTTTATTATAGTTCTTAATGGTTCCACTGTGACATTTCCATGCATGTATACATCATGCTTTGATTGTGTTCATGCTCTCAGCTACACTCTTTGATCCTCCTCTCTCACCTCCCTTCCATCAGTCCTCTTCTCTATCTCTAGTAATATAATACTTTATATTCGGGTCATGTTTTTCTCTAGTTTCCATATGAAAAAAAACATGCAATACTTATCATTCTTTATATGGCTTATTTCCCTTAACATGATAATCGCCAGTTCCATCTATTTTCTGCAAATGACATGGTTTCCTTCTTCTCTCTGGCTGAATAATACTCTGTATTACATTTTCTTTATTCATTTACCTGTTGATGAATACTGAGGCTAATTCCATACCATGGCAATATTGTTATCAATGCTGGAATTAATGAATATGCAGTAATCTCTTATGTATGCTCACCTCATTCCCTTTGCGTATACATCCAAGAGGGGTATAGAGGAATCATGTGGTAGTTCTATTTTTAGTTTTTTTGTAATATCCACTCTTTCTTTTCATAATAAGTACATTAGTTTACATTTCCACCAAAAATGTAAAAGGATTCCTTTATACCCACATACTCCTCACATTTGTAATCATTTTTATTCTTCAAGGCAGCCCATCTATCTGGGGTGGGATTTTGATTTGCAATTCCTTGATGACTAAAGATGTTGAGCATTTTTTTCACATATTTACTGGAAATTTCTACTTCTCATTTTGAGAAGTGTCTGTTTTTATGACAATGCATTTTTTTTTGCTGATTCTGTCATATAATATATTTTGAAATCAGAAATTATGATAATTACAACATTGCTCTTTTTGATTGAGATTTCTCTGGCTATTCAGGGTCTGGTGTGTTTCCATATGAATTACCGGATTGTTTTCTACAGCTCTGTGATGAATGTTATTGGTATTTTGATGGGAAGAGCATTTAGTCCATAGATTGATTTCAGTAGTATGCCCATTTAAACAATGCTAATTCTTCCAACTCATGAGTGTAGAGGTCTTTCCATCTTCTAGTGTCTTCTTCATATTCTTTTCTTTCCTCTGTGTGTGTGTGTGTGTGTGTGTGTGTATGTATGTTTTAATTTTCAGTGTAACAGTCTTTCATATCCTTAGCTAGATTTATGCCTGGACATTTTTTTGAGGCTATTTTAAATGGTATTATTTTTCTGATTTTTTTCTTTGAGGATTTCTTATCAGTATAGAAGAAAGTCACTAATTTTCAAGTTTACTTACTATTCTGCTTCTTTGAATTTATTAGCACCAGGAGCTTATTGGTAAGCTAGAATTTTCTAAATATAGAATCATGTCATCTGCAGTGATAATTTGACTTGCTCATTTCCTGTTTATATTCCTGTGTTTTCTCTTAGTCACCTGATTATTGTGACTAACATTTCAAGTACTATGTTGAATAAAAGTGATGAAAGTGGACTCCCTTGTCTTGTTACTGATTTTAAAGGAAATGTTTTCTGTTTTTCTCCATTCAGTATGATGCTTACTATGGGCTTTTCCTATATAGCTTTTATTGTGTTGAGGTATGATTCTTATTTACCAAATTTGTTATCATGAAGGGATGTTGAATTTTATCAAAGGTTTTCTCTGCATGATTTGAGATGTACTGTGATTTTTTTCCTTTTTCCAATTTATGTTACTTATTACATTTATTTATTTACTTATTTATTACATGTATATGTTGAACCATCCTTGCATCCCTGAAATGAGACTAACTTGATGATGTATGATATTTAATGTATTGTTGAATTTTATTTGCAAAGTACTTTCTTGAGGATTTTTGCATGTAAGTTCCTCAAAGATGCTGGTTTATGGTTTATTCTTTTTTAATGTTTTTTATTTTTCATTTATTCATATGTGCATACATTGTTTGGGCCATCTCTTCCTCCTTACACCACGTCCTCCCTCCCCTTACCTCTTTGCTTCCAGGCAGAACCTGTTCTGTCCTCTTCTCCAATTTTGTTGAAGAGAACTTTTTGTATTCTTACACAGTTGTTTACAGCAGGATAATACTGGTTTCCATTTGAACACATGGAATAACTTCAGTCTACCTGGAAAACCATTATTTATCTTAACTTTATTATTTTAACATTACTTGTGTTAATTTGGAATGAGATAATTTTTTTCTTAGGTATGCTTCTCAATATGTGTAATTAACATTTTCTGCAAAAAGGTGATTATTTTTTAAAAATTCCATTTGAAAATTCCCATTTTTACACATAGATTGCGTGTATATATGCATATATATATTTAGGATATATTACATTTATTTAATTTAAAACATGTCCCTTCTCAAAAGTTAAATGTTCACAAAATATGCACTTAAGATAGCTATATTATTGAGAATATGTGACAAACTCTTATAGTTTCATTTAAATTATAGGCATTTACAATTCTTGGAGTTGTTGCTCCATTTCTTTGAGCTACTTATTTTGTGAATTTAATGAATCATAATAGAAATATGAATTTTATAAATGGCAAAACAGACACAAAAACCATGGTTTAACACTACTAACTGTCAGAGTTCCATGTTTTGATTACTGCAGAGTATATTCAATGCTTTTGTTTTGTTTTGTTTTTTGTAAACTGCCTTGGAAATTTTAGTGAAAATTATGCCACTTGCTTTTGCATCTAATGATGTTTTTCTAAAATTATTTTTATTTTTATTCAAAGTTTTTTGGCTTATAAGAAAGCATGAAATGCCTTCAAATGAATTCAGATTAATGGGAAAGTGTGTTAAGACAATCAGTATTAAGTATGAGAGAAATAATCTATTTTTAGGAAAATAGAAAGTCTACCAGGGACACAGGAAGTCTCTTTGGTCTTAAACCACATGGTCTCTAGTCTCTATTTTTCTCTGTGTATATTCTCCATTCTTCTTTATGAAGATCAGATTTTTTTGTACATTTGAGTTTTGATCTCCCTTTTCATGTTTACAATTGGACTTTAGCTCCTTCTCTTCTTTTTTCCTCCCCTCTCCTCCCCTCCCCTCCTCTTTCCTTCCCTCCCTTGTTCTCCTCTCCTCTCCCATTTTCTCCCCTCCCATCCTTTCCTTTCCTTCTAATTTTTTAATTTTTTTTTTTTAGTATAGGAGTTCAACTCAGGGTCTTATGCTGGCCAGGCAGGAGGTCTACCATTTGAGCAATGCCCCCAGCCAATTGTGACTT
The DNA here is from genome assembly GCF_047511655.1 of Castor canadensis. Classification (NCBI taxonomy): domain Eukaryota; kingdom Metazoa; phylum Chordata; class Mammalia; order Rodentia; family Castoridae; genus Castor; species Castor canadensis. The sequence goes on along the minus strand of NC_133392.1, from coordinate 46,321,447 downwards.
CTACGTTTCTGATGTTTCACCCCAGGCCAACTCCCTATAAACTCTTAAATGTTACCTTCGTTATTTTTCATATTAATACTTGCATTTAGCATCCACATGTAAAAGAAAACAGCAGTGTCTGACTTAGTTTACCTGTCATAAAATATTCTACTTCTACCCATTTTGCTGTAAACAATGGAATTAAATTTTTATGACTGAATCATTATTCAGCCATTATATATATATATATATATAAAATTCTCTTTATGTGTTCATCCATTGATTGGCTCCTAGAATGATTTCACGGCTTAGTTATTGTGAATAGTGCAGCAAAAATATGGTCATGCAGGTCTATTTGATAAGCTAATATCGTTTTCTTTGTATATATACACTGTAGTGGGATAGCTGTGTCATGGTCTCGTTTTGTGAGGAACCTACATATTGTTCTCCGTAGTGGCCATATTAATTTGAATTCCCACCAGTAATATGTGCTGGTTTGCTTTCTTCCACATCTTTGCCAGTATGTGTTATTAATTGTCTCTTTGATAATAGGCATTCTAAGTGGGGTGACATGATATCTCACTGTGGTTTTGTCTTGCATTTCCCTGGCAGCTGATGAAAGTGAATAAATTTTGGCCATGTGGTCATTTTTTCTTTTGATAAATATCCATTTATATTCTTTGCCCATTTTTTATTTGAGATATTTGAAGTTTTATTTTCCCATAACATCTTTTTTGTTCTGGATGTTAATTCTTTGTCAGAATAATAGCTCACAAAATTTTCCCATTCTGTAAGTTGTCTCTCCACTCTAATGATTATTTTAGTTGCTATGCAGAAGCTTTTTCATTTGATAAAATATGATTTTTCAGTTTCACTTTTTTTTCCTGTGCTTTTGGATTCTTATAAAAAAATCGCTGACTATAATTATGCATTAAGGTATTTCTTACCTGTTTTCCTTTAACAGTTTTGGTTTTTGGTTTTACATTTAGGTCTTTGATCCATTTTTATTTTTGTTTCATACAGGTTTAGAGACAGGGTCAATATCTATAGTTAATATCCAGCTTATAGACTGAAGATAGTTTCTTTTTTAATTGAGAGAAATAACAACTAAATAATACTTATCAGCTAGTATCAATGATAGTAAAGGAAGTAGGGATTAAGTCACATGCTAGATCTTTACTCAAATATGCACATCTTTTCAGCAGCTATTAACAGAAAATTTATACTAGTAGTTGTTTTAAATAATGACCCCGTACACAATTTATATGTAGCAGTTTCTTCTTTGTTCCATGAATGAAGCAATTAAGAATTCAAAAACAAAAATTACCATGACTGACTTTTGCCAGCAATTATTAGAGATAAACCAAAATTTCTCTAATACATTCCTAAGCATTGTAGAGTCTCTAAAGTCTCACTAATCAACTTAGTAGAGCTGTACTTGATATATTTATGACCTCTCAGTGAAACAGAATAGAATCTCTTTGCATGAAAAATTACACTGTGTTATATATGAGCCACAGGGAATCCTTGACTCAGGGTGATACATTGCAGTTTAAATTTATTGCCTGTTAAGTTCCATCCGTGCTACTAAGAGTTTCACAGGGAGCTAAAGTTGAGAGTGACAACAGTTCCAGGTGACCTGGTTATGTCTAATTTATGGGTACTCAGCAGGACTAAGTGGGGGCTCAGGGCACACGGTATTTGATCCTCTATTTGAAAAGACTGACCTTTGTGTCCCAGTGCTCCCATTTTATGCAGAACTACAGGTTGAGGTGAAATGATTTTATAGGTCTCTCTTGAAATATTTAGGAGATAAATAACTTTGGAAGAAAGTAATTCACTTGTTTGTCTTCCAAGAGGTATGCCAAGGTTTAGCAGCTAATATATTTATTCTGTTTTTTATAGTTTATCACTAATATAAATGAATATTTATTAATTTCCTGTATAATCCAAAATTATTTCTTTACATCTTTAGAGATTTAGTCTTTGAAATTAATTTTGATTTTCATGTAATATTTATACAAATTTATGAGACACATGTAGTGTTTTGATTCATGTATTTATATGATAGTTTCTACTTAAGATAATTATCAGGAATTGGTACAAATAGTGAAGTGTGAGGAGAGGGACAGTTTGGTCAATGGGTACAATACCACTGTTTGATAGAAGGAAGAAGTTCTGGTGTTCTGTGCACATCAGACTTGAATATAATGACAAATAATGGATTCTATGTATCTCCAAATAGAACAGAGAAATTTGAATGTTCTCACCAAAAAAATTAGTATAATTTTTATCCCCATTTTAAAAATTTTATCATTTTTACATTCAGTCACATGTGTATACATGGTTTGGGCCACTGCCCCCAAACCTTCTCCACCTTCCACTTTTAGAGATGAGCAAACTAAGCACAAGCAGAGTTCAAAATTCTTCCTGGATCATATTGTTAGTAGTATATGGAACTAGAAGCAGGAGTCAAATAGCTTGATTCTGATAGTGTCCACTCATCTGTCCCAGGCACAGTGCTGGTTACTAAGGGGAAGGTCATGATTATACCTAGAACAGTGCCATACATTTTATAGGGCTTCCAATGTAGTCAACAGACATAAATGGAAAGAAATATATAATGTAGATATAATGTGATGTATATAATACATCAAGTTGTGGAAGAAAACTGTAAGAACAAAAAAATGAATACTGTTGGGGGAAGTTGGAAGGATGCGGTAGTTTGAAAGCAAGGTACTTATTAAGATCAAATAGTCCAGATAGGCAATTCTGATAAAAATGATATAGTTAGAGGTAAAGTTTTATGAACTTGGTAGTGATAAAAATAATTAGTAATAGGCATTTTGCACAAATTACTAATCAGACAACAGTATCAAACCCAGGTAGTTGTGCATTCCAGGCTTAGAAGTTGTTAGTCAAGAGACCCAAGGAAATAAACCATTCCAATTAATGATACTTTTTCCCTTGAAAAAGTTTACGACCTTAAAAAATAATTTATTATAAAAATAATTAGATAAGTGAACATGAATCTATATAAAATCTGTAAGGAAGTGTTATTTATAATGACAGAAGTTGATAATTCTGAAACATCTTATTTTAAGTTATTAAACAAACTAAGTTGAAGTCTTACAATGTTAAGTCCCATAATGGAACTTCAAAGTAATGCAAACCTTAATGTTACAGTAAATTTCTAATTAGAAACATGGATATGTCTTCTCTCTCTCTCTCTCTTTTCTCTCATGTGTATGTGTTTAACAAGTATATGTTTTGAGAGAGGAAAAGATGAATAATACAGAAATGTAATTGTATAGAATGAGAAAGTTTGGCTGGATTGTGAGTGCGTTTTCCTCTTTTGATCATATTTTATTTTTAACAGTAATAAGCATATAATATAACAAAAATATGTGAACACACAAGTTATATACTCTCTCTTCCCCTAAGAATTTATTAGTTGATACAACATTTCTACAAAAAAAGTTCATATCATTGTCTTTTTAACTTTTGGAGACAAATTTTTATCATGTCACTTCTCGGCATTGGTTTTACAGTTCCACTCTTCAGTAAATGCATATGAGTTTAATGCTATTTGAAGCCTAATATATTGAGATATTAAATTGTATAGTTATGATTACCCTATCTTGTTTTTACAACAGTGAAAATCATTAAACTTTTCACATTTATTATAAAGTGTATAAAGTGTTGAACAATGTGTGTTGAATAATGAAGGGTATCGACAGGGATGAATTGTACGTTTTATTAAAGAACTGAATCTTCTGCATTTCAGCCACCCGTGAGCATACACTCCATTGTGGTGCAAGTTCAGTGCATCAACAGAAAAGTTGGCACTGTTATCTACCATGAGGTGCGAATCGTGGTCCGGGACAGGAATGACAACTCGCCCACGTTCAAACACGAAAGCTACCGTGCCACAGTGAATGAGGTTTGTGTCTTTTTTTGTTGGTATTGTAACTTTCTGCATTCTATGAAATTTTATGAGTCCTGTATTATAGTGAGCTAACGTGCCTAAAAATACTAAGAAAATGTTGTAATATATAATAATACTTAAAAGAAATGCGTTCTGTTCACTTTTAATGTCATTCCAGGAGAATTCATTTAGCTACAATTTTCTTTCTTTTTGATCATCTTAGAAAGTTTATTGCCTGACTCCATTACATGATTACTAAAGCAAAACAATTATTTATCTGCATTCTAGGCATTGGTGTAATGTCATTTTATCTGTGAAGTGGTTCCACTTATTAAATAGAGGAGAAAAATATTTATGTGGGATTGTGTTAATTTAAAGCTATACGCTCAACTTTAAATTTAATTTTTGGAATATTCTGAAAGTTTAAATAGTAATTCTTACTGAATTATGAAAAGGAAATGCCAATTTTTTAAAAATATGTTCTCAAAGGGGTTTTATTGTTTTTATTACAAGGTTCCTTTTTTTGTTCTTGTACATTGTTTTGTTTTCCCTTTGAGCCAAATCTGTCACATGTTATTCTTTAACAGTAGTTACTATATTAATTTATTTTAGTTCATAAAGCTAGAAAATAGTTCTCAATTATCTCTAATACCTCTTACTGTTTGTGTTTTAGCCACACACAAATAAATGGCATTAAGAAAGTTCATATATTACCAGGTTCTTTTACTTCTAAGATATTTGTAATATTAAAAATTCATTTGATACATTGTAAGAACCTTTGTTACAGCTAATACAGTATTAAAATTTGAATGCCTACATTCTCTCTGAAATTAAGGAAAATACATTTTCTTTATGTAAATGTTCTTTTATTTGCAATACTTTAGAAAAAATGAATTACAAGTAATATAGGACTTCTGATATTAGAAATCCTAAAAGCCTAAACTGTTTAGCAGTACAATCCATTGGTCAGTAAATGCTCAATCTTTTCAAAACATGTTTAACAGGTTTCAGTTATAATGACAGAAGCTACATAGTTATAATGTCATTGAATTTAAACATACATAAATGTTTTTATTTTCACCATCTAAAGTGCAACCTGTGAGTTAGATTTTGCTTTGTTTGATTGAACGTTAATTTCATTTGAGTACAAACTGATAGGTGAATTATTTTAGGCAACAGATCTAATTGGTTATCTATTCTTCCACTACATTTAATTGCTTCTGGATCCCTGTTTGTACTTCATTCTAAAATGTATAATTCTTAACTTGAATTTTAAAGCATCCTAGCTAAGGACCTGTGTCTCACAACTATAATCTTAGCTACTCAGAAGGCAGAGATCAGGAGCATCACAGTTTGAAGCCAGACCATGGAAATAGTTCATGAAACCATATCTCAAAAAAACCCATCACTCCAAGGGAGGACTAGCTAATCTTTCTGAAATAACATTTAAATCATTTCACTCTACTGTTCAGTAATTCTACAGTTTCTCATCATGGTCAAGAAGAGGTCATGTTCTTCCATAATCTTACCATTTGTCAATATATTCTTTCTTAAAAATTTTTTTATTATTCATTTATTCACATGTGTTTACATTGTTTGGGTCATTTCTCTCCCCCCCACACACAGAAACTGTTCTGCTCTTATCTCTAATTTTGTTGAGAAGACATAAGCATAATAAGGAAGACAAAGTGTTTTTGCTAGTTGAGTTAAAAATAGCTATGCAGAGAGATTCCCAGCATTGCTTTCATGTACAAATGTGTTACAACACAAGTCGATTCATGTCTAACTGATCTTTTCAAAGGTTATGGATCCCCTTCTCATGTTGACCTCTGTCACTTTAAGGTTTCTGTATTAGTTCCTCTGGACTGGGGACATCAAACGTTTTCATGTTTTGGGTTTTCTATCTAACCCCATACATCCCGTATGTGCTCTCCCCAGTCATGTGACCAAGTCCAACCACATAGTTGCATTTGCCCTACATCTAAAGTCCGCATATGAGGGAGAACACACAATTTTTGGTCTTCTGAGCCTGGATAACCTTACTCAGAATGATATTCTCCAGTTCCATCCATTTACTTACAAATAATAAGATTTCATTCTTCTTCATGGGTGAGTAATTCCACTGTGTAAAAATACCTCATTTTTGTGATCCATTCATCAGTAGTGGGACATTTTGGTTGTTTCCATAACTTGGCTATTGTGAATAGTGCTGCAATAAACATGGGTGTGCAGGTGCCTTTGGAGTAACCTGTGTTGCATTCCTTTGGGTATATCCCCAGGAGTGGGATTGCTGTATCAAATGGCAGGTCTATGTTTAGATTTTTAAGAAGTCTGCAAATTTTTTTTCAGAATAGTTGCACTAGTTTGCATTCCCACCAACAGTGTACGATGGTTCCTTTGTCCCCACATCCTTGCCAACACATGTTGGTGGTGGTGTTTTTAATGATGGCTATTCTAACAGTAGTGAGGTGGAATCTTAGTGTGGTTTTGATTTGCATTTCCTTTATGGCTAGAGATGGTGAGCATTTTTTCATGTGTTTTTTGGCCATTTGAATTTCTTCTTTTGAAGTTCTATTTAGTTCAGTTGCTCATTTCTTAGCTGGTTCATTGATTTTAGGAGAGTTTGGTTTGTTAAGTTCCTTGTATATTTTGGTTACCAGTCCTTTGTCTGATGTATAGCTGGCAAATATTTTCTCCCACTCTGTGGGTGTTCTCTTCAGTTTAGAGACCATTTCTTTTGTTTTGCAGAAGCTTTTTAATGTTATGAAGTCCCATTTGTCCATCTTTTCTCTTAGTTGTTGGGCTGCTGGGGTTCTATTGAGGAAGACCTTGCCTATACCTATTAGTTCCAGAACATTTCCTGCTCCTTCCTGTACTAACTTCAGAGTTTTGTGTCTAATATTAAGGTCCATGATCCATTTTGAGTTGATACTAGTACAGGGTGATAGACATGGATCTAGTTCCAGTTTATTGTAGACAGATAACCACTTTTCCCAACAATATTTACTGAAGAGGCTGTCTTTTCTCCATCGTATATTTTTGGCACCTTTGTCAAAAATGCGGTGAGTATAGTTGTGTGGATTCATATCTGGGTCCTCTATTCTGTTCTACTGGTCTTCATGTCTGTTTTTGTGCCAGTACCATGCTGTTTTTATTGCTATTGCTTTGTAATATTGTTTGAAGTCAGGTATTGTGATACCTCCAGCATTGCTCTTTTTACTTAGTATTTCCATGGCTATTCATGATCTCTTGTGTTTCCAAAGGAACTTTAGGGTAGATTTTTCAATGTCTATGATGAATGTCATTGGGATTTTGATGGGAATTGCATTAAACATGTAGATTGCTTTTGGTTGTATAGCCATTTTTACTATATTGACTCTACCAATCAATGAGCATAGGAGAACTTTCCATGTTCTGTAGTCTTCCTCAAGCTCTTTCTTTAGGAGTTTATATTCTACTTGTAGAGGTCATTCACATCCTTTGTTAAATTTACTCCTAGGTATTTGATTTTTTTTTTGAGGCTATTGTGAATGGAATTGTTTCCATATATTCCTTCTCTGTTTGTTCTTTGTTGGTGTATAGAAAAGCTAAAGATTTTTGTAAGTTGACTTTGTATCCTCCCACCTTGCTGTAGCTATTTATGATGTGTAAGAATTTTTGAGTAAAGTTTTTTGGGTCTTTAAGGTATAGGATCATATCATCTGCAAATAAGGATATTTTGACAGTGTCTTCACCTATTTTAATATCTTTTATTTCTTCTTCTTGCCTAATTTCTCTGCTATAAATTCCAGTACTATGTTGAATAGGATAAGGGAGAGTGGGCACCCTTGTCTCATTCCTGATTTTAGGGGAGATGTTTTCAATTTTTCACCATTAAGTATGATGTTGGCTGCATTAAGTATGATGTTTTATATAGCCTTTACAATGTTGAGGTACATTCCTTCTATTCCTAGTTTTCTTAGAGCTTTATCATGAAGTGGTATTGGATCTTGTCGAAGGCTTTTTTTGCATCTATTGAGATGATCAAGTGGTTTTTGTCTTTGCTTTTATTAATGTGCTGTATTACATTTATAGATGTGTGTATGTTTAACCCCCCCCACCAATGCTGGGATGAAGCCAAGTTGGTCATGGTATTGGATTCAGTTTGCCATTATTTTATTAAGTATATTGCATTGATATTCATTAAAAGAAATTAGCCTGTAGTTCTCCTTTTTGGAAGTGTATTTGGTTTGGGGATGAGACTAATATTGGCTTCATAAAATGAGTTAGGCAGTGTTCCTTCCCTTTATATTACATGGTACAGTTTATAGAGGGTGGGTATTAGTTCTGCTTTAAATATCTGGTAGAATTCAACAGTGAATCCATCATGTCCCGAACTTTTCTTTTTTGGGAGACTCTTGATTGCTGCTTTAATTTCTTTTTGTGTTATAGATCTATTCAGGTGATTAATATCCTCTTGGTTCAGTTTTGAGTGGTTGTAAGTTTCTAGAAATCTGTCCATTTCTTCAAATTTTTTTAATTTATTAGAGTATAGGCTCTCAAAGTTCTCTCTGATGATTTCCTGTGTTTCCATGGTGTTTCTTGTTATTGCCCCTTTTGCATTTCTGATTTTACTGATTTGGGTTTTTTCTCCTCTCATTTTAGTCAGGTTTGCCAGGGGTCTGTCAATCTTACTTATTTTTGCAAAGAAACAGCTTTTTATTTCATTGATTCTTTGTATTTTTTGTTTGTTTCTATTTCATTGATTTCATCTCTTATTTTAATTATTTTTTTCCTTCTTCTTGGTTTTGGTTTTGCTTATTCTTGTTGTTCTAGGTGTTTGAGTTGTAGTATTAGATCATTGATTTGAGGTCTTTCTGTCTTATTAATATATGCACTCATGGCTCTAAGCATTCCTCTTTGGACTGCCTTTGCTGTATCCCATAGGTTCTGGTAGGTTTGTTTTCATTTTCATTAATTTCCTGGAACCTTTTAATTTCCTCTTTTATTTCATCAATGACCCATTGATCATTGAGTAATGTGTTGTTCAGCTTCCAATTGTTTGCATGTTTTGTACTGCTGTTTTTGTTGTTGATTTCTTTTTTAATGCATTGTGGTCAGATAGACTGCAGGGGATTATTTCTGTTTTCTTATAGTTGCTGAGGCCTGCTTTGTGCCCTAAGATATGGTCAGTTTTGAAGAAGGTTCTGTGGGCTGCTGAGAAGAATGTATATTTTGTAGAAGTTGGATGAAATACTCTGTAGACCTTAGCTAGGTCCATTTGATCTATGGTGTGATTTAGTTTTAGGATTTTTTATTGATTTCTTGTTTTGATGACCTGTCTATTGGTGATAGGGGGTTATTAAGAAATCCCACTATCACTATGTTGGAGTTTATATATGTTTCCAGATCCTTCAGAGTATGTTTGATGAAATTGAGTGCATTGACATTGGTTGCATGTAAGTTGATAATTGTTTTTTTCCTTTTTGTGTATTTTCCTGGTTTATTAGTATGGATTGTCCTTCTTTATCTCGTTTGATCAATGTAAGTTTGAAGTCTACTTTGTCCAAGATAAATATTGCTACTCCAGCCTGTTTTGTGGGACTATTGGCTTGGTAAATCTTCTCCCAGTCTTTCACTTTCAGCCAGTGCTTATTTCTGTCAATGTGGTGGGTCTCCTGTAGGCAGCAGATTGTTGGATCTTCCTTTTTAATCCAGTTTGCCAACCTGTGTCTTTTGATGGGGGAATTTAGTCAGTTAATATTCAGTGTTAGTATTGATAAGTATGTGGTGATCCCTGTCATGTAATTGTCTTTATTCATTAAGGGTTTGATTGTGTGTAGCTGCATCAATATTACTCTCTACTTTCTTGCCTTTTCTTCTCCTGTGCTTTGGTACTGCCTGACCTTTCATGGTTTTGTTTGCTTTCACTTTCTGTGCGTAGAATTCCTTGAAGAATCTTTTGTAGTGATGGGTTGGTGGTCATATATTGTTTTAGTTTCTGCTTATCATAGAAGACTTTTATTGCTCAATCTATTTTGAGTGATAGTTTTGCTAGATAGAATATCCTAGAATTGAAGTTGTTTTCATTCAGTGCCCAGAAGACCTCACTCTATGCTCTTCTTGTTTTTAAGGTTTCTTGTGAGAAATCTGCTGGGATTTGATAAGTTTACCTTTGTATGTTATTTGTTTTTTATCTCTTACAGCCTTCAATATTCTTTCTTTGGTCTATGTACTTGTTGTTTTAATGATAATATGTCATGCAGTAGTTCTATTTTGGTCAGGTCTGTTCGGTGTTCTCAAGGCTTCCTCTACCTGAATTAGTATAGTTTTCTTTAGTTTTGGGAAATTTTCTGTTATTATTTTTTTGAATATATTATGCATTCCTTTTCTTTCACCTCTTCTCCTTCTTAAATGCCCATGATTCTCAGGTTTCATCTTTTGATAGAGTCATTGAATTCTAGCATTTTGTTTTCACAGGTCTTGAGTTGTTTAACTAATAGTTCTTCAGTTTTTCCTCTAATTGCCATTTCATCTTCAAGTTTTGAGATTCTGTCTTCCATTTGTTTTATTCTGCTGGAATGGCCTTCCATTTTGTTTTGTATTTCAGTTTCATTCTTTTTTCTGAGGTTTTCCTTATTGTGGGTCACTTCATCTTTAATAGTGTCAATTTTCACCCTTAATTCATTATCTCTCTGTTTATGTTGTTCTCTGTTTCAGTTTGGTGTTTATATAGAGCTCCTATTATTTCATATATTTATTCTGTGTTTTCTCATATTCTTTATTTTTGATGTCTTAGAATTTCTTGAGTGCCTTCTGTATGTTTTGGTTGACCATGTCTAGTAACATCTCTATGAAATTCTCATTAATTACTTGCAGTGTTTCTTCTTTCAGATTGTTCTTCTGGGCTTCATTTTGTCTCTTGATATAGTTTATCTTTGTTTTGTTGGAGTTTGGATATGGGTATCTGTTTTCTTCAATTCACTCTAAATCCTATACTACTTTGTTTTGGTGGAGAGAATGGTTTCCTTCCCTTTTTTGTCTACCCATATTTCTATTATGTACCATTTTTGTCCCTGGACTATGTGTAATTTAGTATTAGCTGGGTTACAATATTAATACTAACAAAACCAAGAGACAAGGAGAAAAAAAGAGAAAGAGAAAGAAAGATAAAAGAAATAAAGAAAGAAAAAAGAGAAAAAATGGGAGAGATGATGGGTGATCAAACAGCAAACCAGACAGCCAAATGCTTAAAGAAGTGCAAAAAAAGGAAAAAAAATCACCAGTTCTGGAACAGTAGAATTACAGTCTTAGTTGTTCTGATGTTAGTCCTTTAGCATCCAGTCCTGTCTGTCTGTGTCTCTTAGGTGGGTTTGAAGCCCTCCTGAGGTGGTCTGCCAAGTAGGGGCCTGGTGGAGCAGGTATCTGGCAAGCCTGTAAAGCTGGGGCATGGTGGGAGCCTAAGGGACAGGGACCCAGCAGAACGTGACTCCAGCTGTCCCACACAGAGCTTGGGCCTAGCAGGCCCGAGGGGCTGGGATCCCAGTGGGGCATATATCTGTCAGTCCCATGTGGAGCTGGGGCCCAGCTGGGCCTGAGGGGTGGTGATCCTGGCAGGGTAGTCATCTGGTGGTCCCACATGGAGCTGAAGCCCAGCATGGTCTGAGGGTCATGGTGCCAGTGGAGAGGGGATCCTGGTGGGGTGTTGATCTGTGCAGTCCCACATGGAGCTGGAGCCTGGTGGAGCCAGAGGGACAGGGAGCCTGGTGAAGTAGAGCAGCAAATCCATAGGCTTATGGTGTGGGGACTTGGCCTAATGGCTGTTCTTTTAGTAGATCATGGTGTGGAGAAGCCTTCCACGATCTAGGGGCTTAAAGTGCTGTACTTTCAGCTCTCCTTTGTGCTTTACCTCAGTTGTGTCTTCAGCGTCTCAGCAAGGTCCCTAATTCATGGAGTTCGTACGGTCTGCATCTATGTCCCAGTTATTGTCTTGGATCTTTCCTGTCAATATATTCTTAATTTCAAATTCTACCTGATAATCTGAATCTTGTTGAGACTGAATTCCTCAAGTCCACATTCTGGGAATTGGTCACATGGTACATTGAGATCCTCCCAATGTTGAAGTATTCAAGATTTTTCAACTACTAAAGTTTAGTTTAGTACCTACTTTCCATAAATCATCCCTCCTTGACCATTCAGCAATCTTTAATTTCTCCAAACCATGAAATTTTGCAGCATCCAGATGAATGTTAATTAGAGTGATAAAACTTATAAAAAGTTTAAACATGTTATCATAGCAATTATTTTGATGGACCTGGTTTTCTTTACAAAGCTCTACTTGCCTTGTTCAAATGACACCTATTTCTCAGGGCACTTCTGTACAGACAACTAGGCAAGCCTATCCCATTTACACTATAGTCATAACTTCTAATATTTGTTACATAGAACTTGTGTCCTTGAGGACACAATCAAAAAGTTTCCTTTTTGATTTCACCCACACAGTCTAAAATCTATTTTTTTTAAATCAAAGATATATTTATACCTGAAACAGTATTACAGGAAAAACCTCAGCTATATTTGTCATCCCTCACTTATATTTGGGTAGTTTTTCTATAGCTGTAGTTCTAGTTTAATTAATCTGAACCACACACACACACACACACACACATACACATGATGCTGTCTACATTACCTGAAAAATAAAATTAAATTGAATGGGTTTTCCTCTGCAAGTGTGCAGACTACAAGATAATTTTCATATCCCCTTTAGTACAAGACATTCTATTCATGTAGGTAAGATCTAAAATTAAAAAGATTCACTCTGGTTTTAAAAGATAATTGATGTGAAATTATTTCACAATTTATTAAAATATAAAAGAAGGCAGGTATGGATTTCTTATCACAGATTTATAAAAGAAACTTTCAAATTTAAAATCCTGATTAGTCCCTCCTTTTTTATCACTGTGGCTAAATTGAGACCTGGAGCCACACATAAGTTGACCGTTCTTATGGAAAATAGACCAGAAAAATGGAGATAAGTCCTAATCCTTGGTTCAATTATCAATTGAATACTTACTAGTAAACATTGCAGTAGACTTGGGTAACCACTTTCATGAACCTGATTTTAGAAAATAGTATCAGAGTATGAATTTATGGTATTATGTCATAATATTGCCATAACTATCAGTACATTTATAAATGAAGTTTGAGCCTCTTACACTCCTTGTAAGCATGTTCTTCTATTAGTAAGTCAATAATTTACCAAAATATTTCTAATGCTTTATCTAAATGTTAAATAATGATTATAACAAAGGTTATAATTCTTGATTCCTGAGCAACACAGAAGACATTGCAAGTATTTCATCTATTTGGGTAATTACAGACATTCAATTAATATTGGACAACTGTACCACTAAGTAATTAGACTAGCTGGTTTGTTGAAGAACACATTGCACAGCATAATTGCTGATCATTCTTATGGATATTTTAGATGTTAGCAATCATTTCTGAAAGTGACATGCTTAATAATAAAAGCATCCCAACCCCTATAAATTTGACATAATAAAAAGTAAACAAGTAAAAATCAAACAGTATTTTAGTAAATTATTAAAGGCAAACTCTCATTGCATAAAATTAGAAAATGTTTTGAAAGTGAAGAAATAGAGGTAGTAGGTCAAAACTCCTTTTCAAGATGCTTCAGTTAAAGGAGAAGGAGAAAGCAGTATACAAGAGATGAAGGAACCAACATGCACTTTAAAAGGAGAGGAATCTTGAGTATACTTGCATGTCAGGCAAATTTCATATTAAATGTAACACTTGTTAGAAATTTACATCAACATCATTTCTTCCAATAATCACTTCAAAGAGAGAGAAGACCCAAATCAGCAGAATTAGAGATGAAAAAGGGAGTAAGACAACAGACCACTGACATCAAGAGCATCTTTGGGGAATATTTTGAAACTTAGAATAAATGGATGAATTTGTCTCTCTCTCTCTCTGTGTATATATATATATATATATATATATATATATATATATGTATGTGTGTGTGTGTAAATGTATGTATATTCATATATATATGATGTACTAAAAATTGAAAAAAGAATGCATAAAACACCTAAATAGATCTATAGCAAGCAGTGATATTGAAGAAGTAATAAAGAATATCCCAACAAAGAAAACCCCAGGATGGATGGAATAATACCAATACTCTTCAAACTATTTCATAAAAGAGAAAGGGAAAGAACACTTCCATGCTCACTCTGCAAAACCAGTATTATCCAGATACCAAAATGGAGAAGGACATTCCCAAAGGAAAAATATAGACCAATTCTATAGTAAAATACTTTCAAGCCAAATACAACATATTAAGTAGATCACACACCATGATCAAGTTGTTTTCATGCCAGGAATACATGGACTGTTCAACAATCAATAAACAAAATACAAATCAATTACCAATATATCAAATCTATTACCAATATATCAATATGCAAATCAGTAAACAAAATACGGCACATAGAATCATGGACAAAAATCACATGATCATCTCAATAGATGCATAAAATGCCTTTGACAGAAGCCAACATTCCTTCCTGATGAAAGTACTGTATAGACTAGGTATATAAAGATCATACCTTAACACAATAAAGGTTAGTATGACAAACCAATATCCAACATTATTCTGAATCGTTGAGACCTGAAAGCCTTTCTTATAAAATAAGGAATAAAATTAAGGTATCTGCTTTTTACTATTCTTCATTATAGTGCTTCAAATATTACTCAGTGTGACAACCAAGTAAAAGAAGCAAAAGGAATACAAATAGGAAAAGAAGAAGTAAAATTATCCCTCCTCACAGATGATATCCTAATATATTTACAAAACAATAAACACTTTATCAGAAGACTCTTAGATCTCATAAACATTTTGAACAAAGTAGTAAATTACAAAAGCTACATATGAAAATCAATTTTCTATACACTAATAATTAACTTACAGAAAAGTAATTCAGGAAAATAATTTCATTAACAATAGCCTCCAAAAATAAAATAATTAAACATAAACTTAAGCAAATATGTTAATTAAAAAGATACAATAAAAAAGATACAATGAAAATGTAAAGCAGAGGAAAAAATTATAGCAGATTCTAGAAGATGAAAAGATCTCCCATGTTCATGGATCAACACATCAATACTAAAATGTCTACATTGCTGAAGTCAATATCTAGATTCTATACCATCACCATGAAAATGCCAATAGTATTCTTCACATGAGTAGGAAAAAAAATCCTAAAGTTCATAATGAAACTCAAAAGATTCCAAATAGCCAAAGTATACCTGAGCAAAAATAACAATGCTGAAAGTATCACAATACCTGACTTCAAAGTATGTAACAGAGCCATAGTAACAAAAACAAAATGTTATGGACACAGGATGAGATACACAAACCAATGGAACGGAAGATACAGAAATAAGTCCATGATGCTATAGACATCTGATTCCTACAAAAGTACCAAAAACATCCATTGGAAAAAAGACAATCTCTTTAACAAATGATGCTGGGGAAACTGGATATGAGCAGTTATAAGACTGAAACTATATTCCTGTCTCTCACTGTGTGAAAATCAAGTTTAAATAGGTCAGATAACTTAATGTAGGACCTGATACTATTTGAGAAAAGCATAAGGAAAACACTGCAATGTTTGGACATAGGCAATGATATTTTGAATAATATGCCAGTAACTAGAGAAATAATAGCAAGAATTGACAAGCAGCATTATGTTAATTTAAAAGCTTCTGCATGCAAAGGAAACAATCAACAGAGTGAAGACGCAGCCTGCAGAACAGGTAAAAGAATTTTCTAGTTATTCATTTGACAAAGGGTTAATATCCAGCACATATAAAAAACTTTTAAAAATGAAAAACCAAAATAACAAATATTCCAACCAATAAATGAGAAAATGAATTCAAAGATCTAAAAAGAACAAATATCCATGGCCAATAAATGCATTAAAAATGTTCCAAATCTTCAGTCATCAGGAAAATACAAATTAAAACTACATTGACATTCCCTCTTACCCCACTCTGAATGCCTTTCTCCAAGAAGACACAATTACCAGTCTTTGGAAAGAAACTGAAGAAAAAGGAATATCTATACAATATTAGTGGGATTAGTATAACCACTATGGAAATCATTATGGAGATTCCTCAGAATAAAACTTCCATTTGATCTAGCTGTGCCACTTCTGGGTATATTCACAGATGTATCAAAATCAGATGATTATTGAGATACCTGTGTACCTCTATTTATCACTGCACTTTTCAGAATAGCCAAGGAATGAAATCATTCTAGGTGCCCATCAGTGAATGAAAGAATAAAGAAAATGTGAGATATGTAATACTTATATATGTACTTACATATGTGTGTATATACATACATATATATTTATACATATAGGCCTGCACATGCATATACATACATAATGGAGTATAATTCAGACATAAGAAGAAAGAAATAGTGCCATTTGCGGGAAAATGATTGGAAATGGAAATCTTTATGTTAAGTGAAATACTCCAGTCTTACAAAAATAAGTATCACATGTTATCTTTCATATTTGTAAAATCAGACATGAAAAAGGAGACATTACCAAGGATACTACAGAAATACGAAGGATCATTCAGGGTCAATTGTGGACAATTATATGCCAACAGATTGGAAAACACAGAGGTGGATAAATTTCTAGACTCATGTAAACTGCTAAAATTTAACCATAAAGGCACAGAAAACCTAAACAAACCAAGAACAAATAATAAAGTTTCATCAAGAATGGAATGTCTCCCAACCCCCTCCCAAAAAAATGCCCAGGGAAATTTTGCCAAACATTTAAATAAATAGCACCAATTATTCACAAATGTTTCCAAAAAATTAAAAGGAAGGTAATTTTTCAAAATTCATTCTATTAAGCTAGTCTTGTACTGATAACCAAACTAGAAAAGGACATTAAATAAAAAGAAAAAGAAAACTACACACTAATCTTTCTGATAAAAACTGATGCAAAAAAATCACAACAAAATCCTAGGAAACTACATCAAATAGCTCATCAAGCATACCATACACTCTTAGGTGCAGTGTAATCTCACACCTATAATCCTGGTACTCTGGGTTTGGAGATTGGGGGGATCACCATTCAGAGCCAGCCCAGGGCAACAAAAGACTTAGCAAAACCATCTCAATCAATAAGCCAATTGTTGTGTCATATACCTGCAATCCTGTAACCCTGAGAGTCCTTAGATAGGAAGATGGAGTTTTGAGGCTAACCCAGATAAAAATGTGAGACCTCACCTGCAAAAAGAGTTGGGGACATGGCTCCTATAGTAAATGACCTTCCTAGAAAGCACAAGGTCTTTAGTTCTAATGCCAATAAAGGCACTAAAGCATAGAGTAAAGAAAGGACAGTCTCTTCAATTGAGAGTGTGGGGAAAAAAGAATATCTTAATAAAGTAGATGAAACTAGACCCTCATCTCATAATGCATACAAAAAAAATCAACTTAATATGGCCGAAAGACTTAAGTGTAACACCCTAAAAGTATGAAACTACTGGAAGAAAATGTAGAAATAAAACCCTACAAAACATCAGTATAGACAATGATCTTTTTGAATAAGACTTCAAAAACACAGGCAACAAAAGCAAAAGTAGATACATGTGTTATATCAAGCTAAGAAGATTCTGTCCATCAAATGAAACAGGTAACAGAGTAAAGAGACAACATAAATAATGAGAGAAAACATTTGCAATGTATTTGAAAATGTATTAGTTTTCACAAATACAAGGAATTCAAACCAGCACTCAGCATCATTACCTTAAAAATAATAATGTCAAAAATAATCAAACTAAAATTTGGGCAAATAATTTCAATATATATTTCTCAAAACAAGATATACAAATGGTCAAGTTTATCAAAAATGCTCAAAATCACTAACTTTCAGTGGAATACAAATCAAAACCACAATGAGATATCATTTTACCCTAAAAAAAACTACAAAAGATGTAATTAAAAAAAATTATACTCTAATTATTGTATGGAGAAAACAGAAATTGCTCTGTTGTTGGAATTGTGGAAAACAGTATGGAGTTTCCTCAATAAAGCTAAAAATAGAATGGCCATATAATCCATCTACCAACTATTGTTTATATCATATAGACATGAAATTGATTTATCAAAGAGATAATTATACTCCCATGTTTGTTGCTGCAATACTCACTATAGCTAAAATATGTAATCAACTATGTTTCTATCAGTGGATTAATGCACAGAGAAAATATGGTATATCAGGGTCTATCATCAGAAAATATGGTATATATATATATATATATATATATATAATTGAGTGTTAGCCACAAAGTAATGAAATCCTGCATTTTGTAGCAAAATAGATATAACTAGAGGACACTAAAAGAAATAAGGCACACAGAAAAAGAGAAATACTTCATGCCCTTGCTTATATATGAGAGATAAAATATTGATTAGGGTTAGAATAAATTCTAATGATCTGCAGGACTGTAGAGTGGCTATAGTTCACAAGAATTTATTTTATACTTTGTGAAGAACTAGAAGAGTTCAGAGTTTCCCTCAACAAGGAAAAGGTAAGTGCTTAAGGAGATGAAAATGCTAATTACCTTATTTAATCATTATATACGTTATAAATGTATTAAATTATCATATTGGAGACTTGCACATATGCTCAAGATTTCAATGCTAGCTGCTTGGAAGGGGGAGATTGGGAGGAATGGTAGCTGGACGGTAGCCCAGGTGAGACCCTCGTCTCAGCCAATGGCTGGGCATGGTGGTATGCACTGTCATCCCAGCTATATGAGGAAGCAGAAATAGACAGATTGTAGCCTGGACTGGATAGGGGATAAAGCAAGACCCCATCTCCAAAATAACCAACACAAAATTGGCCGGTGGCATGGCTCAAATTGTAGAGTATCTGCCTAACAAGTGCCAGACCCTGAGTTTAAACACAGTACTGCCAAAAAAAGTATCACATTGTACCCCAGGAATATAATTATTTACTATTTGTCAATTTAGAAAAGGAGATAAGTTTCTCTGTTTGGAGTCAGAGAGAGGCACAGGGACAGCAACCAGGTAAAGATGAGGCAGAAAAGAAGAGTTTAAAGAGAATTGCAAAGTGAAAAGGTCTTAGGCAATGTTGCTGTGTTTAAAGATGAATGAGGCTGTAAGCACTGAAATGGAATCGTGCTCTAATTACTGATAAGAAAGCCAGGCAGAAAGCCCTCAAGGAGTTGGATTCCCCAAGTCCTACAATGTAAAATGAGTTAGTAATTCTTTCAGGCCATAATGGGAATGAGCTTGGAAGTATATTCCCTCTCGGTGTGGCCAGGAACACAGCACAGCACATTCAAGTTTAGATTGTTGAGAGCTGTTTATGACTTCTGACTGAACTGTGTGAAAGAGAATGGAAATTGTTTTAAGACATTAAATTTGTAATACTTTGTTAGGACAGCAATAGAAACTAATGCAAAAGTTCTCTCAGTAATGGATAAGATGGGGGAAATAAGAATGAAGATATGGAAATTTTGAACAATGAAATTAGCAAAATTGACCCAGTGGATTCTTATTAAACAGAACACTCAACAACTACAGAATTCATTCTTTTTAAGGGCAAAGAGTATTTATAAAAATTTACCAAAACACCGAGCTCTACAAGAGCCATTAACATATACCAAATTGCAGAAATTTTGTAGGATATATTTTCTAATCACCATACAATTAAACTTAAAGTACTAAAACCCTGAAAACATACTATAAACTTCCCATATAGTTAGACGGTGACATATAAAACTCAGTCACAAATGACATTACTGAATATATAGAAACAGAACATATTTACAAATAAATTATTACAGTTTAAAGTGAGTTTAGTGTGTGCTTAAAGAAGGCAAATGTCTTAAATAATGTTTTGGTAAACCAGGAAGAAACAGAAAATGAATTATTATACACCTTGATCCAGAAAAACTAGGATCATATTGATTAAGAACATGCATACATCGCCCTTTGCCCCAAAGACCTTTTTTATTTTATCTACAAGATCTTCTTGCATACACAGTTTTATAAGCCTCAATGCAAAGCATCTCAGGAGGTTCACAGTCAGTTCAATAAATTTGTGTTTGATCAAGTTCTATTACTTTCCATTCTTAATAACATTAAAGTCCAAAGGATGCTTCATAAATCTAAATTTTATAATGTCATTTACAATTTAGGAAGGTGAATGTTAGCTGTTGCAATAACTTAAGTCTCAGGAACAATCAAATTTTTGTAAATATTGACCTTACAAATATTTCAATCTATGGGAATTAATTTTAATCAAGGCTAGTTTTAAAATTTTTCTTATTGAAATCTGTTGTTTATTGTAAAATTGCTTTCAGTTCCTCTTTTCAGTTTAGTGACCTAATATCTCCTGATGTTAAATGGAATATGGACAAACTATAATGATATTTTAATTTCAGCAATTACCAAGGTTTCAGTGCCTTGAGTGACAAAAGATTCTAAATATTTTCTGTGAAATACTCACTTACAATGACCACATACCTGCACAAAGAATGTGATTATTGTTTTGGTATTACAGATAAAAAAGACTAGAAAGAAGGAAATATTAATTTGCCCCTGAAATCACTGTTAGTAAATGACAAAACTAACTCAGAAACCAAGGTGGCCTCATTTTAAAACTGGGAGTTTCTTCACCATATTGTACAGATGAATTAGGGAAGAGAATGATGGGACATAGATACATAGAAAAATCCATGCACTTTTTAAATTTATATTTCTTTCCCATGTCTTCAAATACTGTTTTCTGAAAGAATAAAGAGAAAGTAAGATCATTTATATAAATAAATATTAATTGAAAAAGTTGTACTTATTTGGTCTAAATTTCCTCTTGACTCAGTTTAGCAAAATAAACTGTCCCAGTCAGTGTCATAATAAAAGAAAGCAGCTTTATAAACACATTTTTATTAGTATATACTAGTTGTGCAGAAGGGCTACATTGTCACATTTATATATGTTTATAATGTACCTTGATTAGTTTCATCACCTCCATCATTTTCTCTCACCCCCTCTAACCTACTTAAAATCTCAAGTTCCATTGTTCTATTTTCACACACATATATAAAGTACATTAATCTTCTTCCTTTTCCTTTCCCATCTCCATTTAACTTCCCCTTCCCACTAGAACTTACCCCCAATATGACTTGTTTTTCATTTTTCAAGTGTATATTTCTTGTTCTAAGGGATTTCACCATGGAATTTATTATACTTTAATTAGATTCTCTTCCTTTATTTCTCTCTCTTATCTTCTTTCTTCCCTGCTATTGCTCAATGGTTTTCAGGGTATTTTCTTTTGCCAGCTTTGTACACAAATGTATCTCAATATTCATTTTCTGTCATTGTCTTTTTCTTTCCTTCCTCTTCCTAATTTATTCAAACAGTCCTATTATTACACATCTGTTCGCTCTCTCTCTCTATATATAAATATATATATGTACATATGATTATATCTGTGTTTGTGCATATGTATTTGTTTTGGAAAGATCTTCCACATGTAAGAGAAGCATGCAGTTTTTGTTTCTCTGAATCTACTTTACTTTACTTAACATGAAGTTCTCCAGTTCCATTCATTTACCAGCAAATGACATAACAACCTTTTTCTTTATGGCTGCAACATACTCCATAATCCATTGTATGTACAATATATATGTATATACAATATATGTTATATATGTATGTATAACAATTAAGAAAATTTAAGCTATATCTATACCTATACCTCACACATATATACATGTGTATGAATATATATATATATATAATGTGATTTACATAACATATTTTTTAATCATTTGATTAGTTATAGAACATCTTGACTATTTCCATAGCTTGACTATTGTGAATAGTGATGCAATAAATATTATTGCACAAGTGTCTATATTGTATCCTGACTTGCATTCCTTCTGGTAGATGCCCAAGAACAGCATTTCTGGATTATATGTTAGTCTTTCTAGTTTTTTGAGGACCCTTCATGCAACTTTCCATACGGGTTGGGTTCTTCTTTCCCCAGTGTCCTTGCCAACATTTCTTTTTTGTGCTCTTGACGATAACCATTCTGTTTGGAATGAGGTGAAATCTCAGTCTCATTTTGATTTGCATTTCCTTTATGGTCAAGGCGATTAAGCATTTCTTGATATATTTATTGGCTATTTATACTACTTTCTATGAAAACTGTTCATTTCATTTGCCCATCTATTCATTAGGTTGCTGATTCTTTAAGAGTTTAGTGTTTTGAATTCCCTATAAATTCCGGGTTTTAATCCCTTTTCAGATGTATACTTGAGAAATGTTTTCTCCCATTCCATGGGTTGCCTCTTCACTCTATTGACTGTTTCTTTTGCTATACAGAAACTTTTTAGGATGCAATACAATTTATAAATTCTATCTCTTATTGTTGAGCTATTGGAGTTTGATTTAGGAAGCTATTGCTTATTCCAGTATGTTCCAGTGTTTACCCTATTCTTTCATGTAATAGTTTCAGAGTTTTAGGTCTTACATTGAGATCTTTGATCCACTTTGAATTGGTATTAGTACAGGGTGAGAGACCAGGATCTAGTTTCAGTTTTCTACAGGTAGATATCCAGTTATCCCACCAATATAAAAAGCAGTATTTCCATTTCTATCAATTTACCTGCAGACCACAAAATTTCTTTTTTTTTTTAATTCATTTTTCTTTTATTATTCATATGTGCGTACAAGGCTTGGTTTATTTCTCCCCCCTGCCCCCACCCCCTCCCTTACCACCCACTCCACCCCCTCCCGCTCCCCCCCTCAATACCCAGCAGAAACTATTTTGCCCTTATCTCTAATTTTGTTGTAGAGAGAGTATAAGCAGTAATAGGAAGGAACAAGGGGTTTTGCTGGTTGAGATAAGGATAGCTATACAGGGCATTGACTCACATTGATTTCCTGTGTGTGGGTGTTACCTTCTAGGTTAATTCTTTTTAATCTAACCTTTTCTCTAGTTCCTGGTCCCCTTTTCCTATTGGCCTCAGTTGCTTTAAGGTATCTGCTTTAGTTTCTCTGCATTAAGGGCAACAAATGCTAGCTAGTTTTTTAGGTGTCTTACCTATCCTCACCCCTCCCTTGTGTGCTCTCGCTTTTATCATGTGCTCAAAGTCCAATCCCCTTGTTGTGTTTGCCCTTGATCTAATGTCCACATATGAGGGAGAACATACGATTTTTCAGACCACAAAATTTCATTCCTCTTTGTGTCTGAATAAAATTCCATTGTGTATAAATACCACATTTTCTTAATCCACTCATTAATAATGGGGCATCTTGACTGTTTTCATAGCTTAGAGAACATCAGTTTAAGTGAGGTTAGCCAGGTTCAAATGGCCAAAAGCTGCATGTTTTCTCTCACATGTGGAATATAGACCTAATACTAATTTAGCAATATTATGAAAAGCAGGTTATGCTAATGGGAGGTAAAATATGAGAGGGTAAAGATAAAAGAAGGACGTTAAGAAGGTGAATATGGTTGATGTATTCTCCATACAAGAATGAATATAGTATTTTCAAATATGCTGAAACCACCATAAGAAGGGGAATAAAGTAGAAAGGGGAAAAATAGAGAGGGTGAACCAATTCAGGTTATAATTGAAGTATACATGGAAATGTCACAAGGAAGCTTCCTATGTAGCTATTTTAAACAAGCAAAAAAGTGTCATCTTTTTCTTTTACGAAATCAGAGAACAGGAGGGTCAAAGAGGTCCTGCCCAGGGGAGGGTGCTACCAGTGGGAGGAGGAAGAAGTGGGGAAAGGTGTAGAAGGGTGAATATAGTGCAAATACTGAATACACATATAGCTTTCCAACACATATAGTTTCCAACACCTGTTGCAACTGTCCCGGGAATGGGGAGGAGTAAAAGAAATGGTGGAATGGGTGAAATAAAGTATGATATACTTGATATATTTTAAGAACTTTTGTAAATGCCGCAATGTACCCTCACCCAGCACAATAATTAAAAAATAGCAATATTTTCTCCAATCTATCTGTCAAACTCCTTTGTTGAAAATTAAATGGCTATAATTGCAAGGATTTATCTCTGGATCTTCTGTTCTGTTCCATTGTTTTCCTGTTTGTTGGTGTTTGTGTCAGTACCATGCTGTCTTTATTGCTCTGGCTTTATAGTATAGTTTGAGGTTAGAAATTTTAATACTTCTAGCATTGCTCTTTTTTGCTCATGACTGCTTTCGGTATTTGAGGTCTTTTGTGTTTCCATTTGAACTTTAAGGTTGATTTTTCTATCTCTATGAAGAATCTCATTAGAATTTGATGGGGATTGCATTGAGTACATAGATTGCTTTTGATGGTATAGCTATTTTCATAATATTGATTATGCTGATCTATGAACATGGAAGATCTTTCAATCTTCTGCTGTATTCTTTGATTTCTTTCCTCTGTGACTTATAGTTTCTATTGTATAGGTCTTTTAAGAAAAGCAGATTTTTAAATTCCCCATGAATGGATTCCACTTTAAGAATCACTGCTTCCTATCTGTGTAATTGCAGAAGAATGATTAATTTCTAATAGATTTTGTCCCTCCATTAATTAATTAATCATAATATTTCTAGTGAAGTTATTGAAGACTAAAAAATACAAGAAATATAAAGTGAAGATCATTGAGTGGTGAGAGTGTTAATACATTGAACTTCCAATGATACGGTAATCACCAAATTCATCCAGTGACATGCCACACAACATTAATTCATACAGTAAGTAAAATACACCCAACTATTTTTACCACAAAGCAATATTTTATAAAATTATCTATTGAAATTTATTTTAATTTCTATACTCTTCTGTATAATTATATATAACTACCACTCTAATGATATTACTAATAATTCTGTTTTTATCTTGAGGATAAAATGGTTAGCATAGTTTGAAAAATAAATGTAATGAAGAAAACAACTAAATCCCAAGATTGATAAACATAGTTTAAACTGCATTCTGTATGCAGATGAGAACCTTCCTTATCATACATTTTCAACTTCAAATCAACAATTTCTCTTTCTAATCCTCTTCAAAGATTTTAAGATTAATAGCCAGAAAAAATACCCTTTAATGGAACATTGTAAAATGTCCCACAAAAAAAGTTTAAAAAAATGTTTGCCATCATTACTACAGAATACAGTGTAGATTATTAGATGACAATGCTATTATATAAGCTTTGAGTGGCTAAAAAGCAAGATTCTGTAGATAAAATGTTCCATTACATATATATATATCTATATTATGTGTATGAATACAGGTGCAGAAAGTTTACTAGTTTTTGTATAGAACTTTTAGCATTCTCAGAATTGCATAGAAATCTATCCCCCATTCCCCGCCTCTTCTGCCCTCCTGTTCTCTGATTTTGTAGAAGAAAAAACATAAAAGATAATAAAATCATAAAAATAATAAAACATGGGGCTTTGTTAGTTTGAGATAAAGATAGCTATACAGAGAGATTCCTTCCGTTGTTTCCATGTATATATGTATTACAACTCAAATTCTTTCATCTCTACCACACCTCTTCACTTCTCCCTAGTCCCCTTCCCATAGTGGCCTCAGGAAGTTTAAGATTATTATATTCATTTCTATATAGTGAGAACATCAACCAGTTCATGTTTTTGGTTTCCTTCTCTTGCCGTATCCCTCCTATGCATGGTCTTTCCTTAATGTGCATATCAAGATGGCCATTTTGCCTAGTTATATGTATAATAGCTGGCATACCATAGAGCAAATTTCACATTTTTGGGAATCATGCAGGTTTAGGAATTTTATTTCACTTCACTTTAAATTCTGTGATGTTTATTTCTCCTGCCATGGACTAATTGCATCCTTCAACATACCCCTTACATTAATTTGTACTAAACATTTTTATTTTACAATCTGTAGTAACCACAAACTGAATTTCAATCAAATTAAACTACATAAAAGAATGAGAATCTTCTTCTTCTTTCTTTTGCTCTCTTTCTCTCCCTCACTTGTTAAATACTCTGTAATTTTTTGGTTAAGAGTTGGTTCAATATATGTTATATTTATAAAAATATAATATATAAATAAATAAAACTTTATTATTTGGAAAATATTGTTTCCTTTTAATAAACAATATGTTAAAGTCTTGGATTTCATTATAAAGAAAATTATAGTGCAAGTAGTTTGTTACTCATATTGTATTATTTATTTAAATAATACTAGAACTACATTTTAATAGAAATTAGAGTTCCCATGAACTCCCTATCCACTTCCTCTACTAACATCTTATATTTGCAAGGCACATTTTTAACAATTAATATACAATATTTATGCATTAAAACCAATTTAAATCTATATTTTCTTCAGATTTCTGTAGTTTTGAGCTAATATCCTTTTTATGTTAAATGACTTCATTTATAATATCCTGTTAGTTTTAGTCATCAGGTTTTTTTTTTGTTGGCTATACATTGACAGTTTTTCTATTTTCCTTGTTTTTAATAATATTTACACTTTTGATAGTCAGATAATCTTTTCTTCTTCAGATAGGTGGGATTGATGATAGATGATAGATAGATGATAGATAGATAGATAGATAGATAGATAGAACATCTTGGTGCTCTCACTTTTATGAAACACATGCTGAAATGCTAAGAATTTAAGGGGTTTCATAAGTGTAACTTACTTTTGATTGATATAGGAAAATAGATATTTGTACATGATACATAATATATATTATAATTGACCATATGTTATATATACTCTTAATAAATATATAGTATGCATGTTTATAAACTTGTGAATAGATAAATAGATATTGATATAGGTATATACTATCTATCTATCTATCTATATATTCACTATTCATAATCAAGAAATGATATTGGTTAATTCAATATTATTATCCAAAGAATCCATTCAAAATTTTCTGAGTTTACTGATTAGGTCCTTTACAGGTAAAAGATGCAATCTAGGATCACATTTTGAAATTTGTTGTCATATCTTTCTAGTCTTGATTTTAATAGTGCCTCAGTATTTCCTTACATTTATGACCTTAATTTTCTAGGAATATGAATATTTATGGAATAGCTGTGATTTAGGATGTTTCTTCATAATTTTCAGACATTATAATAACATACTTCTCAGAGTGTACAAAAGAAGAGACACACATCCCCAAAGTAGATTTAGTAACATTAGCAGTTACCACATTGAGAGAATGGTGTCTTCTATTCTTTCTCATTATATTTACTAACAACTTTTACTTAATAATTAACAAGTATCCAAGACTTTTTGTGGGAAGTTATCTGAATATGTAGCTTTGTAAACATGGTGTTCATCATTAAACACACCTAACATTTTTAATCAATGATTTATGAAATACTAATTCCATTATAAAGGCATTGATTAAACGTAAATGGTTGTTATTGTACATATATTCTTCATTTTGCTTCTGAAGTATTTATTTGGAGTATATTTTCAGGTGTTATACAATGATCTAGCAATAAAGATTTTGATTATTAATGCATAGAATAATACATGGAAAATTTTGGAATTAAGTACTTTTCTTTCTGAGAACCAATATGTTTAATTATGTAATAATTATTTCGAAACATAATACTAGCTAAGTCAAATTTTTTGTCTTTCTGTAAAATAAATCAAATTATTTTTCCAGGAGGCCAAAAATATTTTATCGTTGATGGAATACATCAATCAAATTGTATCATTTCATATTAGCAGTGAAATGTTGGTTCTGTTATATGCCAAGTTTTACTATTTCCCCATTCATTTCTCCTTTCCTTGAAAGTTTATTTACTAGTTATGAAATTTGTCAAAAAATTCATAACAGAGCATTTAAAAATTAATTCTGTGAAATCAGATAACTTGTGTTTGGGTTGTAGCTTTAAACTTCAGTTTCAATTGGCCTAGACAAAAGTTTTTGATAGTTCTCCCAAGAAAGCCAATATAAGTAAAAGAAGACAGAGAAATGGCTGCACAGCAAAGGAAACAATCAACAAAGAGATAACTTAGAGAATAAAAGAAAATATTTGCAACTATACCTCTATGTTCCATCTATCTATCTACCTGTATGAAAGTAACATAACAAAACTGGCAAAAACTGTTAAAAATGAAGAGGGAGTAGGGAGAGAGGTTAAGAAAGAATAAAGTAGCAGAGTTGAATTTGTTCAGACTACAATATATGCATGGATACAAATATTATAATGATCTTACAGTATTACTCCTTTCAGCAATTAATTTATCCTACTAAAAATTTTCAAATACTTAATATCCAGAATATGTAGGACTAAGAAAATGTGAGAAAAGAAAATGAGCAACTCAATTAATAATTGGACTAAATAAGTGGCGGTTTCTCAAAAAAAGGAATATAAACCAACAAGTATATGGGAAGAAATGTTCATTGTTACTAGTAATCAGGGAAATGCAAATAAAAACCACAATGAGATACCACTTCACCTCAGTTAAAGTGGCCATAATTTGAAAATATGATAATGGTAAAAATGAAAAAAAATGATAAATGTCACATACTGTTGGCGATGTACAAATTAGGACAACCATAATGGAAAGTAGTATAGAGTTTTCCCAATAAACTAAAACAGAACTATGATATGATCCAGAAATTACACTACTGGGTATACATCCATCCAAAGAAAACTAAATCATCATTCAAAGATATTTTCACTCCCTTGTTTCTTGGCAATGCACAATTGCCAAGATGTAGAATCAACCACGGGGTCTATCCATGGATAAATGAGTGAGAAAAATGTGGTGGACACAATATAACATTATTCAGCCAAAAGAAACAGGAGAGTACTATAACTTACAGCAACATGAATGGGACTGGAAGTCGTTATGTTAAGTAAAATAAGCCACAAACGGAAAGACAAACACTACATGTTTTCCCTCATTTGTGCAAAGAAAAAATTGTATCTTATAGAAGAACAGAGTGAGATACTTGTCAGAAGAGGCTGGGAAAGGCACGTGAATGGTGACAAAAATGTTAAATAAGGGGCAGCAAAGCATGGTCGGAAAAAAGAAATCAGTTCTGGTTTTCTATACCACAGTAAGGTAACTATGGTAACCAATGTTGACACCAACATACGATGCATTTCAAAATAAACAGAAAATTATGAATGTTTCCAACACAGAAAAATGATAGATATTTGCAGAAATGGAGGTGATTTGATCATTTTATGCTATGCACCTGTATCAAGCTATCATACTATACAAAATATTGGGTCTCACTAGAAAAGAATTACATTTTGATACTCTTAATAATTACAGGATGAACCAATTTGAGTTATAATACATATATACATGGAAATGTTACAATGAAACACCCTGTATAACCACCTTAAACAGCAAAAATACATTTTTAAAAAAATAAAAACAAAGGACAGGATGGCAAAAGAGGTCCTGTCTGGGAGGTGAGTATCAGTGGGAAGGGGGAATATATAAGGAAAGGATGTGGGAGGGTGAGTATGCTGGAAATATTCTGTGTACATATATATATGAATGGAAGAAAAGACCAACTGAAACTATTCCAGGAATGGGGTAAGAGATAAAGGAGAATGATGGAGAGGTTGAATTCAACTATGCTATATTGTAAGAAATTTTATAAATGTCACAGTGTACTCCCAGTGCAACAATAATAAAAATAAGTATAAAAACAATGAATAATTACAAATGAAAAGCTTAAAAATGCACAAGCACGAGCAAAAATGTCAAGTTGAACAAATGAAGCCAAACCAAAAGAATTCACACTCTATTGAAGTCCAAGAGCAAGAAAAACTAAACTATATTGTTTGAACTCAAAACTGATTCTTTGTAGAATGAGTCCACCCAAAGTAAAGGTTGGAGCGGTACATAATGTCAGAAATGTCCTGTATTTTAAGATGATCATTACATGAGTGTCTGCACATGTCAAACTTCTTATTTCAAGTATTTAAAATCTCTGAAATTTATTTTTTGAAAATTGTACTTCAACAAATTAGTACTATCTAGATTTAATGTTTCCTCTTTGATTTTATTAAATAGCTACAAGGTAATCTCTATTAAATGTGAATTAGAGGATTTATAGTATTTGGTATCCATTTTAAAATATCTTAAAACAGTTCAAATTAGTACTTTATTTTGACATATACTTTAGTAAAACAAATATATTTATGAGTTAATGGAAATCCAACTTAATACTCATAAAAACAAAGAATTAACACATAATAAGCTCTCAATCAGAGCTACTCTGATAATGTGATTTAATTATTGTGAGAAAAGCTGAAGTTCAAAGTAATGTCCAACTAATCAGTCCTGTCCTGGAGTTGGTACTAGTAGGAGAGGGTGGGCATAAGGAAAGGGGTAAAGGAGGGAGAATAAAGTAGAAGTAGTATGTATTCATGTAAGAATTTGGGACAATGACACCTGCTGAAGTTATTCTAAGAAGGGTGGGGATAGGGGATAAAGGAAAATGATGGAGGGGGTGAATCTAACTAAGATATATTGTAAGTACTTTTGTAAATGTCACAATATACTCCAGGTTCAACTATAAAATGCTAATAAATAAATAAAAGAAATAAACCAAAGCAAAAAGTTATATTTGAGAGAAGCAGAGAAATTTGAGTGCAGGTGGTATTTGATATTAAAATTTTATTTCAGTCCTTACAAATAATTTAAGATACTGAAAACCCATCACAGAGAGCAACACTTTCAAACTCTAACATATTCATATAATAAATGTCATAATTTAAAATAAATAAATAAATTCAAGTCTGCATTGCATGATGGGAGACTCCTTTGTTTTTCAAATTTATCAAAATTTTGAAAGCATTTGATGCCCCCACTCCAGAGGAATTAATACAGAAACCTTAAAGCGACAGAGGTCAACACAAGAAGAGGATCAGGAACCAGTGTAAAGATCAGTTAGAGATGAATCAACCTGGGTTGTAACACATTTGTACATGAAAGCAATGTTAGGAATTCTCTGTATAGCTGTCTTTATTTCAATTAGCAAAAATTCTATGTCTTTCTTATTATTGCTTATTTCTACTCTTCAACGGAAGTGGAGAAAATCTCAGAACAGGTTCCGCCTGGAAGAGAGGGGAGAGGGAGGGAGAACGTGGAGGCGGGGCTGGGAGGGAGAACTGACTGAAACAATGTATGCACATGTGAATAAATGAATAATAAAAACAGGACTAATAAAATATGAGGAGGAAATTAGAGGATGAATCATAGCTGATATTATGAATATACTCAGATTGGGAAAGTGATTATTACATAATGTTTAGACCATATAATGTTATGGAAATGATACTTAAAATAAGTGTAGCGGAGAAAATACATCAAGGTCTAATCACTTTTTTGGAGTTTATGAAATAGTGTTTATAAATTTATAAAACTTTACATAGATGTCTATGGGAACACTGTGAGTAATCCTTAGTGGATCTTGGAGTATATCTGAAGTGGCAGGAGAGCGCATGGCCTGTTTTGCAGTCAAATCAGCAACTGAACTTCCACAGAATGCCACACAGTGGACACATAGACCTTGGCAAGTCAGAATCATGGGACTAGAATCCTTACCACAGGAAAAGCAACTACTTACCTCTTTTTTTTTTCACTAAATAGCACATATGATCAGGAATGTATTAATAAGCTTTCTCCAAAGTAGGACAAAAAAATCAATATGTTAGATATACCTACACAAGTACATATACCCACATACATAGTTGTTTTGCAGTATTGATGGGGGTTGTTTCCAGAATCCCTAGTGGATATAAAAATCTGCAGATGTTAAGTTCCCAAAATAAGTTGAGTAGTATTGTCATATAATTTATGCACCCTCTCCTTATACAATAAATCATTCTGAATTACTTGTAAAACCCAACACAATGTGCATGCTATATAAATAGTTTTATATTGTATTATTTAGGTAATAATAACAACAAAATGTTGTACATGTTCAATATAGAAACAGTTTATATTTCAAATATGTCCATTCACAATTGGTTGAAACCACAGATGTGAAACACACAGATAGAGAGAGCTGACTATATTTATATCTATTTACTATCTATTTATCTATCTATCTGTCTGTCTATCCATCTAACCATCTATCTATCCATACATCTATCCATTTCTAAAGATAGAAAGATTTATCTATCTTTCTATCATCTATTCACCCATACATCCATCTATCTATCTGTAACCTATCTGTGTGTGAGAGAGAGAGAGACAGAGACAGAAACAGAGAGAGTGAGAGAAGAGGAGGGGAGGGGAGGGGAGGGGAAGGGAGGAGAGGAGAGGAGAGGAGAGGAGAGTAGAAGAGAAGAGAGTAGAAGAGAGGAGAGGAGAGGAGAGAGAAAAAGTTGATTATATGAGAAATTGACTCCTGCAATTATGAAGGCTGAATATGCCCAGGATGCATATTTGAAAAACAGAAGACCTAAAAGAATCAATCTTACAATTGCACTCTGAGTCTGAAGGCCCAAGAAACAGCAAAGATGACAATGAAAATTATAGTCAAAGTCTGAGTCTGAAGCCAGAAGGAGGTCAATATCCCAGTTCAAAGTCAAGCTGAATGAGCAAATTTCTACTCTACTTAGCCTTCGTTTGAAGATTAATTAATTAATAATGTTTAATTAATTAATTAATTATTAATTAATCAATAATTAAATTAATTAATAATTAATAATTAAGTTATTAATTAATAAATAGAAGGTTAATTAAATTAACAAACTATTTAAGGTTTCAATGAGGCCCACTCATATTAGGGAAGATAATTAATGAACTTTATTGAGTATACCAACTCAACTGTTAAACTCATGCAGAAACAACCTCACACTCAAGTTATTTTAGCCAAATATATTTTAGCCCCATGGCCATGTTGATACAAAAAAAAATCATAACAAATGAATTGAACTCATGCCATGCAAATTAAGCAGATAAATCACAAAATTGAGATCTTATTGTTAATTAAACAGGGAGGTGCTTCCAGTTTTATTTTGAGTGAGAATTTTTACAGAATATCACCTTCTGTTGAGTAGATTTTCTTAAGAGATTAATTGCCATGAAATAGCCCTCTAATGCTATGACTCAGATAAACAATATTGATAATTGAATAACAAATGTTTGCTAGTCTAATATACACTGATGTGCAATCTTGGTTTACTAAAGATAGTGTTCCTCTTTTGATAATATCTATTAGTAAAAATAGAGTCCCTGCTATATTTGATAACATTTCTTTCACTAAACCTTCATTACATCACAACGTGATCAATCCTATTTCAGTTAATCTATATGTTCATGACCCTTCACATGTATTCTCTCTTTTGAAGGGTAGGATGAAAGACACTGGGATTTTAGATAAACAAGTTAAAAGTAAAATCTCTTAATTGTATTGTAAATCATTCTTCTACAGTGAATTTTTCTTGGGCAGATTTCCAAAACTAGATAATATTCTTTTTCTTAATTCAATTATTCACATGGGCATACATTGTTTGGGCAATTTCTTACCCCCGGCCCCCTACCCCCTCTCTTTCCCTCCACCCCCCTTGCTTCCAGGCAGGACCTGTTCTGCCCTCTTCTCCAATTTTTTTGAAGAGAAGACATAAGCAATAATAAGAAAGATGTAGCATTTTTGCTAGTTTGATATATGCATAGTTATACAGAGATTCCTAGCATTGCTTCCATGCACATATGAATTACAACCCAAATTGATTAATCTCTACCAGATCTTTTCACTAGTTTCTGGTCACCTTCCCATACTGACATTTTTTAAGGTTGCTATATTAGCTCTTCTACAGTGGACATATCAAACACTTTCAAGTTTCAGGTTTCCTACCTTTCCCTATTCCTCCTGCATGTGTCCTCCCCTTAGCATGTGACCCATGTCTAATAATATTACTGTATTTTTTCTAAAGTCTGCATATGAGGGAGAACATACAATTTTTGACTTTCTGAACCTGGCTAATTTTGCTTAAGATGATGTTTTCCAGCTCCATTGAATTAATGCGAATGATAAGATTTCATTCTTCTTCATGGCTGAATAAAATTCCATTGTGTATAAATATGAATGTGAGTGGATTTCTTAATCCATTCATCAGTAGTGGGGCATATTCGCTGATTCCATAATTTGGCTATTGTGAATAGTGCTGCAATAAACTTGGGTGTGCAGGTGCCTCTGGAGTAACCTGAGTTGCATTCCTCTGGGTATATCCATAGGAGTGGGATTGCTGGATCATATGGGAGATCTACGTTTAGGTTTTTGAGAAGCCTCCATATTGTTTTCCAGAGTAGTTGTGCTAGCTTGCATTCCCACAAGCAGTGTATGAAGGCTCCTTTTTCCCCACATCCTCGCCACCTGTTGATGGTGGTGTTTTTGATGATAGCTATTCTAACAGGGGTGAGGTGGAATCTTAGTGTGGTTTTGGTTTGCATTTCCTTTATGGCCAGAGATGGTGAACATTTTTTCATGTGTATTTTTGGCCATTTGAATTTCTTCTTTTGAAAAATTTGTGTTTATTTCAGTTGCCAATTTCTTTATTGGTTCATTGATTTTGGGGGAGTTTAGTTTTTTGAGCTCCCTGTATATTTTGGCTATCCATCCTGTGTCTGATGTATAGCTAGCAAATATTTTCTTCCACTTTGTGGGTGGCTTTTCAGTTTAGAAACCTTTTCTTTGGTTATGCAGAAGCTTTTTAGTTTCATGTACTTGCATTTGTCCATCCTTTCTCTTAGTTGCTGAACTGCTGGGGTTCTATTGAGGAAGTCCATGCCTATACCTATGGCTTCCAGAGTATTCCCTGCTCTTTTCTTTAGTAGATTCAGAGTTTCGGTCTAATATTAAGTTCCTTGATGTATTGTGAGTTGATACTAGTACAGGATGATAACCATGGATGCAGTTTCAGTTTTCTGCAGGTGTATAATCGCTTTTTCCAGCAACATTTGTTGAAGACACTATCTATTTTCCATGGTATGTTTTGGCACTTTGGTCAAAAATAAGGTGGCATAACTGTGTGGATTCATGTTTTGGTCATGTATTCTGTTCCACTGGCCTTCATATGTGTTTTTGTGCTACTACCATGCTGTTTTTATTGCTTTTGCTTTGTAATATAATTTGAAGTCAGGTATGATAGTATAGCCATTTTTACTTTGTTGATTCTACCAATCCATGAGCATGGAAGATCTTCTTTAATCTCTTTCTTCAGTGGTTTTTACTTCTCTTTGTAGAAGTCATTCACATCCTTTGTTATGTTTACTCCTAGGTATTTAATTTTTTTGAAGCTATTGTAAATGGAATTGTTTCCATATATTCTTTCTCAAAGTATTCATTATTGGTGTATAGAAAAGCTAATGATTTTTGTAAGTTGATATTGTATCATGCCACATTGCTGAAGCTGTTTATGGTGCCTAGGAGTTTTTGGGTAGAGTATTTTGGGTCTTTGAGGTATAGGATCATGTTGTCTGCAAATAGGGATACTTTGACAGTTTCTTTACCTATTTGTATTCCTTTTATTTCTTCTTTTTGCCTTATTGCTCTGCCTAGGAATTCCAGTACTATGTTAAATAAGAGTGGGGATAGTGGACACCCTTGTCTTCTACCTGGTTTTAGGGGAAATGGTTTCAGTTTTTCTCCATTAAGTATGATGTTGGCTATAGATTTGTTCTGTATAGCCTTCATAATATTGTATATAGCCTTTACATTCCTTCTGTTCCTACTTTTTTTTAGAGCTTTTATCATGAAGTGATGTTGAACTTTATCAAAGGCTTTTTCTACATCTATTGAGATGACCAAGTAGTTTCTGTATTTGCTTCTATTAATGTGTTGTATTACATTTATATATTTGCATATGTTGAACCACCCCTGCATCCTGGAATGAAGCCAACTTGGTCGTGCCATTATTTTATTGAGGATTTTTGCATCAATGTTCATTAAGGAGATTGGCCTTTAGTTCTCCTTTGTGGATGTGTCTTTGTCTGGTTTTGGGATGAGTGTAGCACTGGCTTCATAGAATCTGTTAGGCAGTATTCCTTCCCTTTTTATTTCATGGAAAAGCTTAAGGAGAGTTGGTATTATTTCTTCTTTAAAGGTCTGATAGAATTCAGCAGAGAATCCATCAGATCCTGGTGTTTTCTTTTTTGGGAGTCTATTGCTGCTTCAATTTCATTTCATATTATAAATCTATTTAAGTGGTCAATGTTCTCTTGGTTCAATTTTGGATGGTCATAAGTACACAGAAATTTGTCCATTTCTTCAAGATCTTCAAATTTATTAGGATATAGTTTCTCAAAGTAGTTTCTGAGGATTCCCTGGATTTCCTTGGTGTTTGTTGTTATCTCCCTTTTTACATTTCTGATTTTTCTGATTTGGCTTTTTTCTCTCCTCATTTTAGTCAGATTTGCCAGGGGTCTGCCAATCTTATTTATTTTTAAAAGAATCAGCTTTTTTTTTTCATTCATTCTTTGTATTTTTTTTTTTGTCTCTATTTCATTAATTTTGGCCCTTAATTTTATTATTTCTCTCCTTCAGCTTGTTTTGAGTTTGCTTGTTCTTGTTTTTCTAGGAGTTTTGGGTATAGCATTAAGTCATTGATTTGAGATCATTCTGTCCTTTTAATATATGCACTCAAGGCTATTAACTTTCCTCTTAGAACTGCCTTTGCTGTGTCCCATAGGTTCTGGTAGGTCATGTTTTCATTTTCATTAACTTCCAGGAACCTTTTAATTTCCTCTTTTATTTCATTGATGACCTGTTGATCATTAAGCAATGTGTTGTTCACCTTCCAATTTTTTGCATATTTTCTGCAGTTGTTTTTGTTGTAGAGTTCTAGTTTTAATGCATTGTGATCAGATAGAATACATGGGATTATTTCTATTTTATTATATTTGCTAAGACTTGCTTTGTGTCTTAAGATATGATCAATTCTAGAGAAAGGTCCATAGGCTGCTAAGCAGACTGTATATTGTGTTGGTATTGCATGAAATATTCTGTAGACATATGCTAAGTCCATTTGATCCTAGGTGTGATTTAGTTCTAGAATTTCTTTATTGACTTTTTTGTTTGGATGACCTATCTATTGGTGATAGGGGAGTATTAAAGTCTCCCAATACCACTGTATTGGAGTCTATATGTGCTTTTAAGTCCTTAGAGTGTGTTTGATGAAATTGGGTGCATTGACATTGGGTGCATATAGGTTGATAATTGTTATTTACTTTTGGTGTATTTCCCCTTTTATTAGTAAGAAGTGCCCTTCTTTATCTCATTTGATCAACATAACTTTTAAGTCTGCTTTGTTTGAGGTAAGTATTGCTACTCCTGCCTGCTTTAGGCCATTAGCTTGGTAAATCTTTTTCCAGTCTTTCATCCTAAGCCAGTATTTATTTCTGTCAATGAGGTGGGTCTCATATTGTTGGATCTTCTTTTTTTATCCGGTTTGCAAAATGGTGTCTTTTGATGGGGGAGAATGTCCATTGACATTCAGTATTAATATTGATAGGTATAGGTGATTCCTGTCATTTAGTTGTTTTTGTTTTTTAAGATTTGATTTTGTGCAGCTGAATCAATGTTACTCTCTGATTCCTTATCTTTTATTATCCTGTTGTTTGATAATTGCCTGTCCTCTTGTGGGTTTGTTTGCTTTCATTTTCTGTGTGAGGAATTCCTTGGAGAATCTTTTGTAGAGTTGGTTTGGTGGTCATATATTATTTTAGTTTCTGCTTATTCTGGAAGACTTTTATTGTTCCATCTATTTTGAATGATAGTTTTGCTGTGTAGAGTATCCTAACGTTGAAGTTATTTTCGTTTAGTGTCCAGAATGTCTCACTCCATGCCCTTCTTGCTTTTAAGGTTTCCATTGAGAAATCTACTGTGATTTTGATGCGTTTACCTTTGTATGTTATTTGTTTTTTTCTATCTTACAGCCTTCAAAATATTCTTTCTCTATTCTCTGTGCTTGTTGTTTTAATGACAATATGTTGTGAGGAAGTTTGTTTTGGTCAAGTCTGTTTGGTGTCCTGACTTTTCCTGTACTGGAATGGGCATAACTTTCTCCAGATTTGGGAAGTTTTCTGTTATTATTTTATTGAATATATTATGAATCCCTTTTGCTTGGACCTCATCTCCTTCTTCAATGCCCATAATTCTCAGGTTTGGGCTTTTGATGGAGTCATTGAGTTCTTGGTAGGCCTGAGTTGTTTGACTAACAATTCTTCAGGTTTTCCTTTAATTTCTATTTTATCTTCAAGTTCTGAGTTTCTGTCTTCTGCTTGCTCTAGTCTGTTGGATTGGCTTTCCATTGTGTTTTGTGTTTTTGTTTCATTCTTTTTTCTGAGGCTTTCCATATCATGGGTCACTTCCTCTTTAATATTGTCTATTTTCATCTTTAATTCCTTTGTCTCCATTTATAGTGTTCTGTGTTTCCCTTTGGTGTTTATTTAAGGCTCCTATGAGTTCATTTATTTGTTTCTGTGTCTTCTCATATTCTTTATTTTTGGTGTCTTGTAATTTCTTGAATGCTTCTTGTACATTTTGTTTAACCATGTCTAATGTCATCTCCATGAAATTCTCAGTGATTAGTTGCAGGATTTCTTCTTTGACAGTTTTTGTGGACATTGTTGCATTTTTGGTGTCATTTATCTTTGTTTTATGGGAGTCTGGAACTGGGTATCCATTTTCTTCATTTCCCTCTGAATCCTGTATTAAATTATTTTGGGGGGAAGAATGGTTTCCATCTCTTTTTCTTCTTCCCATCACTCCACTTGATACTGTGCAACTATGTTCTTGATAGGCTAGTTGGTGGTTTTAGTCACCTGCTTTCTTTCCTTTGATTTAATTTTTGTTTTGTGGCTGTCTTGGGTTTTTATGTAACTTGGTATGCTAGTTCTGTCCCTGGTCTGGGTTTAATTCAGTATTAACTATTTTACAGGTTTTATACCTGACCAGTAGTTTTTGTGTTGTATAAGAGACCCCTCTGTGGTAATATCTATAAGCAATGGGAATTGGGGGGTGGGTTAACATTTGTAATGCTAGCTATAGAGATTTAGGGAGTTGGATAGGGCAGCACTAAAGGGGGAGATGGGAAGTGGTGTGGTTGAGTAGGGAAATCAGTGTGGGGGCTGCTGTTTTGTGGTCGTTGTTTGTGTTTGGGTGTATTTCTGTTGTTGTAAAAAAGGGTGTTTGTGTTAGAGATTGCAGGGGTTTGGGGCTGTGTAAAGTTGGTATTGTAGGTTGGTCAATGGATGATGAGTGTGAAGGAAGGAGGGGTAGTCTGATGTCAGTTTGGGGGAGAATAGGATGGTAAGGTGAGGACTGGGGTAAGAGAGTGGGTGAGAAGGGGCAAAACAAGTTGTTAGAGAGGGGATCCATGGGTTTCAGCGCAGAAGAAGGAGGAAGAGTGAAGTAAGTGAGAACAGAAATGACAGGATGATGATGGTAAAGTTGATATTATATTAAGAGAAAAAAAGGATAATAGGAATAAAAATAAAAATAGAAGACTCACAATAACAAAACTAACAACAACAAAAGAAAAACCAAAGAAATCAACAGGAGAAATGAACAAACAAACAAAGAGCAAACAACAAACAAAAAAACTCCAGGTTCAAGAACAACAGAATTTCAGTCTTGGTTTAAGTTCTGGAGTTACTCTTCCAGCATCCAGTCCTGGTGTTGGCATATAAGCAGAAGCTGTGTCCTGGTCTTGACAGGTGATTGGCTTGTGAGTAGTTTTTGTTCTTCTGTCTTTCAGCTGCAGCTGCTTGGTCAGTTCCTCCCCTAGTGAGGTGTAAGCAGTTTAATTTGCATGCTGTCCTCATGTTTAGGAGATCAGGTCTGTAGTCCACTAGTAGTTCTGCTTTGGATGTGGCTTTTCACTGTGATTGTTTCCTGGGGTTTTTGTGCTGTGGTCTTATTTCTTTGCCCTGCCCCATTTCTCTTTGGCAGGGTCAGTGTACCATCATTTCCCCCTGCTATCAATGTGTTATGATGGTTTGCTGTTTCTTTTTCAATTTTGCAGGGCAGCTTAATTTTGGTTGCTGTTCACTGACTCACAAGGTGATTTTTGTGATCCATTACCTGCCCTGCTTCAGGGACTGGCTTATTACTTGCCCACTTTCAGCCTTCCTGCCAGCATTTATTTACTGATAGTTCTGCTGGGATTAGCTCCTTGCCCCTCTCCCTTTCTCCAGTGCACTTTCAGCAATCCCACACCTTCTGCTGTGTGCTAGATTATAGTTTGCTGTTTAATGTTCAGTTTTTAGGGGGTGTGGAGGGTCAGACTGCCCAGGGTGCTATGCTAGTTTGTCCTAGAAATGGCTGGGGGGATTCCTCATGACATGTGAAACTGCCCTGTTTGGTCTGCTGAATGTCTTACAGTCAGGTTTGGAGACAGTGGTGGTGGCAGTGGCAGCAGTGGTGGGAGTTGTGGTAGTGTCATTTGTGGCTGCAGTGGCAGCCCACAAGTTTTTTCAGTGTAATGTGGCTTAGAGAAGCTTTCCAGGGGCTAGGGATTTAGGGAGTTGAAGTTTTGATTCTTGTTGGTGATTTATTTTCACCAAGTGTGACTGCAGTGTCTTAGGGAAGTTTTGGAGTCACGGAGCTCACGCTATCTACTTCTGTATTCTAGTTGCCATCTTGGATCTTTCCCTATAATCTTCACTTTTCAGTGGGTATCCCATTAATTAGTATAACATCCTTTTATATTACTCTTCTATAGCAACTTCACAAATTGGATTTATATATTTTATCAATATATATCTTCTTCAATATACATTTTATATCCTGCTACAAGAAAACCTCATAGAGATCATGTCAGACCTTTGACTACAAGGAGATCTCATTGAGTTCACACCTGACCAAATACTCTTCTCCTTTTGCCTTTTCTTCACCATTAGTGCTTGTTCCCATCTCTTACAACCCATTTTTTTCTAATATTCTCTTTATCAATTGTTTTCCAGCTGAAATGGTATTAGCTTCATAAATTACATAAAAATACTTTTCTTTTTAAGTGTTACAGTAAGCACATGCAAGTAGATCAACTTTGCACGTATATTAGCTGAAACTCCAAAAGTAAGCAGCAGATATAAATAGCATTTGATCATTGTGATAACACACGTACACTGTGACATTGATACAGTGGCATTAACCCATCAACAAATGCATACATTTAACATAATAGAATGGTTTGTGGAGTGCTTTCTACCATTTATTCTTTTTAATAGTTTATTCAAAGTGAACAACACCATATTTATTTGATGAGTATAAAGCTACTATATTTTCACATGCTTGTTATAATTATGTCCTCT
This sequence comes from Castor canadensis, assembly GCF_047511655.1. Taxonomy (NCBI): domain Eukaryota; kingdom Metazoa; phylum Chordata; class Mammalia; order Rodentia; family Castoridae; genus Castor; species Castor canadensis. The sequence goes on along the minus strand of NC_133392.1, from coordinate 46,280,161 downwards.
AATACTGAATTTGCTGAGATTCTGTGGATTTTCTTTGTAAGAAAAGTAGTAAGACCAGGGTAAGAACCAGACTTCACAATAGGCTGTACATTTTTTTCTCCATGAAATCAGGCAGAGGAAGACAGGGTTCATTGGTATTGAGCTGCCAAAATTTCTGGCCAGCTTAGGCAGTTGAATAATTGAATGAATAAGTAGGAGTTACTTCTTATAAAGAGATTGCCCTAGGAAAGGGCAGACAGAAGATGTGGGAATATGGAGATCTTCTGGAGGATTTAATGTATTAAAATGTAAAGAAATGGTGGCAAAGTTTAGCTTCAGAAACTTGTTTATTGTTTCTACTGATGAGTCATTCTCTAGATTGTTATTAAAATGAAATAAAATAAAAAATATCCTTAAGGAGCTTTTGTATAAAAAAAAGCCAACTATTTCTCTACATTTACTAATACAATATTATTTCAACAATATTTCAACTGTATATGTTCACTTAGGTGTATGATTTCTGTCATTTACTTTATTTGTATATGTCATGATAATCACAGAGTTGGTGGTTTAGTCATTAAGAAGAGTTAAGGAGTTATTGGTGGCAAGAGTTGCTACCTGCTATTGCAAATCCTAGAGGCATTATAATAACTGATTTCAGATTACACTTCCAAGCCATACGAACAAAACCAGCAAGGTATTGCCACGAAAGCAAATGTGGAAATCAATAGAACAGAATAGAAGACCCAGAAATAAATCTGCACAGTTACACTCATCTGATTTTTGTAAAAGGTGACAACAATGTACATTTTTAACAAACACATCTTTAACAAGATGTACATGATAAATATGAATATCCACATATCTCCTTTGTATGCTTAGTTTGATTTCTTGAGTATTAAGAACTTTAATATAAAACTTGAAACTTTGAAATAACTATAGGAAAATAAAGGGGAACCACTTTAAGATAAAGGCATAGGAAATTACTAAAAAGAACTCCAATAGGTCAGGAAATAAAAGCAAACATCAACTAATGGTATTGTATTAAATTAAAAAGCTTTTGCAAAGCCAATGAAATAATAGTTTACAGAATTGGAGAAAAATTTGCCAACTATATTTCTGGCAGATAATTAATATCCAGATATATGAAGAACTAAAAAACTTTCAACACCAAAAGAAAAAGCAATCTAGTCAATAAAAAGGCAAATGAAGTAGACAGATGCTTCTCAAAAGAAAAGGCAAAAATTACCAATGAGTATATTAAAAGCTTTCCATATCTTTAGCCATCAAGGAAATACAAATTGAGACTGTATTGTAATTTCATCACATCCAATCAGAATTGCAATTATCAAAAATATAAAATATGATAAATAATGCTTAGGATGTGGGGAAAAAGGAACTCTTGTACATGGTTGGAATATTAATGAGGATAGTCATTATGGAAATTAGTATGAAGTTTCTTTAAAACTAAAATAACTAAAACTAGAACCACCATATGGACCAGTTATAGAAGTCTTTGGTATATACTCCAGGAATAAAATTTGGCATAGAATAGAAAATTCTAGATACTTATATTTAACATGTCACTATTCACAATAGCCATGTTATTGATAGCTGACCATCAACAGATGAATAAATAATGAAAATATTGTATATGTACAAATAGATTATTTTTCAACCATAATGAAGAATGAAATCAGGTTATTTGTAGGAAAATGTATGGAACTGAGTTCATTATGTCAAACAAAATAAGCCAAATTAAAGTGACAAATATTGCCTTTTTTTCTTATGAAATCTAGGAAGAAAAAGCAGACAACATGAAAGTATAACAGGAACTATTCGAGAAGAGGAAGGATTCAGGGGTAGGGGAGTGGAGTATAGGAGGATGATATAGGAATGCATATGATTTATATATGATACAGACATCATGAAAAAATACAATGAAAATCATTCTATGTAGTTAATATGAATGAATAATAAAATACAATTGTCACCTACCAAATATGGGGTAGTTATGTTTCTATACATATACACTCTTTGAAAACTTTATTATGAAGAAAATGGAATAAAAAACAAGTACTTAGTTAGACACTCTACCAATTGAGCCACACCCCTAGTCCAAAAGCAAATACCTAAGGCATCCTCATTAGCAATACCATCTAGTGTTTAACCAGTGGTCTTTACTATCTTGTCCAATTTAGTTTTTATTTACTAATTTCTGTTATGCAAGGTCAGAGCCTGTTTTAAAGAGAATGTTCTTATGCATAATCCCCTACTGTGATGTCAATTTACAATCTATGTTGCGTCAAATACTATTTCTTAGAATTGTTTCTATATTTTGGACTTTCTGAAGTGATATGTTTAGTAGATTTTTGTTATTGATCTTTTCTTTTACTTTTTTTGCATTTATTTTATAGGAAGTGGATAATTCAATTATTAACTCTATATAAACTTGTTTTATTCATAATTCTTACTCCATACGATTATTTTGAAGAAAATTCTTAACATCATGACATTTCATGTGCAAATATTTCAATATTTGTATTTAAATGAGGCCTAATAATAAATTTCACTTACTGAAATTTAACAGACAAAACAAATAAACTGACACAGTTACTTGTTTCAGTGAATTTTCCAAAGTAAATATCTAATGTTGTCACAAGTAAGCATGAAACTGCTGCATATGTTCCAAAGAACACCTCCCACAACACTGAACTCTTAACAAAGCATAGCCTAATGTCTCACTCCTTTATTAATTTTGCCAATTTTGACATTACTATAAACAAAATCAGGCTTTTATGTCAGGCTTTTATCATTGTGTTTTTGATTCATCTATACTAATACCGCAGCAATATATCTTTCAGTCATTTGGATAGCCATCATTTTATATTTAATTAATCCAATTATTGCTGTACATTTCAGTTATTTTTATTCAGACCACTGCATTTAGATACATTCTTGAATACATTACATTCTACTGCACAAATACAAGCTCTTGTTTGGTAAATACAAAAGAATTTTAATAGGACATTCTGAATCAGAGGATGTGTATAATTCTGGATAGTAGTCATTGCCTAGGAAACTTCCAAAGTGTTTAAGTAAATGACTCCCATCAGCAGTGAAACAGAGTTCCATTTGCTCCACCTTCTGGACAAAACTTGGTATTTTCTCTATTATTAATTTTAGCATGGATAGTATATAGAAATGTTATGTTAATGTTTCGTTAGGATTTTCTGATGTTTATTGAAAAGGAGCATTCTTATATGTGTATTAGCCATGATTAAGTTACACACTTTTCAAATGACTTTCCTATTTGAGTATCCATTATTTTCTAAATCAAATGATAGGAATTTTTTATACCTTCTGGACATCAATTCTCTGTTAAACATATGCACAAAAAATATCACCACTGATACTGTGGTTGTACTTTCACAGTGCTTACTTTCATTCAATGTGTCAATTTTTCATTGTTTAAGCTCTGTGTGTCCTATTGGATAAATCTTTACTGAATGTAGTGTTTTGAAGATATTATTGTATGTTTCTTCTAGAAACATTATCTTATAATTTACATTTCTATCTACAGTCTACTGAAATTTACTGTGATGTATGTAGCAAAGTTGGAATGGGATTGTTTCCCCTATAGGGACATCCAATTGACCCAGTGTCATTTACTCAAAAGGCAATTCAATTCCCACTACACTGAAGTGTTGTTTTTTTATGATTCAGGTAATCCTATCTGTGGGGATTGCTTCTGAGAAAGATACTTTGCTTACTCTCAAGTCAGTACCACATTGTCTCCTTTCTGTAGTTTTATAACAAACTCTTGAAATCAGGAAAATAAGGCTTTCAAATTAGTTCTTTAAAAGTCTCATCTGTTCTTTGACTTATGAATTTTCAGATAATGTTTTGAATCAGCTTATAAATATCTTTACCTATATATAAATTTGAGAATGGACATCAGACCTTTATTGAATGAGAAAAAAACATTGATCTAGCACATCTCTGCATTTGCTTAGTTCTTTAACAGGCAATGGAAATATAGACCTAAATTTTGCCTCATAATACTTGAATCTGATTTTAACATTCGCCTGATAGAAGTAGGGTGTCCAATGAGCTATGTGAAAAAGCATGGATCAGGATAGTTTATAGCTGTAGTTCTTACATTTAATAAATTTCATGTGATTTTTATAAATGCTAAATGCATCTAATTTCATTTTTCTGCAAATGCATATCTAGTTTTTCCAACAACACTTAACAAACATTTCCTTTCCTGTTGTGTGGTCTTGTTAATTTGCCATCAATCAGTTGACAAACATGTGTTTTTACTGAGCTCTCTATTCTGTGACATTGAGCTACATGTTGCATTCTATACCAGTACCATGCTGTTTGGATTACTATAGTTTTGTAGTGTATTTTGAAGTCAGGTTTTATGATACCTCCAGCTTTTTTCTGTTTAATTGAAAATTGTTAGGTTGATTGGGTTTTTTGTGATTCTATATGAAATTTAGGATTTTTCTCTATTTCCGCAAAGAGGAAATTAGAATTTTGATGGACATTATATTAATCTATAGATTGCTTTGGGTAGTATGGACACTTAACAGAATTCTTTTAACCCACAAACAAGGGATATATTTACATTTATTTATTTTCAATTTCTTTCATCACTGTTTTGTAGTTCTCAGTTTAGAGATCTTTCATCTTGTGAATAAAATTATTTCAAAGTATTTTATGACTTATAGATATTGTACATGGGATTACTTTCATGATTTTTTCAGATTGGTTGTTAACTTTTAAGAAAGCCTACTGATTTGCATATAATAGATTTTGAATTCATTCTTCTTTCTAATTGTAATTTTGTATCCTTTGACCAATCTCCCCATGAATGCCATCCTCTTAAACACCATAGCCTACGTTAATTATATTTTATTCTTTACTTCTGTGAGATCAACTTCTGATTCTACATATGAATGTTAGGATGTGGCACTTGTATTTCTGTGTCTTGCTTACTTCACTTAACATATTGTCTTCTAGATCCACTTATGTTATTACAAATGGCAAGATTGTGTATATTGAAATAGCATTCTATTTTATATATGTGCATATATATGTGTGTATGTGTATATGTCACAGATTATGTATAATTATGTGTATATATCACAATTTATTTATCTACTTATTAGTTGATGGGAACCAATTGATTGCATATTTGGATTATTGTGAATAGTGCCACAGTAAAATGGAGTACACATATGTCTTTGACATACTGATTTCATTTCTTTTTAATACATATAGTAGGAGTGCTGGATGATATGGTGCTATATTATATTTTACAAGAACTTCAGTAGAGTTTTCTGTAAGAACTATACTAATTTACATTCTCATTTATTAGTGTGCAAGAATGTTCTCTTCTCTACATCCTCACTAGTACTTGCTATCTTTTATATTTTTCATTATAGCCATCATACAGCTCATTGTAGTTTTTTTGCATTTCCTTGACAATTTGTGATGTTGAGAAATTTTTCATGTGTCTATTGAAATCTGTATGTCTTTATTTGGTAAATGTCTACTTGGGTATTTTGCCCATTTCTAAATAGGTTTATTTGTTCTCTTGCCACTGAGACATTTGAATTCCTTATTTATCTTATATAATAATCAATTATATGATATATAATTTGAAAAGATTTTCTCCTATTATGTAGTTTTTCTCTTTACACTCTTGATGGTTTCTTGTGCTTTTTAGAAGGTTTTTATTTTAATATAATTTCATTTTCCTATTTTTTTCTTTTTTGTGCTTTTAAGGGATCTAAGTACAACATGGTGACTATAGTTGAATGTATATTGTATTTTTGACAAATGACAATTAGCAGATGATAAAGAAAACAAATTAATAAGGATGGTAAAATCTATTATTTAAAAGAGTCATTTTGATGTTTCTACTGTGTTCTGTTTCTTTGCATCTAGATTTTCATTGGCATCTCACCAGATGTCCTATATTTGGGTACAGTTCTTTATCTCCTTTTATCTTAGTTGTTCGTCTTCTATCAGTATTGATCATTTCAACCCCTAACATGCATCTGAAGAGGTCTACCATCTGAGCAGAAGATCATGAAAAAATCTGTGGATTACTAACGTATTTTAGGATTGCATTTTATAAGTGCATTATTTTATGTAAATGCTTGTGTATTTTAGTACTGGAAATGAATAGTAACACTCTATGGTTAGATGTTTATGATAAATATATACCTATTGAAAAGAACAGAACTCACTGGTCTGGGCAAATGCTGAGTTAGTAACTTGGCACACTGCCTGAGTCTGCCTGTTTTCCACAGTTAAAAGCTAAACCACTACATCTCAAAATTAGGGGAAAATCATTTAACTGAAATTATAAACCAACATAAAATCATGAAGAGAGATGTTGAAATATGATTTTTACACTAGTATTTTCCATTTAATTCTCAAGGGACCTAAAAATCTTCTTTTAAAAAGAGCTAAAAATAGTACTTAATTTAATTAGAGATCAAGTATAACCTCTACATGATATCATTATATAAATGGGAAGTATTTTTCTTTTCATACAACTGTTTTTTCCTATTCCTCTTCCAGTCAAAGATATACTAATAAAATTTATTATAAAATCTATTTATGTTTGAAATTTGTAGTGATAATAAGAATATACATACCCATATATATACTTTCTTTTGGAAAAAAGTGAAGAAGTATCCCAAAGTAAGTTCTAATCTTGAAATGAGAATAATTGAAATTGGATTATTCTGTTGAGTAACCTTACTTGCAAAAATAAATGAATACAGTCAGTTCTCCTATAACATCATATCAGTCTTTGGGGGATTTTGTAACCAAGTATCTATTTTAAAGACAATCAAGGAAATATAAGGTAGGATTTATTTTAAATGGCTATATTAGAATTATATCTAATTATACCTATTATTTACTTACTTGTACCAGATTAAAGTGAAAAATGCATGTAAATCTTGAAGGAAAACAAGAGCTGGTGATACTTGAAGGCAACATAGAACTTTCATGTTGTCATTTGTTCTTTTTTTAAAAAAAATCATTGAAAAGCTAGAGAAAAATTTAGAACTGTTTCATTCCTCATGTCTTTGAATTTACTAATACATCACTGGATGTACTAATATGACATTATAAAACTATCCTTCAAAACCTGCAGTCCAACAAACTCCTATCTAGAAGATAGAAGTAAATGAAATTTTCTCTTTTCACTTTTAAACTATTACTCTATGAAGAAATCCCATTCAATAATTTAAAAATCTTACACCAATATTTGAAAATACCTACTCTGTAAAGGTACAGAACATAGATTTATTGATAACATGCATTTATATGTTGAAATAGCACCATAATTACAGAAGTAATATTTAAAATGCAAACACAAAGTAAAAGGACATTACATTCTTTTTTGGTGTAGGGAAGGTAATTCAGAAAAAGCAGAGGAATAAATGATATCTTTGTTTTAAATTTTTTATTCATTTATTCATATGTGCATACATTGGTCCATTTCTTCCCCCTCCCGCCACCCCTTCCCTCTCTCCCCGCACCCCCCCTTGCTTCCGGGCAGAACCTGTTCTGCCCTTATTTCTAATTTTGTTGAAGAGTAGACATAAGTAATAATAAGGAAGACAAAGTATTTTTGCTAGTTGAGATAAGAATAGCTATACAGAGAGATTCCTAGCATTTCTTCCATGTACAAATGTGTTACAGCCCAAGTTGACTCATCTCTACTTAATTAAGTTGAAACTTAAATAAGGAATAGGGTTGCAGCTGAAGCCTGAGAATAGAAGGGAGGAATGGCAGAAATTTCTCTGGGTATAAAAATATGTTGTTCAGTGGCCTCAATGTAAGAGAGCATATTTGTGATTCTCTGATGGAGGTTAGTAAAATTAAGGCTAGCTATTGAAGCCAAATGCCAAATCATTGTTTTTTAAACCATGTACATTGTCTTGTTTTTGTCTTAATGAATGGTGAAAATCATGTCATGTAATGACTTTCTCCTCAATCAACTTCAGAAGCACTGTTGAAACTTCCAGCTTTCTTCTTCGATAGGGCATTCTCCGTTCACAACTTCTCTTCCCTAAACTTTCCACTTGTATTTAATTACCATCCTGGACGTTGTGGTTCTCACTGAAATGGTTTATTTTTAAAATAAAGAAACTGACTTCCTTATACAATTAAATTCTAGTTCATAAATACCTTAATACATCAAGGTTTTAAGTTTTTTATCATTTTTAAATTTACTTACATTTTTATACATTATTTGGGCCACTCCCTGCCTGGGGCAGAACCGGTTCTGCCCTCTTGTTCTCTGACTTTGTCGAAGAGAAAACATAAGAGATAGTAAGAAAAACTAGTTTTTGCTAGTTTGAGATAAGATAGCTATACAGAGAGAATCCTAGTGTTGTTACCATGCATATGTGTATTATAACCCATATTGGTTCATCTCTACCATACCTCTTCACTACTTCCTAGTCCACGTCCCATAGTGGGCTTTGCCAGTATAAGATTATAAGATTGCATAAAGGTTTTAAAAAGAGAACAACAGGTGCATTTTCTCCACAGGTAAAAAGATGCTAATGGATATAAATTGGTCTAAATGTACTTTACACTGAACTCTTCTATTTTTTTATTAAAACATTGATCATGTAGTCAGAAATTTCAGACCTTGTAAGGACTTCTATGTAAGGTTTGTAGGTATTTTTTTGAAATGCCTCCATTCTGTGCTTGTGGGTGTCTGACTACTCTCTTCCTTTGTGCAATACAGGCCTGTTTTTTGTGATGGAACACTTTGGTGAAGCTGATGAAATGACAGTATTTTCATTTATTATCTTTTCAGCTCACTCCAGTTGGCACCACGGTATTCACAGGATTTTCAGGAGACAATGGAGCTACTGACATAGATGATGGCCCAAATGGACAGATAGAATATGTTATTCAGTACAATCCAGAAGATCCGGTATGTAAATGCCTGCATGTGATGGGATTTCACCTTGAGGCATAAAATTAACATTTGTTTCAGCTGATATTTATTGTATTTTTCCATTAGCTTGTAGAACTATAATAACAATGTTACTACTACTGAAATGATCCCCAAATTAAATTATTGTTAATATTTATGCTAATGGATATATTTATGATAATACTTATTTCAAAAGCTAGTTTTTGGAGGATATTGTAGCTAAGAATTTAAAATGTATTTATAAGATCTAGGTATGGTGGTACATACCTGTAATTTCAGCACTCAAGAGACTGAGACAGGAGGATCACAAGATTGCAATCTGGCTAGCAGCCAGCTTGGGCTATACTGCAAGATTGTGTCATAAATAAACAAATAAAATTTATATTATAATATGCTATCTTTACTAAATTTCCATTATGTTTGTGGATACCTGAGCATTTTAAAGAAGTCATTGGGGATGATAAAGACAACCTGATGCAGATGTCCTAGTACTAACACTGCCAACACATACCTACTATATTTCTGGTTTTGAAAAGCCCTTAAAGTCCAGCCAACGCAACAGTGAAACCAAAGGTAGAGTGAAAGATAAGCCTCAAGTGATAGGCTAGACCTTTTAAAAAAAAATTACCAGAGACTTTCCCCATTGATTTTGGGAATATGAAATGACTTATTTCTAATGAGTTATTATACAAAACTAGACAAGGATCAGAACTCTTTAATTACAGTGAAACGTGGCAGTCCAGCCTGCCCATCCACCTTTCTTTCTTCCCTGAATTAACTTCTCAGACTGTCATGGACCCTTAAAGCAGGTTAAAAACCATGTCTTAAGTGAGTTTTCTCATTTCATGCTTCCCTTTTATGTTCAACATTAGGAATATGAAAACTGGTGAAGACTCACAGTAGATCTACTTCACAAATGTATTGTGATAATGAAATGGATCAGAAATGCATCTTCTTATTTCATTCATTACAAGTCAGAGAGGAATAGCATATTGTTACTAAAGAGCGAAAACCAGGTCCAGAGGTAAAGTTACTTGCCTGATATAAAAAAGCTAATTCTGAACTGTAAAGTCTAATTTCAAAAAAACACAAACTCACTTTTTCTCTAGTGTGTCCTAATGAGATAGTTGTGGTACCTTTGTTAAAATTTTCAAAATATTTGAAAAATAAGCATGAAAAATGTGAGGAAAAGAGAAGGTTTCGGAGTTTGGGGATTTTTTGGTTTTGGTTTTTGCTTCCTCCTTAAAGGGAACACATCAACATGTTTGAAGGCAGAGACAATGAAGCCAGGGGAGAGGGATACAAAGAGAACATGATATGAACATTAAGAGTAAAGGGTTATATAAGAAATGAACTGGGAAGGATCATAGGAACAGTAGAAGAGAAAAGCACGAGAGGAACACTTTTCCCTTAAAAATAGAAAAGACAACTCACACTGCATTTGTTAACCACTCACTGTGTTTGTTGTTTAGGTACTAATAATTAATTGCATGTGTGTGCCATCTTTCTAAATAACATTATATGATGATCATTTCCTCATGTTTACTCTTCAGTTGTGTAAATGAAAAACAAATATTGAATGGCCAGTTAGTATCCATTAGGGAAATATTTATTGCATTAACAAAATACTATTAAAGGTTTAGATAAAGCTTAAGAAAGAACATACAGATTACTCAGAGCTATCTTTTAGAAATTTTGTTCACCTAAAATTTCTTATGAGCTGTAAATGCTTCCCCATTTCAGAGACTTCTGGGATTTCCATCAGGCACAATTATGTGCCTTTTACTACCTAGAGAATGAATAAGCCAATCAGCCACATGTAGTTTCAAAATTACAGAAGGAAAAATAAATTTTAGGACAGATAGCATCATTGTGGGATAAGTAAAAAAGTTTTCTAGGCCTGGTCCAAATTGATGGGGCCAAAAGAATAAGACATCATAAAAGTGTGTTCGAAAAGAAAACATTAACCAAGGGAACCCAGTTTTACCCATCCTAGAAATTTTGTGTAAGTTTTAGTACCAGATCTGTGAAATACCTAATTTTTGTTTTCTACCACTGGTATCTCACTGATAATTTTATTATATGGCCATCATAGTCTGCTTTTTTTTTTTGCTTTCTTTATTTTTAATTTTGTGCTGAGTGTGGGTACATTGTAGCATTTACAAAAGTTTTTACAATATATTGTACTTGAATTCACCACCTCCCCCATTTTCCTTCACCCCCCCATTCCTGGAATAGTTCCAACAGATATCATTTTTCCATTTACATACATGTGTACACAGTGTTTGCACCATATTCACCTTCCTTCACCATTTCTCTACCTCCTCCTCCTCCCACTCGTACCACCCCCCCCCCCACCCCGCCAAGGCAGGACCTGTTTCTCCCTCCTGTTCTCCAATTTTATATTAGAAAAGAAGAAGAAAAAAAATGACATATTTGGTCGGTTAATTAAGATCGCTACATGGGAAATTTCCTTGGGAAACGTCCATGCTTATATGTATTACAGTTGGATTTGGTTCATCTCCTGTATTTTTCTTCTTTCTTAATTTACTTTTCATGGTGGTTTCAACTGGTTTACAAATTCTATATTCATTTTTTGTATACAGAGTACATCAACCATATTCACTTTTTTAACTTCTTTCTTTTACTCTCACCTTCTTATATGTGACCTCCCTTAACATGACCTATTTTTCAGAATATTACTGTATTTGTATTAGGCCTATATTCCACATATGATAGAGAAGATGTGACTTTTTGCCTTTTGCACCTGGCTAACTTCACTTAAGATGATGTTCTCCAGTTCTATCCATTTACCTGTAAATGACAAAATTTCATTTTTTGTGGGTGAATGAAACTCCATTCTATATAATTGTAATATTTTCTTGATCTCTTCATCATTAGTTGGGCATCTTGGCTATTTCCATAGCTTAGCTATTATGAACAATGCTGTAATAAATATGGGTGTGTAGTTACCTTTGTTGCAACCTGATTCACATTCCTTTAGGAATATCCCTAGGAATGAAATTGGTAGATCATATGGCAGTTCTAGTTTTGTTTTTTTGAGGAAATTTCGTACTGTTTTCCATGGTAGTTGTTATAATTTATAGTCCCACCAACAGTACATGAGGGATCCTTTTCCTCTACATCCTTGACAACATTTGTTGTGTTCTTGATGGTAGCCATTCTAACATGAGTGAGGTGGAATTAATGTCATTTTGATTTGCATTTCCTTTATGGACAGAGATGTTGACTATTTCTTTATGTGTTTTTTAGCCCTTTGGACTTCTTCCTTTGAAAATTCTCTGTTCAGTCCTTTTTCCCATTTCTTCATTGGATCATTCAATGTTGGGAAATTAGTTTTGTGAGTTCCTTGTTTATTCTGGTGATCAATCACTTGTCAACTGTATCATTGGCAAAAATTTTCTCCCATTCTCCCATTTCTGCCTCTTCAATGTGATAACCATTTTTTTTGCTGTACAGAAACCTTTTAATTTGATATAGTCCCATTTTTAAATCCTTTTTCTTAGTTGTTGAGTCGTTTGAGTTCTGTTGTATGAAGTCTTTGCCTATACCAATTAGTTTTAGTTTATTCCCTGCTCTTTTCTGCACCAGCTTCAAAGTTTTAGGTCTTATATTAAGGTCCTTGATCCACTCTGAGTTGATACTTGCACAGGTTGACAGACATGGGTCCAATTTCAGTTTTCTGCATATGGATATCCAGTTTTCCCAGCAACATTTGTTAAAGACGGTGTGTTTTCTCCATCATATGCTCTTGACACCTTTGTCAAAAATCAGGTTGGTGTAGGTCTGTGGATTCATACCTTGGTCTTCTGTTTTTGTGCCAGTATCATGTTATTTTTATTGCTATGGCTCTGTAGTATAGTTTGAAGTTAGCTATTGTGCTATCTCCACTTTTGCTCTTTTTGCTCAGTTTTACTTGGCTATTTGTGGTCTTTTGTTTTTCAAAATGAACTTTAGGGTTACCTTTTCAATCTTTGTGATCAATGTAACAGAAATTTTCATGGGAATTGCATTGAGCGTGTACATTGCTTTTGGTAGTATAGCCATTTTCACTTGGTTGATTCTGCCAATCCATGAACATGGGAGAGTTTTCCATCTTCTGTAGTCTTCAACTTTTTTCTTCAATGATTTAGAGTTTTTCTTGTAGAGATCGACATCCTTTGTTAAGTTTATTCCTTGGTATTTTCTTTTTGAGGCTATTATAAATGAAATTATGTTCCTATATTTGCTCTCAGTCTTTTCATTGTTGGTATGTAGAAAGACTACTGTTTTTTGTAGATTGATTTTGTATCCTGTTACTTTGCTAAAGCTATTTATGTTGTCTAGGCGTCTTCTGATGGAAGTTTTTGGCTCTTTTTGGTATAAGATCATGTTGTCTACAAATAGAGATATTTTGACTACTTCCTTTTCAATTTGTATTTTTTTCATTTCTTCTTCCTGTCTTATTGCTCTGGATAGGAATTCCGAGACTATTGCACACACTTATCTCATTCCTGACTTTAGAGAAAATGTTTTTTATTTTTCATAATTTAGTGTAGGTTTATTATTTATAGCCTTTATTATGTTGAACAACATTTCTTCTACTTCTGGTTTCATCAGAGCTTTTAAAATGGAGGGATGTTGAATTTTATAGAAGACTTTACCTGAATCTATGGAGACAATCGTGGTTTTTGTCATTGTTTCTGTTAATATGCTGTGTTACATTTAATAATTTGCATATGTTGAATAATCCCTGCCTCCCTGGGATGAAACCAACTTGACTACAGTGTATGATCTTTCTGATATGCTGTTGAATTTGGTTTGCCAAAATCTTATTTAGGATTTTTGCATCTATCTTCATTTAGGTGAATGACCTCTAATTCTCTCTTTTTTGTTGTTGTTGTTGTTGTGTCCTTGTCCACTTTGGGAATAAATACAATACTGGCTTCATAGAATGAGTTAGGCAGTGTTCCTTCACTTTTTTGGAAAAGTTTGAGGAGTGTTGGTATTAGTTCTACTGCTTATTTCTTTGTGTCAAAACACAATTGCATTGGTAATGAACATATTTAACCTGAAATTTTTTCTTCCCTGTCTTCAGTAACCACAATTATAATTTCTTTCAAATTATTCTGATGCTCTATGATAAATGACGTGAAATGTAGATTGCTCTGTCCTGCTTAAAAATCTGTTTATTTGTTTTCTTCTGTCTAATGTTTCATTATTAATTATTGACCACAAATATTATTGACCTAGAGTTTCACCCAACTCACAGACACATTATTTGGTTACACATATTTTAAATAATGCTTGAGACAATGTCTAAAAATCATGAAATTTCATATTCAAATCTAACATTTTATTCTCTCTTGAGAACCAGAAATATGTCAAAACTGGTCTCAGTTTCCAATAAAGTCACCTGGAATGTAAATTCTACCACAGATACATTGAGGCTATCCCCACTGGATCTCAGTTGCTTTACTTACTGATGTAGGCTCCATCCTTGTAGACCATAGTCAATATGACTCATCTTATAAGACGATGCAAAGTATTTTAATCAATCCTTTCCATCATTTTAATCCATGTTTCTGACAAAAGAAATAGATAGAAATTTAATTATGTTTCTTGAATGCCATGTGTTGTTTCTTTCCATCTGCTTTTGATTCTTGCATTTAATTTTGGGTGCTTAGCAATTTAGCTTTTGCATGCCAAGTTATAGTTTTCTTCATTATTTTCTTTTGAGGAATGCTGCTAGGTATCTTGAATTTTAGGTGTTTTTCACAAACAAATAAATTATCAGTTATTCTTTGTTTAATATCATCATGTCTTTTCCCTGACTTTTCTGACTCTTTTTTTTTTTTTCTCTGACTTTTCTCTCTCTAAGACTTTAATTACTGGAATACTAGTCATTTTGATATTCCTCCACATGCTCATTGGGTTCTGTGGCATTATTTTCAGTATATTTTTACCTTTTGTCTAGAAAGTGGAGACTTTCTATTGAACTATGTTACAAGTCACAACATTCTCTACCATCACAATTCTGTTATTAGACTTAGGCACTAGTGTTTTGGGATTTTTTTTTTTTAATTTCTGCTATTATATTCCCTAGATCTAAATTTGGCATGTTTTTAAAGTTCTTACTTTGAAAAGCATAATTTCCCTTCTTTTTATTTAGTGTGTGTGTGTGTGTGTGTGTGTGTGTTTTACATATTTTAGGAGAGGTGAGTTATAATAGCTGCTTTATTCTCCTAGTGTGGTTAGTACAACCCTGTCTTCCTTGATTACCTCTCCTCTTGAAAAACCATCACATTTCCTTATTCATCATGTCAAGAGTTTTTGGACTTTGTCCTGAATATTAAGATTGTTATGCTGTGGAGAGATCTTGATTATATTTTATTGCTCTGAAGAGTGCAATTTTTGTTGTTATTATTTGGTTTTCACTTTACCAGACAACTGAATTGAACTAAAGCTGAAAAATTTCTCTTCGGTAGAATATAAATCTTCATTCAGTATATATATTTTTTTCCTAGTTGATCTGCTGGTAATCTGCCCTTCACAATGTTTAGAGACAAATTAGAGTCTGGACATAGTTTTTCAGTGCAATTTTGACCTTTCCACTTTGGGTTGTTCTAAAGTCTGTAGCCTGAGTTTGCAGCCCATAAAGACTTCAGGTTTATTGTAATTACTATTATTAATTTGTGGCACACTGGGCTGGAACTCAGGGCCTCAAGCTTATTAAGTTAGCACTCTATGACTTGAGTCACATCTTTTTTGCTTCAGTTATTTTTCAAATAGGGCCTCTTGCTTTTGCTCAGGCCACACTGATACCATGATCCTCCTATCTGTGCTTCCTGTGTAGCTGGGATTCTGGGCATGAACTGCTACTATGATCTTGTTTATTAAAGTGGTGTCTTGCTGGGGACCAGTGGCTCATGTCTATACTCCTAGCTACTTGAGAGGCTGAGATTGGGAGGATCACAGTTCAAGGCCAGTCCAGACAAATAGTTTGTGAGATTCCATCTGCAAAATAGCCATAGCAAAATGAACTGAAGGTGTAGCTTAAGCAGTACAGCACTTCATGGAGTCTCACTAAGATTTTGCCCACAGCTGGCTTCTAACTGAGATTTCCTGATCTCTACCACTCATGAGCCACCATACACAGCCTAAGGCTCTAGACTTTCATTTATACTTTAAGTTTGTCAACATGATGCTGAATTAAGCCTTCAATCAGGGTAATGTCCATAAAATAAAAGATTCATCATGTCATCTTTTTTTCCAAGTATACACACTCTATTAGAACAGACCTGCTTTGGTTTTCTCTCCAAAGGTACTAAATATTTTTTTCTAGTTATTTTGTATTTCACCTTGATTTTATAGGGGCTATTTTGGAGCAGTTTTGTTGCATAGAAGTTAGTCATACAGGATGAAAAAAATTGCTCCCCAATGAGTAGCTTTCTTCAGTATATCTTTAGCAGAATTTTATTTTTATGCAGTTTTTCTTTTGAACCATCTTGGTTTTCCTTAATATTGCAATAGCAAGAATGACAGCAGCATTTCCAAATCTTAACGACAAAAATGAGGATGCATTCATTCCATCCATTACTGTGAATCAGCAACAATTTGCTGTCAAATTGTTTGGTGCATCTCTGACTTTGTAATCAGAAATTTGGAATTATTTTTGTCTGTTTTCTCTATAAGAAAGGAAGAATTAGAAAAAGTATTGAACCCTGAGATACATATTGCACTGCATATATGAAAAAGGGGTAATGCTTCCTAATATAGAATAGATGTGAAGGTACTTTTACGTTTATGTGTTCCTCAATTGTCCAAGAAAAATATAGAATTGCAATAAAACTATTAAGTTGATGATTCAACAAATGAAATACAAACCAATCACCAGCACTGTTTGCAGTGAACTTCAGTCATTCAGACAAGTCTCAGGAAGTAACACAATGTATTGATTATTTTCTGTATGAGAAATTATTGGAAACACAGTGGCTTAAAAGAACATACATTTATTCCTCACAATTTCTGTGCCTTAACATCCCTGGCACAGCTCAGCTGGACCTGCTGCTTGGTTCTCACAAGATTAGAATGAAGTTGCTGGTAAGATTACTTTGCATGTGGAGGCCTGGGCAGATAATAGTCTACTTCCAAGGAAAGTCAGATTTTTGTCAAATTTTATTTATTATTGGAAAATGCAAAGCTTTGCTTCCTTCTATTTGTCTTCTGGAGGTTGCCTTGAAACCCTGGAGACAACCCCTGAGATTCTTATCATGTGAGCTTCGTCATCATGACTGTCCAGCTCATCGAGGCTGGAAGGAGAGTGTCTAGAACTAGCCTGTTACAAGGCAGGGCCTCATATGAAATAATGTCGTCATGAGAGTGACATCTTATAACATAAGCTATAGTCTACTCTGTGATTAGAAGAAAGTCACAGGTCCTGTCCCCACCTAAGGGGAAAGAATCACATGAAGAAATAAATTGTGTAGCAGGAGTCATGGATTAGGAATTTGTCATGCTTAGTATGATGCTCAATGTTACTATAGTCAGTGTGAATAGATTTAAACAGATCTACATTGTAAAAGTATTTGGATTCTTTTTTTCTAAAATTACATCCTAGAAATGAATTTTCTATTCTGGCCTTAAAAACATATAAACAGAAGGTTTTTATTTTTTTTATACTTTGGGTTTTTCTTGCCCTACCTATGTTTTGTTTATGACATGGCTAGACAATTTACCAGGACACATGAGGCAAGAAAGAGGGGGAGTTTTTATTATTTAGAATCATAAAATTTCAATTACAGGCAAATGCTGCAAACTCTTTGTTATAACAAAGCTCTTTAAATCTCTGAATAAAATCAGTATAGCAAAAATTCAGCTTTTCTTTGCTTTAGTCATTCTTCTTATTGCAATTCAAATGATCTTAAGTAAAGAAGGAGCAAGTTTGGGGATAAAGGGCTTTTGAACTGATTAACTCAATTTAAAACAAAAGTATTTGTGCTGCTTACTAAAATTTTCTGATTCATTTTCTCTTTGGAGATATGCCAGGAATGTACTTTTCTTGCTTGGAGGAAGTTACTTGATTTGACTAATAAAAAGTGATCTCAAAGAACCAAATTCCAAGTCATCATATCTCCTCCACAATGTTTTGAGAATTAGGGAAAAACATATTGATGTGAAACATCTATTAGTCTGAATGTTTTCTGACAGCAATGAACAGAGTCCTCTTGTAGATAAGTAGATATGCAGAGTAAGTATGAAATAAAAAGTGCAGAGTTTCTAGTGCAATAAAACCTATCCTTTTGCAACTGATATATTTTAAATAATTAGTAAATATCTCTTTATTAAAGTTCTTGAAACAGCTATTAAAGAAACAATTATATAATAGTACTTGCTAAAGCATGGTGAGGAAAATTTTCTTCAGAAAGATTGTGATAGGTATAATTATCACTGCAACCATGTATTGCAGGAAGAAAGAGATTGGTTTCAACTCTGAATAAATTAAGGGCAAGTGGGAGATCATGAGCAAGGAGTTAGGGAATTAAAAATTACTAGTAGGCAATTTTTCAGAGGAGGGGGAATTTCAGGTAAACTGACTTAACAGGATTCTTGCTAAAGATAAGCAGCAGTGGTCAGACATTACCTGGGGATGATGGTACCTGATCAAATGTCAGACATGGAGGATGATCAGATAACTAGGATGGAGTTTCTCACTGAACTGACTTAGCAGGGTTACTTGCTAAAATTTGATTTTGCAAGTAAATACACAGATGGCCTATGGAAAAGTTACAGAAACCTGATTAAAATTAGGCCAAGCAAAAGTCTTCATTGGTTTGTTCAAATATCTGGTTCTGGATGTCCCAATGGAACAGGCTTAGCCACCATCTCTTGTAGACCAAATGACAGATAATAGCTGGTGATAGTAAGAAAGTAATTTATTCAGTATGGTCATGCAGAGAAGAAAGTAGTATCTACGGACCTAAGATCTGCTTTGAGCATGTTGGCATATGCTCTGCAATTTTATAGGAGAAGAAAAAGTAGAGAGCAAGAAGCATGCATAGCCAAGCAGTTTTGGACAAACTGTAGAGTGGTTGGTCCTTATCTCAGGTCTGGTTTTGCAGGATTTTGCTGGTGCCTGGGAGTATGATTACCTTCAAGGCTTGCTCACTGAAATTGACATAACCCTGGGGAGGAGAACATGACTCAGAGAGAGCACAGCCCAGAGAAACAAAATGGGTTAGTTGGGGAAATGGGGTTTAGTTCAATCACTGGAAATTTTAGGTGTCACTCTGGTCATCTGGAGCAGGTCATTTTACAAGATGGCGGCCAATAATCTGTTGATTCTGATAGTCCTGTAAATCCTGAAAATGTCATAGCTACTCTTATCTTAGTGTCTTTAACCTTAACGGCAGAGGTGGGAAATTAGGTAAATTTAGGACAAATTAACCTTCCATTATGAATTTCTAGATGATCACTAATTAAATGACTAATTTGTCTATGCACACAGTTGCTTGGGAATGTAGCCCAAAGTCTAAGATAACAAAAGGTAACAAATGTAATATGTAGGCAGAGAGGCCAAACTTTTATCCTCTTTTTAGTCACTTATGCAGACTCAAGTGAAGAATCAGTATTTTTGGCAAAAGCATCCTTTAAGACCCTGGCATAAGTCTTATACCCAGTCTTATTCAAAGGAAGAAGAGGCATTCTTCTTTCCTTTGTACAACGTAAGTGTACAATGTGAGTGAATTTTCTCATTCTGTGGCAAACTGTTCATTAAAGAATATTTGAATCATCTATGTGCACTTGGTAGTATAGGATATTTGCTGAATGGTGTGAGCCACCAAGGTTTTAGTGAGGGGAGTTTAGTGTCTATGAAATATGTATAATGTTCACCACAGCTAAAGGAAAATACTATTTTTATGCCTTTATAGTAATGCAAAATAGGGCTCTCCATAATACATTAACCAATTCAATATTAAGAAAAAGCTCACAGCAATAACATAAAAACATTTTAAAATAGTTCAGAATTTGTTATCAAATGCTGTGCAAAAACTTTCATTTTTTTTACTCTATCTCATGTGGAAAATTATAATAGATATCATTCTGTTATCTATCACTATTAGCAAGATTGACAAGACTAGTCATACAACAGATTTTCATATCACTTCTCTTAATCTTTTTAAAATGCCAGATTGGCTTGTTGTTTATTCTGCATTTTAAGTGTTTCGATCTGAAGTGATAAGGAAGAAACTGAGGACATATCTCTGCTGGCAGTCTCCAGTGGGCTAAAGATGCAGCACAGCATTTTTATTAAGGACCACTGCCACTCAGCAGAGTGCTGCAGACATGGAAGCAGTGTTCATAGCTTTTTTCTCAGGAGTACTAGACCAGTGTTTCAGTGGGTGGTAATATCTTACATCAACTCCATCCTGAGGAGACTGTCCTCCTTTTGTAATACACTTGACTCCCTATTGCTTTGAGGGAATTGAGGGAAAAAAAAAGAAGCTATAATTTATTTTGTAATGTATAAGCATGTAATACATTTGAATTTCCTGAGTAAGGAAAAGTTAAAACCACAGTTCATATGCAAAATGATTTTAACAAATCACCATCCTTAAACAATTCTGTGTATAAGCCAAAACATTTTAATAACATCTAAAGTCTAAAGTCCAAATTTTAGATGTTATTAGAATATTTCAAGCTAAGCAAAACAGTTATTACTTATTTTTAGGTAAATGAATAAAAAGATTGTGTTATTGTTTAATAATTTCATACTTGGTACATTTTATCATGTGGGTCTTATTTCCCAATAATGTATAAAATTTACATTTAACAATGAACAATTTTTTTAATGTTAAACCCTTCTTTGCATTCAGACCTTGTATCTTTTCACTCCAAATGTTTTACCTTTTCAATCTTTCAACATAAATTTTTCTAAAGTCAACTAAGCACTTCCAAGTACAATTTCCTAGGAAACTGGTTAGAACAAGGTGAATGAACTGCATGTAGGCTTTAATGTATCCTTAAATGCAAATGTGTTTTTACTTATGTGGTAGGAGTGGGATAACTTTGTATGAAACCGTACAAATGATCATAGAGTTCTTTCTATTAAGAACACATTTTACACAACCAGCACAAATCCCATTCCCTTTTGAGTGGACAATATAATCTTGCTAAATTAGCCATTTTGTTTCAGGTAATTAGATTAGGGGAAATCTCATAGTAATTTCAATCAACCTACAGATTGATCAGCAGCTGATGGCAGAGGTGTGCTAAAGATTGAATAGAGACTGATTAGGATAAATTTGTTGCTATTCATTAGAACTAAGAAATAAAATCAGAATCATGCCACGAAGTGAGCAAATGAGAACTGTAGAGGGACAAAGAGAGGAGAGACTGGTAAAGGGAGAGAGAAAAAGAAAGAAAATAGGTATACTGGAGATTTTTGTAAAAGATGGTGAAAACAATAGAAAAAGAATTTAATGCCTCTGAGAGACAGAAAGAAGACTTATTACCTCTATCCCTAGGAATTTGCAGTTAGAGGCACAGAGAGGCACATTTATGCCTCAGGTCTGTTTGATTACCAGGAAATGTACAAACATGTGTGGGACAAGGGTTGAAGTGGGTGTGTGCATATCTTTTAACAAAATCTTTTTGTGTCTTTTGGACTGCATTTCCAGTTTTTTAAGAATATCACAAACAGTATCTAAAAATATAACATAGGCATAAGAGCTAAATAATACTTTTCCCTTTTTTTCTGAGCAAATAATGGATGATAAATTCTCAGCGAAGAACACAGTGCTAATTAGTTCATATTCTAATTGCAGAGGCTCTGTAGCTGTGAGGTCTAATATCTTCTTGAAAGGCCAACAGAGAGCTACCATTGTGTTTAAACTGCCATTAACTCAGCTTCATACTGAGTAATAAAGACAGATATGGGGGGATGGAATCATCTCTAGAGAAGCAGAGTTTCAAGAGTGTAAGCATTCTCTCTTTCTCCCTCCTTATGTGAGTGTGTATGTATATTGAGTGTGGGTTCATACCATCCCCTCCTACCCTATTTTCCATTCTTCTGAAGTAGTAATATAATTTCCTATCCTGTATAGGAACTTGTTATACTAAATGGAGAATTGCCCTTTCCTGGTCACCAAACTGCCAGGAAATTGTGAGTGGACCTTTGTTAACGGAGACTAGATGTTTTAAGCTGGTGGGCATTAAGAGATTTAGCCATGACAGAATTTCCCTCATTAATACAGTGTAGATAGAGGTCAACAATGAAATTGCCATCACCCAAAGAAAACAATACCAGGTTTGTGTTTCTAGAGAAGTACTCAAAACTATTTGAAAGGGGACATGAGTTTGCTCTGTTTGCACATACTTTGTTGGTGGACATCTCTCTAAGGAAGAGAAGAAAAGGGAATAAATAAAGTGCAGTCCCACTCCTAGAATCATATCCTAGCCCATTGTTTCTCAAACTAAAATCTTAATCATCTGAGTCAGAATGACCTGGTAGGATTGTTAGAAGACCACTAAGAACTTCTTATGTTTAGAAGAGTTAATGCTTGGTATCTGAAATGTAAATGATACAGATATATCACTGTAAACTGAACAGCATTGTTCCATTCCTTCATGGGACAATGTTCATGGAACATCTTTAATGATGTACTTATTTAAAAACAAAACCTAATATTTTCTTACAAAGTCTAGTTTTCTTTCTGCTCTAAGTGCAGCTTTAAAATATCAATAAAGCTGGGAGCCAGTGGCTCATGCATGTAATCCTAGCTACTCAGGAAGCAGAGATCAGGAGATCACAGTTCAAAGTCAGTCTGAGCAAATAGTTTAAGAGACCCTTTCTCAACAGTCTCAAGGTGTAGGCCCTCAGTTCAAAAACCAGGACCACAAGAAAAAAAGAAAAAGAAAAAGTCAATAAAGCAGGGCATTTATTTATGATTGATTTAATCATATATTCTTTTTATTATAAGAAAAACAGAAAGTATCTGAAATCTTTATACAAAATTTGCTTCTAATTCTCTTTTTGCTTATTAGTCTATTAGTTCTAGAGAATGAAAGGTTACTGAAAAATTGCTGAATTATTAGACAATTTTAACATAGAGAATTTTTTCCATTTTCAGAAACAGCATTGATTATAAAGCATACACTGTCTTTTGTTTCTTGAAATACAAGTGTTTATGAGATACCTAAAACTGAAAATCTGATGTATATGACAGATACTGATAAAAATAATTAGCTATGAAGTGCAATAATGTCTGTAACTTTGCACTAATTCTACAAATGTTTAATGAAAAGTATTAGAAACAGCAACAGCAAAAATTTGCAAGTATTCATTTAATTTCTTTGCCAGAGATACAAAGAAACATACTGAAATATGTTTCTATGTGACTGAGGCCCCTAACGAATCTATGAAGAAAAACAGAAAATACCAAATAAGGTGTTTTTTTGGAAGAAAAAATACAGCATCATGTCAAAGACTCAATAATAAATTAGATGGCAATGAAGTTTCCAAAGTAAGATTTGGAAAATTTGCTACCCAGATAAATGAGAGATGGAATGTTAGACAAGATCAAAATAAGAGCAAACGGCAAGTATGAGAAACCAAGTCTGCATGGAAAGATGAGGGGACTATGGTGTACAGTCACAAAGACAGGACAAAATCATGTGTTTAAATGTGGTCAGGTACAAAAAATATAAAACTAAAGACTGTCTAACCTAAAAGGTCATTTGTTAAGTTGTTCAGAGATGGGGGGAGTATTTGAGTATACGCAACAATTAATTAAAAGACAAACTCCAAGCTGTGTCCATTTTATGCTCTGCCATCATTAGCATATTAATTTTTTCTAAATTGATTCCAACAATAGTCTCAAAATAGCTATTGAAGTTCCAAGTTTCATATCCTGAAAACATCAGCTGTAAAGAGAAAAGAGACCTTTTATCTTTGTCGCTTTCTAATTAAGAAGAATTCTTGAACATAACTCAGAACTGACTCACATGTAAAATTATAAAATAATATCTGGTAAAGAAAATGGAATCACCATGGTTGGGTTAGAGTAGTCAAGACTAATCACAATTAGAGGAATATCCTCCTCTGAAGCACAGAGCCACCAAACAGCTAAGCTAACTTGGAGAGTCCAGTGAGGAGACGGCTTTATGCTAAGCAACTTCAGCATCGTATCTATCTCTCTATCTATCTATCTCATCATCATCTATCTACTATCCATGAATAAGTATGTATGTATATATGAATACATATGCTAGAAATTTATATTCCTCTAGCTATTTAGTAACAAAAATGAAATAACTTATAATAACATATCATGATATTTTTGCAGAATAAATTCCAATATTAACTAAGACTTTTCTTATAAGCAACTTAGACATATAAATTAAATCATTTCTTCACTCTTCTGCATAACCACTCATACATGTAAACAGTGTTTAAACAGGCAAATATTTGGGGAAAATATCTGACAACTGTTTTTAATTATAAATTTCCTTCATTATACATATTCTATATTTACACTTAAAGTTGTTTCTTTTAAATGTTAGTTTCCCAAAAGATTTACAATATCTATTACATGAGTACTGAATCATTTTTCAGTATGCATATATCATTTGCAATGTGCAATGTGTGCATGTGTGAGGGGAGAGAGAGAGAGGAGAGAAAAACCACAATTCTACATAAGGAAGTTTAATCTACCCACATTCCACTGTTGAGTCTGAGATGATAGATTTTAGTGTCTCAGGAATATATTTATTGAGTTGAGGACATAAGCACACACGCACATCCCTTCCTTCCTTCCTTCTTTCCTTCCTTCCTTCCTCCTCATCTTCTTTCTCCATTTGGAAAAATATAAGATGGATACAAGTTAAGTATTTCTTCCCCTACCCGGAAGGATAAGCACAGAGTATAAACAAAAAGCCAGCACAGAACTGGAAATAAAATGGGTTTGTTGTAGTTACTAAGACTCTACTTTATCTGCCTTCATGATGGCACTAAAATGTAAGAATGATATAAGGCCTTATTAAGGATAAGACTGATCTTATAAAGTATAATCTCTTAAGGTGAGGACTGCTTGCAATGAGCAGGACTGATACAGGCACTTTAAAAAAATTTTTTTTTCCATGCTACTGGGGCTTAAAATCAAGGCCTTCACCTTGAGCCACTCCACCAGCCCTGTTTCTGTGAAGGGTTTTTTGAAATAGGGTCTTGTGGAGCTATTTGCAAGGGCTGACTTTGAACTGCAGTCCTCCTGATCTCTGCCTCTTGAGTAGCTAGGATTACAGGTATGAGCCACCAGTGCCTGGCTATAAGGCACTTTAGAGAGTGCCCTTGTGAGCTGCATGTTACTAGATGAAACTTAATCCTTATCAGGGTAGGGAACTTAACTAGCATGCAGCATTTATGAAACCTGAAAAAATTAATCTATATCCCACTTGAGTTTTTAAACCAACACCCTGTTTCAAAGTATATAAAATTTCTAAAATTTCTTAGTTGGACATGGTGGTATAAACCTGTATCCCCAGCTACTAGGTAGGCAAAGCCAAGCTAGCCCTGAGAAAGGTAGCAAGACTGTCTTAAAAACAAAGCAAACAAACAAATCAGAGGACTATGGGCATAGCTCAAGTGGTAGAGCACTTGCTAACCATGTACAAGGCCCTGGGTTCATCCCAATACCAAAAAGAAAAGAAAAAACTTCGCATACAAAATGATCACCAGAAAGCAAAATTCAACAGAGATCACACGTTGCAATGTTTGAACACATTGATGTAAAAACAAATGGCAAATATAGTATGGTAAGAGAGAAAATTTTCAGATACGTGGAATTTGGTTCAGAACAATTCAAGGGCTATTGATAAGTAACTTTAATAATACATGACAAAATAGAACAGAAAACCTATGATGAGTTATCCTTATCAAAGGTTCTGAGGAAATCCATTAATCAAAACAAAACGTTTTGAAAAGTTGTCAAAATATTAAATACGAAGCTCATACCAATGTTTTATTTTCAAATGCTAAGCATGCCATCTATAATTTTAAAGAGGATTAAACCACAATATCAAGTTATCTAATTCATCATATAGTCAATATTCTAAATTTTATATATTTACTATTTGCAGACATCCAATGACACATTTGAAATTCCTCTCATGTTGACTGGAAATGTAGTGTTAAGAAAAAGACTCAACTATGAAGATAAGACTCGATACTATGTCATCATCCAAGCTAATGTGAGTAACTTAATTTCTCTTATCATTTTTGTATGAACTATGAAGAATGCATCCTAAATGAATGTTGTGCTCTTATAGCCTTTAGTATGATTATCTCCTCAATAGGTTACCCTGCCCTTGATGGAATTTATATAAGATATTCTTCTAAATGGAGAACAGAATGAAATGCAGTTGGGGGATTTTTTCACTTACTGTATTCTTCATCCTCTAAACCCCATTCTAATGCACTACCCACACCCCAATAATTTGTTTTTAGTTGAAATAGTTCTCAAAGTATGCTCCACCAAACAACTGCAGTAATCTCACCTTGGGGGATGAAAGGTAGATTTCTGGATCTTACACAAGAAGTTCAGAGAATGGAGATGAAATATCTGCATTTTGCTGTGTACATAAAAATCACTTTCTATACTTTTAGATTTCAGTCTAGGTAAAAAAAACAACCTATGAATTAAATCTACATATTCAACAATACCTCCCCCAACCGTGAACTCTCACTTCTGCTTCCTGCTTATAGGTTGAGTAAGAAAAATTTTGAACCAATTCTTTCTGTTTTGTTCTGCTAGCTTCTTAGGCACTTTTCAGGGAGTGGAATGAAATGTGAAGGTAATAGCTGATGTAGTTGATGAGTTAAATAAATGAGTTATATAAAGGGATTTTTAATAGTAAAGATATGTAAGCAAGGAGTGTTGTAAAGTATGATAATATTCTGTCTACTGGAATGCATAAAACTTGAGAAAAATAAACATCTCAAACACAGAAAAATGCCTTCAAAATATAAAGTCCCCACTTCTAAAGTAATTTAATCTAAGACAATATTATTCCTATTGTTCGTTTTTCTAAAAAAAGAAATACAACAAAATCAAGTAGTAGGATTAATTTTCAACATTCCAGCGAGCAATATACCACCTATCTTTGCTGAGTAGAAGCAACACAAATTCCTCTGTGGTCTTAGTTACCTGACTCACTGTTAAAAGACTCAGGGAATCTTTAATTGTGTTGCTTTTTTCTTTGCTGCAAAGACCTGATAAGGTAATGGCAGAGTATTTAATATATGTATCTATGAATGGGTCTGTTAGGTGCTTTTAGCCATTTTGCTAACTACAAAGTACTTTAATACTGAATATTTAAATACTAGAAGTCTGTTCCAAGGATTCTATGGCATTGCCTCAAAATAAATCAAAAATAAACATGCCTGTCTCATACTCACTTTAAAATCAGGGTTCATTTAATTTCAGGTTGTTAAAATTGACATCTTATACAACCTCTTCGCATATAACCAATATTTCTTTAATTCACTGCTAAGCATAGAA
The DNA here is from genome assembly GCF_047511655.1 of Castor canadensis. NCBI lineage: Eukaryota > Metazoa > Chordata > Mammalia > Rodentia > Castoridae > Castor > Castor canadensis. The sequence goes on along the minus strand of NC_133392.1, from coordinate 46,252,636 downwards.
TAGGTACTAAATGGTAGAAAGTACCATTTTCTCCAAGTTTGTTAAAGAAATAATTAGCAAATAAATTTACAACAAGAAACACTTTTTTAATTGGGATGAAAGAGTTAAAGACTCACTGATAATCTAACAATTAGAGTTTTATTAACTTAACATTACAACAGATTAACTATTTGTAGTTTTATACAATTATGTATTGTAAAGAGAGTTAATTGCGACAGCAAACTGAGTGTATCTTAGATATTAGTAAAAAATAACTATCTTTAAAGTTCTAAGAGGCATCTAGCTTGTTTGGGAAATAGTTTTTCCTTAGAATATATTGATGAATATTTCAACCTAACTAGCAAAAAACTCATTCAAAAACAAGGAGGTATCTTTGATGTGTGAATTACTATGTTACAATGCAATTCTGAAAAATTGTATATTTTATTGCCAGTACTTAAAGACAGAGTATTGAAAGACTTTCATAAAAATGCTAAGATTCAGGAGCCAGGCCTCTACAATCCTCCCTGTGAGGAATTGACAGATGTGGTAGCTGGGTCAGATTCCACACTGGGGAATAGTCAGTTGTTAGGGTTTTCTTTATTCTCTATTGAATATTTGTGCATACTTGTAATTTCTCATGTGTCAATTTTTACGAATTACTCTTAGTATCATCTGTGATTCCTTATATTTAGGTTAACTAGCAATTGTTAAATAGTGATACAATTTTAAGGAAAGTAATCTTTTTTACATTAAAAAATATTTTTATTGTCCTTTTTTTTTTTATTCATATGTGCATACAAGGCTTGGTTCATTTCTCCTCCCTGCCCCCACCCCCTCCCTTACCACCCACTCTGCCCCCTCCCTCACCCCCTCACCCCCTCAATACCCAGCAGAAACTATTTTGCCCTTATTTCTAATTTTGTTGTAGAGAGAGTATAAGCAATAATAGGAAGGAACAAGGGGTTTTGCTGGTTGAGATAAGGATAGCTATACAGGGCATTGACTCACATTGATTTCCTGTGCATGGGTGTTACCTTCTAGGTTAATTCTTTTTGATCTAACCTTTTCTCTAGTACCTGTTCCCCTTTTCCTATTGGCCTCAGTTGCTTTAAGGTATCTGCTTTAGTTTCTCTGCGTTAAGGGCAACAAATGCTAGCTAGTTTTTTAGGTGTCTTACATATCCTCACCCCTCCCTTGTGTGCTCTCGCTTTTATCATGTGCTCATAGTCCAATTCCCTTGTTGTGTTTGCCCTTGATCTAATGTCCACATATGAGGGAGAACATACGATTTTTGGTTTTTTGAGCCAGGCTAACTTCACTCAGAATGATGTTCTCCAATTCCATCCATTTACCAGCGAATGATAACATTTTGTTCTTCTTCATGGCTGCATAAAATTCCATTGTGTATAGATACCACATTTTCTTAATCCATTCGTCAGTGCTGGGGCATCTTGGCTGTTTCCATAACTTGCTATTGTGAATAGTGCCGCAATAAATATGGATGTGCAGGTGCCTCTGGAGTAACATTCTTTTGGGTATATCCCCAAGAGTGGTATTGCTGGATCAAATGGTAGATCGATGTCCAGCTTTTTAAGTAGCCTCCAAATTTTTTTCCAGAGTGGTTGTACTAGTCTACATTCCCACCAACAGTGTAAGAGGGTTCCTTTTTCCCCACATCCTCGCCAACACCTGTTGTTGGTGGTGTTGCTGATGATGGCTATTCTAACAGGGGTGAGGTGGAATCTTAGCGTGGTTTTAATTTGCATTTCCTTTATTGCTGGAGATGGTGAGCATTTTTTCATATGTTTTTTGGCCATTTGAATTTCTTCTTTTGAGAAAGTTCTGTTTAGTTCACTTGCCCATTTCTTTATTGGTTCATTAGTTTTGGGAGAATTTACTTTTTTAAGTTCCCTATATATTCTGGTTATCAGTCCTTTGTCTGATGTATAGTTGGCAAGTATTTTCTCCCATTCTGTGGGTGTTCTCTTCAGTTTAGAGACCATTTCTTTTGATGAACAGAAGTTTTTTAGCTTTATGAGGTCCCATTTATCTATGCTATCTCTTAGTTGCTGTGCTGCTGGGGTTTCATTGAGAAAGTTCTTACCTATACCTACTAACTCCAGAGTATTTCCTACTCTTTCCTGTATCAACTTTAGAGTTTGGGGTCTGATATTAAGATCCTTGATCCATTTTGAGTTACTCTTGGTATAGGGTGATATACATGGATCTAGTTTCAGTTTTTTGCAGACTGCTAACCAGTTTTCCCAGCAGTTTTTGTTGAAGAGGCTGCTATTTCTCCATCGTACATTTTTAGCTCCTTTGTCAAAGATAAGTTGCTTATAGTTGTGTGGCTTCATATCTGGGTCCTCTATTCTGTTCTACTGGTCTTCATGTCTGTTTTTGTGCCAGTACCATGCTGTTTTTATTGTTATTGCTTTGTAATATAGTTTGAAGTCAGGTATTGTGATACCTCCTGAGTATTGCCTTGGCTATTCATGGCCTCTTGTGTTTCCATATAAATTTAACAGTAGATTTTTCAATCTCTTTAATGAATGTCATTGGAATTTTGATGGGAATTGCTTTAAACATGTAGATTACTTTAGGTAGTATCGACATTTTTACTATGTTGATTCTACCAATCCATGAGCATGGGAGATCTCTCCACTTTCTATAGTCTTCCTCAATCTCTTTCTTCAGAAGTGTATAGTTTTCCTTGTAGAGGTCTTTCACATCTTTTATTAGGTTACACCTAGGTATTTGATTTTTTTTGAGGCTATTGTAAATGGAATTGTTTTCATACATTCTTTTTCAGTTTGCTCATTTTTAGTGTATAGAAACGCTAATGATTTTTCTATGTTGATTTTATATCCTGCTACCTTGCTATAGCTATTGATGATGTCTAGAAGCTTCTGAGTAGAGTTTTTTGGGTCTTTAAGGTATAGGATCATGTCATCTGCAAATAGGGATATTTTGACAGTTTCTTTACTTATTTGTATACCTTTTATTCTTAAGGAAAGTAATTAAAGCTTTGTTACTAAAGTTTAATATTAGGAAATTTATAAATAATATATGAAATAACACATTAAGGAAATAAATAAAGCATTATAGCAATCTGTTTTGACTGCCTTAACAAAATATAATAAACTGGGTATCATCTAATTTTTCTTATCAGTTTGGAGTCTACATATTCCTTTTCAAAGCCTCAAAGGATTGATTTCTTCTGTGGGCTCTCTTTCTGACTTGTAGAAGGTCATCTTCTCCTGTGTCTAACATTGTCTTCTTCTGTGTTCATGCGAGCAATGGGTTGGACACCTCTGGTTGTTCTTTTCATGAGGACACTACTCCTATTGTATCAGGTGCCAGTTTTATGAAAGCATTTAACCTTAATTACCTACTTTATATAAAATCAATGGAGGCTAGGGCTATATCATACAAATTTGGGCGGCACATAATTTAGTTTGTATGGCAACTGAACTAGAATAATATTTTAAAGAGCTATTCTTATTTGTCAGTTACAGTTACAGATTTTTAATATAATGAAGTATCTTATTTTTAAATATTTAAAATTTGAAAATATTTTACTTTTAACAAAGGAAAGGAAAAGAAAAAGGAGGAAGTTGATAGAAAGAAAGGTTCTTGGTAGCTTTTAATATGCATTGAATTTGTACATAACACAAAGCTAACAAAAGTTTTTTAAAACACAAACTTAATGAAATCATATCAAATGTTTATGCAAAAATTTTTTATTTATAATACTTACAATGTGGAATTTTATTTCTCTTAAACTATTGTCCAACTATTGATGTATGTATGGTGGGGTCATAAAAGAAATGGCTTTCCTCTCCCAAACAGCTAATCAACAGTGCTTATATATATAAGGTAATGGATAAGGGGAGGAAAAATAAATTTCCAGGGAAACAAAAAAGAGATAAGAGAATTTGTGATGATGGTTGCTTATGTAGGCCCACCTACATGAGCATAGGAATGGTCTCTTCTGTTTTTGTTTTTATTATTATTAACATAAATTTTCTGGGAGAGGAGATTCATGGTAGACTCACTTCTGAAAGTGGTTAATTTTTAGTGAGTTAAAGGGAAGCTCAGACATTTTGGACTTGATTGAATCTCAAATATCCTTAGCTTAAATTGGTCCTTATGATCAACTCTCTAGGACTAAGTGGGTCTACACATTTTAAAAATTTAAGCAATACTTTTATACCATTATTTGATGACAATCTGTCTTATAATGGATCATAACAACAAAGAATATTGTAACTATGAAGTTCAAAGTTATAGATTCTGATGGTTAGGTACTTCCCTCCTCCTTCATATACAACTTTGATGGCAGAAAGATTTCCTTCATTACCATATTGGCTTTCCCAGTGAACTTTTCAAAATAAAGTTAGATTTCTTTTACCAATGTTTCAAGGGGGAGTCATGAAAAAAACTCTAAAGATTCAGTGAACCCATCATGAAATTATATTATTATCATTCTAATACTATGAATGGGATTAATGTATAAAACTATAACATACTTTCAAGAAAATGGATTCCAAGACAAGTGGATTTCAGTTTGCATACACCTTCACCACCTCAAAATGTTGGTATAAACATGCTACTTATAAATCATCTAAACAAGAGGGAGAGGAAAAGGGAAAAATACCCAATATTTGTAAGTCAACCAGCTGTTTTTTTTTTTCTCTCTCACAGTCAACCAGCTGTTTTTTTTTTTCTCTCTCACAGGACCGTGCACAAAATCTGAATGAACGGCGAACCACCACTACCACCCTCACAGTGGACGTTCTGGATGGAGACGACTTGGGTCCAGTGTTTCTTCCCTGTGTCCTGGTGCCAAACACACGTGACTGTCGTCCACTCACTTATCAAGCAGCCATACCTGAGTTGAGAACTCCGGTAAATATACACTCACCTTTTCCCTTTCATTTATACCTCTACATAACCAACAATATCCTACTGAAATAGTTTGCTGGCATATTGTTTGATAATAACAATTTTCACTACACAAGGCTGAAAAATATTTTGTGAAAAACTATTTTCAGATTATGTGTGTAGATTTTTGTCCCATCATTTACAAAGCAGAAAGTAGATCACTGCATAATTGTTCTGACACTGATTATTTAGTGTTTTCCACCAATAAATCACAGCAGAACAGTGCTGCCAACCTATCCAAGAAACTCCAGAAAATAACTTCAGCATTTCCTTAAATTCATATTTAAATCTCCAGTCCTAAATGAGAGGACACACAGTGATCTCTAAAAAGACTGTTAGACTTCAGAAGTGTTGGAGATTGTCCTTGGCTCTTTGGAAGTAGGAGCAAGTAGGAGCAAACAAACCACAAATACAAATATCTATCCCTTAAAATAATGCTTTCAAGAAGCAGAAAGAAGAAGCAAGAATACATATTTTCTGCACTAAATTCTGAGTTAAAAGAAATATGGTAAGGGAGATATAAATTCCTGTCAGTTTGGGATTCCTACTTTAGACTATCCTAGATGATAAATGTGCATACCTTAGAAAAAAGAATTATAATGGTATCTGTCGAAACTATTCTAGGAATGGGGGGAAGGAGAGTAAAGGAGAATAATGGAGGGAGTGAATTTACCTATGATATATTGTAAGAATTTGTGTAAATGTCACAATATGCCATCAAAACCACACTGATATGATAATCATAAAAAATTTTAAAATTATAATGCAAACATATACCAAACCTAGCCTAAAATAGCAGTTTTTCCGATAAAAGTGAATGTTAATATGTATACATATACATATTCATACAAGTATACATACATATACACATATTAAAGCATATTTAGATATGTATTAATATATGACATTATTAACATAAAATTCCATAATTATTGTGTTGATAATTGAAACATACCATCACAATAATTGGTTATATGTACATATATATATATATACCTACATATATGTATGTGTGTGTGCATTAATTCTCTTTGGAGGAAGTCAAATTCCTAGAAGTTAACTATTTGACTAATGTTTTTTTCTGTTTCTCTGGAAAGCATTCAACTCCAGGTTTCCAACATAACTCAATGTGTGTGTTAGAGTTTATTGGAAAATACTTGAATTTTTCTGAAAATATTTGAGAGATAAAGTTTTGGGTATCATTTTTATATTTGAGACTTTGTTAACAAAACAGAAATGTCTTGTGTTAGGAATACAACAAATTATATAGCATTTTATTAACTTTAAAGCATTCTTATCCAATCTTATATATGCAGACTTTACTCACAATAAACCTTAAATATCTGAGATTGCCTTTGCATCTAGTAGCATAAATGATCACTGATCCAGTTGACTTGGCATGAACAAAAAAAGGAAGAGAAAAAAAAACATGAAAGTTTTGATATGCATTGAATGAAGCTGGTAATAGGAAATTTCAGGTATTTGAAGACAAAAAGGCTAATAAGAACTTGCTTGTCTGGAGAAACAAATATGGATTAGTTAACATTATATGTCATGACCATATTTTTTTAAATCTCAGAAAATGATGATAAGGATGCTAAACATTAAACTTTTCTTGTAAAATACAATGGAAATGAGAAGTGCATTGTACTTATAAATATAAGTATGGTATCACAATAATTAAATTCAATGAATTACACTGGGTGTGGTGATTCAAGCCTGTAATACTATCTACCTGGGAGGCAGAGACTATGAGAATCAAAGTTTGAGGTCAGTCCAGGCAAAAAAGTTCATGAGACTTCATTTCAAGCAATGGCTAGGCACAATGGCACATGCCCGTCACCCCAGCTATGTGGGGAAGTACAAATAGGAAGACTATGGTCCAGGCCCAGTATACACTATTTGAAAAATAGGTAAAACAAAAATGGCTAGGGGCTTGGCTCAAGGGGTAAAGCACCTCCTTAGCAACTGTGAAGCTCTGAGTTCAACCCTTAGTATTGCTAAGAAAGAAATTCAATAAATCAGTCTGATAGTGTAAGAGGACTTGGTAGGCTGAGCAAAGTTATGAAAGATTGTGGCTGCTGATTAAAAAGCAAAGGATACTAACTTAGTTTTATAAAGGATCCTTGACCATTTCTTTCTCTCTATTCCAGACACCGACTGAGAATTTCTCCCATTTTTACGGGATTCTAAGTAATAATATAGATGATGATAATAATAGCTAACAATTTTATAAAATGTCCAGTTTGTCACAAACTGTGGAAAATCCTGCATTAACTGGCAGAATATACACAGAACCCTTTTTCAGAGGTGTGTCCATTAAGCAAACTTTATAGATGAGTTCTTAGAAGTAGAGTTTATGTAACATCTCATAATCATTAAACTAAAATAAGTAAATATGTGAACACATACACACACACACATATATACATAAAGGTTAGTGTCAGGTTTTAGAAGAATATATACAATTAACAAACATTTGAGGACTGGTTCGACACATGGAAATGCAGAACATACTTCTGTTTCCCACAGCCTGAGTTAAGTAAGAGGTTGATTCTGGAGGTGGACACTGTAATTGTTGATGTCTCTTGACTCATCCTCTCTATTGCATTATAATATTCATAACTTGAGTGTCAATAACCAGAAAAGAACTAATCCAAGCATAAAAGTGTTTCAGTTTTCAACTAGCAAAGTCATTTCATTAACAAGCATTGACTATTCTGACATAAGGAGAATAATAGCTCCTAGTCAAAGTAGTCTTTAAAATAGAATCCCTTGTATGATAGTGTTCAAAGCTTCCAAGGAGAAAGGCAGAACTTTTGTATGAACTAGCTTTGGAATTGGCAGTTTTTACTTCTGCTGTACCCAAACCACTGCTAGCTCAAGTGGTAGGAAAGTATCCCACCTCCTTGTTGGAGGGGTGCTCAAGTCCTATGAAAGGAAGCTCATATTGAAAAGGAAATTTTATTGTGACAAATCTTTGAGGAACATAAGAACAGAATCCGATTTTCATGCACACCTGTACATCTTTACTTTGAACACATTCTGAATCACTAGGGGTCAAACGGATTTTTTTAATGTCATATTCAAATTGTTGTGCTTATGTTTGTCATTTCATTCTTTTAACTTTTCTTCTTTCTATTTCCCTTTATATATTCTAAGAAAATTCCAATAAGTTAGATCTTGCTATTCATAGTGAGAAATTGAACACTTTATGTCAGCTGAACAGGACATGTTGACTGTAATTATATCTTTGCTGTTGCTTTCTCAAACTAATTCATATTTTGAAAGCTTTAACATCTCCTCAACTTCTGCGTTGATTTGAAATTTTCCAACAATTACTTCAATTATTTTTTTAACCTTACTATAATACCTATAAAAATTATTAGCTTAGAAAAAATACTTTTAAAATTTTAATATAGTAAACTAGGATGTTTAACTCATGAACTAGGATGTAAAAAAATAAATAAATCTACTTTAAGTTAAACTGGTAATAAACATGGTTAGTGAGAAATTATTTTATAAATGTAGATTATGTAGGTTTTTCTACTACAGAAACATGTCTTTAGCAAAACTAAATGTCTTCATAGAAAATGAGATTAATAATACATTGATTGTATGAATATATAAATCTGGTGTTCCAAAGGGGTAAAATAAATGATACTCCTCTGCTAATTATTTATTACTAATTTGATAAATATCTGCTGGATATGAATACATATAAAATTTTATGCTAAATGAATAGCCTGGGCAACTATGATGTGATAAAAATCTTGCCAAAATTCACTATTACATAAATTTATTCTCATTCTCTGACTCTTTCAAAGTTGTTATTATGCCTATAAAGTTTAGAATTTCTCAAATTATGAAGAAAATCTGTGTAAATTGGAGTATAAAACTCATAACTTTTTTCTCAAATTACGCATTAACTAAGACATGATAAAGTCTTACACATTTCTTCAGAATTGAACAGTAATTTTTTTCCTTTCTATTTTTTTAAATTATTCATTTATTCACATGTGCATACATTGTTTGGGTCATTTCTTCCCCTTGCCCCCCTCCCCTACCTTCTCCTCCCTCTCCCCCTTAGTTCCAGGCAGATCATGTTCTGCCTTTATCACTGATTTTCTTGAAGAAAAGACATAAACCTAATAAGGAAGACAAAGCGTTTTTGTTAGTTGAGTTGAGGATAGCTATACAGAAATATTCCTAGGATTCTTTTCATGTACACATGTGTTATAAACTATGTTAATTCATCTCTAACTGGACTTTACACTGGTTACTGATCCCCTTCTCATGATCTGTAGGTTTAAGGTTTGTATATTAGTTCCTCTGGAGTGGGGACATCAAATGCTTTCATGTTTTGGGTTTTCTACCTATTCCTATATCCCCCGTATATGCTCTCCCCTTGTCATGTGATCCGAGTCCAACCACATTGCTGAATTTGTCCTAGATCTAAAGTCCACATATGAGGGAGAACACATGATATTTTGTCTTCTGAGCCTGGCTAAACTCGCTCAGAATAATGTTCTCCAGTTCCATCTATTTACCTGCAAATGATAAAATTTCATTAATTTTCATGGCTGAGTAAATTTCCACTGTGTACAAGTACCACATTTTCTTCATCCATTCATCAATAGTGGGGCATCTTTGTTGTTTCCGTAACTTGGCGATTGTGAATAGTTCTGCAATAAACGTGGGTGTGCAGGTGCCTCTGGAGTAACCTGTGCTGCATTCCTTTGGGTATATCTCCAGGAGTGGAATTGCTGGATCATATGGCAGGTCTATGTTTAGATTTTTAAGAAGTCTCCACATTTTTTTTCAGAGTGGTTGCACCAGCTTGCATTCCCACCAGCAGTGTACAAGTGTTCTTTTTTCTTTTTCTTTTTTTTTAAATTTTTATTTCATTCATATGTGCATACAATGTTTGGGTCATTTTTTCCCCCTTTCCCCCACCCTCTCCCTTACCCCCCCTGCCTCCTCCCTCCTCCCCTCCCTCCTTACTACCCAGCAGAAACTATTTTGCCCTTACCTCTAATTTTGTTGTAGAGAGAGTATAAGCAATAATAGGAAGGAACAAGGGTTTTTGCTAGTTGAGATAAGGACAGCTATACAGGGAGTTGACTCACATTAATTTCCTGTACATGTGTGTTACCTTCTAAATTAATTCTTCTTTAACTAACCTTTTCTCTAGTTCCTGGTCTCCTTCTCCTATTGGCCTAAGTTGCTTTAATGTATCTGTTTTAGTTTCTCTGTGTTGAGGACAACAAACGCTATCTAGTTTTCTAGGTGTCTTACCTATCCTCATACCTCCCTTGTGTGCTCTCGCTTTATCATGTGATTAAAGTCCAATCCCCTTGTTGTGTTTGCCCTTGATCTAATGTCTGAATATGAGGAATAACATATGATTTTTGGTCTTTTGGGCCAGGCTAACCTCACTCAGAATGATGTTCTCCGATTCTGTCCATTTACCAGTGAATGATAACATTTTTTTCTTCTTTATGTCTGCATAAAATTCCATTGTGTATAGATACCACATTTTCTTAATCCATTTGTCAGTAGTGGGGCATCTTGGCTGTTTCCACAACTTGGCTATTGCAAATAGTGCTGCAATAGACATGGGTGTGCAGGTGCCTCTGGAGTAACCTGTGTCACAGTCTTTTGGGTATATCCCCAAGAGTGGTATTGCTGGATCATATGGTACATCAATGTTTAGCTTTTTAAGTAGCCTCCAAATTTTTTTCCAGAGTGGTTGTACTAGTTTACATTCCCACCAGCAGTGTAAAAGGGTTCCTTTTTCCCTGCATCCTTGCCAACACCTGTTGTTAGTGATGTTGCTAATGATGGCTATTCTAACAGGGGTGAGGTGGAATCTTAGTGTGGTTTTGATTTGCATTCCCTTTATGGCTAGAGATGGTGAGCATTTTTTCATATGCTTTTTTGCCACTTGAATTTCTTCTTTTGAGAAAGTTCTGTTTAGTTCAGTTGCCCATTTTTTAATTGGCTCACTGATTTTAGGAGAGTTTAATTTCTTAAGTTCCCTATATATTCTAGTTATTAAGTCCCTTGTCTGATGTGTAGCTGATGTTTTCTCCCACTCTGTGAATGGTCTCTTGAGTTTAGAGACCATTTATTTTGTTGTACAGAAGCTTTTTAATTTTATGAACTCCCATTAGTCCATCCTTTCTCTTAGTTGCTGTGCTGCTGGGGTTCTATTGAGGAAGTCCTTGCCTATACCTATGGCTTCCAGAGTGTTTTCTCTCCTTCCTGTGCTAACTTCAGAGTTTCAAGTCTGATATTAAGGTCCTTGATCCATTTTTGAGTAGATCCTAGTACAGGGTGATAGAAATGGGTCTTCTTAGTTTAGTTGTGAGTGGTTGTATGTTTCTAGAAATCTGTCCATTTATTCAAGATTTTCGAATTTGTTAGAGTATAGGCTCTTGAAGTAGTCTTTGATGATTTCCTGGATTTCCATGGTGTTTGTTGTTAGCTCCCCTTTTGCATTTCTGATTTTACTGATTTGGGTTTTTTGTCTCCTCATTTTAGTCAGGTTTGCCAGGGATCTGTCAATCTTATTTATTTATTAAAAGAACCAGCTTTCTGTTTCATTGATTCTTTTATGTTTTTTTGTTTGTTTGTTTGCTTCTATTTCATTGATTTCAGCCCTTATTTCAATTATTTCTTTCCTTCTGCTTGTTTGGAGATTTTCTTGTTCTTGTTTTTCTAGGTGTTTGAGTTGTAGTATTAGATCATTGATTTGAGATCTTTCTGTCCTTTTAATATATGCACTCATGACTATAAACATTCCTCTTAGGACTTCTTTTGCTGTGTCCTATAGGTTCTCATAGGTCATGTTTTCATTTCCATTAACTTCCAGGAAAATTTTAATTTCCTCTTTTATTTCATCGATGACCATAAGTCATTGAGCAATGTGTTGTTCAGCTTCCACTTGTTTGCATGTTTTTTACTGTTGTTTTTGTTGTTGATTTCTAGTTTTAATGCATTGTGGTCAGATAGAATGCATGGGATTATTTCTGTTTTCTTATATTTGCTGAGGCCTGCTTTGTGCCCCAATATATGATCATTTTTTGAGAAGATTCCATGGGCTGCTGAGAAGAATGTATATTGTGCAGAAGTTGGATGAAATGTTATTTAGACATCAGCTAGGTCTATTTGATCTATGGTGTGATTTAGTTCTTGGGTTTCTTTATTGATTTTTTATTTGAATGACCTGTCTATTAGTGATAGGGCATTATTAAGGTCTCCCACTATCACTGTGTTGGGGTTTATATGTGCTTTTATGTCCTTCAGAATATGTTTGATGAAATTGAGTGTATTGACGTTGTGTGCATATGGGTTGATAATTGTTATTTCCTTTTGGTGTATTTCCCCTTTTATTAGTATGGAATATCCTTCTTTATATCGTTTGATCAATGTAGGTTTGAAGTCTACTTTGTCTGAGATAGGTATTGCTACCCCTGCCTGTTTTTGGGGACCATTGGCTTGGTAAATCTTCTAGCCTTTCACTTTTAGCCAGTGCTTATTTCTGTTGATGAGGTGGGTCTCTTGTAGGCAGTAGATTGTTGGATCTTCCTTTTTAATCCAACTTGCCAATCGGTGTCTTTTGATGGGGGAATTAAGTCCGTTAACATTCAGTGTTAGTATTGATAGCTATGTAGTGATCCCTGTCATGTAGTTGTCTTTGTTGTTTAAGGGTTTGATTGTGTGTAGCTGAATAAGTGTTACTCTCTACTTTCTTGCCCTTTCTTCTCCTGTGGTTTTGTATTGCCTGCCCTTTCATATTTTTGTTTGATTTCATTCTCTGTGTGCAGAATTCCTTGGAGAATCTTTTGTAATGGTGGCTTGGTGGTCATATATTATTTTAGTTTCTGATTATCATGGAAGACTTTTATTTTTCCATCTCCTTTGGGTGATAGTTTTGCTGGGTAAAGTATCCTAGGATTGAAATTATTTTCATTCAGTGCTTGGAAGACCTCACTCCATGCTCTTCTTGCTTTTAATATTTCTGTTGAGAAGTCTGCTGTGATTTTGATGGGTTTACATTTGTATGTTATTTGTTCTTTTTCTCTTACAGCCTTCAATATTATTTCTTTGGTCTCTGTACCTGTTGTTTTAATTATAACATGTTGTGGGGTAGCTCTATTTTGGTCAGGTCTGTTGCTATCTTGAAGTTCTTGAACAGTAATATTTTTGCTTGCTTTTCTTAAAATTTTTTTTGCTGAGTACCTTATCCCTAATAGAATCTCTACGGCACATTGACATATCTATGTGTTTACAGTATATGGCTTCATTTAATTATTATACAATTTTTTTTCTTTTATTATTCATATGTGCATACAAGGCTTGGGTCATTTCTCCCCCCTGCCCCCACCCCCTCCCTTAACACCCACTCTGCCCCCTCCCTCACCCCCTCACCCCCTCAATACCCAGCAGAAACTATTTTGCCCTTATTTCTAATTTTGTTGTAGAGAGAGTGTAAGCAATAATAGGAAGGAACAAGGGTTTTTGCTGGTTGAGATAAGGATAGCTATACAGGGCATTGACTCACATTGATTTCCTGTGCATGGGTGTTACCTTCTAGGTTAATTCTTTTTGATCTAACCTTTTCTGTAGTTCCTGTTCCCCTTTTCCTATTGGCCTCAGTTGCTTTTAAGGTATCTGCTTTAGTTTCTCTGAGTTAAGGGCAACAAATGCTACCTAATTTTTAGGTGCTTACCTATCCTCACCCCTCCCTTGTGTGCTCTCACTTTTATCATGTGCTCATAGTCCAATCCCATTGTTGTGTTTGCCCTTGATCTAATGTCCACATATGAGGGAGAACATACGATTTTTGGTCTTTTGGGCCAGGCTAACCTCACTCAGAATGAGACATTCATTAAAGAGATTGAAAAATCTACTGTTAAATTTATATGGAAACACAAGAGGCCATGAATAGCCAAGGCAATACTCAGGAGGTATCACAATACCTGACTTCAAACTATATTACAAAGCAATAACAATAAAAACAGCATGGTACTGACACAAAAACAGACATGAAGACCAGTGGAATAGAATAGAGGACCCAGATATGAACACACACAACTATAACCAACTTGTCTTTGACAAAGGAGCTAAAAATATACGATGGAGAAATAGCAGCCTCTTCAACAAAAACTGCTGGGAAAACTGGTTAGCAGTCTGCAAAAAACTGAAACTAGATCCATGTATATCTCCCTATACCAAGATTAACTCAAAATGGATCAAGGATCTTACTATCAGACCCCAAACTCTAAAGTTGATACAGGAAAGAGTAGGAAATACTCTGGAGTTAGTAGGTACAGGTAAGAACTTTCTCAATGAAACCCCAGCAGCATACAATGTTTTTTAATATTTAAGCATTAGTTGCCCACCAGACATAGAAATCCTTTTCCTTCCCACATTTAAAACCTTGTCAAAGATAGTTCCTTTGGTTTATGTGTGGGGTTTTCAGCATCCAGGGAAGTTATTAGAAGAATGGTGGTGATTTGCAGTGACCTACAACATTTATAATTTTTTCTAGGCTCAAACTCTCATTAAGTGTGTTACAATCTGGGAACTATCCCCTTTCTTGGCTTGTATGATACTACTTGTTTTTCTTCTTCCCTTGATGGCCTTGGGTTCATCCTCTTAAATATTTGAAATATTTCATAAAGTGAAACTCTCTGCTTATATTTTTTTTTTGCTTATTCTTAAATTTTATGGATTTTCCAGGCTTCTGGCTTTGCAGTTTCTTTTCTTTTTTTTTTTAACTATAGTTTTCACTAAGTTTGAGTTGAACAAATATATATCAATAAATTCTGTTTTTCTTAATATAAGGATTATGTTTGTGGTAGAAGTGTCTTCTTATTTGAAATGTAGCCTAAGTTCCAAGCTTACATTTTTCATTTGTCCTGGATATTTTACCTATTTTCCAATGCATACTTTATTTCCTTAGTTACCAATTATAATGCATCCACACCTACTGATGTTACCCACTGTTGCCTTTGGGGACATTGTTGATTTGAACATAGATGTCAATGACCCTCATCTGAAACTTAATAAATCTCCTAAACACATTCTGCATTATCTATAAAATGTTACTAAAATTTGTTGAACAGTTTTTTAAATCTAATGACAATATATTCACTTGAAGACTCCTAGCCTCCAGTCTCTCCCTCTACAACCATCACATTAAAGACAAAGTTATTTTTTGAGATATAAGTCTTATCTTAATTTTTGCTGCTTAAAATAAAATGCTTTGATGTTTTCCACTGTATATGAAATAAATTCCAATGCTTAACATTTTTCATTGAAAGTAATATTATATCTCTTCATTTCAGTCTTCTAACTTGCATAACACAACTTATCTAGGTTCAAATGACTTTGTGTATGGTCCTAAACTTCTCTGAGAATTGTTCTTCCTTGTCTCTATTTGGTTTCAATATGAAGCTCACATTTGTCATTCAAGAGTCATTTTGGTTAACCTAAAACCATAGGTCCTCAAAGTTGAGAGGTCTTCATTGTGTCCCCTTGTATTCCTAGTATAAATATTGAACTATTCATTACTTTTTTCTCTTTCACTAGACTATGAGTTTTTCCTTCCTTCTCTTCCCTTCACCTTCCTTCCTCCATCCTTCCCTTCCTTTCTTCCATCCTTGCCTTCCTTTCTTCCTTTCTTCCTTCCTTCCTCTCTCTCCCTTTCTCCCTCACTTCCTCTTTCCCTTCCTCCCTTACCTCCTCTATCCCTTTCTTTCTTCCTTGCTCTCTTCTTTCCTTCCATTTTTTCTTTCTTTGTTTTGTGAGACAGGGTCTCATGTTGTGTCCACGTCTGACTTGAAAATTGCTGTGTAGCCCAGACTGGCCTGGAACTCATGATCCATCTGGGTAAGCCTCTTTGAATATTTGGATTACAGGTGTGTACCACCATGCACAGGTAGACTGTGCTTTTTAAGTTGCTGATTTTCATTATTCTAACTTCAAATCCACTTACTTCACACAGTAAATGCTCATTAAATATTGAATTAACTCATCACTTAAATTTTTAAGAAATGGATATTTTATAACACTTAATATGAATATGAATAAGCAGGGCTTCTGCCCTCTCACTAGCAATGTTTTCAAAACAGTAAACATAAACCAGGTCAAGTTATTCTCTCTGGTTAAAATACTCCAGTGGCTTTCAACTATAAGAATAAAATCCTAGTAGTCTAATAAGCTACTTCATGCTGTACATGATTTAATTCCTGGCTTTCTGGTGTCCCTCTGCTATGACATTTATTCTGCTCTTGAACCTTTTGAGTTTATTCCCCCATCCAAGCTTTTGTTGCTCATTCGGCTAAATAACTCTTCCCAAGTCCTTCCAATGGTTGGTTCATTCGCATCAATCAAATACTGGTGTCAGAAAACCATATTGTATTCTTGAATCCTGACAACCTTTCCTAAAGTAGATTTTCTTTAAAAAACAACATAAACTTCATACAGATTAATAAAAGAATTTTGTTTTCGGTTTCTACAAAGAGATGAATAAAACATATAATAGCTTTGTTACAATCTCAGTGATAGCTCCTCAAGCTGGCAGAGACTTTGTTATAATGTTGATGATTTAAGGTGAAACAATAGTATAGGTGAATAAATAATTCTCAGGACAGATCTTTTCATCATACTGAAACTGAAAACAATTGCCATTTTATGATAATCAAAGAGTAATTATCACAGGTACTATAAACATTTATAGTGATAATTTCAGAGAATTGTAATAAACAAAGAACTCTAAATCCCAAATCACTCAAACCTTGTCAATTTATCTGAACACATACAAAATGAAAAAACACTTATTCCTGAAAAAAATTACTCTGAAGCTGACATTTTCATACAAGAGGAAAAGCAGAAAATGTAAATGATTTAAGTATGTCTTTGCCAGGAAACAGCTCTTTAATATGACTTGAGGGTTATGCAGAGAGTTTGCATTTATCAGCATGGCATGAATGCCTTGGGTTCAAGAGTTATTTAAAACACTATCATCTACTCAGAATACTTATCTCACAGCTTGTTTGTTTTGATATGAAGTGTCACAAATAAGAAACTCCTTGGATCAAATGCTTAAGTTATAAATATTTTCTGTATTCAGAAGCAATTTTATACTGTTTAAAAAACATTATATACAGTGTTGGTTATATACATTTGGTTCTAAAATTCCTGCTTTCTTCTGTATATTTCAAAATCTATAACTTGTATAGCATGTGTAATATGACCTTCTGTTTTGTAGCTATAGATTTTGAATTCTAATTATTATTACTATAAAATACTGAAACATTTTCACATGTTGAAATCTGCAGAGCAACTTAGTTGTTTACAAATATGGTAGACAAAAGAGAGTAAAGGTTATTATATAATTTCAAAATACTTATGCTCAAAACTTGGTGTGTAAATTAGGTGTTTAGAATATAGGATAGTTTTCTTAGAAATCATGTTATTAATGATAATTAGGACAACCACCAAGGGCACACAAACTTGTTTGTTTTGTAAATTTTGAAGTCTGCAGAAATATATGCATACATTTCCTTGTGAAAAAATACATTCAGAAATCCAAGAAGGAATGACAACAGCAATTTGACTTTCTCAGCAATTCTCTGAGTGGTAAATACCCTTGTCTTATACCTCTCCACTTGTTGGATGATGGGAGCCACTCTGAGTTGAAGATTATTGAAGCCTGTACTTACCTCTGAATACTTAATACTAGTAGAAACTAGATGTAGTAGCAATTCATTCTTCCGAAAGTTTTCCACTTTCTCTGATTACTCAGATAAGAATTGGACTAAATTAAATAGGTAGCTACTTCTTTCTTTTATGATGTACGGTGAATATGATTCACACACATATGAAAATAAAATGACATAAAAAAGAAAATTGTAAAGAAAGGAGAGAGGAAGATTGTCAGAGCCAGCAGTGGGACCTTGCCTGTGTGAGTTGGCATCTGGCCTTGTGAGAAAGCTCCAAGGAACTGGGGCAAAAGTCTCACATAACCTTTTTTCCACAGCAACCATATTTACATGTTGTTATTGATATTTATTCTAAATTCATTTGGGCTGTTCCTCAACGTAATGAAAATGTTAGTGCCATCATTGCCTCTCTTTTACAATGTTTTGCAGTTATGGGAGTGCCTTCTAAACTTAAAAGAGACAATGGACCTGCTTATACAGGTTGTCGATTTAAACAATTTTGTACAGAATGGAACATTGTTCATGTCAATGGCCTTATAATCCACAAGGCTAGATGCTGACTCACACAGGCAAGGTCCCACTGCTGGCTCCAAGAGAAGATAAAGAATAATAGGGTGAACTCGATCAAATCATATTATTTGCATCTATTGACAGATCACAGAGAAACCACTTTGTATAATTAATATATGCTAATAAAAATTAGCTGTTTCAAAAATGAACTGAAATCATTTTGAAATAAAGTTGTAAGGACTATCTCTCAAGTGGTAGAGCACACGCCTAGCATGCATAAGACCTTGAGTTCTAACCCAAGTATATTAAAAATATATACATATATAAATAAAAACATTAAAAGCAATAAAATTGTACACTTGCCCAAAACATTGTCTGAGATCCAAAGAGGAGCCAACTACCAGCATACATGTTATATATTGAGTATATTACATAAACTTTCTGATTGTAATGTATTAGCAGTTTGTTTAAGAACATTAATACCACTATAAAAAATGCACTATACTGAGTGGTTATAAACCATAGAAATTTGCTTCTCAGAATTCTAGAGTGTGGGAAGTCTAAGAAGGTATCAGTAGAGTCAATATCTGGCGAGGGCGTATTTTCTGACCCACAAATGGCTATCCCCACATCGTGGAAGGGGTCAGAGATCTTTCTCAGATATCTAATGATTTTAGGAAACTGATCCTACTCATGGAAGTTCTATCTTCATGTTATAAGCCCATCCCAAAGTCTCTACTTCCTAATATCATCACCTTGGGGGTTAGGATTTATGAATTTTATATGATCACAAAAATTCAGACAAGAGCTCATGAACGCAGAATGCAATGTAATATAACATATAAAGTATGTCTCATACATGCTTCATCATACATGCTGAATTATCTCTGTATACAGTTGTACATAGTATGTCAGAATTCAATATGAGTTATCAATCTGATTTTACTATCTATAAGTCACATGATGAAAACTGCATTTCTCAGAAGTGGATGGATAGGAATTAGCAATCTTATATCTAAACCTGTATATCTCCTATTGGAAAAAAAACACAGGGTGAAGTATTTCTAAGCTCAGATTTGTAATTATTATCTGAGCAGTTAAAGTTATTCCTGTTCTGGAAAAAAGCAGCATGTTGTATTGATTTTGAAGAAAATTATTTTATATTTCATTCGTAAAAGTAATTTTATATTTAAATTAGGAACTAGAGATACATTCAACAGCCACAATGTGCCTGTTGTAACTACCTTTGTAACATTTTTGTGATTAATTTAAAGAGGCTTATTAGGAGAAATAAAAAAATAATTCCAATGAAATATGTCAGCCCTATCAGATACAGTGATGCTATGAAGTATCATATGAGAACCTCCAGTCAGGATTGAGGGAATGTGCCTCAGTAGTTTTTTACCATTGACTGCTGTCTGTACCTGAACACTCTGAACACACATTATCATAATCTCTGTATTGTTTGTTTGTCTCTCTTGACTGCATTTCTTTTCAGTTCCTCCCTCTCTCCAACCCTATTTCCTTCATTTCTTTATAGGCTTATTCTCCAATGAACTTCCTACATGTGAATCTGAGTCTGTTTTTCAAGAAGCTATCCTACTTCAATATACTACATGTTGATTCCAAAAGAAAAATTTCAGGGAGTTAGTTCTTTTGTACAAAAGAATAATAGAAGACTTCATTCCAGGAATAATATATCAGATCTTGGCAAGAATCACAAGACTTATGTAATTAGCTAATTAGTATCCATCTAACCCTTCTTTGAGCACTCTGATTCTATATTTTGGATAAGGCCTAGGAAGGTGAGTTTTAATACATGGAGATTATCATTCAATATGGCCAGGATAGGGCCCATGAATTTGTATTTTTAAAAGTGTTAAATATAGGATTTTTTTCAAAAATCTGCACAGAAAAATATCATGAATGTCTATAACCCATCACTTAGCTTCAATCGTTATCAATTCATGGACAAATGGTCCAGGTATATCACCTGTTATTCTATGATCTCTAGTAGTTTACAGTGTATGTGAGAGATATTATTTTATCCAAATATATTTCAGTGTATATCTTGAAATGGTATCATAACACAATGATATTACCACAAATAAAAGAAGTCAAGAGTTTGTATGAGTGTTATTTTTTTTCCTTTTTTTTTTATGCTGTACTGGAGTTTGTGCAGTATTACATTGCTAGGCAAGCAGTTTAACTCTTGACCCACACTCGCAAGCCCTTTTTGCTTTATGTTATTTTTCAGAAAAGGTCATCTTTTTGGCAAGTGTAATCACAGTCCCTCTACCTACACCTGCTATGTAGATGAGATAACATGTGTGGACCACTCTACCCAACTTATTTTGTTGACATGCGGTTTGCTAACATTTTTTCCCAAACTGGCCTAAAACTGTCATCCTCCCAATCTCTGTCTCCAACATAGCTGGTATTACATGTGTGAGTCACCATGCAGAGTCCAAGACTTTGATTTACTTTTTTTATTACTCATTTATTCACATGTGCCTACGTTGTATGTGTCATTTCTCCCCCTGCCCCCCTCCTGCAGCCTCTCCCCTCTTCCCCCTAATTTGCAGGCAGAACCTGTTCTGCCCTTATCTCTAATTTTGTTGAAGAGAAGACATAAGCATAATAAGGAAGACAAAGCATTTTTGCTAGTTGAGTTAAGGATAGCTATACAGAGAGATTCCTAGCATTGCTTCCATGTACAAATGTGTTACAACCCAAGTTGAT
The DNA here is from genome assembly GCF_047511655.1 of Castor canadensis. NCBI lineage: Eukaryota > Metazoa > Chordata > Mammalia > Rodentia > Castoridae > Castor > Castor canadensis. The sequence continues at coordinate 46,231,718 of NC_133392.1, read as the reverse complement.
TCATCTCTAACTGATCTTTACACTGGTTCCTGATCCTCTTCTTGTGTTGACCTCTATCACGTTAAGGTCTCTGTATTAGTTCCTCTGGAGTGGGGACATCAAACGTTTTCATGTTTTGGGTTTTCTACCTATTCCCAGACCTCCCGTATGTGCTCTCCCCTTGTCATGTGACTCAAGTCCAACCACATTGCTGTATTTGCCCTAGATTTAAAGTCCGCATATGAGGGAGAACACACAATTTTTGGTCTTCTGAGTCTGTCTGACCTTGCTCAGAATGATGTTCTCCAGTTCCATCCATGTACTTGTAAACGATAAAATTTCATTCTTCTTCATGGCTGAGTAAAATTCCATTGTGTATAAATACCACATTTTCTTGATCCATTCATCATTAGTGGGGCATCTTGGTTGTTTTCATAACTTGGCTGTTGTAAATAGTGTTACAATAAACATGGGTGTGCAGATGACTTTGGAGTAACCTATGTTGCATTCCTTTGGGTATATCCCCAGGAGTGGGATTACAGAATCATATAGCAGATCTATGTTTAGATTATTAAGAACCCTCCAAATTGGTTTTCAGAGTTATTGTCCCAGCTTGCATTCCAACCAGCAGTGTGTGAGAGTTCCTTTTTCCCCACATCCTTGCCAACACCTGTTGTTGGTGTTTTTGATGATGGCTATTCTAATAGGGGTGAGGTGGAATTTTAGTGTGGTTTTGATTTGCATTTCCTTTATGGATAGAAATGGTAAGTATTTCTTCATGTTTTTTTTGGCCAATTGAATTTCTTCTTTTGAGAAAGTACTATTTAGTTCAGTTGCCCATTTCTTAATTGGTTCATAGGTTTTGGGACAGTTTAGTTTTTTTGAGCTCCCTATATATTCTGGTTATCAGTCCCTTGTCTGATGTATAGCTGACAAATATTTTCTTTCACTCGGTGGGTGGCCTCTTCAGTGTAAAGACATTTATTTTGTTGTGCAGAAGATTTTTAATTTTATGAAGTCCCATTTGTCCATCCTTTCTCTTAGTTGCTGAGCTACTGGGGTTCTAAAGAGGAAGTCCTTGCCTATACCTATTAGTTCCAGAGTGTTTCCTACTCCTTCGTGTGCTAACTTCAGAGTTTCAGGTCTGATATTAAGGTCCTTGATCCATTTTCAGTAGATTCTAGTACAGGGTGATAGAAATGGGTCTAGTTTCAGTTTCTTGCAGATGGATAACCACTTTTCTCAGCAACATTTGTTGAAGAGTCTATCTTTTGTCCATCATGTTTTTTTGGCACCTTTGTCAAAAATGAGGTGGGTATAGCTGTGCGGATTCATATCAGGATCCCCTTCAGTTCCTCTGGTCTTCATGTCTGTTTTGTGCCAGTACCATGCTGTTTTTATTGCTATTGCTTTGTAATATAGTTTGAAGTCTGGTATTGTGATACCTCCAGCATTGCTCTTTTTACAGAGTATTGCCTTGGCTATTTGTAGTCTCTTGTGTTTCCAAATAAACTTTAGGATAGATTTTTCAATCTCTGTGATGAATGTCATAGGGAATTGCATTAAACATGTAGATTGCTTTTGGTAGTATAGCCATTTTCACTATGTTGATTCTACAAATCCATGAACACAGGAGATCTCTCCACCTTCTGTAGTCTTCCTCAATCTCTTTCTTCAGGGGTTTGTAATTGGCCTTGTAGAGGTCATTCACATCCTTTGTTAACCTTCCTCCTAGGCAT